>NC_134695.1:81698408-82913867 GCF_050947455.1 Rhinoderma darwinii
GGGAGGCATTCTAATAGAGAAGAGTAAGGCGCCATTCTAATAGATAGAGAAGAGTAGGGAGGAATTCTAATAGATGGGGAAGAGTGGGGATGCATTCTAATAGATAGAGAAGAGCGGGGAGGCATTCTAATAGATAGAGAAGAGCAGGGAGGCATTGTAATAGATGGAGAAGAGCGGGGAGGCATTCTAATAGATAAAGAGAGGGGAGGCATTCTAATAGATGAAGAGTGGGGAGACATTCTGATAGAGAAGAGCGGGAATGCAGCAAGGAGGCATTCTAATAGATAGAGAAGAACGGGAAGGCATTAAAATATAGAAGATTTGGGAGGCATTCTAATAGATGAAGAGTGGGGAGGCATTCTAATAGATAAAGAGAGGGGAGGCATTCTAATAGATGAAGAGTGGGGAGACATTCTAATAGATGGAGAAGAGCAGGGAGGCATTCTAATAGATGGAGAAGAGCAGTGAGGCATTCTAATAGTAGGTGAAGAGCGGGGAGACATTCTAATAGATAGAGAAGAGAGGGGAGGCATTAAAATATAGAAGATTTGGGAGGCATTCTAATAGATGAAGAGTGGGGAGGCATTCTAATAGATAGAGAAGAGTAGGGAGGCATTCTAATGGATAGAGAAGAGTGGGGAGGCATTTTTAATAGATGGGGAAGAGTGGGGAGGCATTCTAATAGATAGAGAAGAGTAAGGAGGCATTCTAATAGATAGAGAGTGTGCAGGCATTCTAGTGGATGGTGAAGAGTGTGCAGGCATTCTAGTAGATGGTAAAGAGTGTGCAGGAATTCTAGTAGATGGTGAAGAGTGTGCAGGCATTCTAGTAGATGGTGAAGAGTGCGCAGGCATTCTAGTAGATGGTGAAGAGTCTGCAGGCATTCTAGTGGATGTGAAGAGTGCTCAGGCATTCTAGTAGATGGTGAAGCTGTGCAGGCATTCTAGTAGATGGTGAAGAGTGTGCAGGAATTCTAGTAGGTGAAGAGTGCTCAGGCTTTCTAGTAGATGGTGAAGCGTGTGCAGGCATTCTAGTAGATGTGAAGAGAGTGCAGGCATTCTAATAGATGTAGAAAACCATTAAAGACAGAAGAGTGTGTGAGGGTATTCTAATAGATAGAGAAGAGCGGGAAGGCATTAAAATATAGAAGATTTGGGAGGCATTCTAATAGATAGAGAAGAGCAGGGAGGCATTCTAATAGATGGAGAAGAGCAGGGAGGCATTCTAATAGATGGAGAAGAGTAGGGAGGAATTCTAATAGATGGGGAAGAGTAGGGAGGAATTCTAATAGATGGGGAAGAGTGGGGAGGCATTGTAATAGATAGAGAAGAGCAGGGAGGCATTGTAATAGATGGAGAAGAGCGGGGAGGCATTCTAATAAATAGGCGAAGAGTGGGTAGGCATTCTAATAGATAGGTGAAGAGTAGGGAGGCATTCTAATAGATGGGGAAGAGTAGGGAGGCATTCTAATAAATAGGCGAAGAGTGGGTAGGCATTCTAATAGATAGAGAAGATTTGGGAGGCATTCTAATAGATAGATGAAGAGGGGAGGCATTCTAATAGAGAAGATTTGGGAGGCATTCTAATAGATAGATGAAGAGTGGGAATTCATTCTAATACATAAAGAGCGGGAAGGCATTCTAATACATAAAGAGCGGAAAGGCATTCTAATAGAGAAGAGTGGGGAGGCATTCTAATAGATGGAGAAGAGTGAGGAGGCATTCTAATTGATAGGGAAGAGCGGGAAGGCATTCTAATAGATGGAGAAGAGCGGGGAGGCATTCTAATAGATGGTGAAGAGCGGGGAGACATTCTAATAGATAGAGAAGAGTAAGGAGGCATTCTAATAGATAGAGAAGAGCGGGATGCATTCTAATAGATAGAGGAGTGCGGGGAGGCATTCTAATAGATAGATGAAGAGGGGAGGCATTCTAATAGAGAAGATTTGGGAGGCATTCTAATAGATAGATGAAGAGTGGGAATTCATTCTAATACATAAAGAGCGGGAAGGCATTCTAATACATAAAGAGCGGAAAGGCATTCTAATAGAGAAGAGTGGGGAGGCATTCTAATAGATGGAGAAGAGTGAGGAGGCATTCTAATTGATAGGGAAGAGCGGGAAGGCATTCTAATAGATGGAGAAGAGCGGGGAAGCATTCTAATAGATGGTGAAGAGCGGGGAGACATTCTAATAGATAGAGAAGAGTAAGGAGGCATTCTTATAGATAGAGAAGAGCGGGGATGCATTCTAATAGATAGATGAGGGGAGGCATTCTAATAGAGAAGATTTGGAAGTCATTCTAATAGATAGAGAAGAGCGGGGAGGCATTCTAATACATAAAGAGCGGGAAGGCATTCTAATACATAGAGAAGAGCGGGAATGCAGCAAGGAGGCATTCTAATAGATAGAGAAGAGCGTGGAGGCATTAAAATATAGAAGATTTGGGAGGAATTCTAATAGATGGAGAAGAGCAGGGAGGCATTCTAATAGATGGAGAAGAGCAGGGAGGCATTCTAATAGATAGGCGAAGATTGGGTAGGCATTCTAATGGATAGAGAAGAGTGGGGAAGCATTATAATAGATGGGGAAGAGTGGGGAGTCATTCTAATAGAGAAGAGTAAGGAGGCATTCTAATAGATAGAGAAGATTTGGGAGGCATTCTAATAGATAGATGAAGAGTGGGAGGCATTCTAATAGATAGAGAAGAGTAAAGAGGCATTCTGATAGAGAAGAGTGGGGAGGCATTCTAATAGATGGGGAAGAGCGGGAGGCATTCTAATAGAGAAGAGTGGGGAGGCATTCTAATAGATGGAGAAGAGTGGGGAGGCATTCTAATAGATGGAGAAGAGTGGGGAGGCATTCTAATAGATGGAGAAGAGTGGGGAGGCATTGTAATAGATGGAGAAGAGTGGGGAGGCATTCTAATGGATAGAGAAGAGCGGGGAGGCATTATAATATATGGAGAAGAGCGGGGAGGCATTCTAATACATAGAGAAGAGTGGGAGGCATTCTAATAGATGGAGAAGAGTGGGGAGGCATTCTAATAGATAGAGAAGAGTGGGGAGTCATTCTAATAGATGGGGAATAGTGGGGAGGCATTCTAATGGATAGAGAAGAGTGGGGAGGCATTTTAATAGAGAAGAGTGGGGAGGAATTCTAATAGATGTAGAAGAGTGAGGAGACATTCTAATTGATAGGGAAGAGCGGGGAGGCATTCTAATAGATAGAGAAGAGTGGGGAGGCATTCTAATAGATGGGGAAGAGCGGGAGGCATTCTAATAGAGAAGAGTGGGGAGGCATTCTAATAGATGGAGAAGAGTGGGGAGGCATTCTAATAGATGGAGAAGAGTGGGGAGGCATTCTAATAGATGGAGAAGAGTGGGGAGGCATTGTAATAGATGGAGAAGAGTGGGGAGGCATTCTAATGGATAGAGAAGAGCGGGGAGGCATTCTAATAAATGGAGAAGAGCGGGGAGGCATTCTAATACATAGAGAAGAGTGGGAGGCATTCTAATAGATGGAGAAGAGTGGGGAGGCATTCTAATAGATAGAGAAGAGTGGGGAGTCATTCTAATAGATGGGGAATAGTGGGGAGGCATTCTAATGGATAGAGAAGAGTGGGGAGGCATTTTAATAGAGAAGAGTGGGGAGGAATTCTAATAGATGTAGAAGAGTGAGGAGACATTCTAATTGATAGGGAAGAGCGGGGAGGCATTCTAATAGATAGAGAAGAGTGGGGAGGCATTCTAATAGATGGAGAAGAGTGGGAGGCATTCTAATAGATAGAGAAGAGTGGGGAGGAATTCTAATAGATGGAGAAGAGTGAGGAGGCATTCTAATTGATAGGGAAGAGCGGGGAGGCATTCTAATAGATAGAGAAGAGTGGGAAGGCATTCTAATAGATGGAGAAGAGTGGGAGGCATTCTAATAGATGGAGAAGAGCGGGAGGCATTCTAATAGATGGAGAAGCGTGGGGAGGCATTCTAATAGATGGAGAAGAGTGTGAGGCATTCTAATAGATAGAGAAGAGCGGGGAGGCATTCTAATAGAGAAGAGTGGGGAGGAATTCTAATAGATAGAGAAGAGCGGGGAGGCGTTCTAATACATAGATGAAGAGCGGGGAGGCATTCTAATAGATGGGGAAGAGTGGGGAGGCATTCTAATAAATGGAGAAGAGTGAGGAGGCATTCTAATGGATAAAGAGGAGCGGGGAGGCATTCTAATAGATAGAGAAGAGCAGGGAGGCATTCTAATAGATGGAGAAGAGTGAGTAGGCATTCTAATGGATAGGGAGGAGTGGGGAGGCATTCTAATAGATGGAGAAGAGCGGGGAGGCATTCTAATAGATAGATGAAGAGCGGGGAGGCATTCTAATGGATAGAGAGGAGCGGGGAGGCATTCTAATGGTTAGAGAGGAGCGGGGAGGCATTTTAAGGCTGGATTCACACGAGCATGTTCGGTCCGTAATGGACGGAACGTATTTCGGCCGCAAGTCCTGGACTGAACACACTGCAGGGAGCCGGGCTCCTAGCATCATAGTTATGTACGATGCTAGGAGTCCCTGCCTCTCCGTGGAACTACTGTCCCGTACTGAAAACATGATTACATTACGGGACAGTTGTCCCGCAGCGAGGCAGGGACTCCTAGCATCGTACATAACTATGATGCTAGGAGCCCGGCTCCCTGCACTGTGTTCGGTCCGGGACTTGCGGCCAAAATACGTTCTGTCCATTATGGACCGAACATGCTCGTGTGAATCCAGCCTAATAGATGAAGAGCGGGGAGGCATTCTAATACATAGATGAAGAGCGGGGAGGCATTCTAATAGATGAAGAGTTGCTGTCTTTCCAGCATAGGATTGAAGCAAATTCATCCCAATCGTTGCTACATAAATTTCCGTCACGGTTGGAGCTTCTCATGTGATGTTTTTTTTGCTGTGCATTTTGATCGTCTTGATTTGAACAATAATTTGATTCTGTGAGATGCTGAGGGTTATACTTCAGGTGTTCCCTGAGTTATTATATCGGTGGAGCCTTCCCTGTAATGTAATTCAGCAGGTCAGAAGCTGAACTTGTAAAGAGGAGGAGAATTAAGACTCGGCGAGATGTGTATCGTGGAGAAAGGGACCAGATGGCCAACTCCACTCCAAGAAAAGAAGTGGGAGGAAATGACAAGTGCTGAACATGAGGATATTCATCTGGTGGAGCAGAATTCAGTGCAATGTATCTCCTACTGTTTATAGACTTCATTGTGTGTGCACTGCACAGGTGTCAATAAGATGTCACCGCTGCAGGTAAATTATCACTGGACCAAACGTTGGCTGCATTACAACGCTGCATTTTATAGGTTGGCCATTAGAACGTGCTGGGGGGGGGGGGTCCATATTAAGAAAGAGCAGCCGTCCTCTTTCATTATTTGTCGTGTCAGTCTCCCAGAAGGTCCAGATTAGACATCGCACCACTATTGATCCCACATGGTCCTATTACAGTTCAATCTTCTTTAGTTTCTGTGTTTTCCTGGTGGGAATTACATCATGGCAAGTCCTTATAAGATGACATCTTAGTAGAAAACAGATACAGATGTAGCAGAGCTCGGTGTGTTATTTATCACTGTGTGATGATCTCAAAATGCATTATCTGCGATCTTCCAGGTAAATGTATGCATCCCCAAAATTCATTGAGTCATTCCAGGGCAAATTCAGCTCTGCTACATCTGTGTATGTCTTTCTTTTTTTTTTTTTATTCAGACTGCATAAGTAGGTTGTTTTATAAAATAAAGTAAAAGGACAGAACAATATAAATAATCTAGGGGTCTCCCCATTCTCCTGAATAGCAGATCTATTCCAGTGTATGTCAGAAAACTGCGCCATGTAAGAAAAAGAGAAGATTATACGCAACGCAGACGAAGAGATCGTTCAAACTGAAAATGTCAATCTCCAGTGCACCATTATTTTGGTATCCTCAAGTCATTATCCTGAACCCCAAGTGTCAGTGTGTTATTATCCTGAACCCCAAGTGTCAGTGTATTATTATCCTGAACCCCAAGTGTCAGTGTATCATTATCCTGAACCCCAAGTGTCAGCGTGTTATTATCCTGTATCCCAAGTGTCAGCGTATTATTATCCTGAACCCCAAGTGTCAGTGTATTATTATCCTGAACCCCAAGTGTCAGTGTATTATTATCCTGTACCACAAGTGTCAGTGTGTCATCATCCTGTACCCCAAGTGTCCGTGTACTATTATCCTGTACCCCAAGTGTCAGTGTATTATTATCCTGTACCCCAAGTGTCCGTGTACTATTATACTGTACCCCAAGTGTCAGTGTATTATTATCCTGTACCCCAAGTGTCAGTGTATCATCCTGTACCCCAAGTGTCAGTGTATCATTATCCTGTACCCCAAGTGTCAGTGTATTATTATCCTGTATCCCAAGTGTCAGTGTCATTATCCTGTACCCCAAGTGTTAGTGTGTCATTATCCTGTACCCCAAATGTCAGTGTATCATTATCCTATACCCCAAGTGTCCTGTACCCCAAGTGTCAGCGTGTCATTTTCCTGTACCCCAAGTGTCAGTGTGGGGTATACTATATGCTTAGACATTTTAATCACTGGGGTCTTCAGACGTCTCCTCCTTCCATCCAGCAGGACTGGTGATAATGTATCGGAAATCCCACTCATCGTGGTCTCTGCCGATGAGAGTTGTATTTCCAGTCTGGAATATCTCAGAATCTCTCTTCTCTGATAAAGATGTTGAACCCGCGAGTGTGACCGGTGTCCGGGTGTGAGACGCGTCCTGTATTCTGCTGCCCGTGTGCAGGATATGAGAACAACACGGCAAATCTGCAGAAACTAACGCGGCGGATGAGATCACAGGCGCTGGACGCGTCTTCTGCTTCGGGGTTTACAGATAAGCGCGTTTACTTAGACGGACTAGCTTAATTGTTGCCTTTCAGCTTGCGGAGTCCTTAATCCGAGCGTGCGACGTTATATCGTGAGCTTGTATGGAGGGAAGAGGATCCTGAGATCGCAGGCGGGGGAAGTCGTACTGAGCAGGGGCGGCCGTCCCAGGGAGTGAGGGGCTGTGCCGTGAATTGCTCTATATATTGAGGTTAATTCAGGTATTGAATGCAGAGGAACGCTATCAAGTATTTAAAGGAGCGGCTATCAGACGTCCGCGTAATCCGTACAACGTCCTATCAAGGCTGAGCTAGTGGGTGAAATTGTACCCGAAAGTGATGATGAAGCAGGCAGAAAAAGTAAGTCATGTCCTCTGCCTCCATGGACGCGGGACTCCGGGGGGGGGGGGTGGGAGCAGTGTGTGGTCATGTGACTCCTTATAGCTGTGCTGAATTGCTGACAGGACTCAGGAAGGGGATGGACATATGTAACCAGCGGTTTCCTGCACCCTCTAGTTCAAGGGTACTTAGATTACATGAGGGGCGTCATCATGTTGGGGACTGTGATTGTAAACAAGGTCAGAGGTGTTGTCACTTCCCTTCCCCCTAAAGGAAGTTAAGGCAGTATATTCCTCCTTTACGCCATTGATTTTTTTTTTACACTACTAGAATAATATTACACCGGGAATGAGATTCTGTATGATAGGTCTGTAGTGTATAGTAATGATCTAAGCGTGGGGGTGGGTATAACTGAATTACAGCAGAAAATGATTGTTCGGGCGCTCGTTATGTCAGGTGCTCTTCTCATTACTCTTATTAATTATGCAGATCTCCCTCAGTCGCTGCAGTTAATAAGGACGCGGATGATTATAAACGTTGCAGAACGTCCATCCTCGAGCATTGTCATTAATAGGCATCTCATCTACGGGAATTCGGAGGCAGGTGGCCGCTGTAGGTGGAGAGCCGCGTGTGAAGTGATAGGTTGCGGTGGCATAAGGCGTGTGGCACCGCTCAGATGATTTCTGGAGCTTGCGTAGGTTTCTCTCCCAGCGATGCCAGATTTCTGAGTCTGCAGGAGAAGGCCAGCTGTCTGCAGCGGACATTAATAATTCAAACACAATTTGCACTCTGGTGGAAGCGCGCTCCGGCTAATACACTCTATAGAGGTCTCCGGAGACTCACGTACAGGAAATAAGTGTAGATTCCACATTACTATAGGGTCCGCAACAGGGACAAGCAGCCTGGAAGAGTTGTAGAACTACAAGGCCCAGCATCCGACCAACAGGGTCTCCCATGAGGCATGACGGTGTGCTGGGACTTGTGGTTTAGCTTAATTCCATATTGCCGTTACCAATTTTAAAGCGCTGCGGAATATGTTGGCGCTATAGAAATAAAAAATACCATTATTATTACCGCCACTTTTAAATGTTTTTGATTGCGCAGGATGAAACGTTCCTGCAGATGTTCACCAAAATATCCCTGTTACCCATCACGTTACAAATGGTAAAGGGCCAACGACAGGACATTTCCACCTTTAAAAAAAATCTCCCTCCAATAAATTATAATTCCCAACATTTCAAGATCCCCAAAGACAAATCGGTATTTTGTGGCTCTGCTCACAGGACAGTCCCTGAAAAACAGGACTTTTGGGAGGTATGAATGCGTTCTCTAGATTACATCCCAGTCCTCATCTTGTTGACCACGACACACTCATTTTCTGAAATCTGTCACCAATTATATAAATGAAAGCGATCCGTTCACTTGTCCGGGCTGCCGGGATCACGTGCTGCGTTTCCGGACTGTTGGGGAGAAAAACGCATCTAAAAAACAATTGATTTTTATTTTTTTATTAAAAAAGGAACCCATGTGTTTTAACAAAGTTTTTCAGCTGTAATCTGGGTTTAAATTTACTAATCATCGGCTTAAATCTGAAACACTTTGTAAAACGAATGCGTAATTAAGAAACGCATGCGCTCTTTAAAAAAAAAAACATTACAAATGCAGCATCTGAACCCAGCTGAGATGTCGCCTATTGATTAGCTGAGCCTGTTCGCCATTAGCCAGCGAAATCTGTGGCGTTATTTATTCGCAGTTTAATCACCACAGCAGTAAATACATGCAGCCTTCCCCTCCCCCACACACTCGCCGCCTCATTACTAGTTATTCTATCGGTAAATTGTAATATTCCCTCTATAAAATTCTGTTCAGTAAATGGAATTGGAACTGGAACTGGTTACCAGTAAACAGCAGCACTCAATGCCAAGCAGCAGCTGCAAAAGCAAATACAATTTTATGCTGCATATAAAACTGCTCCACCCTTTACTAAAAAGGGTATACGAAAGCTGGAGAGGAGTCAAAGGTGGCAACTGCGACTCTTGTATGGGTTCAGGCAGGATTTTTTTGGGTCACTTAAATAAAGTCACCCCCAGTCTTTAGTTTTACTTCTTTTGAATCTGTTGCATTTGTGAACGGTTGAACTTGATGATGTGAGTAACTTTGTATGACAATGTAACAATATTATGTAAATTAGCGAGCGAGCAGAACAATGCGTGGACAGCGAGGAGTTAAGTAAATGAGAGGATATTACAGGAATTGATCACATTCCAGTCTATATATATTACGTGGAATTGTCCAGCTTCTCCGCAAAATCAATTACTAACGTTTAAAGTGACATTTACTAAAAGCGTTTCGGATGCCTCGGTGCGGAGTTTTGCTGCGCTATTTCCATGTCTCAGGGATTACCGGTGCTTCTCGCTCGCCATTGGTAGACTGTGTCTATCCGTATATCCCGGTGCTTGGCTTGTTGCATTGAGTCCTTGAGTCGGGTTCTGGGAAAGCTGGGTATCAGTGTCCATGAGAGCTCTAATAGTGGCCATAGTGGAGGTCTCTAGTTTGTGGAACTACAAATCCCAACATGCCCTGCCAGCCAATGATATCCTAGTACTATGACAGGGATTGCTTCTGCAACTTTGTCTCTATTTTACCTATTGTTTTCTGTCTTTTTCTGGTCAGGACGTCACATTCCAGGGCAAAGGCTGACGCAGCTGCTGCAGCAGCTCTTAAGGCGCAGGAGGAAGCTCAGATCGCCAGGATTGCTGCCAAAGAGTTCTCTCCATCCTTCCAGCACCGGGAAAACGGTCAGTACCAGAGGCCACACCGCCGCAGCTCGGACACAGCTGGATCTGGGATTAGTCACTTGCCTTTAGGATCCTCGCTGCTCGGTCACCGTACACAGGCAAATGTTATAAATAGCTGCAAAGTCTGACTGTATACGTAGCTCCGCCCACTTCGTAATATAATATTACAAGCCTGTGAATCCTGTAAAACCTCATGTCAATACTGAAGCCGTATCCCCTTTAAATAGTGTAGAAGTTAGATCATTGATAAGATCTGAGAACCAATAAGGTTGATGTGGTGAAAGCAAACCTTTTCCTGCCAGCACATAGGCTGCTCTCTCTGTCTATACTGAGAGACAATGTGCTGAGAACCAGCAGGATGATGAGGTGCCTGGTGAGTGTGATTGTACTGTTCACCTTTATTAATACTAATCCCATGTTACTGAGGTCATGTGATAGCTCAGAGCCAATGTGCTGAGAGCAGGTAGCCTGAACAGGTGACTATATTCCTGCCGGCGCATAGGCTGCTCACTGGCTCATTAATAATCATGACTGTTCTGAAGTTATGATGTCACTTAGATCATGTCATTACTCAGAGCCAATGTGCTGGAAGCCTGATTAGATCACATGATGGTCCTCAGGTGCCGTGTCTGTCATTACATAGGCTGCTCTCTCTCATTAGTACTCAGGAATATTCGTCGCTGTTGATTAGATGCGTGCAGACATGTAAAGAAGTGACTATAGATGAAGGTTATAGCGTCTGCACCATGTCCAGCCTTCCCTGCAGACATCCACGCCGGACGCCTCGGCGGGACACGTAATTACAGCCGCGCTGATTGTTTTTATGTTTTGCATCAACTTAAAAAATAAATTGTAGTCTTTTTTTCTAAGTATTACTGCGCCAAATCCTGGAGTGATCAATACCTTCAATTATTCATATATTCTCAACGGTGACCTTTCCTTTTCAATTTATTGAAAGCCTCGATGATCCCTAAGAGACCTGACCCCTGACCCCAGCAACCAGCGCACGACCCCATCACAAAGCAATCAGGGCCGAATAGACGGTTAACAGCTCCAATCCATTATTTATAGCTGTCCGCACATGTAAGACACTTATCGGAGGAGACAATACTACACACCATGGGATTAGATACAGTAGCTCAGCAGACAGTATCACACATGATAGGATTAGATACAGGGCTCAGCAGATAGTATCACACATGATAGGATTAGATACACAGCTCAGCACAGTATCACACATGATAGGATTAGATACAGAGGCTCAGCAGACAGTATCACACATGATAGGATTAGATACACAGCTCAGCACAATATCACACATGATAGGATTAGATACAGCGGCTCAGCAGATAGTATCACACATGATAGGATTAGATACACAGCTCAGCACAGTATCACACATGATAGGATTAGATACACAGCTCAGCACAATATCACACATGATAGGATTAGATACACAGCTCAGCAGACAGAATCACACATGATAGGATTAGATACACAGCTCAGCAGACAGTATCACACATGATAGGATTAGATACACTTCTCAGCAGACAGTATCACACATGATAGGATTAGATACATTTCTCAGCAGACAGTATCACACATGATAGGATAGGATTAGATACAGTGGCTCAGCAGACAGTATCACACATGATAGGATTAGATACACTTCTCAGCAGACAGTATCACACATGATAGGATAGGATTAGATGCAGTGGCTCAGCAGACAGTATCAAACACAATGGGATTAGATACAGTAGTCCAGCAGACAGTATCACACATGATAGGATTAGATACACAGCTCAGCAGACAGTATCACACATGATAGGATTAGATACAAAGCTCAGCAGACAGTATCACACATGATAGGATTAGATACATTGGTTCAGCAGACAGTATCACACATGATAGGATTAGATACACAGCTCAGCAGACAGTATCACACATGATAGGATTAGATACAGCGGCTCAGCAGATAGTATCACACATGATAGGATTAGATACATTGGTTCAGCAGACAGTATCACACATGATAGGATTAGATACACAGCTCAGCAGACAGTATTACACAGGATAGGCTTAGATACGCCGGCTGATATGTGTGGATACCAGATGTACTTTCATTGTTCTGCTAGCAGTAGATATTTGTATAGATGTTTTTCTCTGGCTCGGGAAGGGAACTATGAGATGACATTTATAGAAAACGTTACGTGACATGAATTCTGCTTCTCCTGCGTTGCTCTTAATTGCCTGCGCTATAACAGCTGCGAGAGGGAATTTGTACTAAAATCCCTCTGAGGTTTGTGAATGACCGGCCTGCCTCCGATCCTCCAGTGCGCGGGCAGCTCCGTGTCTGAGAGAAGACGCTGCGTAAGGCTGAGGTAATCCCGATCCTGAAACTATAGGGGAAAGTGGCAGGCGCGAAAGCAATTAGCCGGCGTGTCCCCAGAGTCAGGTCATTACCGCAGGAGCAGCATCCTGCCGCTGCTGCCAGTCACATGACCAGTGCTGCCCATCACCAATGCAGACGCCACGCTCTATCCATCAGATACTGTTACCGTCTCCTCGCCCCCTTCACATTGATACACCCCAGTAGGGAACCGCTACATGATGAGCGCAGCTCGGTCCAATCCAAAGAATAGTGATCCGTGAGGAAAATAAGATAAGACGTGTCGAGCCACCTGCCGCCTATACTGACCGCGGCCGCCATTGTTCTCTGGCGCTTAGTGACCGTATCGTTTTGTATTAATATAATGTTTCCATTCACTATAAGATGTAGCAGATAGTAACAATTGCATTTAAAGGGGGACTCCACTAACAATCCATCATTTCCATACTGTCCGGTTTAGCTGGGCGGCCGCACACTTTAGAATGGAGTGACAACTATTGTATTCTTTATTCTCTTATATTAGTATAACCAGATTGTTTTGGGATGAGTTAGGCCTCATACTACACCCCCGTATCTGTGTGCACGGTCCACGATTACAACACTGACAGGCCGCGGAGTGTCATCCGCGAACCGTCTGCAATCACGGACTGAGCACACACAAGATGTGCATTCATTTCGATGAGCCCGGACAGCAATTGCGGTCCGGATAATGACATTTCCTATTTTGTTTTGCGCTCCGGGCTCCGGGCATTGAACGGGCCGTGGTAACCTCAGTTGTGTGCATTGGTCCACAGGATAGAATGTGTTCTATACTATCCTCCATTTCGGATAATATGCGGCCGCAAATACACGACGTCTTAGTGGTTGTCACAGCCCCGCCTCTTTTTCCATCACTGGTCTGTATCCGAGTATGCATTATTTATGGGTAATATGTTTGGCTCGGGTTAGGGTACACGGTGACCGGCACCACATTACGTCACGTAGCGACACCACAGCCCATGTGCCTGTGAATGGTTGCGTTGCTATGAGATGAGTTGACAGCGGCCCCCCGAGATGATTATAACTGCCCATAAGGGAGCATTGGAGTTCCAGGTGGCTGATGGGAACGTGATCATGGGGGGAGTATTTGGTCACTTTCTTATGTTCGGCCCATTCCTCGCATCGTGTGAATATTTCTGAATGTAACTACAATGTACAGCAAAGCCACAAATAGCGAGGAGCGAGTGCGGTGTCTGATAGAAGAGCGCGGTGTCTGATAGAAGAGCGCGGCGACTGATAGAAGAGCGCGGCGACTGATAGAAGAGCGCGGCGACTGATAGAAGAGTGCGGCGACTGATAGAAGAGCGCGGTGACTGATAGAAGAGCGCGGTGACTGATAGAAGAGCGCGGTGACTGATAGAAGAGCGCGGTGACTGGTAGAAGAGCGCGGTGACTGGTAGAAGAGCGCGGTGACTGGTAGAAGAGCGCCGTGACTGATAGAAGAGCGCCGTGACTGATAGAAGAGCACGGTGACTGATAGAAGAGCTCCGTGACTGATAGAAGAGCTCCGTGACTGATAGAAGTGCGCGGTGACTGATAGAAGAGCGCGGTGACTGATAGAAGAGCGCGGTGACTGATAGAAGAGCGCGGTGACTGATAGAAGGGCGCGGTGACTGATAGAAGAGCGCAGTGACTGATAGAAGAGCGCAGTGACTGATAGAAGAGCGCGGTGACTGATAGAAGAGCGCGGTGACTGATAGAAGAGCGCGGTGACTGATAGAAGAGCGCAGTGACTGATAGAAGAGCGCGGTGACTGATAGAAGAACGCGGTGACTGATAGAAGAGCGCGGTGACTGATAGAAGAGCGCGGTGACTGACAGAAGAGCGCGGTGACTGACAGAAGAGCGCGGTGACTGATAGAAGAGCACGGTGACTGATAGAAGAGCGCGGTGAATGATAGAAGAGCGCGGTGACTTATAGAAGAGAGCGGTGACTGATAGAAGAACGCGGTGACTGATAGACGAGCGCGGTGACTGATAGAAGAGCGCGGTGACTGATAGAAGAGCGCGGTGACTGATAGAAGAGCGCGGTGACTGATAGAAGAGCGCGGTGACTGATAGAAGAGCGCGGTGACTGATAGAAGAGCGCGGTGACTGATAGAAGAGCGCGGTGACTGATAGAAGAGTGCAGTGACTGATAGAAAAGCTCCCTGACAGATAGAAGAGCGCGGTGACTGATAGAAGAACGCGGTGACTGATAGAAGAGTGCAGTGACTGATAGAAAAGCTCCCTGACAGATAGAAGAGCGCGGTGACTGATAGAAGAACGCGGTGACTGATAGAAGAGCGCGGTGACTGATAGAAGAGCACGGTGACTGATAGAAGAGCGCGGTGACTGACAGAAGAGCGCGGTGACTGACAGAAGAGCGCGGTGACTGATAGAAGAGCGCGGTGACTGATAGAAGAGCGCAGTGACTGATAGAAGAGAGCGGTGACTGATAGAAGAACGCGGTGACTGATAGACGAGTGCGGTGACTGATAGAAGAGTGCGGTGACTGATAGAAGAGCGCGGTGACTAATAGAAGAGCGCGGTGACTGATAGAAGAGCTCGGTGCATTCAGTGACTTTAATCGCACCAAGCGTACGTCCATAATTTATGAGAACAGTGTCAGCGCGAGGATATTGTAACCGAGAAGCCTGGAATCTGTGCTGCAACTTTACTAAAGTGATATCATACGGGGGAGGGGGTCGTAGTAACAGGGTCACTTCTATATATACAATACCCTATCAATTACACCCACTAAAGACCCCCCAAAGTGCCAGACAGGGGAAGAACTGCGTAAGGAGTCCAGGCAGTTTTGTCATGTGACCCCTCTAGGCTCTGCTGAATGGCTGAGGAGTCTCACGGAGGGGAGGGGCTTATGTGGTAAGCGATTTTTTCGGCACAATAAATAAATGGGTCTAACGGGCCCCTAGTCCAGGGCCATTACTACATCTGTGACCGCCCGTATGTCGTTTTTTGAATGCGGTTTATCTGATGGTCGCCGTTATTTATAACTTTTCTTTATCATTTTTTTGTGTTCAGGGCTAAAGTGCCAGAGGCCAAAACATCAGAACTCATGCGACGACATCGAGGTCATCTCAACGGAGACCCCCCCACAGCAGGACAGCCCAGAACTGTACAGGAAAGGGACGACGCCGTCAGACGTGACACCAGAGGACAGCCCCATGAGAAGCCCCCTCTGCAGCCCACCTACCACCCCACCACCACCGCAGCCAGCACCCAAGTCTAGAAATAAGAGCGCCCACTTCTCTAGACAGTTGTCTGTGGATGAGGATCGGGGAGGGGATATTCAGATGTTGTTGGAGGGACGGGCAGGGGACTATGTTAGACCCAACTCCTGGGTTGAGGTTGGGGGGACTAGAGTAGGGATCTCAGCCGGAAATCCTTTGGGACCTTGTTCCATTCCTGAAGACCTCATGATGAAGAGCACGGGCCACAAACATGTGCTCTCCAACCACAAGCCAAGAGAACGGTGGGCAGACTCCCCAACCACCGTATCGTGGACTTCCCACAGGACCCACAACCACAGCCCGGGTGGGAACAAGCTTCAGGAGGTGGACGAGGAAAAACTCAGCAATTACGAGATGGAAATGAAGCCCCTGAAGAGAATGGATTCTTATATGCAAGAGATTCACACCCAAAAAAGACATTACAGCAAAGCGGGGCCCCGGAACCCCAGCGAGGGCCACCATGGAGAGGAGCGCATGTATGGAGTCCAGAGACTGAGGTCCAAACCTCAGAACAAAGAGAACTCCAGGCCGGCAGCGGCTGCTGAGCCCGCCGTGCAGAAACTGGAGACCTTGCGGTTTGGGGAGAAAGGAGAATCGCGGCTTCTGAGGCGAGATTTAACCCTGTCCCCGCCACAGAAATCTTTACCTGTTGCACTAGAATCCGATGAGGAGAATACAACGGAGCTCAAACCCACGGTAAGGGCCGAACCCGGCAACTTCTAATCCGTCTGTACAACACGGGCGTCATAATGGCGTCCAACAAGACGCGTGGCCCTCAGATCTGAATAGAGGTAGCGGCGCATGCGCGTCCAGCATATACTGCACTAAGTGTACCTGCAGTCCCATGTAAAACTTCAGATAACGCCTTGTGATAAAGCCGGCTCTGCTACATCAGTACATTATACTACACAATATGATATCTCATGAGGTGCGGGGATACTATATACCACGTGTTATACCTGTCGTTATTATACAGGTTATGGGGGGGGGCCTCGGCCTTTACCATAATCATAAGAATACGGAGAACAAATGTTTAACCTCTGCAGTGCCGGACGCCTGTGGCCGTACCCCGTAACGTGTCAGAGAATTTGTTATTGCGTTTTCGTTGTTATCTGGATGGCGTGTGCTGGCCGATGCGGGGATCCTGGTGCATGCGTCGTATCGAGCCAGCGAACAGCACTTTGTCGCATTTGGTTGGCTGCCTGGATCTTGTTGCTAGGCAACACCTTATGCTTCCCCTCTCAGCAGCAACACAGTCACATGACCAATACTGAGAAGATGAGGAGCGTAATAACAAGACGGGGGAGGGGGTCAGCCGCTAAGAAACTAATTACACCGGGATAGTCGTGTCTTTACTAGGATATCTATCTATCTATCTATCTATCTATCTATCTCATATCTAACTATCTATCTTTCTATCTCATATCTATCTATCTATCTATCTATCTATCTTTCTATCTCATATCTATCTATCTATCTATCTCATATCTATCTATCTATCTCATATCTATCTATCTATCTATCTATCTCATATCTATCTATCTATCTATCTATCTATCTATCTATCTATCTATCTATCTATCTCATATCTATCTATCTATCTCATATCTATCTATCTATCTCATATCTATCTATCTATCTATCTCATATCTATCTATCTATCTATCTCATATCTATCTATCTATCTATCTCATATCTATCTATCTCATATCTATCTATCTATCTATCCATCTATCTCATATCTATCTATCTATCTCATATCTATCTATCTATCTATCTATCTATCTATCTATCTATCTATCTATCTATCTATCTATCTATCCATCTATCTCATATCTATCTATCTATCTATCTCATATCTATCTATCTATCTATCTATCTATCTATCTATCTCATATCTATCTCATATCTATCTATCTATCTATCTATCTATCTATCTATCTATCTATCTATCTATCTATCCAGTGAGAGAAGTTTATGAACCTTTACATTACCTTTTTACTTCTATGAGTTGCTCCATCATTCCCTGGCTGTTATAATAGCAGTGATGTCACTTGTCTCCTGATATATAAGTTATATATAATGGGTGTGATATAACACTGGTAGATAAGCCTTAAACACTGGAGATTGGTAACAGCGGGGGAGGGTAGGTATATTTGCTGGTGTAGTTATATGGTTGCAGGGGCTGCAGTCACCCCCAGGTCCTGACGGTTGATTAGACCCCAATGCCTCTCTGCCAGCATAGCAGTGTTATAGCCGCGTGGTGCAGTGACGGTGGGCGGTGATCGCTCTGCCTGGCATTACTACATTATTGTGCGGCAACTTGATGTTTATCCAAGTTTACAATGTGATGTTGAATGTTGTAGTTAAACTGCACTTGTGCGTGTTCCCCTTTAAGGTGGATAACAGGTGAAAGTGGGATATTTCAGCACCATGGACAGCACATAACGCGGCGTCAGGCGTTCCTAGTGTAATAACTGAGGGCTCGTTCATTTCTGGCTTCCTCTTTAGTTTCTCAGGTTCTTGTATGAGATAATGTCCTACTGTAAATAATAAGAATATTACGAGTCACCATAGAAAAGCGCACGGCGGGGGCTTCCAAATGACTCGTTATATGCTTCACACATTATAGTAGGGGGTCCATAATTCCTTATATTGCACACCTTAGCTGCTGCAGAACCTCTTTATGAAGAGTAACATTCTCCAGTTCTTGCCTGCACTGGTTTTCATACACAAGTATTGGGCAGCGGAGAATATTATATTGTTACAAGTCATTGACTAGAGATACATTATATACGTGTTCATAACGGAAGACACAACGCGATTCATCATGTGATGGACACCACCAGAGTCGTTTTATGGCGCCTATAGAAGTCTATCTATTATATATTCTCCACTATCTATCTATCTATCTATCTATCTATCTATCTATCTATCTATCTATCTATCTATCTATCTATTCTCCACTATCTATCTATCTATCTATCCATCTATCCCATATCTATCTATCTATCTATCTATCCATCTATCCCATATCTATCTATCTATCTATCTATCTATCTATCTATCTATCTATCTATCTATCTATCTCATATCATCTATCCATCTATCCCATATCTATCTATCTATCTATCTATCTATCTATCTATCTATCTATCTATCTATCTCATATCATCTATCCATCTATCTATCTATCTATCTATCTATCTATCTATCTATCTATCATTAGACCCACGGTCGAGCCGGAACTTGCGGTCTTAATACGGACAATAAAATGTCGCCAAATTAGGGCCGCCTGAATAAGGTTTTATACAGGGTGGTACAGAGGAACATGCGGCTACACCCGGAGCTGTATGGGCCCTGCACGCTGCAATATAAGCTCCGTTCACCCGTCTCTGCCAGTCAGTGGATTGGGGGGAACGTGTGCATTTACCATATAGGCGAACCAGCAGAGCCCCTAATACGAGGGATTGCGATGATCTTGTATCAGGGGTTTTACTTCAATGCCACGTCCTCATATAATATGTTGTGTTAAGTTATTCTTGTCTTTTTTTCTCTTTTTATTCCACTCACCATCTGATGTTTCTTCATAGTCCGGACACATCCGCCCCCAGTACATTTCTTCCGGTTTTGCCCCTCTCGTTGTCCTGGTATTGACCGCCTGTGTAATTGCTGCGCTGGGATGAGAGCGGGGAATATGTCAGGGCTGCTGATCGTCTTTCATTTCCAGTTGCAGCTTGTAAAGATTTCTCCCTGGACGTCGTTATCCCTGACAACGTCTGTATTTTGCAGCATTGACCCGTGGCAGCCGAGCACTTATCCCGTCCCGCATGCTCATACTCATTACCTGCACTAGTTCATATTTATCGATCGTTTGCAATGAAGTTAATCTTTTACGGTATAATACAGGGATGGCCGGTCCTTTCAGGGGTGCAGCCGGTGAGGCCGGATTTTCATGTCTGTTTGGCATTGGTGACCCAGTCGGTTTGTGAAGTTTGAACCTTCTTTCCAGTATATAATATATGAGACAATTGCCTGAATAGCACTTGCTTAAAATGTTTTGAAAAGCTCCTGTTCATCTTTGTGACATCTGGTTACAGTCTTCGTGAGTTGAGCACTGCAGAATGCAGGCTGCTGTAAATGACTCTGGTGACAACTGCAGAATGCAGGCTGCTGTAAATGACTGGTGACAACTGCAGAATGTAGGCTGCTGTAAATGATTCTGGTGACAACTGCAGAATGCAGGCTGCTGTAAATGATTCTGGCATCCTTACTCCAGCCCATGTAATAACATGATAGTAACGGCTCATGATACAATTTCCTAATATAATAATGAAGGGGTTTTTTACACCAGAACTTGATGTTAATGATACCGGAGGAGGGGGCTGGGTCCGATGGATTTACCTGCTCAGCACAGAATTTGTAGCGTACTTCTACGAACTACAATCCGCGGCGCTCATGTGTCCGTTCTCGCATTATCTCCTTCACATTAATTGTCTGTAGTTCATTTCTGTCTGGAGAGAAGGAGGGGGTCTTCTAGATGTCACCTGTACAATGTGTATACATGGTGTCCATCAGGAAACATCTCGGCCATTGACCACATTGTGTATTAGGGCCTGGATAGCGTGATATGTCCCAGTGCAACAATGTAACATCACATCAATGTAAAGCATGTGGTGCTAATGAAGGGGCCCGTGTGTGGCTGCTACCCCTGCACCCCTTATAGTCACACCAGTCCTCATTGAAATGATGGATGTGATGGAGTACACCCTCTGGTTTACATGTGGATCACTTTGGCCTCCTCTCCTCCGAGAAGATGTTATATCTGTAATGATCACAAAAAAATATACAAATTTGCAATGAAGCAAAATGGATGCCTTTATTTCCAGTCAAGCTATAGTAATATGTAATGTATATGTAAATAAAATATAACTTTTATTGGTTAGGATTAAATATAATTAGAACAAAGACAAAAATCTGAATCCAAAATTTAGCCAGAGTTCACTGACAGGTGGATTTGTATCGATCAGATACAATCAGTGTATAGTGTAAACTGTCTGCCTTTGTGTCTCCTGCGGCATCTGCAGAACACCGGGCGACACAATTGAGTGGCGTATATATCTCAGTCAGTGAAGACTCTGATGTTAAAAATATTATGGAGGCCCCCCCGACATGTTTCGCTGCATACGCAGCGTCTTCAGGGGTTCAAATGGGGCATCTAACGGCGCGTGAAAGGTCCGTCCCTCTTAAGCCCTCGGGCCGCCATGACAGTGGGCGTGGCCAATAAGGGACCAATTGGAGAGGTCAACACAGTCTGGCCGTGATGTGTATGACTGACATCCAGGTCAGCCATACAGTAGTTAGAAAAGAATGCACCAATCACGTAGGGGCTGGCGCGCCTGCGTGATTTATGTTAAGATGCGATGAAGGAGAAATTAAACTAAGTGTGGGGAAACGCGACTGCGCATGTCACCACACTTAGAAGATAAAGAGGTAAATACTGATTGTCAGCGGAGCATTTAACAAAAGGTGAACGGGAGGGTACATTCCCTATGTGTCTAGGAGATGTATAGGAGGGACCATATAGTAGATAAGAATAGTTAAAAGTGGGAATGTGAAAGATTAAAGTATTAGGACTGTGAGCGCTAAAAGAATATTAAAAACGTTAAAGGTGTGAGTGAGACATGACTATCATGTATGTATAAACATGACAGAGATTCAGTGGCTAGGGTGAAAAATGAAAATAGTGAGAGTTATATTTATTTACATATACATCACATATTCCTATAGCTTGACTGGAAATAAAGGCATCCATTTTGCTTCATTGCAAATTTGTATAATTTTTTTTGTGACAATTTAATGCCTGCCAGCCTGCTGGGTCTCTTCTCATTCATACCTGCCATATCTGTAATGATAGCATGTGACCACTGGCTGCTGTGACGCCTGATCTGTCCACTAGAGGGCCCCGTGTCTGGTACACCGTCAGTTCCATAGAGCGATCATGTAGAATACAGAGTTTCCTCCGAACCTTCCTCACTACATCTGTCTCTGCAGCCTGGACAATGTTTAACACTTCATTATATCTTCTACATTTTCTTTCTTTCAGGGCTCCGCCCCCTTTCTGGTCGTCATGGTGATTTTGCTAAACATCGGAGTCGCCATTTTATTTATCCACTTTTTCATTTGATGGAACTGCTCCAACGTTTGCAAAAAAAAGAATAAAACAAGAAAACGTCAAAAGCAAAAAAAAAAAATCTAGAACAATGGACGCTGCTTGTGGAGCCCGGAATGGAATGTCGCTCCGTCATCGGCTGATTTTCTGATTGAGCCTCTGCGTTTTAATATTCTTTATTTTAATGAGAAGTGTTTTTTTTTTTTTTTTTTCTTTTCTTCCAAAGGAACAAGAATTCAGTTTCGATCACAGTTTGCCTTTCCCCTCCCCCATGGGTAATGTCTTTTATTTTGTATTTTTTGGGGGTAATTTTTTTTTTTCTTGCTTGTTTGGCATGAGAGAATGCAAAAGATAATGACATTTTATACCCGTCCGTCCCTCCATGACAGTTGCGTTAATCATGTGTGTGATGGGTTTATAAAGACAAGACTTTTCCCTGACTCTGCCCCCATAAGATATAAGGAGCCATTTATAGTCAGAGGATCCCTTTACGCTGCGCCCCCTGCCTAGAAATGGTTCTGTCCCATGATCGCAAGGATTGTGCCACCCGCCCGATTTTCCTTCAGTTGTTACTTTTTACTTCGCAGCCGTCATTTAACGAGGGGCCGAGTTCTGTTATTATAGAGATCAGCAAACTTTTTACCCAATTCACCGGTCATTCGGATTCAATTGGTGAACCGATCAGACTATTTGCTTCTTCAATTGTATTCTATGGCGGGCAAATTGTTAACTGTTCGGGGAAGAAATTCCTGTACCTCTATTTAGAAGTGCGATGATCAACCTTTTATTGGACGGAGATCTCCAAAATTAATTTTAACAGAAAACTCAAGTAAAAAAATAAAAAATCACAGTATGGTTTCTACATTGTAGCAACTCATGGCTGGGATTTCCAATGACAAAGATATTCCCACACTAGACAATTCTGTTTTGTCAGACTCCACCCCTTATGCTATTTCCCTATTACCAAAGTCATGTGAGAACGAAGTCTCCCCAGGGTGGAAACAATGGCAGTATGGGACAAAAGGAAAGTATTAGTACATTCCCATTATACAGTTCCCAAGTCTGATCATCATTGGTCTCCTGGGGAGTTTTCCTTTAAGGACTCATATTTAGTGGATTATTGGCACCACGCGTTGCACCATTGAGCAGGTTCAGGCTCGTTGGTTGTAGGGCCCCTCAGTCATTGGCCCCTCTCCTATCAGATATGTGAAGTACAGGGTGTTGCACAATCCCCCGGACATGACTCCCGGCCCCCCCTGCTGACTGTCCGGAGAGCGAGTTCTTCCACACAGAGTTGGGATTTTTCTTTTTGGCCACGTTCTGAGTTCTCGCTCCATATCCTGCATTCTGCCCCCGCTGCATGCTTGCTTTTAATGTTCTGATCATCATCTTACGCTCAATCAGGGTGTCGCCTGTATGTTCAATAAACCATTTTAGCAATGCAAACATTTGCAGAACATTGCAAACTCGTTCTCTATGGTTAATGTTTCTTTCCGTTAGATTTCAGGCGTCTTATTTCTCAAACACTGGTCAATAATAACGGAAGATATTGTACAAGGTACCCAAGACCATAGCAACAAAGGGCATCATAGAGACTGGGCTGCGGGACCCAAGAGATGGGGGGATCCTTTCATCTACCTCTCCCACTTCATATTGAGAAGACAAAAAATATAGATAGAATCTCCCTAAACAGCGGAATCACTATGTACATACATTACATTACTTATCCTGTATTATACTCCAGAGCTGCACTCATTATTCTGCCGGTGGAGTCACTGTGTACATACATTACATTACTTATCCTGTACTGATCCTGAGTTACATCCTGTATTATACTCCAGAGCTGCACTCACTATTCTGCTGGTGGAGTCACTGTGTACATACATTACATTACTTATCCTGTACTGATCCTGAGTTACATCCTGTATTATACTCCAGAGCTGCACTCACTATTCTGCTGGTGGAGTCACTGTGTACATACATTACTTATCCTGTACTGATCCTGAGTTACATCCTGTATTATACTCCAGAGCTGCACTCACTATTCTGCCGGTGGAGTCACTGTGTACATACATTACATTACTTATCCTGTACTGATCCTGAGTTACATCCTGTATTATACTCCAGAGCTGCACTCACTATTCTGCTGGTGGAGTCACTGTGTACATACATTACATTACTTATCCTGTACTGATCCTGAGTTACATCCTGTATTATACTCCAGAGCTGCACTCACTATTCTGCTGGTGGAGTCACTGTGTACATACATTACTTATCCTGTACTGATCCTGAGTTACATCCTGTATTCTACTCCAGAGCTGCACTCACTATTCTGCTGGTGGAGTCACTGTGTACATACATTACTTATCCTGTACTGATCCTGAGTTACATCCTGTATTATACTCCAGAGCTGCACTCACTATTCTGCTGGTGGAGTCACTGTGTACATACATTACATTCCTTATCCTGTACTGATCCTGAGTTACATCCTGTATTATACTCCAGAGCTGCACTCACTATTCTGCTGGTGCAGTCACTGTGTACATACATTACATATCCTGTACTGATCCTGAGTTACATCCTGTATTATACTCCAGAGCTGCAGATTTCAGCTCTGAGGACTGCAGAATAGTGAGTACAGCTCTGGAGTATAATAGAGGCTGTAACTCAGGATCAGTACAGGATAAGTAATGGAATGTACGTACACAGTGACTCCACCAGCAGAATAGTGAGTGCAGCTCTGGAGTATAATATAGGATGTAACTCAGGATCAGTCCAGGATAAGTAATGTAATGTATGTACACAGTGACTCCACCAGCAGAATAGTGAGTGCAGCTCTGGAGTATAATACAGTATAGGATAAGTGACAGACTGATTCCACATAGAAAAGTTGCCTTTAAGATTGGGTTCTTGGGTGGACATACACTTTATGGGTTATTGTTCTGATCAGGGCCTCCATGATTGAAGTATATATAGATGGCACCGATACCTTGTCCGGTCTTTAACATGTCATAAATCACAGTTTGTTGCGGATCATGGGTCATCCTGGGTGCTCTGGGTCAGTGACGTTCTGTACAGTCCATTACTACTCACCTCATTGATTTAGCTGCTCGTCTCCATATACCTATAACACTGCATTAATGAATAGTCTCGTCCATCGTCCTCTGTAGAGGAGCCGGGATCTGGAGCTTTGCTGATTCCATCATTGTTTTCCAGGCGTCGGTGTCAGGAGAAAAGAGTAAGGGTATGTTCACACGGCGGGGGTCCGTAACGGCTGAAATTACGGGGATGTTTCAGCCTGAAAACATCCCCGTAATTTCAGCCGTACCGGCATGTGCAGGCGCTTGAACGCCGCGTCAATTACGGCCGTAATTAGCGCTGCTATTCATTGGAGTCAATGAATAGCGGCTCCAATTACGGCCAAAGAAGTGACAGGTCACTTCTTTGACGCGGGCGTCTATTTGCGCGCCGTCATTTGACAGCGGCGCGTAAATATACGCCTCGTGTGAACAGACAAACGTCTGCCCATTGCTTTCAATGGGCAGATGTTTGTCAGCGCTATTGAGGCGCTATTTTCGGGCGTAATTCGGGGCAAAAACGCCCGATTTACGTCCGTAAATAGGCCGTGTGAACATACCCTTAGGGTATGTTCACACGCTGAGAGGCAGTTACGTGTGAAAAGACAGACTGTTAACAGCTGCCTCGTTTCACACGTAAAAGCTCCTCCTCGTAATTTACGAGGCGTCTGAGACGCTCGTAAACCTTGAGCCGTGCTTCATTGATTTCAATGAAGAACGGCTCAAATTACGTGGCAAAGAAGTGTCCTGCACTTCTTTGCCGAGGCAGTAAAATTTACGGGTCGTCGTTTGACAGCTGTCAAACGACGACTCGTAAATAACAGGTCGTCTGCACAGTACGTCGGCAAACCCATTCAAATGAATGGGCAGATGTTTGCCGACGTATTGTAGCCATATTTTCAGACGTAAAACGAGGCATAATACGCCTCGTATACGTCTGAAATGTGGCCGTGTGAACATACCCTCAATTGCTGAGACATGACAGTCGCCTGCACACAGGTACGAGGCTTCTGCTCTGTTGCTCCAGTTACTTGTGCTTTCGGAGCCCTAGCATTGCATGTGCAAGGAGCAGTGATGATGATTACGGAGTATACAACATAGCGTGAGCCTTCAATGGCCACCAGGGGTGCAGCTATAGGGGGTGCAGATGTGTCCTGGTGGCTGTGGGGGCCCCCCTTTCCTATACAAGAATATAAATGGAGGTTCCTGTTGCATTAGGGTCCAGGAGCGTCAAGTTACACTTTTAAAATCTCCATGGATAAGTGCCTGTTCACATCTGCATTGGACACTCCTTTAGGGGTGACGGAAAGATGACGGCACCGATTATTCAATGGGTTCCGTTGGGCGCCGGCAGTGTCCGTTTTGCAACAGAACCGTTGCGTTCGGCATTCCCTTGTTCTGCTCCTCTGACGCAGATGTGAACAGGGCCCAACTGTATTGATTACCCAGAATACTGACACTTCTAAAAGAAACCTCCACCCCATGGATGGCACAGGGTACGACTGAATCCCACAACTCCTTTCTCTATGGGCTCAGTTACCATCTGCGCCCTGATCTACACTGGTAATTACTGGACTTCCGGATCAGCTCTCTGAAAGGGATTATATGGGTAGTGAAAAGTTCTGTAACTCTTTAATAGGCTTTGGGTTTGATTCCTCTCAATTTTTAATATCTCTGCTTGCTGTCAGTAAATTTACATTCCGTGGGAAAATCCTTCCTAATCTAGTGCTGCTCACACAGCTGCTAAATTTGTGATGATGTATCAGCGTAAGAGCTATTAGGCTAGATTCACACATGCAGTTTTGGAAGCATTTTTTATTTTTTTTGACCAGACACTGGAGTGTAGAGAAGTCTCAGACCTTCTTTTATTTTTTTCCTTCTTTTTGATCCACTCCCGGCTTTCGCTAAAACTGTGGATGGAGCCTCCGTCTGGGGCTTTGTGCTGACGTCTTTAGCTCACAGAGGATTGTCTATTCTGATACATTGTAACAAACCCTCAGCTGTGTGGCGATCAGGACTAGATGAGGCTTATAAGAAAGTTGGTGAACGTTTCATGACACGATTATTAAGCTTTATGAACTGACTTAGGGCTTATTCAGACGAACGGGATATACATCCGTGCAACGCACGTGATTTTCACGCGCGTCGCACGGACTTATATTAGGCTATGGGGCCGTGCAGACAGGTGCGTGATTTTTATGCTGCGTGAGTCCGCAGCGAAAAAGTCACGACATGTCCGTTCCTTGGGCGTTTTTCACGCATCACGCCCCCCATTGAAGTCAATGGGTGTGTGAAAACCACGCATGCCCCACGGAAGCACTTCCGTGGGACACGCGTGATTCGCGCAACAGCTGTGAAAAGGATGAATGAAAACAGAAAAGCACCACGTGCTACAAACATACAAACAGAGTGTCATAATGATGGCGGCTGCGCGAAAAGCACGCAGCCGCGCATCATATGTGATGACACACGGAGCTGTTAAATGCCTTTTGCGCAGGCAAAACGCAGCGTTTTTTGCGTGCGCAGAAAGCACACGCTCGTGTGAATCCAGCCTTACTGACACAATATTCGTGAGAGTCTGCGGACTGAGCTCGCTGCTTGGAATATTGCTCAGGGTCAGTGATCCCCACACCGCTCAGATATACAGCAGCCAGTTTCAGGTTTACCCCTCGGGAATATTAACACGCGGTAGATTCGTTTCAGTTTTCTAGGACTGTTCCATTCATCTGAACAAAGATTGTATTAAATAAATCATTCAGACGAAGGGAACGGATTTTCAGTCACAGAATTTTCTGCACCAAGATCTGCAGCGTGTGACTGCGCCCTAAGGCCAAGTTCCCACGGGTCGGATACACTGCGTAAAAGCTGAAACCCGCAGCACATTCCATCCCAAAAAAATTCTGCTGCAGTAAGCAGCATAGAAATAAAAATAATAAACCGCCCATACTTACCTAGGCCGTTGTGATGGTGGCGCGTCCCTCCGTAACTGTCCAGTCCGGCCTCCCTGGATGATGATACAGCCCATGTGACCGCTGCAGCGGTCACATGGGATGAAACGTCATCCCAGGAGGTTGGGCTGGAGGAAGCAGCAAGGAATTCTGGGTAAGTATGAATAATTTTTTTATGTGTTGCGATTTTTGTGGCAGAATCGTTGCCATTCCGCTGCAAAAATCGCAACACGTGGCTTCCTGTTGTTGTCAACAAAAACACAGCATAAATTGACGGATTTAAATTCCGCACCGCAGGTCAATATATTAACGTTTTCGCTGCATTTTCCTAAATCTCATCCACTTTGCTGCTACTGTAAACGCTGCAGAATTTCCGCACAAAATTCTGCAGCGTTTCCGCTACGTGGGAACCCGGCCTAATGCCCCACTCATCACATGCTGCAAAATTCACCAGAACCATCGACTTCTGCCCAAGAATCTGCAATCTTATTTTGTTGTTGAGGAAATGACAGTTTTGCATTGGGATTGTTCAGTTCGGCGTAAACAGCGCGGGGAGGATCTGGCGGCGCGGGGAGGATCTGGCGGCGCGGGGAGGATCTGGCGGCGCGAGGCGCTTTGTACTTCTTCCTGGTGAATTGATTGGCTGAATTTTGCTTCATTTCACGGCTTTCATCTGCAGTCAGATCATCTCAGTCCCCATCCTACATCATATGCACTTAGCCGGGGGAACATGGCGTCCATATATTTGTTGGGGGTGGGACAGAGCGGCGCGCAGGGATGGGGGTGCGCCTGTGATTACAGCATGTCTCCTTTTTTGCACAATATATTCAGACTGATATTGTCCCTGGACACAGTTCCTTTGGCAACGACAGTAAAAAAAAAAACGAAAAAAACAACAACAACAACAATGTATCCTTTTATAGATGTCCCTGGACTTTCATTTGTGGAAACTTTGTAACATTGCCTGCTGACCCCTCCCCCGTTCCTAATGATAAATATGCATATTCATTAAAGATTACGCATTCCTGTTTCGAGTCCCTTGTGGCGGTTGATGTTTGGGGGGATATCAGAGGTGGAGCCCCCTCCCAGATGTTAACTCTTTGTTTGCAGGTCCAGTAAGAATTCTATATCTATGGATTTTATTAAGGAGCTTCCTTGTTATGGTCACTTCCCCCAAAATATCAGGGGGTCCTACGTGTGAGCGGTAAGAAAATGGTGGTATCCTGGAACGGTAATGGTGTACAAATGGACAACATATTTATACAAATGTCCCTAGCGATTATGGTCATAAAGTTCCTCCGTCAATCTCACGAGCGCTCTGATATCTTTTGCACCGGGGGCGCTTGGGTATGGCACGTATACAAGTATTGCCATAGCTGGAACTTTTTCCATGAATGTTGCATGCTGGGAAATATTGTATCGTTGTATTGTCCCAGACAATAGTAAATCAAACCGAATGGTAATTTTTAAAGATCCTCTGCGAGGCGCAATTCTACTATTATTAGGCCACGTTCACATCATGTTTTAGCATCCTATTCCATAGACTTGCATTTCACAGAGAAACAGATCCATCAGAATTCAGTTTTTCAACAGGACAAAAAAAAATAAGTACCGGCTATATGTCTGATGAAGAGCACAGATCCTGACGAAAACTTGTAAACGGACACTTTACCATGACGGAAACCCCATTGAAAACCTATGGATCCGTTCGAAAAAGAAAAAAAAAACATAAAACCCAACAAACTGATGATTGAACAGGATGCTGAGATATAAGTGAGAGGGCCCTGAGCAAGACGGAGCAGGTTCCGTACATCACATGCTTTAACCGGGTTTACCAGGTCGTAGCTAAATGTCTCATCCGCACAGACGTAGCTGAATGTGCGACTCCGAGATCTAAGCTCAGAACTAGCTGCACACATTATATTAACAAGAACTCACATGCTGGACTAGAACATCGTTCAGACAACGCGCAAAGAAACCTGACAGAACCAATTCTGTGCACCCCATATATCAGCGAGTTTACTGGCTAAAGTCATGACATAGAGCGGACCCATGTCACGTAATGGGCATCAAAACAGACTGGAAACTACCACATGTAATGAAGGTAATGAACGAACGACTATAATACTGCTCCCTACATGCAAGAATATAACTACTATAATACTGCTCCCTATGTGCAAGAATATAACTACTATAATAATGCCCCTATATACAAGAATATAACTACTATAATACTGCTCCTATATACAATAATATAACTACTATAATACTGCTCCTATGTACAAGAATATAACTACTATAATAATGCCCCTATATACAATAATATAACTACTATAATACTGCTCCTATATACAAGAATATAACTACTATAATAATGCCCCTATATACAAGAATATAACTACTATAATACTGCTCCTATATACAAGAATATAACTACTATAATACTGCTCCTATATACAAGAATATAACTACTATAATACTGCCGCTATATACAAGAATATAACTACTATAATACTACTTCTATATACAAGAATATAACTACTATAATACTGCTCCTATATACAAGAATATAACTACTATAATACTGCCCCCTATATACAAGAATATAACTACTATAATACTACTTCTATATACAAGAATATAACTACTATAATACTGCTCCTATATACAAGAATATAACTACTATAATACTGCCCCTATATACAAGAATATAACTACTATAATACTGCCCCCTATATACAAGAATATAACTACTATAATACTACTTCTATATACAAGAATATAACTACTATAATACTGCTCCTATATACAAGAATACAACTACTATAATACTGCTCCCTATATACAAGAATATAACTGCTATAATACTGCCCCTATATACAAGAATATAACTACTATAATACTGCCCCTATATACAAGAATATAACTACTATAATACTGCCCTCTCTATACAAGACTATAACTACTATAATACTGCCCCCTCTATACAAGACTATAAGGGCATGGCCACACGTGGCGGATTTCCTCCGCAACTGTCCGCATCAATGCCGCACCTAATCCGGGTTGCGGATTACGGCTGCGGATCTGCTCAAAATGTGCAGAAAATTGATGCGGGCTAGCTGCTGCGGACTGCGGGAAAAGTGCTTCCCTTCTCCCTATCAGTGCAGGATAGAGAGAAGGGACAGCACTTTCCCTAGTGAAAGTAAACGAATTTCATACTTACCGGCCGTTGTCTTGGTGACGCGTCCCTCTTTCGGCATCCAGCCCTACCTCCCTGGATGACGCAGCAGTCCATGTGACCGCTACAGCCTGTGCTTGGCCTGTGATTGGCTGCAGCCATCACTTAGACTGAAACGTCATCCTGGGAGGCCGGACTGGAGACAGAAGCAGGGAGTTCTCGGTAAGTATGAACTTATATTTTTTTACAGGTTGCTGTATATTGGGATCGGTAGTCACTGTCCAGGGTGCAGAAACAGTTACTGCCAATCGCTTAACTCTTTCAGCACCCTGGACAGTGACTATTTACAGACGTCTCCTAGCAACGCTCCCGTCATTACGGGAGCCCCATTGACTTCCTCAGTCTGGCTGTAGACCTAGAAATACATAGGTCCAGCCAGAAAGAAGAAATGTCAAGTTAAAAAAGCAAGACGGATCCGCAGCACACATAACATGTGCATGACAGCTGCGGACTTCATTGCGGAAATTAGAATCTCCATTGAAGTCAATGGAGAAATTCCGCCATGAGTCCGCCACTGCTCCGCAACAGACAGAGCATGCTGCGGACACCAAATTCCGCTCCGCAGCCTATGCTCCGCAGCGGAATTTTACGCATCGTCTAAACGAACACTGCTAAATTAAAGTGTAAGTCAATGGACAAACGGCTCCGCTGCGGATTAACGCTGCGGAGTGTCCGCAGCGGAATTTAAGTGAAATTCCGCCACGTGTGAACCCAGCCTAACTACTATAATACTGCTCCTATATACAAGAATATAACTACTATAATACTGCTCCTATATACAAGAATATAACTACTATAATACTGCCCCTATATACAAGACTATAACTACTATAATACTGCTCCTATATACAGGAATATAACTACTATAACACTGCCTCCTATATACAAGAATATAACTACTATAATACTGCTCCTATATACAGGAATATAACTACTATAATACTGCCCCCTATATACAAGAATATAACTACTATAATACTGCCTCCTATATACAAGAATATAACTACTATAATACTGCTCCTATATACAAGAATATAACTACTATAATACTGCCTCCTATATACAAGAATATAACTACTATAATACTGCCCCCTATATACAAGAATATAACTACTATAATACTGCCCCTATATACAAAAATATAACTACTATAATACTGCCCCTATATACAAGAATATAACTACTATAATACTGCTCCCTATATACAAGAATATAACTACTATAATACTGCTCCCTATATACAGGAATATAACTACTATAATACTGCCCCTATATACAAGAATATAACTACTATAATACTTCCACCTATATACAAGAATATAACTACTATAATACTGCTCCCTATATACAAGAATATAACTACTATAATACTGCCCCTATATACAAGAATATAACTACTATAATACTGCGCCTATATACAAGAATATAACTACTATAATACTGCCCCTATATACAAGAATATAACTACTATAATACTGCTCCCTATATACAATAATATAGCTACTATAATACTGCCCCTATATACAAGAATATAACTACTATAATACTGCCCCTATATACAAGAATATAGCTATTATAATACTGCCCCCTATATACAAGAATATAACTACTATAATACTGCCCCCTATATACAAGAATATCACTACTATAATACTGCCCCCTATATAAAAGAATATAACTACTATAATACTGCCCCTATATACAATATAACTACTATAATACTGCCCCCTATATACAAGAATATAACTACTATAATACTGCTCCTATATACAAGAATATAACTACAATAATACTGCTCCCTATATACAAGAATATAACTACTATAATACTGCTCCTATATACAAGAATATAACTACTATAATACTGCTCCTATATACAAGAATATATCTACTATAATACTGCTCCTATATACAAGAATATAACTACTATAATACTGCCCCTATATACAAGAATATAACTACTATAATACTGCCCCTATATACAATATAACTACTATAATACTGCCCCCTATATACAAGAATATAACTACTATAATACTGCTCCTATATACAAGAATATAACTACAATAATACTGCTCCCTATATACAAGAATATAACTACTATAATACTGCTCCTATATACAAGAATATAACTACTATAATACTGCTCCTATATACAAGAATATAACTACTATAATACTGCTCCTATATACAAGAATATAACTACAATAATACTGCTCCCTATATACAAGAATATAACTACTATAATACTGCTCCTATATACAAGAATATAACTACTATAATACTGCTCCTATATACAAGAATATATCTACTATAATACTGCTCCTATATACAAGAATATAACTACTATAATACTGCCCCTATATACAAGAATATAACTACTATAATACTGCTCCTATATACAAGAATATAACTACTATAATACTGCCCCCTATATACAAGAATATAACTACTATAATACTGCCCCCTATATACAAGAATATAACTATACTGCTCCCTATATACAACAATATAACTACTATAATACTGCTCCTATATACAAGAATATAACTACTATAACACTGCCCCCTATATACAAGAATATAACTACTATAATACTGCCCCTATATACAAGAATATAACTACTATAATACTGCCCCCTATATACAAGTATATAACTACTATAATACTGCCCCTATATACAAGAATATAACTACTATAATACTGCTCCCTATATACAAGAATATAACTACTATAATACTGCTCCTATATACAAGAATATAACTTCTATAATACTGCCCCCTATATACAAGAATATAACTACTATAATACTGCTCCTATATACAAGAATATAACTACTATAATACTGCCCCCTCTATACAAGAATATAACTACTATAATACTGCTCCTATATACAAGAATATAACTACTATAATACTGCCTCCTATATACAAGACTATAACTACTATAATACTGCCTCCTATATACAAGACTATAACTACTATAATACTGCCTCCTATATACAAGACTATAACTACTATAATACTGCCCCTATATACAAGACTATAACTACTATAATACTGCCTCCTATATACAAGAATATAACTACTATAATACTGCCCCTATGTACAAGAATATAACTACTATAATACTGCTCCTATATACAAGAATATAACTACTATAATACTGCTCCTATATACAAGGATATAACTACTATAATACTGCCCCCTATATACAAGAATATAACTACTATAATACTGCCCCTATATACAAGAATATAACTACTATAATACTGCCCCCTATATACAAGGATATAACTACTATAATACTACTCCCTATATACAAGAATATAAATACTATAATACTGCTCCCTATATACAAGGATATAACTACTATAATACTGCTCCCTATATACAAGGATATAACTACTATAATACTGTAACATTATGGATCTTTTTGCCCAATTTATATCGCACTTCAGGGGAGCAGTTGATCCCCAGCAGACATTGCTCTGGTTCCCACATAGGCGGACACTATATATCTTATACTACAGTTACTGTTTATAGCCCTCACACATCACCGGGTCCTTTAGATCGCTTGTATCCAGTGTGGAGAGACCATGAAATGGTTTTTGGAATAGTGACCTCTTCAGCATCCACTAGACATTCCCTATCACTCCGGGCTCTTTGTAGATCAGAGGTTCCACTTGGAAGTAAAGTGTTTCATGAAAAGCCTTGATGACGGCCGCCACAGGAACGTGAAAAGACTTACAGTCAGCAAAAGATATCGAGCCATGTATATTTTTATTTCTCAATAATACCAGAAAGATTAAACAGATGTAGCAGAGCTGAATGTGTCATTCACCCTTTTGGATGCATCATGATAACTCCGAGCTCAAGTGGTTGTACAAGATTATCAAAACATAGCAGCTTTCTTCGAGAAATAGCGCCACACCTATCCATGGGTCATCTCTGGTATTACAGCGAAGCTGAAATTCCACACACAACCTGTGAACAGATGTGGCGCTGTTTATAGAAGCTACATTTTTGTAATATTGCACAACCACTTTAGGTTATCACTAAAATCATGGTGTGTTTAAAGGTTGTCGAGTTTTCTGGTCATAAAGATTAATAATTGTATAATGCTTGCTGTCAGTGAATAGAAACGTTCGTTTACATCCAAAGGCTGAAGAATACATAATACGTCTTACAGCTGAGGTTTTGTTACAGTTGCGTTTAGTCTAGACACTACACGGATACAGTGTAGCAAACTATCAGGACAGAGATATTTGTGCTGATGCCACATTTAGCCCCCTGAGGATTGTCTAGACTAGATGCAATTGTAACAAACGCTCAGCTGTGAGTAGAAGTATTTTCCATTTACTGGCAGCAAGTGGAGATCTCGAAGAGGATAAGGAATTGAAGCAGAAATGTATATATGACAGTTCTTTAACTTTATATTACACAATGATTAAGCTTTATTTACAGAAAAGTGCACACCGGCCCTTTAACAAATACGGATTGTCCTGTAAGGGAAACACTTGCTGGGAACAATATGAAGGATTCGCTCCATGACTCAGAAAAAATAATATATTCAATGGCGAAAATATATTAAAAAGGTTTATGCCAATTTTATGGCGTAAACCAGTTGTAAAGTTTGGCGCACTCCTTAGTTGCTGTAAAATTTGTGGCTATTTACTTTTCTTTCCACTTTACGAAATTGGTGGGAAAAGGTTGTGGGGTTTCGTGGGAGAAGACGGGCCAGCAGAACGACATATTTATTATAATTTACGCCAGAAGCTGGCACGAGTTATGGCGCAAATCGAAACCGTATTTTTGGATTTTTGTCGTACGGACAGCCAAAGATGTGCAGCTCTTAGTAAATATTGCGCAAATCACGGCAACGTAACATGTTTAATATATTCCCCCAACGTCCTTCCCAGTAAAAAAAATCTCGTAACGATAAAGATCCAAATCTGTAAACAAGAGTGAGGGGGATGGGTCAGGGTGGGGACAAGAAGTATGGGGGGGGGGCGCGTGGACTCCGGCTACATGGCGGCTGAAAGTTACAGTAAAATTGATGTCATTTATTAATCCCTCTGGGGCAAAAAAAAAATAAAAAATTTCACATCAAAAGGGGAAACAGAAACGGAATTTCAATATTTGTTGCAAATCGTAAACGGTCACTTCTGGGAGAAGGGCTGAAAGGGTTAAACCCAGGGCGGTTGGCATAACAGCGAGAAGTCAGGGATACAGAGAGAAGCGGTCCGCGGGGAGAGACGAGCGTTGCTTATGTCATGTTGCATCAGTCAGGCTGCCGGCAGCTGTTTCCCCTGTGTGCCCCCCATTAGTCGCTGCATTACACATCACCGGAGAGGGGGCAGAAGAACAATCCCACCCCCGCCGTCACCAACGCTATAAATCCACGTCATGAAGACCCAATCTATGTGTTATAAGAACGATTACTGTAAAATTCCGTTAATCCGGCATCAGAAACTGGATTATCAGATATTCTGGATTACTGGGAGGTCATAGAAAAGGTTATGAAATTCCCTGCGTTTTGCTGCAACTCCAAAACAAGGGCTGGATTAATGGACTTTCTGGATTATCAGATGCGGATTAACAGAATTTCACTGTATTATTGAAGGCCCAGCGCACACGACAGCAGTTTTGTGATCCGTTGCGGTCCATTTGTCCGCAAAATACCTGGATCAGGATTCACGGATCCGCAAAAAATAAAAATAAAGAAATTTGATTTCACCAGTTTGCAAATTTGGATCGGAAAATGATTCGTCATGAGTTTTTATCACACGGATTTGCGGCCCCAGAAGGGATCGGTGAAGACCACGGTTGTGCGCATGAGGCCAAATACGTAAAAACATGGATGGCTCCTTTAAGCGCGGCCGTGTATAGAGCCGCATACACCTCAGCCTGCGCTCGTTTATATGAAGATCAGACACGTAGACTGAGCCGCTGGGACCGTCACCCCGACGCTCGGCCGGACTCCTGCGCACTGGACTCCACTTCAATGTTCTTGCTCCTATTTATCATTACACTTGTAAAAAGTCGACGCCATGGCGTGCACCACTTTAAGGACTTTTTTCTCTTTGGCGTCAGGGCCCATGCTCGCTCGAGCGAACTGAATCCAGTATTGTTCTGTGCGGGGAAAATAATCGGAGTACTTCTCATGGGGCTCCAGCGGGGGGTGCTGTGCTACTTCTGGGAATAGGAAAGGGACAGTGATTGTCAGCCAAAGTCTACTGAAGGTCACAAGTCACCTGCCAGCCGGCGTATTACTGCACTTACCACTGTCCTCCTTGCCCTCCTCTTCTTCATCATCATCATCATCATCATCATCCTCCTCCTCCTCCTCCTCCCCTCCCTCAGCACCTTCCTCCTCATCCTCGGAGTCAGATTCTTCCAGCCATTCTTGTGTCTCTGCACCAAACAAAACGACAATAGACATCACAATAGTTATTATGTTGCCTTTCACTCTCCAGTTGTGGGGAACTACAAGTCCCAGCATGTCCTGGTAGTCCACAGCTTTCCTGGTTCTGGAGATCCACAGGGGCAGAACAAGTGATCTTATCAGGGGAGATCCCGGCTACAATAGGAAACAGATCAAGCAGCTAATCTGTTCGGAAACACTTTGCAACTTCCCAATAGACTTTATGTTTCATTACCTGACCATTTCAAGATCTCTGCTCGCTTTTATTGAATGGAAAGAGTCAGAGACTGAAATCCATCCTGACCTAAACCTCATATAGATGCAGGGCTCAGAAGAGATAGCTCCGATTCCTCAGCTGTGTGAGCAGGACTAGGGAAGGATGGGTATTCAGCCTCTGAATGTCTGTCTCCAATGACTGACAGCAATCAGAGCTCTTGGAAGTGGTTCGGAATTGGAATATAGTCTAAGACAATTTGCTACATTCGCCCCGTTTCGGTCACACATCTATGGGAATTACCTTGACCTCTTATAAAGATGGCGGTCGCCCTGACACTTACTTGGATCCATCTCCACCAGCACTTTCCATTCTTCCATCTTGTGTAGATCGAGGCTGTAAAGGTCATTAAGAGTGAACTGTCGGTCGGCGACTTCGAACATCCCCCCGTACACGTACAGGACGCCCTGCTTGGCGGCAGTCAGGGAGCTGGATCTCGGGCAGGGCTCCACCTGCGGTCCGGCAGCTTCCGCCTTGTCCTCATCTTCCTCCTCGTCTTCCTCCTCATCGCTGGCTGGAGCGGCTTGGCTGGAGATCACCTGTTTGATGGTCATCACTGTCCCGTCTTCAGCCACTATTTCCTTTATGACCTCTATGGGCTCCGCAGGACTCAGACCTCCGGCCTCTTTTTCATCTAATGCTTCCGCCTCCGTAGTTTTATCTCCGCGCCGCTTCTTCTTCCGATCTGATTTATGCCCCTGGATTGGAGAAAGGTCAGAGGTAAAGTCATTAAAAGGAATTTTCCAGTTTTATGAGATGAAAATCTCTCTCCTGTCCTGAGTTTGTTACAATGTATTAGCACAGGTAAAAAGTTTCGGCCTGGAGTCCAGTCTCTATCTCACAGAGGATTGTCTAGACTGGATACATTGTAACAAACCCTCAGCTGCAAGAAGTATTAGGTCCGAACAGGTTCTCAGAAACTGGAAGTAAACAAGGATGTCCCCCATTCACTGACAGCAAGCAGAGATCTTGCACATAAAGAGGCATTTTTAATTCAACGTAACAGCTTTCCATCAGCGCATTCACATCCAAAGCTGTATTCAAACTTCTGCTGACTTCCTGCTAGCTCTCAGGCTGCACCACTTCACATCTCAATGTCGCCCCCTGCTGTCTGTACAGAGCGTGGTTGGCTCTAATGTTGGGAAAAGAACTGTATTTCCCGGAATGCAATGCAGCAGGATTCTGGAGAGAACATGAGACATTACCCTGATCTGAGCTGTGAACCATCGATTCTTCCCCTGGTCATAGAAGTAAAGATCGTTGAAGAAGTCGCTTTCGATGCTCTCCTCCTCTTCCTCGTCACAGACTCCTCCAAAGAGAACGCTGCGGTTGTTGGGAGCCGCAGCCATGGAGAAGCCGGTCCTGAGGGTGGGCTTCGTGCCGGAGGGGTTCAGCCGACTCCACGTCCATTTATCTGGAAAACGAGGAAAAGGGAAAAATCAGCCGAAAAGACCGACTACAGCGAAAACGGAGCAGCGGTCATGGAGGATGATGGGTCTTGTAGTTTCATGGTGAGGGGTTTCCCACAGACCTATAGGCAACATGGTTCGGTTTTCTGCTCAGCACATTTCTTTGTTGTCGGTTTCCGGATACGCTGGGCGACAATATGGCCGCCATCACAGCGTCCTCAGGGGAGGTGACAACTTTCCTGCACTCCGGACTGGCCCTGTTCACACAGTTTTTTGCAGGCAGAAAAATTTAGAAATATTTTGACCTGCATGGACCGTATTTGCCGCGTTCTTCAGCCGCGGCCATTGAGCGCCGCCGGCAAAAAACGCAGCGAGAAACGATTTCTCTGCCTTCCAATAAGGTCAATGGGAGGTCAGAGACGGAAACGCCCGAAGAAAGGGCATGTCGCTTCTATTTCCCGCAAGCGGTTTTTTTTCCCCGCACGGGAAAAAAAAAGAACCACCTGATTTTGAACGTTTTTTTTACACGGTTTCCGTGGCGAAAACCTGTGTGTGAACAGGGCCAATTTGCTATGGTAAGCAGCAGCAAGGGGCTCTAGGAAAGCTGGGTGACTACTTTTGCAGATTGTAACGGTGGCCATATTGCTTGTCATCCAGCTTTTCCAGAAGCAGATAAAACTGCCTTTTATTCCAGCCATGGGGGGGGGGGGGGGGGGGCCATGCTCAGTCGGGTCCTTTCCCCGTCAGCTCCAGTAATAATATTGTTGCGTCTTTGAAGCTTCTTTTTTTTTCGGAGACGCCGGCGTGCACTGTGAAGGTTAATCACCCGGGTCCCTCCATATGCTCCCGGTATCGTCTGCGGGCCCCGCGGATATGTGTTTATTCAGACGAGGGCGGATCAGCTGGTTGATGCAACAGTCCGATTGAATCTATGATTATTCTTTACCATCACGCAGGCAGCGCCCCCTGGAGGCCACAGCTGGCACTACTAACATCCTCATTGCAGAACCAGAGATGTCAGACCGGATTTACTCTCATATACGGGACAATCCGGCAGAGTTACTGCAACGTATCAGTCTAGACAATGATCTGTGAGATGAACACATCGGCAGCACAAATCTCTCTCCTGACCTGATAGTTTGTTACAATGTATCAACCTGGAGTCCAGGCTGATTAACTCACAGGATTGTGTAGACCGGATACAATTGTAACAAACTTTCAGTTGTGTGAACAGGACATGTTTTCAGACTCTGAATGTATCACATTCGCTGACAGCGAGCAGAAATCTTAAAAAAACAAAAACATGAGGAATTGAAACAGTGATACAAAGTTTAGAACTTTCCATTAGACAATAAGCTTTATGTACACAAAACCCTTTTAATATTTGGGGTGCACTTATAATATTGTAACTGTTACCCCGGATGTAGGAGGTTCACGTCCCAGACGACCGGTATTTCCTTTAAAATGCGCAGAGTTTGAGAATAAAGTTTCTTAATGTCGCAGGTCAGCGGTTTACCATCCCCCGGTTATAATTTGTATATGGGGAGCTGCACGCGGAGCATGTAGCATAATAATGAGCCACACACTGATATTATACCCCCGCAGCCCCCCGGGACTCTCCTCACTTATTGTCTGCCAAGTTACAGCATGTTGCAGCCGGCCTGTAATTACTAGTTAGTAATCCTGGCATCAAACTATTTACCAGCTGATTGGCGCTGTGTGGGCTGGGTGAAGGCAGCGCCGGCCCACCGCAGATACGAGACAGCCGCACTTGCTGTGGGTGAGGGGCAGAGACACACAAAAGAATTCTACATTATACATGACAGATCTTCAGGTTGTGTAAAGGACAGAGATGTGGACGCAGATCACCGGATCGCACTTCTTTTAATGCAGACATGTGACATTTAAGTGTCCGGTGATAATCATGTGTTAATCTCACCATTTAAGGCTTATACAGACGAACGGGCTATACGTCCGTGCAACACGCGTGATTTTAACGCGTGTCGCACGGACCTATATTAGTCAATGGGGCCGTGCACAGTGCGTGATTTTTGCGCAACGTGAGTCCGCTGCGAAAAACTCACGACATGTCCGTTCTTTGTGTGTATTTCGCGCATCACACACCCATTGAAGTCATTGAAGCGTGATTCGCGCAACAGCTGTCAAACTCTGAATGTACACAGAAAAGCACCACGTGCTTTTCTGTTTACAAACATCCAAACGGAGTGTCATAATGATGACGGCTGCGCGAAAATCACGCAGCCGCGCATCATACGGGGCGGTCACAAGGAGCAGTGCGTGTGAATCCGGCCTTATAGTCACAATTCCATGCACACTGTTCATCCTGATCCTCCTGGTTCATGAACAGAATGACCGACCTGCAGTGAAGACTGACACACAGGTAGAGCAGTAGAAGAGAGGGAATGGGGCACGAAGCTCCACATAATAATGCAGATCTGCGCTATTCAATGTGTGTGAGACCGGCGGGAGCTTTATGGACACAAAAGAGTTTGTCACCGGGCATCTATTACCCCGCAGGTGACCCAGAAAACATAGAACGGAACAGAGGGGGGACATGAAAGACGACTCACCTGCTCCCTCCATCCTCAGCAGGAACATGTCTGTGTGCACCGTCCCTTTGTCCACGTCCTTCTTCACTCTCTACGGAGAACAAATCAGACGTCATCCGAGTATTCAGGACGGAGCGGTGGCCGGAGTTTATATTTTATAAAGGGACATGAACCAACAATCCCTTCATCCAGCTGGATACAGGCAATTGTTCTGTGTTATCAGCCATTTCAGGAGAGTGACTGAAGCTGTAGGAACATTTCCATCCCTGTGGGACTGATCTCAGATGGATAGAAGCTCCTGATTTTAGGGTCAGTGCCCCCCTTTAGGGTCTGATCCCACAGTGATATGGAGAACGTCTCACCTGCTTAGAATATCCTCCATAGATAACAATGCTTCCATCCTGGGTGGTGGTCAGCTGACATCCTGACCGCGCGGAGGGGCCGGTCCCGGTCGGCGAGATCTTGGCCCACGTGAAGGAGTCCAGATTAAAGGCGAATACATCGTTATAATAAATGTAATCCCTAAAAGAGAAAGATTAACAAACGGGGAAGTGTCAATAAAAGTGAGAAGTGTGAGGTCAGGGTCACAGGTTCTTGGTTTACATTCACTGACAGCAAGCAGAGATCTAGAAAACGGTGAGGAATCGGAAAGCTGCAGAACTTCTCATTATACAATAAGCTTCTTAACAGTCATCAAGAAGAGGCAGACAGAAGACACGCGGCGGAGGGGAGGCCGGGGATTTATTAGAGCTCTAAACCAAGTGGCTCCAGCCAATGTGAAACTACAACTCTCATCACGCCACGAAAAGCTGTACGGCTATCAGGCAATGCTGGGAGTTGTAGTTTCGCAACAGATGAAGAGCCGCAGGCAGTATGGAGAATTCTGAGCGGTGAACTCATCTCCAGACAGGTCGCCGGTACCTTGTCTATGTCACGCAGGGCAGGGGGGGGGTCGGAGGATGGGCGCGGCATTGGCCTCTCACCTTGCGCTCTCATGAAATCCTCCAAAGACGATCAGCTGCCTCTTCGTATACACCATGCGATGGCCGCTTCTTCCCGACGGTCCTCCTGGAGATCTGCTCAGGAGACAATAAATTCTGTTCAACCGTTCCTGGGAAAGCTGGGTGACAACTAATGGGCGGCCATTACAGCTCCCACTAGGGGTGGTCTTTCAGCTGGTCACGATGTCTGAGGAGTAAATCTGCATCTACAAGGGAGGGGGAGATGGATTGACGAATAACTCAGCATTTATGCCGTTCAGAATTCTGGGAAAGCTGGGTGACAACCCTTGAGGGAGCTGTAATGGTGGCCATATTGGTTGTCACTCAGCTGAAAGTAATTTTTAACAACTCGACTGAAGAGGACAAAGCAAGGACTGCGTATATGGATGTGTCAGAAGGAAGGTGAGCCGGATGGGAGTAGTGATACTACGAGCTATAGGTTATTTCTACATTGCGCCTATGGCTGGGGGGGGGGGGGTCGGGGTGGACAATGAGCGTCTGCAGGATATACAGTATTAGTGGGGGACGCTCGTATCTTACTTGATCTGCTCCCAGGTTTTATTATTGAGGTGAAGCACCCACAGGTCCTTGTAGTGGTAAAACTGCTCCCCATCAGGAGACGCAAACTCCCCTCCGAAGAGCCACAGCTGCCCCCCGGCCTGAGGAACCGCCACCGCCTGCCAAGAGAGCAAGACACTGGATGACGGGGGTGGGGAGGACGATACATTGTGTTACATGATCAGGTACATGAGCAGCGATGGATACAAAGTGTCAGGCAAATCCGCCATTATTCAGACACCTTGACGGGACCAACGCTGACCCTCTGCCTAATAAAGAGGGGCAAAAAAAGAATAAATCTGCAGCATTTTCCAAAGCTTCTCTTATTGCAGACATGAAGATCAGCGATCGGTCACATTGGTTTTATTTTCTTTGGTCCAACTGAATATTCCAGTTACAAAAAAAAATTTGGAAATCTCATATAACCTCAGGCTCTGTTCACACTGAGTTTTTTGCAGGCAGAAAAATCTGCCTCAAAATTCCTTCAGGAATTTTGTGGCAGATTTTTGACCTGCCTGCACTCTTTTTTTGCGGTATTTTTCGGCCGTGGCCATTAATCGCCGTGGGCAAAAAAAGCCACAAAATCCGCTTTCTCTGCCTCCCATTGATGTCAATGGGAGGTCAGAGACCGGAGTGCCTGCAGAAAGGAAAATGGCGCTTCTTTTTCCCGCGAGGAGGCGTTTTTGGCAGTTTTTTTGCGCGGTTTCCGATGCAGTTTCCATGTCAAAAACAGCGCCTAATAACTCAGTGTGAACAGGGCCTAAGTGTTGGAGCGGTTTATGGATTGAGCAGAGCTGTACAGGACTGACATGAACACCTCTACATCCCTCCCGCACCTGCAATGTCAGCAATAGCCAGGACTGTGCAGCAAGGGCGCCACCTGCAGGACTTGTGCAGTATCACATGTTCTCTTTTTATGGGTCCTTTTTACTGCGATTTCACCAGTGTGACGACCAGGTCAGTTTTCCCTTGAATTACACGAGATGCCGCTAGACAGAGAACAGTCAGGTATACGTCCACATGGCGACTTTTTTTATGTAAATGCAGTTTCGCCGTTACTTTGTCTTTTCTTGCTTCACCTCCCAAAATCCCACGTCCCGTTTTTCCCATTTTGATAGAACAAAAGGGTTTGTGGTGCGACAAAAAAAAGGTGCACAGAACGGAAGAGACTGTGATATTATGGCACCAGGGACGTAGTGAACAATGTAAAAAAGTGCCGATAACAAATTACGTGTTCCTGTGGCTGCTTATGTCATGTGACAATTGCCGCCATATTACCGGAGTCTTAGGACTTATAGATATGGCTTTGCAATTGGATCTAGAATAGTTTCCTGGTAAATATTAAGTATAAAACATAAATCACTAAAATATATTGTATCCGAAAAACGTGCCGGCCGCAGAGGGAAGGTGCGGAGATTTGATACTTTTCACAGGCGTGGGCTCTTTAAGACGGCGGTGAAGAAGCTTCTGTGCTTCGCCTGTCATCGCCATGGACGCCCACATCTCCTCTCTCTGATTTGTATTCGGGACACCCACTCATTAGGCGTGCAGCGCCCTCCTCACTGTGACAGGGGGAGGATGGAAACCCCGGCGCCATGCCAGAATCCCTACCCTAGTATTACCGTATCATCGGGCGCCAGATCATCATTAACCGATGAGCTGCCGCAGCCGAATAACAGCGCAGACATCTGTGATCTGCCCGGAGGCCGAGTAAGGATCGAAAGTCATAAAATCTGACGGCAAATAAAAATTCATACGTAAAGCTCATTGTAGCAAGCGAACAAAATGGCGAATACGAAGGCGAATACGAAGGCAGGACAATGTAACATTCTGAATTTTGCAACAATGTATTTCAAAGAATTCATTTATAAATAGCGACCAATCCGGGACATTCCCCGACCGCTGCCATATTTCGGTCTAAGATGAAACTATGCAAAATGGTGCGGAAGGATTAGTCCAAGATTTCCAAATCACAGACAACAGTCAGTCCTATGTAAAGAAAACGAAATCACTCTAGAACAGACTTTGGGTTTCACTTCTTCACCATTTCAAGATCTCTGCTTGGTGTCAATGAACAGAAACAACCTTCAGTCCTCTGTGCGTTGAACACATCAGCAGCACAAATCTCAATTGGAACAAACCCTCAGCAGTATTAGGTCAGGAGGAGTTTTTAGGATCTGGATGTATACAATGTTTCTGTTCACAGACAGCAAGCAGAGGTATTGAAAAGTAGCAATTGAGACACAAAGTATGTTGGAATGAAATGCGAGGTCCATATAACTACTCAATCATCTCCTTTTCGTCGCACGTTACCGTCATCAGCTCCAACGAACTCGCAACCATTAGGATGAATATTATAGAAGAAGGAAGATATGACTTATTGCCCCCTCCTCTGTGTATTGGTCTATTCCACCCCTCCCCCCACCTCCATGTGAGTCTATTAGCCGCTGGGTGTATAAATGGACCCGGCCCATACAACCGCCGAGGTAAGAGGAGGGGAGTCACCAGGATCCGGTAACCGCGACTTTTATGTGAGTAATCAATACCCCAAGAGAATGTAGAGTGGTACCTCCTGAACGCGAGGAGGGGGAGGGTATAATTTAACCCTTTAAAGTGTGTACAGATTTATAATATAAAACCGGACCAGATAAATAAAGGGACGCCACAACCTGATCATTTCTCAGAGCGTGACGCGAAGCAAAAGGCACAAAACAGTCGGACGCTCATCAACAGAACAGGCGGCCGGCGAGCGACCACCCGCTCCACAGTCTGACCGCTCCGGTAAGTGGTTTATGGCAGATTACTAAGGGTGGAACTACAAGTCCCAGTGTGATCTGCAGTACTAAAGATATTCACTTGCTCTCGGGGCGCAGTGGAGTAGAAGGGGGGCACTTTACCTGATGAGCGCAGCGCCGGGGGGGCGGGTTTGGGACGTCCACTTTACTCCAGCTGTTCTTCTTGATATTATAGATATACAGCTCATTGTATAGAAAGGTCTGAAAAGACAAAAAAGATTGAATAATTATAGACGACGACAGACACAAATGATCAAAAATCTGAATATTCTGTTCTTCTAGACCCCGATACTAAAGAGAATGACAGTCCAAATACTGGAACATTTATCTGATGAAATCTGTGTCTACAGCCGGGTCCAACCTTAAAGAGGCTCTGTCACCAGATTTTGCAACCCCTATCTGCTATTGCCTGTGATCGGCGCTGCAATGTAGATTACAGTAACGTTTTTATTTTTAAAAAACGAGCATTTTTGGCCAAGTTATGACCATTTTCGTATTTATGCAAATTAGGCTTGCAAAAGTACAACTGGGCGTGTTGAAAAGTAAAAGTACAACTGGGCGTGTATTATGTGCGTACATCGGGGCGTGTTTACTACTTTTACTAGCTGGGCGTTGTGTATAGAAGTATCATCCACTTCTCTTCACAACGCCCAGCTTCTGGCAGTGCAGCACTGTGACGTCACTCACAGGTCCTGCATCGTGTCGGCACCAGAGGCTACAGATGATTCTGCAGCAGCATCAGCATTTGCAGGTAAGTAGCTACATCGACTTACCTGCAAACGCCGATGCTGCTGCAGAATCATCTGTAGCCTCTGGTGCCGACACGATGCAGGACCTGTGAGTGACGTCACAGATCTGCACTTCCAGAAGCTGGGCGTTGTGAAGAGAAGTGGATGATACTTCTCGTCAGAACGCCCAGCTAGTAAAAGTAGTAAACACGCCCCGATGTACGCACATAATACACGCCCAGTTGTACTTTTACTTTTCAACACGCCCAGATGTACTTTTGCAAGCCTCATTTGCATAAATACGAAAATGGTCATAACTTGGCCAAAAATGCTCGTTTTTTAAAAATAAAAACGTTACTGTAATCTACATTGCAGCGCCGATCACATGCAATAGCAGATAGGGGTTGCAAAATCTGGTGACAGAGCCTCTTTAACATTGGGGTAGAAAGAAATAGAAATGTAACAACCACTAGAGGGCGAGCTGCACCGTGTTACCACGCAGGTCCATAGAAGCCATAAACAGCTGTGAGCAGATCGCCACCTGGTGGCCACCACACTGATATTACAAAAACAGTGCAATGAAATGTATTAGGGTATGTTCACACGCTAGCTGGCTTTTACGGCTGAAATAACAGCGTGTTTTCAGAAGAAAACAGCTGCGTCGTTTCAGCCGTAAATGCTCCTCCTCGTAATATACGAGGCGTCTGTGACGCTCGTATATCTTGAGCTGCTCTTCATTGAGTTCAATGAAGAACGGCTCAAATTACGTGGCAAAGAAGTGTCCTGCATATAATGTATATAAGTGTCCTGCACTTCTTTGCCGAGGCAGTCAATTTACGCGTCGTCGTTTGACAGCTGTCAAACGACGACGCGTAAATAACAGGGCGTCTGCACAATACGTCGGCAAACCCATTCAAATGAATGGGCAGATGTTTGCCGACGTATTGTAGCCCTATTTTCAGGCGTAAAACGAGGCATAATACGCCTCGTTTACGCCTGAAAATAGGTCGTGTGAACCCAGCTTCACATTCAGCCTTGTCTGGCGAGTAAAGGATTATTTAAAAGGAAGGTGTCAAGAAAAAATGTTCTTTATATGTTATTGCTTTTAGTATGTCATTAAAATAAATTTTATTTATTTGTGTTCTTGTGTTGTACTTTTTTCTCTCTTACTTCTCTATGGGGGCTGCCATTTTTTTTTCCATCTCTGTATGGGTCTATTAACGACACATACAGAGATGGAATACGGCACATACAACCCCATACAGAATGCGAACGGGAGCCGTTCCATTCACTATAGCGTACGCTGTCTGTGTGGGAACGCCGCATGCGCCACTCCCACACAGACCAAAAGGAAGGTCTTCGGCAGAGCGAAATCCGGCGCCATTTTCATGTGGACCGGAAGCCACATGTTCAGAAGCAAGGACTAGGAGCGGAGGCAGTGGCAGGAGCAGGTAAGTTATGTTTGTGTATGTGATGTGTGTGTATGTTTGTGTTATACTGTCTGATTACCACTGTATCTAATCCTCCTACACTGTGCATTCGCTCAAAAAGATGGCGGCACACAGTGTAGGAGGTTTGAACATTCAACCCCCTCCTTTCTCCTGGCACTAGCCAGGATAAGGGAGGGGGGATTGTGTGAGGACACTAGAGCGTGTGTCTCTTCTCCAATTTTGAAGAATAAAGCAATCAGGTTGCTTTACCACATGCCAATGCTGCAATTTTGTGAACTGCTCCCTCTAGTGACCAGCACATGGAAATGTTATAAATTAGAATCTAATTTATAATATTTCCTGACTTGTGAAAAAAATTAAAAAAATTAGAACAATGTGTAATCACTTATATACTAACAGTTTAACTTAAAAAAATATATATATATTTTTTTTTCTAGCGACACGTTCCCTTTAACTCCTTCCCGACCACCCACTGTCTTTTGACATCAGGCGGTGCAGGTGCTTAATCTACAGAGACGTCTTTTGGCGTCGCTGTAGATCAGGTTGATGAGCACTCGTGTGAGCGCTCATCCTCTAAGCAGGAGCTGTTACGAACAGCTCCTGATCTTAGAGCAGCCCCCTGAACACGGCTGGTGTCGGCAAACATTCGGACCCCAGCTGTGTAACCCTTTGATTACCGCGGTCCGTGACCGCGGCATAATCAAAGGGAATTCCCCTCTTTGATCGCATCACCGGGATTCCAGTGATGCGATCAAACAATGGGGAATCCCTCTGCAGTCAGCCCTGGGGACCTACAAAGGACCCCAGGGCTGTCTGTTCTGTGTGCCTGCTGTTCGGGCACACTATGTGCTGCCCGATCAGCAGCCTGTGTCATAGTGACACAGTGTAATGTATTAGCGTACAGAAGTATGCTAATACATTACAAGTAAAAAATAAAGTTATCCCTTGATGGGATTAAAAAAAAAAAAAGTAACAAAACAAATAAATAAATAAAAAAAGTGCCAAAAAGAGTCTTTATTTTGCATTAAATACATTTTATTGCCCCTACACTAAATAAAAACAAAAAACCTACACATATTAGGTATCTACACGACCGTAATAACCAGAAGAATTAATCTAATGGGTTATTTAGTGTGAAACGTGAACGGGATAAAAAAAGAAACAAAAAAACTATTCCGAGAATCGTTTTTTCCTATATTCACGGCGTAAAAAAAAATTTTTTTTACCCCCAAACTGTGGGAAAAATAAAATACTATTTCTCTCGCATAAAACAAGGCCTCATACAGCCACGTCAATGAAAAAATAAAAAAGTTATGGCTGCTGAAACGCAAAAACAGAAAAATTTAGCTGGTCATTGAGGTCTTTTCAGGCCCGGTCATTAAGGGGGTTAATATCGGATACTCGTCCATCCATTACACCGGGACATCCCAGCATGCTTCATTATGGTCTGCAGCTCTATAGAAAGAATAGCAGCTCCTCCATTGCAAACATCAGGTTGGGCCCATTCCCCAGAAATCAAGGAGAGCGGTTCTTTAGTATTTCAATTCTGGACGTAATTAACTACAGGTGATCATACACAATCAATGACTGCCAGCCGAATAAGTCGCTCCCTATTATGCCTAATAAAGGGGACCCTTACTATACAGTAAAATTCCTTTAATCCAGCATCCAATAATCCAGCACTCAGTCCCACCACAGAACTGCCTGATAATCCAGCACCAGATGCGGACGAATGACATGTCAGAAGTTTGTTGAATGTTTAGTTACCCTTTAAAGTCAAAGCCGCAGGATTTTTAGGACATATCTGCCATGCTGCAACAAACTCTACTCCAGCTGTTGATAAGCCACGTGTCGTCATCATCATGAGAATCTATCCCCTGGGACTGAAGCACTCTGATAATGGCCCCAGCCTGAGATTTCTATACACAGATTCTGTCACTTGAGAACTGTCCGTCATTTCTTATAAATGTAAAGTAAGGACATGACACCAGGACGGAACCTATTATAAGTCCATGGGGTGGATCGGGCACCGATGCTTTCTGTCGTATTAAGGATCGGGCACCACGTCCTGGTTATAAACGGAAAACCAGGACGACGATGTGAACAGAAACAAAGTGATTTTCTATTACAGGACTCCAGAAAGAACTTGCCACTGATTCACCGCACTGTCCTGAACGAATATTCCTCACAGCTGATTGTTTGTTACAATTGTATCCGGAGCAGACAAGGCTCCATGCACACGAACGTAAAAACGGCCGTAATTACGGTCCCATAGACTTCTATTGGCCACGGGTACCTTCCCGTTTGCTTACAGGAATGTGCCCGGGCCGTTGAAAAATATGGAACATGTCCTATTTCAGGCCGTAATTACAGCACGGGTAGGCCCATAGAAGTCTACGGGGCTCACGTAATTACGGGTGATTACGTGTGTGCACCTGTAATTACGGGAGCGTTGCTATGCATGGTACTCACTGTCCAGCGGTAGTCACTGTCCAGGGTGCTGAAAGAGTTAAACGATCAGTGCTGGATAGAGAGAAGGGGCTGCACTGATCGGCAGTAACTCTTTCAGCACCCTGGACAGTGAGTACCATGCGCGGCGCTCACAATATAGATTTCTAATGTTTCCTTCAAAAACCAGAAACAAAAAAAAGTTTATACTTACCCAGAACTCCCTGCTTCTTCCTCCAGTCCGGCTTCCTGGGATAAAGTTTCATCCCATGTGACCGCTGCAGCCAATCACAGGCTGCAGCGCTCACATGGCCTGCCGCGTCATCCAGGGAGCAGGGATGTCACGATACCAGAATTTTGACTTTGATACCGATACTTCGTGTAGTATTGCGATTTCGATACCAATTCGATACTTTGCCGACAGTAATAAAAAAAAAAAAGTTCTGTTTTCTGATGTGAGGCGCGAGGTGTGATGATGAATTTAACCTCCAGGTGCCTCACATTAATAGTAATTAACCCCATCATGTTTCTCAGTCATAATGGGTTAATGTGTGAGGTACATGATGGGGTTAATTACTATTAATGTGAGGCACCTGGAGGTTAAATTCATCATCACACCTCGCGCCTCACATTAATAAATGGAAGAAGTTTTTATTTTATTCTTTTACAGCGTGAACATCATAAATGACACAAACAAATTGTTGTGCAGGTTATTACGGCCGCGCCAATACCGAATGTGAATATTTTATGTATTGAGACTTATTTTAATATTTATTGTAAAAAAAGGTGTATGTGTATTTTTTAAAATGTAATATTACTTTATGTTTTTACTTTAAAGTACTGCCATATATCAGCTATATGCCAGTACATTAGCCTGTGTACGGGATAGTACACAGGCAGTTGTTAGGACATACCCAAGTATGCCCTAACAGGAAATATGGTAGGACAGCCCTGGGGTCCTTCAATGGACCCTGGGCTGTCTGCCCATATATGGTATGTCCCTCAATCATGTCACAGGGATTTCTGTGATGCGATCCAAGGGTCATCCCCTCTTCTCACTTTCCTCTTGAACGCTGCAGTCCGCTTTGATCGCAGCATTCAGGGGAATAGCGGCGGAGATGAGAGGTTTCTCTGATCTCCGCGGTTATAGAGCGGGGCTGCGGCTGTGTAATACAGTCATTACCCCGCTCCTGACAGGAAGTGCGCGCGCGGTCAGCCTGAGGTGATGCGGCCGGCGCTGCATTAATGAGCGGCGGTTCAGGCACTGAGGACAGAACATGGGGGTGTTTTGCAGTGCGCCCGCCATGTTCTATCTTCAGTGCCGGCAATCATTAGTGCAGCGCCGGCCGCATCGCATCATCCTGACCCCGCTCACTTGTTATCAGGACTCAGGAGCGTGGCAATGACTGTATTACACAGCCGCAGCCCCGCTATCATACATTCATGTGTTACTATACTGAGCTGTGCGGCCGCACAGCTAAGTATCAAAATACATGAAATAACGGTATCGAACCGTTTGAAGATGCACGGTATCGAAGTTTCGATGCATCGTGCATCCCTACCAGAGAGGTCGGACTGGAAGTCAAAAGTGGGACGCGTCACCAAAACAACGGCCGGGGTATGTATGAACTTCTTTTTCTTTCTATCGCTACGTTCCGCTGCGGAAACTCTGTCCGATAGGGCTGTCCCTTCTCTCTATCCAGCACTGATAGAGAGAAGAGGCTGCCGATCAGAGCTGGATAGAGAAGGGGCTGCCGATTAGTGCAGTGAAATATCTCTCTCTACGTGTAAAGAGAAGCAGAGAAAAAGGGTCCGTAAATACGGGTGGAATACGGGCGACTACGGACCCGTATTTACGGGAGGGGAAAAAAAATGTGGACGTGTTCATGGGGCCTGAGGAAAACAGTCAGACTTCAGTCTGATACATTGTAGCAAACTATCAGGACAGGTGAGATTTGTCTTGCAGATGTGTTTAGATCACGGGCACAAGATGTGGAGATACAGGAGACAGTGTGACTTGTAAAGCATGCTGGGATTTGTAGTTCAGCAGTGAAGTTCCAACAGGCTAATCCCTCATACAACACACATAATGGAAAAAATTAAGAAATACTTTACTTTTTGGCCATTGAAATATTCACCTCCGAAGAGAATAAGTTCATCTTTCTCAGGATGTGGAGTGAGGGAGGCGTTCAACCTGGTGGAGGAAGGAAACTGGATTATATCTCCACATACACAACCTGTCCAATGTGACCAAATATTCTCCAGGGACCAATATACCGATGTATCTAATCCTAACACATGTGATACTGCCGAGCCGCTGTATCTAATCCTATCATGAGTGGTACTCTCTGCTGAGCTGTGTGTCTAATCCTATCATGTGTGATACTGTCTGCTGAGCTGTGTATCTAATCCTATCATGTGTGATACTATCTGCTGAGCTGTGTATCTAATCCTATCATGTGTGATACTGTCTGCTGAGCTGTGTATCTAATCCTATCATGTGTGATACTGTCTGCTGAGCTGTGTATCTAATCCTATCATGTGTGATACTGTCTGCTGAGCCGCTGTATCTAATCCTATCCTGTGTGATACTGTCTGCTGAGCTGTGTATCTAATCCGATCATATGTGATACTGTCTGCTGAGCTGTGTATCTAATCCTATCATGTGTGATACTGTCTGCTGAGCTGTGTATCTAATCCTATCATGTGTGATACTGTCTGCTGAGCTGTGTATCTAATCCTATCATGTGTGATACTGTCTGCTGAGCTGTGTATCTAATCCTATCATGTGTGATACTGTCTGCTGAGCCGCTGTATCTAATCCTATCCTGTGTGATACTGTCTGCTGAGCTGTGTATCTAATCCGATCATATGTGATACTGTCTGCTGAGCTGTGTATCTAATCCTATCATGTGTGATACTGTCTGCTGAGCTGTGTATCTAATCCTATCATGTGTGATACTGTCTGCTGAGCTGTGTATCTAATCCTATCATGTGTGATACTGTCTGCTGAGCCGCTGTATCTAATCCTATCCTGTGTGATACTGTCTGCTGAGCCGCTGTATCTAATCCTATCATGTGTGATACTGTCTGCTGAGCTGTGTATCTAATCCTATCATGTGTGATACTGTCTGTTGAGCCGCTGTATCTAATCCTATCATGTGTGATACTGTCTGCTGAGCTGTGTATCTAATCCTATCATGTGTGATACTGTCTGCTGAGCTATGTATCTAATCCTATCATGTGTGATACAGTCTGCTGGACCGCTGTATCTAATCCGATCATATGTGATACTGTCTGCTGACCTGTGTATCTAATCCTATCATGTGTGATACTGTCTGCTGAGCCTCTGTATCTAATCCTATCATGTGTGATACTGTCTGCTGAGCTGTGTATCTAATCCTATCATGTGTGATACTGTCTGCTGAGCCGCTGTATCTAATCCTATCATGTGTGATAATTCCGAGCTGCTATAACTAATCATATCACATGTGATACTGCCGAGCTGCTGTATCTAATCCTATCATGTGTGATACTGTCTGCTGAGCTGCTGTATCTAATCCTATCATGTGTGATACTGTCTGCGGAGCTGTGTATCTAATCCTATCACGTGTGATACTGTCTGCTGAGCCACTGTATCTAATCCTATCATGTGTGATACTGTCTGCTGAGCCACTGTATCTAATCCTATCCTGAGTGATACTGTCTGCTGAGCTGTGTATCTAATCCTATCCTGTGTGATACTGTCTGCTGAGCCATGTATCTAAGATGTTGTCATTGTGTCGTTTGCAGTCGTCTATTACCGTGGGCTCGGGGCCGGACATGACGTTTCTATCACTTGGGTTTTCTTTGCGTCCAGTGACTGGAATTCCGCGATCAGCGTCTCCAGATCCTCCTGCGGCAGAGGAGACACGCGGTGATTATATTATCTATAGATTATATTATACATAATATTCATATGACAGGCCACTCCTGCTGTTCAGCAATAAGTAACACTCACACTGCACAGCCTCAGCCGGCTCATGTTGTATAATTACATGCTGCAGCATTGAGCTCCATTCACAAGGTGCGATTATTTATTCCCCCGTCCGGCCTCACCTCATCCTTTTTGGATCTCTTGGACACTTTCTTCTCCATCTTAGCCGCTGTCTTCTCTGCCCCCTTCACCTTCTTCTCCTTCTTCCCTTTCTTCCCCATGATGTTCTACCTTCTGCACACTCCTGAGACGCACACTGCAGACAGAACCCAGGATGACGTCATCAGTATGCGACCCGGCTTAGGAGGATGACATCACCACCCATGTGACTAAAGGCAGTAGGGGCGGGCTGTGCTGGAGGCGGGAATTACGTGACCAGGCTGTGACTGATACAATGTTTCGTCTTGTATCCGGGCAGTGAGTGATCCGCTGAGGTGAATGTTCTGAGGTGCTGAAGGACTACAAGTCCCAGAGAACAACCGCAGAGGGGGTAAAGAACCAGTGTGTGCTCAGTCCTGAGGTGAAGACTTATGTATAAGACACTTTACTGGTTCTCTGTAGGGAATGCAGCCTCATGTTCATCTACAGCTAAAAAAATCACCTCATGATGGCGCTTCTATACGTGTTTTTTTTTTTACATAAACCGCCATGTTTTTTGTGCCGTTTTTCCCAGCGTGTTTTGTCAGTCAAAAAAAAAAAAACGCCTCAAAATTCCTTCAGGAATTTTGCAGCAGATTTTGAACTGCCGGTGCTTTTCTTCAGCAGTCTTCGCAGTATTTCTCGTCTGCGGCCATTAAGGCAATGTTGACACGGCTAACAAAATACGGCTGAAAATACTGAGCTTTTCAAGCGAAAACAGCCTCTGATTTTCAGCTGTTTTTTTAAGCCACTAGCGGTTTTTGTGACGTTTTTTACGGCCGTTTTTGGAGCTGTTTTTCTATTGAGTCAAAGAAAAACGTCTCGAGAAGTGACACGCACTTCTTTTTATGCGCAGTTAGGCCTAGTTCACACGGAAGGCTGAAATTGCCGCCTATTGATTTTCAATATTCAATTTTCTCCTATTGATAAGCAGATGGGAGGTGGAGCCGTATTTTTCCTGCGAGCAAAAAAAGCGCTCGCGGGAAAAAGAAGCGACATGCCCTATCTTCATGTTTTTTCCACCTCAAAAACTCCATTGAAATCAATGGGAGACGGAAATAAACCCGTTTTTTGACGCCTAAAAAAATCACAGCAAAAAACGCGTGTGGTGCAAAACCATGGAAAAAAAAACGGAGCTGATTTTTACAAGCAGAATTTTCTGTCTGCAAAAAAACTCAGTGCGAACAGGGCCTTATTGGAAAATGAGGCGTAACAGAACTCCATATTTCCCATTGAAATCAATGGGCAGATGTTTGGGGGCGTTCTGCTTCCGATTTTTCAGCCATTTTTAGGGATGTTTACGCCTGAGTGTATCCCGTGTGAACATACCCTAAGGCTAATAGAAGCGCCACAGGCAAAAAATGCTGCGGAAAACATTCAGAAACGAGAGCCACAGGTTTTTTCTGCCTCCCATTTATTTCAATGGAAGTCAGGGCCGGGAACTGCGAAAAGGATGGACATGCCGCTTTTTTTTTTTTGCCCAGGAAAAAAACACTGGCGATTTCCGGTGCTTTTTGCCGCTGATTTCAATGCAGTTTCCGTGTCAAGATCAGCGCAAAAAAATACTGTGTGAACATGGCCTTAGAGGCGGAATCCGCTTCAAGATAGAGGGAAATTTGGGGGCGTTTTTGGCATTGATTCCAAAACGGTTTCCGTGTCAAAATCCGTGAAAAAAAACCGCAGTGTGAACTGTGCCAGATGTAAGCTAGGCGTCCATAGGGAAATATTAAATTCACTACAGGCGTGGCGGGGTTTTTGTGGTGGTTTTTCTCTTTTGTCTTATTTTTGGCTCAGTAGCATTTTGTTAAATTGCAGCAAGGGGTTAGTTTGGCGCTTTTTCAGCCATCTGGCGGCGTTTTTCTTCCATGCACCTCCTGTGTGTGTCGTGTTTTTGATGGCTTTTTTTTTTAGCATTAAGAAGTAATGAACGTGAATGTCGCTTCGTTGCGAGCTGCAATTTACCACGACACGACAGTCCAAACTTGATTGGTTTCTTGTGACTGTCGTATCATAGCAACCTGCGGGTCATAAAGCCGCTGCATTCACTTTAATTACTCGCAATGCTGGCAGGCGACAGCGATCTATGGCCGCGCGGCCTGCGTTGTTGTAAGTCGCCGCGTGGCCCGAGCATAAATCGTGTGTTGCACAGAGGAATCTTTGAATTACATGATTTGCAATTTGGAAAAATGCCACATAAAAAAACGCTGAAATGGCATAAAAATTGCTGGAATAACGCCAGGAAAGCGCGTGTACCATAAAAAAAAATTGGTGTTTTGTTTTTTTTTAATAAAGAAATATGCCAAGTAAATTGTGTGACGGAGACTCAAGGAAACTTCAGGTTTGGGATGGGCAATTAATCAAAAAATAACCGAAATTCAGCACAAATAACCAACGTCTGCGCATTTCGTTTTTTTCGGTTCGGTTATTACAGGCAGCCCAGCCTCTGCCGTCAGTAACTGTATTCTACCCAATTAAAATCACTCATATGTGATTAACATGTCAGCTATTCTTATTGGATAGCATAGAGTTACTGACATTTGGGATAGCCAATGGCAGATCAGGCTTAATGTGACGGCATCGACGCTTCTCCAGAACGCAGAAGGTACGGCTGCCTGGAGTGCAGGGATTATCATATGCGCTCAGTCAGTTACAGCAGCTGCAGGCAGATATACAGGCACAAGCAGACCCACCAAATCCCCCGGGGGGCCCTGCCTGTGCCAAGAGCGGTGCACCCCCACACGAGCAGCGCACGGCAGTACCGTCGCTGCACTCTTTCCCGGAAAAAGCCGAACAGACACGAAGCGACAGCGCTTCAGCTGCTTCGTTTTAGCGATTGGTGGGGTCTCAGTGCTCGGACGGACCCCCACCAATCAGAACTTCTGACATGTCACTATAATATGTCGAAAGTTTGTTAAACGTTTAGTTGCCTTTTAATAGTTGAGCATCTGCACACCCATCACCCGACCTTGTTGTCAGTGAACTATGACGTAGGGCTGGTCAATTAATGAAGAAATAACCAAAATTCAATGGCGTGGTATGCAAAATAAGGGGTGTGGCATGTAAAATGGGGCATGTCTTGTAAAAGGGGGCGTGACCTAAATAATCGTTAATTAATTGTAATGGAGGTTACATGTGCAATTAATCGTGATTTTTATTTAGAGCATAATTGCCATAGTAAAGTATCCCGGGGTTCAGGACCAGACTGGGTGGGTGCCCTATGTAAGTTCTGTTTTGGACGCTCCCTTCCCTTGTGGCATAAGATATTGTGACCTAATAATACGATCATACAGTGCCCCATCAATAGGGCATGTGGTTGTCACGGCGCGGGGTGTGGACCCATTGAGCCGTACCGCGTAGCGGGGTAGCAGCTGGCCAACTAGGTACAAAACAATGTCTATAGTCCAGAACGGGTACCTGAGGCAATGTAGACAGTAGTGGTGACACAACTTGACTTTCACTGTAGATGGCACAGGATACAGGGTACAGGCAGCAGGAAAGGGTAACACTGGGAACCGGACAACACTGGGAGACCATTTGCAAAACAAACTTTAGGTAAACAACAACGCTCAGGCGAGGATCAAGTGGGCAGAGCCCTTTTTATAGTCCAGCAGCATTCTGGGCTAATTACAGATTAATAACAACTTGACGCGCACTGGCCCTTTAAGGCCGTGCGGGCGCGCGCGCCCTGCAGGAAACATTCCCAGAACCCGGAAGGAGTTGCCGCCGAGAACACAGACATCTATAGCCAGGGCCGTCAGAGGGTAAGTCTGAACGACGGCCCTTGGCCGTAGATGTTACAGTGGTGCATCCTGTCCTGCTGCCCCCCATAGGTGCGGGCAACAAATATGGATCAGCATTGCAAACACTGTGTGCACAGGCCAGTGGTACCCCCTTAAGCAATGACAGGTGTTGTGCCCTGTGCAGCCGCATATGCGTCTAATGCTGGCCCTGCCCGGGTACCTAGCGGAAGCTGAGAACTATAGACCAGTCACCCGGATTCAGTATTTTTTCTTCGGTGGGCTCTATTCACACTGCGTATAATGGTCTACACTTCACGAAAAGATACGCTAAATGGAGGCTGTGACGGATTCCTTACAGTGGCATCTGTCATATCTGTTTATTGGGTACATTGTGAAAATGTTCATGACGTATACGTTAAATGGAGACCATTATAGAACATTGGCCAATATCAGGCATCACCTAAACGCATTAGTCACCCATTGGCTATAATAATATCCGTTTAACAGATATCACATAAAAACTATGGAAAAGCTGATGACGTATGTATTATACAGGTGCCATACAGCGCATCCATCATCCATAGGCTGCCATGTTAAAAAAACGTATACATTTAATGTATTTGGTTTTTGCTGGATGCCCCTGGAGAGAATAGTGCAATGTACGATGTTATTCTATCCAGCAAAAAATTGGTATAGCTGACATATTCCACCTGACGGAGGCCAAAACAACACTCTAGTGGCCTCCGTCTGTATAATGGCAGCCTATGGGTACGTTAGAAATATGCGCTGGGAGCTTTCATGACAGAGACATCAATCATGCAGGAAAAATGCAGTGTGAACGGAGTCTTACTCAGATTCCACTCTCTCTCCAGCTAGTGGAGGGGGGGGGGGGGTGATTCAGATTATCATGAAACAAATTAAAATAACTTCTTTGCTTTATAAATGTAGAAAATATTCGCTGTAACCATGATTGTAAAACAAGGTTTGCTATTTATAGATGCAGCCACCAGAGGGCGCAGTGTTGTAGGAGATATAGATATATATTGGAGATATAGCAATCGTATCTGTACAGGAATATACTAATAGTATTTCTAAAGCTTTAAGAGTTTATGTGAAATGTAAAGAAGGAGCAGCCGCTGTGCAATAGTCTGTGGCAGCAATCTACAACATGCGGCTGTCAGGGCATGCTGGGAGTTGTAGTTTGAAACAACTGGAGATGCACTGTTAAGGGACCACTGGTCTTAGGGCTGCAGGCCCACATTTATTTTGACAAATTTCCCCTATTGTTTCCCATTATAGTTTCCCCAGAATTTCCCCATTGTTTACCATTCTATTAGAAAGTCCCTTTATTTCCAGCTGCCTGTAGAAGTGAGGCATGAGTAAATGTGGGCTGTTATTTTGGATGGTACTGTCAGCTGGTAACACTGTCAGACTTATGTAAAGTCCTACGGATCTCTAGGGAATGTGCCAGTACACATACTTAATGTTAAAAATACAACCAGAATAGGTGATCATTGAAAATGACTGAAATCATTGATTCTGACCAATGAAAATGTGTTGCATTGGTTGTAACAGATTGCGGAATTGGTTTAATATAAATCTCCACCTTTTAACACCATCTGATCTTTAGATCCTGCATTCTGTTCTGAATAATTTCATAATATTTCTTTATAGCAGTTGAAGCTCAGATTTTCCGATACAGAGCTCCAAATCCTCTGCATACATGTAGTTACAATGTAAAATACTGTCTGTCACCAGTAGAGGGAGCTCACAATCTTAATAACCACCCCTCCTATGAATATGTAGGAGATTTGGAGCTCTGTATCAGAAAAACGTATCCCCAACCAGTTTTAAATCTATTCCAATTCTTTTCTTTTTTTTTAAATGGTGTTTGCAGGTGGATTTTCACTGTCATTTTTTTCTCTCAGTAATTACTAATTTAACATTTCAGATATCTTTCCTCTTGCGTGTTTAAAATGTGACTTTTTGGACTGTTTTTGACATGTTTTGTGCTGCAGTTACACAATATGTCACATTATATTATATTATATTACATTATATGTGTAGTCTTCACCCCAGCTCAGCCTTGTTGGCCCCATTGACCTTTGTGATGTTAACCATGGGACTCACAATTATTATTTCATCCCTGTCTGCAGATTTCACGGTTGACACTGTATTTGTAGATAGAGAACAAGTCTCTGAGCTGCGGATGGGCTGGATTTGTTGCTCTTGCTTTTATAGCGAATTCATCCAGCAGGAAAGTCATTTGTGCAGTTTCAGCAAATCTAAGGCTCTGTTCACACGCTTAATAAATAACATCTGAAAATATGGAGCTGTTTTCAAGGGAAAACAGCTCCTTATTTTCAGCCATTTTTTTTAAGCAACTCGCGTTTTTCGTGGCGTTTTTTACGGCCGTTTTTGGAGCTGTTTTTCCATAGTCCATGAAAAACGGCTCCAAAATGGCTCAAGAAGTGACTTGCAGTTCTTTTTCACAGGCGTTTTTTTACGTGGCCGTTTTGAAATACGGTCGTGTAAAAAACGCCCCGTCGGAACAGAACGCCATATTTCCCATTGAAATCAATGGGCAGATGTTTGGAGGCGTTCTGCTTCCGACTTTTCTTCCGATTCTTCTTCAGCCGTTCGGCCGAAAATAAGCCTTGTGAACATAACCTAAACCCCAACCGTCTTACCTAACAATGGAGTCTGAATACGACGCAGAATTACCAGGGCGTTATCCGCATCATACTCCCTGGGAACCGGCTTATTGGGGAGCCCTGTCATATGGGGAGCCCTGTGATACAGCACTGATCCTATTAAAGACAACAGCCCTTGTCCGCCTGATCTGTGAAGTTGCCTTAGGTGTAACAATTGTGTGTATGATCCATTATAAATATCAATGTGCAGAATGTTGTTTAACCAATATAAATAATTTTTACTTCCAGAAATACCCTCCCCCTTAGTGCGGCAGCTCCCCTAAAGTGACCTGATTGATTCCAGCAGCTGTTATGTTACAGGGGGGCAGGTAGTGGACTCTTTATACCGCAATTGGACTTTTGCAGGTTAACTTGGGCTATGAAGCCTAGAGGAGCCCTCGTCTTCACCCTTTACTTATGATTTTTGCTGCAGGGTACTCGCCAGGTTTGTCTACTATTGGTGATAACTCCACTACAGGAGCCAGCGGGCAAAGGTGAGGTCGATCTGAAGCCAAAGGTCAGAGCTGAAGGTCAGGTAGACAACCAACAAGGTCACAGACACAGCAAAAGGTTGCATCAGAAATCAGCAGGTGAGGATCATGTTGTCCGAGGGGGAAAGCTGCATGACATCCACTTTTGATATTGCGTCACCCATTGAAGTCACCCTGAATCTGCCTCTCGTTCAAGTGTCTCTAAGCTCTGACTATTAACCCCTTAATGACCGGGCCATTTTGCACGTTAATGACCAAGGATTATTTTTGTTTTTTCACGGTCGCATTCCAAGAGTCGTAACTCTTTTTTTATTCCGTCGACATAGCCGTATAAGGGCTTGTTTTTTGCGGGACGAGTTGTATTTTGTAATTGCACCATTTTTAGATGCTTATAATATATTGATTAACTTTTATTAACTTTATTTTAGGAGAGAATTGAAAATAAGCAGCTATTCCAGCATTAATTTTCACGTTATAAATTTACGCCGTTTACTATGCAGCGTGAATAACATGTTAACTTTATTCTATGGGTCGGCACGATTACAGGGATACCAAATGTGTAAAGGTTTTATATGTTTTTTCTACGTTTGCACAATAAAAACCCTTTTAGAAAAAAATTACTTGTTTTTGCATCGCCGCGTTCCAAGAGGCGTAATTTTTTTATTTTTCCGTCGATGTGGCCGTACGTGGGATTGATTTTTGCGGGACAATGTGTAGTTTTCATTAGTACTATTTTGGGGTACATAGGACTTATAGATGAACTTTTATTTTATTTTTTATGGGGGGAATGGGAGAAAAGAGAGAATTTTGCCGTTGTTTTTTGCGTTTTCTTTGGACGCCGTTCATCCGGCGGTTTAATTAATGTGTTCATTTTATTGGTCAAGTTGTTACGATCGCGGGGATACCATATATGTGTATGTGTGATTTGTTTTGACCGTTTTATTAAATAAAACCACTTTTTGGGGCAAAAAAGTAGTTTTATTTGACTTTGACTGTAATTTTTTTTATTTTTTTTTTCACAAACTTTATTTAACGGTTTTACTTTTTTTTTTTTAGTCCCACCAGGGGTCTTCACTATGCGATGTGCCGATCGCATATATAATGCTTTGGTATACTTAGTATACCAAAGCATTATTGCCTGTCAGTGTAAAACTGACAGGCAACCTGTTAGGTCATGCCTCTGGCATCGCCTAACAGGCAGATGCTGAAGACAGACCTGGGGGTCTTTGTTAGACCCCCGGCTGTCATGGAAACCCGACGGCGACCCGCGATTTGTTTGCGGGGGCGCCGATCGGGAGACAGAGGGAGTTCCCCCCTCTGTCAAACACATTAAATGCCGCTGTCACTGTTGACAGCGGCATTTAATGGGTTAAACTGCCGGAATCGGCGCGTGCTTCGATTCCGGCAGTTGCAGCAGGAGCCAGGCTGAGTATAACAGCCGTGCTCCTGCCGCTGATCGCGTGGGTAAACTGTCAGTACCCGCGCGATCACAGGACGGATATATCCGTCCTCCTGCGCGAACTAGCAGCTGCTGAGGACGGATATATCCGTCCTTCGGCGTTAAGGGGTTAAAGGGGGCCACAAGTGGGGTCCTCCCCTCCATGATTTCATTGTTCCTTTGTCCAATTAGCCTAAAACATGTGTTGTCATCTACAATATATAACAACATAGAACAACTTCACTTTTGGTTGTCTGCAAATGTAAATCAGTCCCAATCCTCTATATCAGTGATGCCCAACCACCGGTATCCGTCCTGGTGGCTTCAGGGAATTTCGGGCGAAAATCGCACCAAACTGTGGTGCAGTTTTGCACCCGGACTGTCCTCTACCAAAAACTGCTGAGCACTTATTCCGCCGCAATAAACGCAACTGATATTTGTTGTGGGTTTTACTTCTCCATTGAATTCAATGGGGAAAACCTGCAACAAATAAGCAGCGTCTTCACAAATACAATTGAAGTGCTGCGGAATAAAACTCTGCACCGCAAGTCAATTTCTGAGCGTTTTTTTCCGCTCAAGATTTACGCAGCGTGTGGATGAGATTTGTTTTAGCTCATGCACCTTGCTGCTACTGTATTATGCTGCGGATTTCTACGAATTCCGTTGTGGAAAATCTGCGGTATTTACGCAATGTGTGAACTGGCCCTAACACCCCTCCCCCTGCCCGTCCCTGGAAACGTTTTCTTGCATGAAACTGGTCCTTGGTGCAAAAAAGGTTGGGGACCGCATGGACCATGCTTCATGCAATTCATATAATGTCCTGTAGGGGGCAGCATATTACAGGCTATCATGCTATTGATTCCTCCAGGCTTTGCTGGAGTGGCTTGAGCGACATTCAGGTTTCGTCTAGTGCAACCTCCCTGCTTGTGTTGCATCATTATCTGCTCGTTATTCCGCAATCCTAGACGAGAAAGGAACAGACTTATAAAATCTCAGGCGTGTCCAATCCTTTAATGGGGTGACGCACAGGGGATGATTAACACTTTACATATTCCCTCTGTGTTTACAATGGACAGATTATTCCCTGGTCCCCGCTCCTTGTATATTATATCACATTTCAATACACAAAGCAGAAATAGGGGTCTGAAGGGTCCTGGGAAGCATTAACGGCTCCGCTGCAATTAGTGCTTTATGAAGGGTAAATTATAGGTTCCTGAGAAGGAAGAATCCCATTATGAACTGCAGAGAATTCATATTTGTCTTCTACATGAAATGACTTCTGTCTGGCGTCTGCACATGAGATTTATAAGTAACAGACAACATGTCCGGTCTCTCGAAAATATCTCAGATCTTAACATTTTTAGAAGTAAAACTAGATGTGATATTAAAACTGGTTGAGTGGGACTTGCAGAAATCCATGCACCTGCTGCAGAAACTGCAACAAATCTGCCGCGTGTGAATAAACCCTAGAAGCCGCTACCGATTAACATAAAGCGATTGCAGCATGTTCTGAGTTGGAATAATTTTCTGCAGGATCCCGATCCTGACGCCTCCAGTCACACACACCTGGAAGATTTGGGCTGCTGTATGCCGCCGCCTGTGCCGACCTGGTGCTTGCAGTGATGATATAGAGGTTGTTGCGGCGTTCCCTATATAATGGCTCTGCAGGGTCACCACGTCCATTTCCTGACCCCATGGCCTATGGGAAAAAACAACAAACCCCCAGAGCATGCTGCGATTTGAAAAAAAACACCACCGAACCCAAAAAATGCTACAAAAACGGCACAAACCAAAACGCTGTGTGTGTGTAGGCATCATCATATAGGTCCACAGTAACATCTGACCACCGCAGTTCTGGGCAAAAACACAGCAAAAAAAGCACCACTGAAGATGCAAGGAAATAATGTGTGTGAATCCAGCCGTAGGCTACGTTCACACAGGGCGGATACGCTGCATAAAAGCACACGGTGTATCTGTCCTGGACGCCGCAGGGAATTCTGGCTGAAAAACCGCACCAAATTGTGGATCCGCTGCGGAAAATAGCAGGTAAAAAAAAAGAGCTCATACTTACCCGTATTTATGGCGACACGTCCCTCTCACGTCCCGGCCTCCTTAGATGACGTTTCATTGCATGTGACCGCTGCAGCAGTTACATGGGATGAAACGTTATCAGAGGCCGGACTGAACAAAGAAGCACAGATTTCTGGGTAAATATGTATTATTTTTTTTCTGACTTGCAATTTTTGGGTCGGAATCGCCGTTTTCTTGTCCAAAAAATTGCAACATCTGCTATTTGTTGCAGGTTTTATAATCCGCAACAGAAAACCAGCGATTCTGCAGATATAAAACAACGCACCGCAGGTCGATTTACGAACGTTTTTTCGGCAGGTTTCTTTACGCAGCGTGTGGTTTGGGTTTGTTTACATCTCGTCCACTCTGCTGGTACTGTATTAGGGCAGATACACACGAACGTTGCGTTTTTGCGCGCGCAAACAACGCTGCGTTTTGTGCGCACAAAAAACATTTGACAGCTGCGTGTGTCATCCGTGTCTGATGCGCGGCTGCGTGATTTTCGCGCAGCCGCCATCATAGAGATGAGGCTAGTCGACGGCCGTCACTGTCCAAGGTGCTGAAAGAGCTAACTCTTTCAGCACCCTCGACAGTGAATGCCGAACACAATATCGCAAAACCTGTAGAAAAAAAAGAAAAAGTTCGTACTTACCGAGAACTTCCCGGCCGTTGCCTTGGTGATGCGTCCTTGGTGACGCGCCTCTCTTGACATCGGGCCCCACCTCCCTGGATGACGCGCCAGTCCATGTGACCGCTGCAGCCTGTGCTTGGCCTGTGATTGGCTGGAGCTGTCACTTGGACTGAATTGTCATCCCGGGAGGTCAGACTGGAGGAAGAAGCCGGGAGTTATCGGTAAGTCAGAACTCCGTTTTTTTTTCTACAGGTTCATGTATATTGTGATCGGAAGTCACTGTCCAGGGTGCTGAACCAGTTTAACTCTTTCAGCACCATGGACAGTGACTATCTCCTGACGTCGCGTACCGATCATTTTTTTGCCGAGTTCGGCCAAAACGAGTTCGGCCGAACCCGGTGAAGTTCGGTTCGCTTGTCCGGCTTCGCTCATCGCAAAGACACTCCGTTTGGATGTTCGGAAACAGAAAAGCACGTGGTGCTTTTCTGTTTACATTCATCCTTTTGACAGCTGGTGCGCTGTTTCAGTCAGTTCGCACGGAAGTGCTTCCGTGCGACCTGCGTGGTTTTCACGCACCCATTGACTTCAATGGGTGCGTGATGCGCGAAATACGCAGAGTTATTGAACCTGTCACGCTTTTTGCGCAGCAGACAAACGCTGCGCAAAAAGCACGGACTGTCTGTACTGCCCCATAGACTTGTATTGGTCCATGCGTGCCGCGTGAAAACCACGCGACCTGCACGGACCGAATACACGCTCGTGTGAATCCCCCCTTATGCTGAGGATTTTTCACTGTGAAATCTGTTGCAGAAAATCTGCAGTATTTACGCTACGTGTGAACCCGGCCTTAAGGTGGACATGCATGTGAAATAACAAATGCTTGCTCAGGCCTCATGCACGCGACCGTAAGGGTTTTTACTGTCTGCAATTGCGGAAGCGCCCATAGACTTCTATGGGGAGTCCGTGCCGGAATTGCGAACAAGATTAGGACGTGTTGTATATTTTGCAGATCATTTCTGCGGCCCGGACACACATCCGTAAATCTACAGCAAGGTGTCCGTGGCCAATAGAAATGAATGGGTCCGCATATTATCCGTAATTATGGATGAAGACTACGGTCGGGTGCATGGGGCCTTAGTCGACAGCTACTCCTCCCGACTCTGCTCAGTAGGGGCCGCATGTTTATTTAAATAGGAGGAGGGGAATGTGCCCCTGCCAGACCCCTGAGTCCCCTCTAGACACCTCTGGCAGCGGCTTATCCCCCGTGGAAAATCTAACATGCCTGATCCTTCGCTCCCTCGACATTTGCAGTTGGGGGAGGGTTGGGACACCACCATATAAATGAGATCTTCAGCTGCGTTGTGTCTGATGTGTATGGCCAGAGAGATATTCAGTGGTGACTTTATTTTACCTCTTTGTCTCCGGCAGCCGTGAGGATGAACTAATGATTCAGTGTAAGGACTCTGCATACAGCAACCCAGATCTCAGCTGCCTGGGCCACTGGGAGAGTTTAGTCTCTGTCAAACTTTAAGTTTAGCTTTGGCTGTATGTGCACGTTAAAGTGGAGCGACCGTAAAATAAATCCTGCTCAGCCGTTATGGACAAGTGTATATGGCACAGTATAAATGATACTATATCTGAGGTGTATATGATACGTATAGATGAGATAAATATGGTACAGTATAGATGAAGTATGATTTTATATATGAGGTGTATATGGTACTGTATAGATGAGATATATAGGGTACAGTATAGATGAACTATGAATGATACTATGAGGTATATATGGTACTGTATAGATGAGATATATGGTACAGTATAAATGAACAATGAATGATACTATATATGAGGTGTATATGGTACTGTATAGATGAGATATATGGTACAGTATAGATGAACTATGAATGATACTATATATGAGGTGTATATGGTACTGTATAGATGAGATATATAGGGTACAGTGTAGATAAAGTATAAATGGTACTATATATAGATTAGATATATATGGCACAGTAAAGATAAAGTATGAATGATCCTATATGTGAGTGTATATGGTACTATATAGATGAGTTATGGCTCCCGATAGGTAAGAGGGGTCACTATTGGAAAGTAACAGCTTCCTCCTGTCTATTAAAGGGTAACTAAACATTCAACAAACTTCTGACCTGTCATGGTGACATGTCAGAAGTTTTGATTGGTGGGGGTTCGATCACGGAGACCCCCACCAATCGCTAAAACGAAGCTGCAGAAGCGCTTGTGTGAGCGCTGAGCCTCTTCCTTTCTGTTTGGCTTTTCTCGGAACGCCGATGTATCGGATCACGGGCTCTATAGAAAGTCTATGATCACATACACTAGTACATCGGCTTTCCGAGAAAAGACGAACAGAAGCGAAGCGGCTCACGTGAGTGCTGCTGCTGCTTTGTTCTAGCGATCATGGGGGTCTCAGTGCTCGGACCCCCACCAATCAAAACTTCTGACATGTCACTATAACATGTCAGAAGTTTGTTGAATGTTTAGTTACCCTTTAACTCATGAATTTCATACAGTAGCTCACAATTACTGGTGGATTGCTACATATATAATACATATTATACATGTATAATGAGCTATTGGTGAGCAAGGGGCCCATAGACTATTTCTGGGGGGTCTCTGCGCCCTGTGTCTGCCCCTGCATATATGTTACAAGATGTATTATATACCTAGTACTGTGTATATGAGCCTTTGAAATGTTGCCCAGCAGTTAATCAGTTAAAGGTACATTCGGCTGCTGTTTCCATTACGCAGTTATCTTGGCTGCGGTCGCTCCTGTGCAGGTGACTCAGGTCGGCTCCTCACTTCTGTGTTCGCTTTGATTATCTGAGGATGATGGTCATGTTACTGCGCACTGGATTCACAATCATGTCTCCATGAAAAGGACAATTGGAACATCATGGAAATATTTCTGATAGAAGGAAACCAAAGCCAGAAATGTGATATGTGCAAAATTATGGACCAAACCATCATTGTTAAAGGGGTCATCACATGTTCCCTAGATGAAGCGTAATCATTGTGTAATGAAAAGTTCTGCCACTTTCTAATACTTTTTGTGTTTCATGTCCTCCCCATTTTCAAGATGTTGCTGTCAGTGAATGGAAACATTATTGTTAACATTCAGAGGCTGAAATCCCGCTCGACGTAGCTCTCAGCTGATGGGTTTTTGCAATGTAGCAGTGTGGACCATCCTCCTGGGAGGTTTCCATCAGCACAAAACTCCCCCATGTCCTGGACCGCTCAAACATTGTAACAGACTCGGTGGTTCAGCTTTTGAATATGAACAAAATGTTTCCATTCAATGACAGCAAGCAAAGATCATGAAAAAGGAATTTGAAACACAAATTGCATTAAACTGGAAAACCCCTTTAATTATGGCACAGAGTGCGGGCTACATGTTGGAGCTTATTTTATTTGGGGTCGTATTTTCTGACATTGCCTCATGCTTCGTTGATGTCACCGGCTTCTTGTGAATTAGGAGGCTGCAATGTCACAACTGTCAGCTGTCCAAGACCAATACATAGCGACCTGCACCGTGCAGAGGAATCCATATTAAATCAAGCAGAGCGCTTTTTCGCTTATGTCTAACCATTACCCAGATGTGTCCCCGCGTCCTCCTGTATCCCAACCGTGACGTTCACACGCAGCGCAGCAGCAACGGTGTAAATTACTGACCCATCCATAACCGTTATCTGCTGATAGTCCACAGATTATATCTATCAATCTATCTATCTACTTTATATAATAGACAGTACATAATAGTTATTAATCTTTGAACAGGATGTGAATATTTCCTCTCTAACATTGGAGTTTTACAATGGAAGGACTGACATCCTCTCGGCCGTGTTCACACGCAGCATCCAGGCCTTTCTGACAGCACAAAGTTCTACACACATCCCATTGACGTTCAGTTTCCACCGTACATAGACTCCAGCCTTATGCTTGTAGATCAGTGACGTCACCGCTGTTACATGACCCGGGTGAGAGTGTTTTATAATGCATAGCATAACACCTGGATTCTAAATCTCCTCCCCAGACACTGCCTTATGTAATAGAATAAATAGTGATCCCTGTACTGTACAACCTGGGGGATATTAAAACTTACAAGTCCCCCCAGACATTTGTGCTCCTGTGTGCACCCCTATAATTTACATCAAGTGCTACAATGTCTCCAATGTGTATCTACAGAGAATAGTATTTACTTGCTGCAATTCATTTAGAGGATATAGAAGGAAAATGTATCTAGTAAGATGTGCTGGACGAGCGCTATATGGGGGGCTCCAGCACCGCTCATCACCAGTCTGCAGAGTGGAATATCACCAGCGCTCTGTGCAGTGAGGTAGAAGGACCTTCCACATGAATAGGCCATGAGCAGATGCTGCAGAGCCAGGAATGTGCCACTGCCCCCCAGGATTAGTGGAGAGAGGAGGGTGTGTGCCCCCTCGCCACCGCTTATCCCAACTCCTTTATTATTAGGTATAAGCCGACATATCAGCAGAACGATACAAGGAGGAATAATTCTACCTGGAGGATTTAGATGAGACGCATAGACACATGGTGGAGAATGGCGCACATCATATTTTTTAGCGCAATTCACTAGGTTTGATTAAGTTCTGTCCCTTGCTCTACATCGTGGTGGTCGTACATATTTACACCAACTATTGGTGACCAAAAAAAATGGTGCACATATTAAATTTGGTGCATTTTACGACTTCTATTAGTTTCGCCACCTTTTGGAAAATCTCCTGTTATATACGTTAAATAGAGGCTGTGACGGAAGCCTAACAGTGGCATCTGCCACCCATAGGCTACTATGTTAAAAACGTATACTTTTAACGTATATATTTTTTACTGGACGCCTCTGGACAGAGTAGTGGAGTTGATCACTCTTTGGGTCTCTGTCGGTATACGTTTGATGTATGCGCCGGGAAATTACAGGCAAAATGCAGAAGGAACATATGTTTAGGCTTCTTTCACACTGGCGATACTATCAGTTTACCTCTCTCCTGTCAGAGGAAGAGAGGATCGATACATTAAACGGAAAGCAAAGGTTCTGTTAAAATTACCTTTGATTTCAATTTTAATTCTTTTGTATCAGTTGCTTTCCATTTAATGTACGACCCCAAATAAAATAAATGTGTATAAACGGTAGTGTGAATTTAGCCTTAATGTAATACCAGACACAGTCCAAGGACAGGTGTGGAGCAGTTTTTGGAAAGTAGAGGTGTTGTTATAATCCCGGACAACCCTTTTAATGCACATCCCCATGTCTTTGAAAAGTAACAGTCTTCATGAGAGCTGCGGGGTCGTTCCATTGTGTACTCGAGGGGTCAGCCAAGTACAAGGGGATTTTTTGCAGCCGATGACGAGTTTGTACAATTATCCCATTGGCTCCTCCAAGTGGAATGTTGCACAGTTTGTCTAATAAGTTTGAGGTGTGCCACTGCTGTTCATGATCTGTGACAACTCTGGAAAACCATCACTTTCCTGGGATTGTGCACGCTTGAATAGTGCACGTGCCAGAGTGCACAATCTCTCGTGTGACGTGATCAGTGAGAGGTGATGGATAGATGAAGATGATACTGGGTGATAAGTGGGTGCAGGGCTGCCAGTCTATATACCCATTACCACCACCTGTCTCATCCTCACCTATCTTGTGTCTATGAAGAGCGGGGGGGCAAATCGCTCCAATGCCAGGGGTGTTGCATCCAAAACGGCATATGTGAATTCAGCCAGAGTAACAAGAGAGAGGGAAAAGAAGGATGTAATGCTGCATAACAATGCACATTTACATGCCATTCAGGGTCTATGGAAAGCTGAGTGAAAACCCCCATGTTCCTCGGTTTTGTATGATGTAATATTACACTGACCAAGGATGATGTCAAATAACGCTGAACATAAACTTACAGAAAATGATACAAAGTTATTGCATTTTAGGTGAAAGATTGTGTAACCCATAGCAACCAATGAGAAGTATCCTCATAGCTGACAGATACAATGTAACATTTGTCATGTCCATGTATGTGACTGGAGCCGACACTTTATATAGACAGGTGATGCTGTGAGTCATGTTTCTGTATATATGTAGGTCAGGTAAACGCTGCTCATATGAGGCTTGTGTGGCAGTTACAGGGCCGGGCTGTACAACAATACACAATAAAATAGCTGCACCTTTTACATGCTGCGAGCCGTTTCTAATATTGAAATAATGCACCGTGCTGTGTGTGTGATGGACACACACTCCTTTATGCTATATATATATATTAGGGTTCATTGATATGATCTGAATTATGATGTCACAGTAATGCAGTATATACTATTATACCTCATGCTTAAATATGATATTTTCCAGTACATCCCTCATGACAGCACTACAGGAGGTTGCCCTCTTGACCTCTGTAGGGACAGGAAGACAGAGAGGTTAAAAGGCCCCTCCCACCACCCACTTGCCAGTGTTCTTCCTGTCCCCACAAGGGTCAGGAGCAGAGAGCGTCGCTCCTGTATTAGTGCAGGAAAAAACTCGGGCAGGGGGCAAGATCGGGGGGTCCGTGCACTCCCCCTTCTCTTCCCCCTAAAGCCCAGGCTAACACCCCTCATACGACGGGTCCCTTAGCTCCCTCCCTAAGACACCTACCGGAGGAATCCTAGGCAGGGTTCTGGTAGTGTGTGGGGGCTGGGGTTTCCCAAGCAGGCTTCGGCCGGACCGCGGACCAGGCGGGGACCGGCAGCTCCATAGGCATGGACGCACCGGCAGGGATCCTCGCTGCACCGCATAGCAAGCCTTAGCGCCGGCTATGGCGGCTGCACTCCAGGTACACGCTGGACGAATAGCCGACCGGATATGACGTCGGGCTACTTCCGGTCCGCGGCCATCTTGGAAGGCGGGAAATTCAAAACGCCCGCATTTAAAGGGACACGCACAGGTATGTAGTTAGAGCTGATAACTCTAACTTGGATTTATTTTTTGTGGTTTGCATATTGCATTGCCTGTTACCTGTCGCGATATGGAACTTCCTCGTCCTGATGGAACTCCAGATATGTCCCAGGGTCACGTGAGTCTCACCCTTGGGGAAGGGTATGACCCCTTATGTATGTACACCATACTTTACCTACCTTCTGTTTTCTCTAGGAAAAAGATTTCTCTCAGAGACAAACTGATAAAAAGAAGGTTAAAAAATGTGCGACTTGTGCAAAAAAATTGCCAGAGTCCCATAAAAAACAATTGTGTCAGGATTGTATTGCCAAAATACTAAAGGAGGAACAACCAACGTTCATGTCCGAACTTAGGACTATGATTCGTGAGGAAGTGGGTCAGTCAGTAGCCTCCCTCGCCACTCCGCAAGAAACTCCCTCACACTCCCGGGCAAAAAGACCACGGATTGAAGTGGATCAAAAATATTGGCCTCCTTCTCAGGGGTCGGACTCTGAACAGGAGTGCTATTACCTATCGGAAGATGAGTTAGAAGAAAGAGACGAACTCTTACCTTCAACTTCTTCCACTCAAGAGAAAAAATTTTTCTTCTCTTCCGAGATGTCTGATACCCTAATTCAAGCAATACGGGAAACTATGGATATTCCCGAAGTGGACCAACCACATACCATCCAGGATGAGATGTTTGGAGGTCTAACGGGAAAGAAAACAAGGGTTTTTCCGGTAAACGAAAATCTTAAAAGAATGGTGACAACTGAATGGGAAGATTCAGAAAAAAGGCTCTTCATTTCAAGAGATTTTAAGAACAGACTTCTCTTTGATCCAGAGGACACTAAGCCTTGGGACGAAATCCCAAAAGTAGATGTCCCAGTCGCCAGGGTTGCTAAAAAAACCGCAATCCCCTTTGAAGATTCCTCTCAGTTGAGGGACGCCATGGACCGAAAGGCAGACGGACTACTAAAAAGAGCGTGGGAATCTTCCTCGGCCTTGATCTCAACTAATATCGCGGCCACATCAGTAGCAAGAGCAATGTTCATATGGCTAAACCAGCTAGAGACCCATCTGATGATGAAGACATCACGACAAGAGCTACTAGAATCTCTACCTTTACTAAAAATGGCAACCGGATTCTTAGTAGACGCTTCAGCGGAATCTATTAGATTTGCTGCCAGGAATGGGGCTCTCTCAAATGCTGCTAGAAGAGCATTATGGCTCAAAATGTGGTCAGGAGATACTAAGTCCAAAAACAAGTTGTGTTCTATCCCATTTACAGGGTCTCTGATGTTCGGTCCTCTCCTTGATAACATACTGGAGAGTGCAACAGATAGAAAAAAGGGGTTTCCTGAAGAGAAACCAAAAAAACCCCCTCAATTTGGAAGATTTCGCCAACAGAGGGATCCTACTTCACAGAACTACAGCGGGAAAGGGAAGTCCGGTCGCTGGAGTTACCCCAAAGGGAAAAGGGGTCGAGGATATCTCCTTAACCCAAATAATTCATTCCAGCCCTCAAAGCAATGACGCCAAGAGTGTGGGGGGAAGACTCCTACAATTTTATCCCGAATGGTCGAGAATAACCCAGAACCCCTGGGTTCTAAAGATAATAGAAGAAGGATACAAAATAGAATTTTCCTCCATTCCTCCAGAGAAATTCCTAATAACCCAGTACCAAGCAAAAGATCTTCATCAGGTACTTATCCAGGACGTCCAGAAATTACTCAGATTGAGAGCCATTTCCCCAGTTCCCCACAACGAGATATGCAAGGGCCACTATTCGAAAATCTTCTTGGTCAAAAAACCAGATGGTTCCTACAGGACAATAATCAACCTGAAGTTCCTAAACAAATGGGTGAATTATCGGAAATTCAAGATGGAGTCTATCAGATCGACTATTCCTCTAATAAGGGAAGAGGCATCAATGTGTACGATCGATTTAAAGGATGCGTATTATCACGTTCCTATCCACCCCGCGTACCAGAGATTCCTCAGATTCGCAATTCAGGACGGTCCTTCCATTCTCCACTTCCAGTTTGTCTGCCTCCCCTTCGGCCTTTCCTCCGCCCCCAGAATTTTTACAAAAATTATGGCAGAGATCATGGCATTCATAAGAAGTCAAGGTATAGTAATTATCCCATATCTAGACGACTTCTTGTTGACAGCAGATACTCCGGCTATCTTAGTCAGTCACAGGTTCTTTCCCTACTACAAAAATTGGGATGGATAATCAACTTTCAGAAGTCGAGTCTTCCTCCCCAGAAACAGAAGGTCTTCTTAGGAGTACTGCTAGACTCCTCCCTTCAACATTCCTTCCTCCCAAGAGAGAAACAAATACTCCTACTGGCAGAAGTAAGAAAATTTTGGGGGAAAGACGCCTGTTCCATAAGGGAATGTATGCGGATGTTGGGAATGATGACATCTTGCATCCAATCTATTCCATGGAGCCAATTTCACTCCAGACCCTTACAGAATCTGATCTTATCCCGGTGGGATCGAAAACAAAACTCCCTGAATTTAAAAATGCAAATTTCCGAGACTGTGAAATCATCTCTCCTGTGGTGGCTCTGCACAAACAACATAGACAAGGGAGTCCCCTGGAGAACTTCTCCTTATGTAGTGATTACCACAGATGCCAGCAAACACGGCTGGGGGTCAGTAATCCAAGACCAACACTTTCAGGGCACATGGACTGGTCAAATGAAGATGATGTCTTCAAACTTCAAAGAACTAAGAGCTGTATGGGAGACACTTATAAGAGCTTCACCCACCATAAAAGGGAAGCATATAAGAATTTTATCGGACAACACGACAGCAGTGTCCTTTCTTCGCCATCAAGGGGGAACAAGACACACTCTTCTTCAGGGCCTCTCTGCACAAATTTTCAGTTGGGCAGAAGAAAACGTCCTATCAGTCACGGCAGTCCACCTAAAAGGCTCAGAGAACCTATCAGCAGATTTCCTGAGTCGGAAAAAAGTAGACCCAGGAGAATGGTCCCTAAACAAGGAAGTCTTTCGTTGCCTAACCCGAAATTGGGGTTATCCACAAATAGACCTGTTTGCCACGAGGAAAAACACTCAAGTAGAGACATTCTTCTCCCTAAATCTCAGAGACAACCCATTGGGAGTAGATGCATTGTCCCAACACTGGGACATGGATCTGGCCTATGCCTTTCCTCCGTTTCCTCTAATACCAATGGTATTAAGAAAAATCCAGGAAGATTTGACAAAGCTCATCATTATTCTTCCCTATTGGCCGAAAAGAAGTTGGTTTCCAATCGTACAATACCTAGCGTTGGAAGATCCTATCATGCTCCCAGTCAAGGAGAATCTTCTCTCCCAGGGTCCCTTATTCTTCCAGGGAATAGAGACTCTGAAATTGTCAGCCTGGATCCTGAAAGGCAGATCTTGAGGAACCACGGTCTGTCAGACGAGGTAATTTCAACTATCTTATCAAGTCATAAAGAAGTTACCTCAAAAATCTATCAAAAGATTTGGAAGAAATTCTGTTCCTGGCATGGAATCCCAGGACCAGATCCCTTTTCTCCCAACATTGCAAAAATCCTAGATTTTTTACAATCGGGATTCAAAAAAGGACTTAGCCCTAGTACCTTAAAAGTGCAGATTTCAGCCTTAGGTAATTTTTTTAACACTCCTCTGGCTGAACATCGGTGGATCAGAAGATTCACCCAAGCGGTCTCTAAACTGAAACCTTCCCTAAAGAAATCAGTTCCTACCTGGGATTTGAATGTGGTGTTAACGACTCTTTGTGAGCCCCCCTTTGAGCCGCTCGACAAAATTAGTATGCATTTTTTAACTCTAAAAGCTGCATTCTTAGTCGCTATTACTTCAGCAAGAAGGATTGGAGAAATTCAATCTCTATCAATCATAGAACCGTACCTAAAAGTACAAGAGGATAAGATCATCCTAAAGCTGGATCCCTCATTTATTCCAAAGGTATCTACCGCTTTCCATAGAGAACAAGAAATAATTCTACCTTCCTTTTATCCAGATCCAAAAGACCAACAAGAAGAAAAATTCCATTGCCTGGATGTCAGGCGAACAATTCTTCAGTATCTGGATAGAACCTCCTCCTGGAGACGAGATAAAAATCTATTTGTCCTATTCGGGGGAAAGAATAGAGGAAAGAAAGCCTCAAAAGGCTCTCTAGCGAGATGGGTAAAAACCACCATACAAGAAGCCTACAAGTCCCAAGGACTATGTGCCCCACAAGGCATCAGAGCCCATTCAACAAGGGCAGTCTCGGCATCCTGGGCAGAAAGAAGAGAAGCCTCTATTGACCAAATCTGCAAAGCTGCCACTTGGTCAAGCCATCATACGTTTTACAAACATTATAGACTCGATGTGCTGTCCGATACGGATTTAAGTTTTGGACGGAAAGTCCTCCAATCCGTAGTCCCGCCCTGAGCATTATAATCTGGTATTGCTCCTGTAGTGCTGTCATGAGGGATGTACTGGAAAATAGCAATTAGACCTACCGGTAATTGTATTTCCAGGAATCCATCATGACAGCACCATTATATTCCCTCCCTTATTGAATTCTGATTTGTGCATTTAACATGTCAGTTATTATCCCTAGAAATAAAATAGGGTTGCATCCATCCTGGTGTAGTAATTGAAAAACACTGGCAAGTGGGTGGTGGGAGGGGCCTTTTAACCTCTCTGTCTTCCTGTCCCTACAGAGGTCAAGAGGGCAACCTCCTGTAGTGCTGTCATGATGGATTCCTGGAAATACAATTACCGGTAGGTCTAATTGCTATTTTTTTACTTTGTATAGCAATCCAAGGGCCTGCATACCATAGAGGCTGTTCATGCATTATGTATATGGGGCCCATGGGGGGGGGGGGGGTGCTCAGGCTGGTCCTTTTCATTTTTCATCTGCACTCCCCGTAATCCTGCAGCACCTCATATATCTTCTCAGCATATCCACAATACACTCCCCATAATCCTGCAGCACATGTCATACACATCTTCTCAGCATATCCACAATACACTCCCCATAATCCTGCAGCACATGTCATACATATCTTCTCAGCATATCCACACCACACTAACCATAATCCTGCAGCACGTCATACATATCTTCTCAGCATATCCACACCACCCTCACCATAATCCTGCAGCACCTCATACATATCTTCTCAGCATATCCACACCACCCTCACCATAACCCTGCAGCATGTCATACATATTTTCTCAGCATATCCACAATACACTCCCCATAATCCTGCCTCACCTCATACATATTTTCTCAGCATATCCACAATACACTCCCCATAATCCTGCAGCACCTCATACATATCTTCTCAGCATATCCACAATACACTCCCCATAATCCTGCAGCACCTCATACATATCTTCTCAGCATATCCACAATACACTCCCCATAATCCTGCAGCACATGTCATACATATCTTCTCAGCATATCCACAATACACTCCCCATAACCCTGCAGCACATGTCATACACATCTTCTCAGCATATCCACACTATACTCCCCGTAATCCTGCAGCACATGTCATACATATCTTCTCAGCATATCCACAATACACTCCCCATAATCCTGCAGCACATGTCATACATATCTTCTCAGCATATCCACACCACACTAACCATAATCCTGCAGCACGTCATACATATCTTCTCAGCATATCCACACCACCCTCACCATAATCCTGCAGCACCTCATACATATCTTCTCAGCATATCCACACCACCCTCACCATAACCCTGCAGCATGTCATACATATTTTCTCAGCATATCCACAATACACTCCCCATAATCCTGCCTCACCTCATACATATCTTCTCAGCATATCCACAATACACTCCCCATAATCCTGCAGCACCTCATACATATCTTCTCAGCATATCCACACTACACTCCCCATAATCCTGCAGCACCTCATACATATCTTCTCAGCATATCCACAATACACTCCCCATAATCCTGCAGCACCTCATACATATCTTCTCAGCATATCCACAATACACTCCCCATAATCCTGCAGCACATGTCATACATATCTTCTCAGCATATCCACAATACACTCCCCATAACCCTGCAGCACATGTCATACACATCTTCTCAGCATATCCACACTACACTCCCCATAATCCTGCAGCACATGTCATACATATCTTCTCAGCATATCCACAATACACTCCCCATAACCCTGCAGCACATGTCATACACATCTTCTCAGCATATCCACACTACACTCCCCATAATCCTGCAGCATGTCATACATATCTTCTCAGCATATCCACAATACACTCCCCATAATCCTGCAGCACATGTCATACATATCTTCTCAGCATATCCACAATACACTCCCCATAATCCTGCAGCACCTCATACATATCTTCTTAGCATATCCACAATACACTCCCCATAATCCTGCAGCACTGTCATACATATCTTCTCAGCATATCCACACCACACTCCCCATAATCCTGCAGCACATGTCATACATATCTTCTCAGCATATCCACAATACACTCCCCATAATCCTGCAGCACCTCATACATATCTTCTCAGCATATCCACAATACACTCCCCATAATCCTGCAGCACATGTCATACATATCTTCTCAGCATATCCACAATACACTCCCCATAATCCTGCAGCACCTCATACATATCTTCTCAGCATATCCACAATACACTCCCCATAATCCTGCATCACTGTCATACATATCTTCTCAGCATATCCAATCCACACTCCCCATAATCCTGCAGCACGTCATACATATCTTCTCAGCATATCCACACCACACTCCCCATAATCCTGCAGCACATGTCATACACATCTTCTCAGCATATCCACACCACACTCACCATAATCCTGCAGCACCTCATACATATCTTCTCAGCATATCCACAATACACTCCCCATAATCCTGCAGCACATGTCATACATATCTTCTCAGCATATCCACACCACACTCACCATAATCCTGCAGCACATGTCATACACATCTTCTCAGCATATCCACAATACACTCCCCATAATCCTGCAGCACATGTCATACATATCTTCTCAGAATATCCACAATACACTCCCCATAATCCTGCAGCACTGTCATACATATCTTCTCAGCATATCCACACCACACTCCCCATAACCCTGCAGCACCTCATACATATCTTCTCAGCATATCCACACTACACTCCCCATAATCCTGCAGCACATGTCATACATATCTTCTCAGCATATCCACACTACACTCCCCATAATCCTGCAGCACATGTCATACATATTTTCTCAGCATATCCACAATACACTCCCCATAATCCTGCAGCACCTCATACATATCTTCTCAGCATATCCACACCACCCTCACCATAACCCTGCAGCACATGTCATACATATCTTCTCAGCATATCCACAATACACTCCCCATAATCCTGCAGCACATGTCATACATATCTTCTCAGCATATCCACAATACACTCCCCATAATCCTGCATCACTGTCATACATATTTTCTCAGCATATCCACACCACACTCCCCATAATCCTGCAGCACATGTCATACATATCTTCTCAGCATATCCACAATACACTCCCCATAATCCTGCATCACTGTCATACATATTTTCTCAGCATATCCACACCACACTCCCCATAATCCTGCAGCACATGTCATACATATTTTCTCAGCATATCCACAATACACTCCCCATAACCCTGCAGCACGTCATACATATCTTCTCAGCATATCCACAATACACTCCCCATAATCCTGCAGCACATGTCATACATATCTTCTCAGCATATCCATAATACACTCCCCATAATCCTGCAGCACCTCATACATATCTTCTCAGCATATCCACTCCACACTCCCCATAATCCTGCAGCACATGTCATACATATTTTCTCAGCATATCAACACTACACTCCCCATAATCCTGCAGCACATGTCATACATATCTTCTCAGCATATCCACAATACACTCCCCATAATCCTGCAGCACATGTCATACATTTCTCAGCATATCCACACCACACACTCCATAATCCTGCAGCACCTCATACATATCTTCTCAGCATATCCACACCACACTCACCATAATCCTGCAGCACATGTCATACATATCTTCTCAGCATATCCACAATACACTCACCATAATCCTGCAGCACATGTCATACATATCTTCTCAGCATATCCACAATACACTCCCCATAATCCTGCAGCACATGTCATACATATCTTCTCAGCATATCCACACTACACTCCCCATAATCCTGCAGCACATGTCATACATATCTTCTCAGCATATCCACACTACACTCCCCATAATCCTGCAGCACCTCATACATATCTTCTCAGCATATCCACACTACACTCCCCATAATCCTGCAGCACATGTCATACATATCTTCTCAGCATATCCACACTACACTCCCCATAATCCTGCAGCACATGTCATACATATCTACTCAGCATATCCACACCACACTCCCCATAATCCTGCAGCACTGTCATACATATCTTCTCAGCATATCCACACCACACTCCCCATAATCCTGCAGCACATGTCATACATATCTTCTCAGCATATCCACAATACACTCCCCATAATCCTGCAGCACCTCATACATATCTTCTCAGCATATCCACAATACACTCCCCATAATCCTGCAGCGCATGTCATACATATCTTCTCAGCATATCCACAATACACTCCCCATAATCCTGCAGCACCTCATACATATCTTCTCAGCATATCCACAATACACTCCCCATAATCCTGCATCACTGTCATACATATCTTCTCAGCATATCCACACCACCCTCACCATAACCCTGCAGCATGTCATACATATTTTCTCAGCATATCCACAATACACTCCCCATAATCCTGCCTCACCTCATACATATCTTCTCAGCATATCCACAATACACTCCCCATAATCCTGCAGCACCTCATACATATCTTCTCAGCATATCCACACTACACTCCCCATAATCCTGCAGCACCTCATACATTTCTTCTCAGCATATCCACACTACACTCCCCATAATCCTGCAGCACATGTCATACATATCTTCTCAGCATATCCACACTACACTCCCCATAATCCTGCAGCACATGTCATACATATCTACTCAGCATATCCACACCACACTCCCCATAATCCTGCAGCACTGTCATACATATCTTCTCAGCATATCCACACCACACTCCCCATAATCCTGCAGCACATGTCATACATATCTTCTCAGCATATCCACAATACACTCCCCATAATCCTGCAGCACCTCATACATATCTTCTCAGCATATCCACAATACACTCCCCATAATCCTGCAGCGCATGTCATACATATCTTCTCAGCATATCCACAATACACTCCCCATAATCCTGCAGCACCTCATACATATCTTCTCAGCATATCCACAATACACTCCCCATAATCCTGCATCACTGTCATACATATCTTCTCAGCATATCCACACCACCCTCACCATAACCCTGCAGCATGTCATACATATTTTCTCAGCATATCCACAATACACTCCCCATAATCCTGCCTCACCTCATACATATCTTCTCAGCATATCCACAATACACTCCCCATAATCCTGCAGCACCTCATACATATCTTCTCAGTATATCCACACTACACTCCCCATAATCCTGCAGCACCTCATACATTTCTTCTCAGCATATCCACAATACACTCCCCATAATCCTGCAGCACCTCATACATATCTTCTCAGCATATCCACAATACACTCCCCATAATCCTGCAGCACATGTCATACATATCTTCTCAGCATATCCACAATACACTCCCCATAACCCTGCAGCACATGTCATACATATCTTCTCAGCATATCCACAATACACTCCCCATAACCCTGCAGCACATGTCATACACATCTTCTCAGCATATCCACACTACACTCCCCATAATCCTGCAGCACATGTCATACATATCTTCTCAGCATATCCACAATACACTCCCCATAATCCTGCAGCACATGTCATACATATCTTCTCAGCATATCCACAATACACTCCCCATAATCCTGCAGCACATGTCATACATATCTTCTCAGCATATCCACACCACACTCGCCATAATCCTGCAGCACATGTCATACATATCCTCTCAGCATATCCACAATACACTCCCCATAATCCTGCAGCACCTCATACATATCTTCTTAGCATATCCACAATACACTCCCCATAATCCTGCAGCACTGTCATACATATCTTCTCAGCATATCCACACCACACTCCCCATAATCCTGCAGCACATGTCATACATATCTTCTCAGCATATCCACAATACACTCCCCATAATCCTGCAGCACCTCATACATATCTTCTCAGCATATCCACAATACACTCCCCATAATCCTGCAGCACCTCATACATATCTTCTCAGCATATCCACAATACACTCCCCATAATCCTGCATCACTGTCATACATATCTTCTCAGCATATCCACAATACACTCCCCATAATCCTGCATCACTGTCATACATATCTTCTCAGCATATCCAATCCACACTCCCCATAATCCTGCAGCACGTCATACATATCTTCTCAGCATATCCACACCACACTCCCCATAATCCTGCAGCACATGTCATACACATCTTCTCAGCATATCCACACCACACTCACCATAATCCTGCAGCACCTCATACATATCTTCTCAGCATATCCACAATACACTCCCCATAATCCTGCAGCACATGTCATACATATCTTCTCAGCATATCCACACCACACTCACCATAATCCTGCAGCACATGTCATACACATCTTCTCAGCATATCCACACCACCCTCACCATAACCCTGCAGCACATGTCATACATATCTTCTCAGCATATCCACAATACACTCCCCATAATCCTGCAGCACATGTCATACATATCTTCTCAGCATATCCACAATACACTCCCCATAATCCTGCATCACTGTCATACATATTTTCTCAGCATATCCACACCACACTCCCCATAATCCTGCAGCACATGTCATACATATCTTCTCAGCATATCCACAATACACTCCCCATAATCCTGCATCACTGTCATACATATTTTCTCAGCATATCCACACCACACTCCCCATAATCCTGCAGCACATGTCATACATATTTTCTCAGCATATCCACAATACACTCCCCATAATCCTGCAGCACATGTCATACATATCTTCTCAGCATATCCACAATACACTCCCCATAATCCTGCAGCACCTCATACATATCTTCTCAGCATATCCACATCACACTCACCATAATCCTGCAGCACATGTCATACATATCTTCTCAGCATATCCACAATACACTCACCATAATCCTGCAGCACATGTCATACATATCTTCTCAGCATATCCACAATACACTCACCATAATCCTGCAGCACATGTCATACATATCTTCTCAGCATATCCACAATACACTCACCATAATCCTGCAGCACATGTCATACATATCTTCTCAGCATATCCACACTACACTCCCCATAATCCTGCAGCACATGTCATACATATCTTCTCAGCATATCCACACTACACTCCCCATAATCCTGCAGCACCTCATACATATCTTCTCAGCATATCCACACTACACTCCCCATAATCCTGCAGCACATGTCATACACATCTTCTCAGCATATCCACAATACACTCACCATAATCCTGCAGCACATGTCATACATATCTTCTCAGCATATCCACACTACACTCCCCATAATCCTGCAGCACATGTCATACATATCTACTCAGCATATCCACACCACACTCCCCATAACCCTGCAGCACGTCATACATTTCTCAGCATATCCACACCACACTCCCCATAATCCTGCAGCACCTCATACATATCTTCTCAGCATATCCACACCACACTCCCCATAATCCTGCAGCACCTCATACATATCTTCTCAGCATATCCACACCACACTCCCCATAACCCTGCAGAACCTCATACATATCTTCTCAGCATATCCACACCACACTCCCCATAATCCTGCAGCACATGTCATACATATCTTCTCAGCATATCCACACTACACTCCCCATAACCCTGCAGCACCTCATACATATCTTCTCAGCATATCCACAATACACTCCCCATAACCCTGCAGCACCTCATACATATCTTCTCAGCATATCCACACCACACTCCCCATAACCCTGCAGCACCTCATACATATCTTCTCAGCATATCCACACCACACTCCCCATAATCCTGCAGCACATGTCATACATATCTTCTCAGCATATCCACACTACACTCCCCATAATCCTGCAGCACCTCATACATATCTTCTCAGCATATCCACACCACACTCCCCATAACCCTGCAGCACCTCATACATATCCTCTCAGCATATCCACAATACACTCCCCATAATCCTGCAGCACATGTCATACATATCTTCTCAGCATATCCACACTACACTCCCCATAATCCTGCAGCACATGTCATACATATCTTCTCAGCATATCCACACCACACTCCCCATAATCCTGCAGCACCTCATACATATCTTCTCAGCATATCCACACCACACTCCCCATAATCCTGCAGCACCTCATACATATCTTCTCAGCATATCCACACTACACTCCCCATAATCCTGCAGCGCCTCATACATATCTTCTCAGCATATCCACAATACACTCCCCATAATCCTGCAGCACCTCATACATATCTTCTCAGCATATCCACAATACACTCTCCATAATCCTGCAGCACATGTCATACATATCTTCTTAGCATAATTTACATAGTTGTTTTTGAAGTCCCTGACGTCTCTCTTCAAGAATTCCTTCACCGAAAAAAAAAAGAATCTTTCAATATTCTGCCAACAACTTTGTACTCCTGGAATCTCACACAGCTCGACAAACCATGATGGGACAATTAGGTTGTAAGCTCCAGTTCAGCTCTGCAGTGTTAATGACTACTCCTGTCTACTTACTGCTTTGCAAACTGTGTGACCGCACTGTCCTTATACAATGACATCACCATCCAATCATAGACTGGCCCGCTACATACACTGCGTGCCCTCACTGTGACATCACTGTCTAATCACATGCTGACCCACTATATAGACTGTGACCTCACTGAGGGCCTGTGGCATCACCTTCCAATCACAGACTGACCTGCTCCATAGACTTTGTGACTTCACTATCCCCCTATTATGACATCATCCAATCACAGACTGACCTATTCCATAGACACTGTGACTTCACCTCACTTATACAGGGACATCATCATCCAGTTGCAGACTAACCTGTTACATCGACTGTGTGACATTACTGATATCCCTTGTTACATTACCATCGAGAGACTGTGTGACATCAAAGTCCAATCACAAACTGACCTGCTAAATAGGCTGTGACCTCACTGCCCTCACCCTGTGACATCACCATCCAGGTTCAGGCTAGCCTGCCTCATATACTGTGTGCCCCCACTGTGACATAACTGTCAAATCACAAACTGACCTGCTAAATAGACGGTGTGACCTCACAGCCCCCCCCCCCTGACTTCATTATCCAATCAGAGACTGGCCCTCAACATAGACTGTATGACCTCGCTGCCTTAACCCGTGACATCACCATTCAATCACAGACTAACATGCTTCTTAGACTGTGTGATATCATTGCACTCACCCTTTGACATCACCATCTGACCGTACTATATGAAATATACAACTTGTAATTGTACTCAGGGCCCTGATTTAGCTGTATTCCTCCGCTGTTACTTAAGATCTAAGGCTGACACTTTAATTGGCGTTCACCACACCCCATCTTCAGTTTTAAGTCCTGTATGGAATTTAATGATTTGAAAGATGGAAATTTTAATAGTGAGAGAATTTATGGATTAAAAGATTTACATGAAACCATAAATCCATAACTACAGGGTAGATATGCTGCAGCCATAAAAGAAGTTCTGTCTGCGGCACCAAGTCACAACTGGAAATACATTCCCTGCATTAATGGAAATTGTCTAGAAGGAAAACATCCCTGTATATATGATACACAAAAGGATGGCTTATTCCTATACCAGGTCCATATTACAGAAAAGAACTTCACCTAGATTGTAAGCTCTTGTGCACCAGGTACTCATACATTGGATCTGACATTTCGTCATTACATCTCTCACATGTGTTCCCATATAGTGCTCTGTAATGTATAGTAATTATAAGGATATGAAAGGGAATTTGCATTCTGTCTTCCCTCAGTGCACTTGATTGCATTCTATTGCTTAATGTTATCAGCCAATTTTTCTGCATACTTTCCAGTGTCCTTGACTAGGACTAAATACACTTATAATGATACCTGTCAAAACCAAATCCCACTCACTCCTAAAGCAGCTGCGGGTGTAGATTAGATGCAGAGCACTCTCTGCGCTGGGTGGGATCTTCATTGGTCTGGAGCTGGAGAGCTGCGCTGTGTCACCTGACCAATCAGCTGTCTTCCCTCTGATGTGTCACCCTCCCCTCTCACAGGTGAGTCTCACACTGCAGCTTCATCTCCCTCTCTCCTCTTCTGCTTTTAGCTATTTAGTGACTGTAAAAAACCTGTAGTCGGAGAAAGGGGAAATACAGGTGGCTAGAGGGTATTTTACATCATCTGACCTTAATCAGGAGCCTCCAACTTTCTATCATGTAATCATTAGAGGGTTGGTATAATATTAGAAATTATGCATGACTTGGACAATTCCTTATTTTTAGAACAGCTCCTGGGACTGACATAATAAACTAATCTGTGGCACAACCGGTCATTGTCCAATTCCCCTGCAGCGCCACCATAGGTGAAATAGAGCATTACACAGTTCTCTTCTAGGAGGTTATAAAGAATCAGAGTTTTCATATTTCCGGAAATATTTTGTTTCCTGTCATTTTCCATGATGAAAGGTTCTGTTCTTTCCTGTTTTTTATATATTTTTTATATCCATTTTCAGCTGTTCCAGAATTGGCAGAAATGTCACCAGATACTTGTGGTTACAACTAAATACATTACAGTTATGGAAAACAAATGTCCCCTGTATGATGTTTATATGTGGTACAATCCATAGAGACGTGCTGTTGTTTTCTCTCCTGTTCTGATAGTTTGGTACATTGTATCAGCGCATGTAAAATGTATCAGTCTGGAGTCCAGGCTGTTTATCTCACAGAGAATTGTCTACAATGAATACAAATGTTACAAGCTCTCAGCTGTGAGAAGTATTAAGTCTATAAAGGTTTTAAAGTTTAGCTAAACGTTTGACAAACTTCTGACATGTCATAGTGACATGTCAGAAGTTTGGATTGGTGGGGGTCCGAGCACTGAGGCCCCCACCAATCGCTAGAACGAAGCAGCTGAAGGTCTCGTGTGAGTGCTGAGCCGCTTCGTGTCTGTTCTGCTTTCTCCGGAAATAAATGTATCTGTGTACGGACTCAATAGAAAGTCTATGAGCCCATACTCCGATACATTGGCTTTGCACTTCAACTGCTTCGTTCTAGCGATTGGTGGGGGTCTCAGTGCTCGGACCCCCACCAATCACAACTTCTGACGTCTAATGGGTAAATTAAGGACTATAGGTTTAGAAAGTATAGTTTGTAATTGGATTGAGAATTGGCGCAAGGACCGTATCCAGAGAGTTGTGGTCAATGATTCCTTCTCTGAATGGTCCCCGGTTATAAGAGGTGTACCCCAGGGTTCAGTGCTGGGACCACTATTATTCAACTTATTTATTAATGATATAGAGGATGGGATTAATAGCACTATTTCTATTTTTGCAGATGACACCGAGCTATGCAATATAGTTCAGTCTATGGAAGATGTTTGTGAATTGCAGGCGGATTTAAACAAACTAAGTGATTGGGCGTCCACTTGGCAAATGAAGTTTAATGTAGATAAATGTAAAGTTATGCACCTGGGTACGAACAACCTGCAGCATCATATGTCCTAGGGGGAGCTACACTGGGGGAGTCACTTGTTGAGAAGGATCTGGGTGTACTTGTAAATCATAAACTATATAACAGCATGCAGTGTCAATCAGCTGCTTCAAAGGCCAGCAGGATATTGTTGTGTATTATAAGAGGCTGGACTCGCGGGACAGGGATGTAATATTACCACTTTACAAAGCATTAGTGAGGCCTCATCTAGAATATGCAGTCCAGTTCTGGGCTCCAGTTCATAGAAAGGATGAAAAAGACAAAGAAGAGCAACGAAGCTAATAAGGGGCGCGGAGAATCTAAGTTATGAGGAAAGATTAAAAGAACTAAACCTATTTAGCCTTGAAAAAAGACGACTAAGGGGGGACATGATTAACTTATATAAATATATTAATGGCACATACAAAAAATATGGTGAAATCCTGTTCCTTGTAAAACCCCCTCAAAAAACAAGGGGGCGCTCCCTCCGTCTGGAAAAAGAAAGGTTCAACCTGCAGAGGCGACAAGTCTTCTTTACTGTGAGAACGGTGAATTTATGGAATAGTCAACTTGGCAATGGTGAGGAATTGAAACACAAAGTATATAAAAGGTAAGTCCGCCCGTAACGTAAATACCGTGAATTTTCTGCAACGTATTTAAATGGCGGAAAATATGCAGCGTAATACAGTAGCAGGAAAGTGGATAAGATTTGAACTAATCTCCTCCACACACTGCGTAAAAAACCAGCTAAAAAAAAGTTTATAATTGACCTTCGGTGCTGTTTCTTAATCCGCAGCATATCCATTTATGCTGCGGAATTGCTGATTTTCTATTACAGATTTTCCCCATTGAATTCAATAGGGAGGTAAAACCTGCAACAAATAGCAGATGTTGCAATTTTTTGCAGCGTAAAAGTTGCGATTCCACCGCAAAAAACGCAACTCAGAAAAAAACCAGTCTATACTTACCCAGATCTCTCTGCGTCCAGCCCGGCCTCCAGAGATGATGTTTCATCCCATGTGACCGCTGCAGCCAATCACAGGCTTACGGGTAAGTATGGGCTTTTTTTACATGCTTTTTTTCTGCAGCGGACATACCACACCGAAAAACTACACCACAATGAGTTGCATTTTTTCCGGCCGGAATTTCCTGCGGGGACCAGGGCGGAAACGTGTGTACCTTTACGCAGCATATCCAACCTGTGTGAACTTAACTTGAAAGTTGCAGAACTTTTGCCATTATACGCTGATTAAAGGGGTTGTGCACTTTGGACAATTGCTCTTTGTTTGAAGAGTCCCCAGGCACTAAGCCGATCATGGGAGCCCCAGCAATCAGCTGTAATATGTGGGGGAATCTGACAGCAAGTTCTTCTACAGCACCTCCACAGGGGAAATGAAGTATTACACTGTTCCCATAGAAATCTGTGTAATGTATGGACATGCTGGATGCTCCAGAATGAGAGGCGCTCTTTGTAGCCGCTCTCTTATTTGGCTAGTAGCGGGACCCCCCTTATAAACCAGACAACCACTTTAAGCTTTACTAACAGAAGACTGGAAAACGTATTTAATGTGAGACTGATCAACCAGCTGAGCCCCCATAACTGGACTGGATAACTTTCCACTGACGTTATCTGGTGGGGTCCACCATTGGGCAGAATATGGGCTCTGGACGGATGGATCTGGGTTGACCTGCAGTCCTGACCTCATCTGTTTCCATGTTTAGTCTCGCACACCGGCAACAATATGGTTAATTATAGCGATTACATTGGTGACGCCAAAATCTTGTGTACCCACTGAAGGGACAGGGGTTGTTCCAAAGCGGGACATCTGATTGGCTGAGAGTTTGGGGTGGTTTTCATTCAGTCCATGTGTGGAAGGGAATCTGTCAGTCGACTATATCCAGACAGCCCGAGGGTCCACGTTTTTTATATTATATTTGCTGGGAGGAAAGCACAATAAAAGTATTTTTTGTTAAGATGCATTGCACAATGTCATCCTGTAACATCCAACAGGACTGGCGCCAAGTAACTACTTATATAATATGACTAAGGGGTACTGAGAACACAAAGGTTGTTTCCCGTGTACTCATTATAAAAAAAATGTTTAATTTTCAGGAACGGAATGTATCTAATCCTATCATGTTTGATACTATCTGCTGAGCCGCTGTATCTAAGCATATTATGTGTGATACTGTCTGCTGGGCCTATGTATCTAATCCCATCATGTGTGATACTGTCTGCTGAGTCGTTGTATCTAAGCATATTATGTGTGATACTGTCTGCTGGGCCTATGTATCTAATCCTATCGTGTGATACTGTCTGCTGAGCATCTGTATCTAATCCTATCATGTGTGATACTGTGCTGGGCCTATGTATCTAATCCTATCATGTGTGATACAGTGCTCCTGGGCCACTGTATCTAATCCTATCGTGTGATACTGTCTTCTGAGCTGCTGTATTTAATCTTGTGTGATACTGTCTGCTGATCTCTGTATCTAATCCTATCATGTTTGATACTGTCTGCTGAGCTGTGTATCTAATCCTCTCATATGATACTATCTGCTGAGCTGCTGTATCTAATCCTATCCTGTGTGATACTGTCTGCTGAGCCTTTGTATCTAATCCTATCCTGTGTGATACTGTCTGCTGAGCTGTGTATCTAATCCTATCCTGTGTGATACTATTTGCTGAGCTGCAGTATCTAATCCTATCATATGTGATACTGTCTGCTGAGCTGTGTATCAAATCCTATCATGGGTGATACATAGAGAACCAAACACTACATCCCCCATCATTTAATGTTACTGACTCTCATTATAAAGTGATTTCACTGGTCACACTTTTAACCTCGCTGCGGGGGAATGTGAGGACCACATAGGACGGTGTATTTTACCTTCGTGGTTTATGGATGAGATGTCATGTTTTTTTGTTTACTGGCCCTTTTACTCACATGTCATGATCATATTGTAGTTTTTGCCACCATGGCATAAACTTTTTGCTGGTCCGGCGTGCCCAGACAATAACCGCCTCCGTAACTGCGCCACAGACTCCACGCCCTGGACACGGAGCCTTGTTTCGTACAGTTCTATAACAGCCTGTTCTCCTGTCTTGATATTACTTGTCTTGTGCTGACAGATGAGGATTCTCGCTATTTGCTCGCTTGATTTAAATTCGCTGCATCATTTATCATTAGTAATAAAGGTTCATTAGAAACAAATGACAGACGAGTGTTCATTTGGACTTACTAGATGTACTACTACTCCCATCATCATTCATTTGAGGGTATAAACACATAATAAAAGCCTCCTTATAAATATTAGTAGCAGAAATAGATGAGGCTTAGGCTCCTGGGATTGGTACACAAGATTTCCATCCAACCTGCCAAGGAGCGTATATGATGCCATCACAGTGTGCAGTATAATGATGACATCACAGTGTGCAGTATAATGATGACATCACAGTGTGCAGTATAATGATGACATCACAGTGTGCAGTATAATGATGACATCACAGTGTGCAGTATAATGATGACATCACAGTGTGCAGTATAATGATGACATCACAGTGTGCAGTATAATGATGACATCACAGTGTGCAGTATAATGATGACATCACAGTGTGCAGTATAATGATGACATCACAGTGTGCAGTATAATGATGACATCACAGTGTGCAGTATAATGATGACATCACAGTGTGCAGTATAATGATGACATCACAGTGTGCAGTATAATGATGACATCACAATGTGCAGTATAATGATGAAGTATTCATTACTGTACAATCCTGCATGATTACATCATTGTGCAATTAGAGTTGAGCCTCTGAATCTACCACATCATTGTCGGGTGGCCTTTCGAGCATTAGTTGTGCCCCAAGCTGCCCTCACCCTCTATAGCCCATCTTGCTTTACTTGTGAAGTTTTCAGAACTACATATGTGAGCCGGCTCCCTGGTTTTCCTTACCTGAGGTGTGCCAGTTCCATATATGAAGGGTTTCACCTGGTCGTCCACATCTCAGCCCCTCACCCATCTCACAGAGGGCAGTACGAATCAGCAGACATCTGAGACAGGACTTTCAATAGTGTTAAAGGCAAGAATGAATCTGCAGTGAATTGCACTTCTGCCTTGGGGTCTGTTCACATGTTGCAGTCATACTGCTGGTTTTTGTTTTCATTTCCATGACTTGCGAATAGAACCTAAGGACTTATTCACACAGGGCAATTTTGGTGCAGATTTTTTGTTGCAGGGTTTGAAGCAAAACCAGGAGTGGATCATAAAGGGAGAGGTAGTTTATAGAGAGAGATTCCACTACTCCTTTTTTTTATTTTTTATTTTTTACACTGCTGATCAGGGCTTCAAAAACTGCACCAGAAAACTGCAGTGTGTAAATAAACCCTAAATTTGAACATCTGCGTAATTGGAGACCGACTGGTTGCTAGGGACCAGCTGCCTACCAACCTCATGTAAAAGACTGTAGTTGTTAGGCAATATAGCTCTAGCAACCAGATTATCTGACAAGGTGGATCGTCCAGTACTGACAGCAGGAGGGGAGACTACTGCTCCCCATCTCAGTCATTTTTTTTTTTAGATGAAGAAGCCCCTTTAATGAACCAATATCTTATTCTTTTGCAGAGAAGTAACATTGTATCAGCAACGAGTACCCGGCCTGCAGAGCTGACATCCTACTTCTGAAGTTTTTTTTAGTAACCAGGAAAGGTGGCGTTCGTATTGTTTCTGCTTCAAAGGTAAGCTCCTGATGTCTAATGGTGTAGTGAGCGGAGACATGAGAGGCGCAGGAGTTTCTGTGTATATTGTTATGTTATAGAAGTTTACATACTCACCGGAAGGCTCGGGGGCAAACCAATTCAGATGTCCCCAGGTTCTTAACAAGTGCACAGTGTGAACTTCTCCTGCAAGCTGCAAAACAATACAACGCGCTCGGTAACAGACTTTGGACTTTTCCTAGCCAAGCGGGGGGGCCTTCCCAACAGGAAGAGTACCTAACCTCAAAACATGGCACCAAGAGAGGTATCCAAGCGAGTGGTAACCCTTGACATGCTGAAGAGTGCAACAATAGCATCCTCAGTCTCCTCCTAAAAGTTGAGTGATTTATTTTTTGCAAAGTTTTGGAGATGTTTGCAAATCATCCTCATGGTAATATGTAGGAGACATTGTGACTCCGTGATCAGGGCATTACATTTACTGGGTCATGGGTGAGAATCTTCCTAGAGAGACCAGGCAGCACATGCAAAAAACGCAGAAACTTTATTCACCCTTTTGAGCTTCGTAGTTCCGTTCTCCGGCTGAAGCGTTGCACGGGTGAATAAAGTGTCTGCATTTTTTGGATGTGCTGCCTTGTGTCTCTTGGATTATTCAGCAAGGGACTTTTTGGATCAAGTCCTGTAAGGCGTGCACCCCTCTATATTTTTAGACAAATCTGGTTCTGTGGTTCTTTTGTTTTTTTTTTTATGGGTGAGAATCTGAGCAGGGCAGCTACCAATTCTCCCACTGTTCGGGTTGTCTTATTGCAGAACATTATTTTACTATTTTTTTTATTCTTAGGCCAGATTCCCACGAACGTTGTATACAATCCTGTTAAAACAACGCAAAGCACACGAACCTATGCAACTCAATGGGGCTATTCAGACATGCGTGATTTTTTACGCAGCATGTCTCCGCTGCGTGAAACTCGCTGCATGTCCTAATCTAGTCCATTTTTGCAGACCACGCGCCCATTGAAGTCTATAAGTGCGTGAAAATCACGGACAGCACACGGAACTGGAACGCATGAAAAACTGTGCATCGCAAAACTGACACAGACCGGAGGGGCAGAGGGCTCTCCTCCACTCGTCGTTGGGATGGGGTTAGATATATATGTATTTTATTAGGCATTGTGTAGGGGCAGCTATGGGGGCATTATACAGTGTGAGGGCAGTTATGGGGGCATTATACTGTGTGGTGGGCAGATATGGGGGCATTATACAGTGTGAGGGCAGTTATGGGGGCATTATACTGTGTGGAGGGCAGTTATGGGGGCATTATACGGTGTGGAGGACAGTTATGGGGGCATTATACTGTGTGGAGGGCAGATATGGGGGCATTATACAGTGTGAGGGCAGTTATGGGGGCATTATACTGTGTGGGGGCAGTTATGGGGGCATTATACTGTGTGGGGGCAGTTATGGGGGCATTATACAGTGTGAGGGCAGTTATGGGGGCATTATACTGTGTGGAGGGCAGATATGGGGGCATTATACAGTGTGAGGGCAGTTATGGGGGCATTATACTGTGTGGGGGCAGTTATGGGGGCATTATACTGTGTGGAGGCAGCTATGGGGGCATTATACTGTGTGGAGGCAGTTATGGGGGGCATTATACAGTGTGAGGGCAGTTATGGGGGCATTATACTGTGTGGGGGCAGTTATGGGGGCATTATACAGTGTGAGGGCAGTTATGGGGGCATTATACTGTGTGGGGGCAGTTATGGGGGCATTATACAGTGTGAGGGCAGTTATGGGGGCATTATACTGTGTGGAGGGCAGATATGGGGGCATTATACAGTGTGAGGGCAGTTATGGGGGCATTATACTGTGTGGGGGCAGTTATGGGGGCATTATACAGTGTGAGGGCAGTTATGGGGGCATTATACTGTGTGGGGGCAGTTATGGGGGCATTATACAGTGTGAGGGCAGTTATGGGGGCATTATACTGTGTGGGGGCAGTTATGGGGGCATTATACAGTGTGAGGGCAGTTATGGGGGCATTATACTGTGTGGAGGGCAGATATGGGGGCATTATACAGTGTGAGGGCAGTTATGGGGGCATTATACTGTGTGGGGGCAGTTATGGGGGCATTATACAGTGTGAGGGCAGTTATGGGGGCATTATACTGTGTGGAGGGCAGATATGGGGGCATTATACAGTGTGAGGGCAGTTATGGGGGCATTATACTGTGTGGGGGCAGTTATGGGGGCATTATACAGTGTGAGGGCAGTTATGGGGGCATTATACGGTGTGGAGGACAGTTATGGGGGCATTATACTGTGTGGAGGGCAGATATGGGGGCATTATACAGTGTGAGGGCAGTTATGGGGGCATTATACTGTGTGGGGGCAGTTATGGGGGCATTATACAGTGTGAGGGCAGTTATGGGGGCATTATACTGTGTGGAGGGCAGATATGGGGGCATTATACAGTGTGAGGGCAGTTATGGGGGGCATTGTACTGTGTGAGGGCAGTTATGGGGGGCATTGTACTGTGTGAGGGCAGTTATGGGGGGCATTATACAGTGTGAGGGCAGTTATGGGGGCATTATACAGTGTGAGGGCAGTTATGGGGGGCATTATACAGTGTGAGGGCAGTTATGGGGGGCATTATACAGTGTGAGGGCAGTTATGGGGGCATTATACTGTGTGAGGGCAGTTATGGGGGCATTATACTGTGTGGAGGGCAGATATGGGGGCATTATACAGTGTGAGGGCAGTTATGGGGGCATTATACTGTGTGGAGGGCAGTTATGGGGGCATTATACGGTGTGGAGGACAGTTATGGGGGCATTATACTGTGTGGAGGGCAGATATGGGGGCATTATACAGTGTGAGGGCAGTTATGGGGGCATTATACTGTGTGGGGGCAGTTATGGGGGCATTATACAGTGTGAGGGCAGTTATGGGGGCATTATACTGTGTGGAGGGCAGATATGGGGGCATTATACAGTGTGAGGGCAGTTATGGGGGGCATTGTACTGTGTGAGGGCAGTTATGGGGGGCATTGTACTGTGTGAGGGCAGTTATGGGGGGCATTATACAGTGTGAGGGCAGTTATGGGGGCATTATACAGTGTGAGGGCAGTTATGGGGGGCATTATACAGTGTGAGGGCAGTTATGGGGGGCATTATACAGTGTGAGGGCAGTTATGGGGGCATTATACTGTGTGAGGGCAGTTATGGGGGCATTATACTGTGTGGAGGGCAGATATGGGGGCATTATACAGTGTGAGGGCAGTTATGGGGGCATTATACTGTGTGGAGGGCAGTTATGGGGGCATTATACGGTGTGGAGGACAGTTATGGGGGCATTATACTGTGTGGAGGGCAGATATGGGGGCATTATACAGTGTGAGGGCAGTTATGGGGGCATTATACTGTGTGGGGGCAGTTATGGGGGCATTATACAGTGTGAGGGCAGTTATGGGGGCATTATACTGTGTGGAGGGCAGATATGGGGGCATTATACAGTGTGAGGGCAGTTATGGGGGGCATTGTACTGTGTGAGGGCAGTTATGGGGGGCATTGTACTGTGTGAGGGCAGTTATGGGGGGCATTATACAGTGTGAGGGCAGTTATGGGGGCATTATACAGTGTGAGGGCAGTTATGGGGGGCATTATACAGTGTGAGGGCAGTTATGGGGGGCATTATACAGTGTGAGGGTAGTTATGGGGGGCATTATACAGTGTGAGGGCAGTTATGGGGGCATTATACTGTGTGAGGGCAGTTATGGGGGCATTATACTGTGTGAGGGCAGTTATTGGGGGCATTATACAGTGTGAGGGTAGTTATGGGGGGCATTATACTGTGTGAGGGCAGTTATGGGGGCATTGTACTGTGTGAGGGTAGTTATGGGGGGCATTATACTGTGTGAGGGCAGTTATGGGGGGCATTATACTGTGTGAGGGCTGTTATGGGGGGCATTGTACTGTGTGAGGGCAGTTATGGGGGGCATTATACAGTGTGAGGGCAGTTATGGGGGGCATTATACAGTGTGAGGGCAGTTATGGGGGGCATTATACAGTGTGAGGGTAGTTATGGGGGGCATTATACAGTGTGAGGGCAGTTATGGGGGCATTATACTGTGTGAGGGCAGTTATGGGGGCATTATACTGTGTGAGGGCAGTTATGGGGGCATTGTACTGTGTGAGGGCAGTTATGGGGGCATTATACTGTGTGAGGGCAGTTATTGGGGGCATTATACAGTGTGAGGGTAGTTATGGGGGGCATTATACTGTGTGGAGGCAGTTATGGGGGGCATTATACTGTGTGGTGGCAGTTATGGGGGCATTGTACTGTGTGGAGGGCAGTTATGGGGGCATTATACTGTGTGGAGGGCAGTTATGGGGGCATTATACGGTGTGGAGGACAGTTATGGGGGCATTATACTGTGTGGAGGGCAGATATGGGGGCATTATACAGTGTGAGGGCAGTTATGGGGGCATTATACTGTGTGGGGGCAGTTATGGGGGCATTATACAGTGTGAGGGCAGTTATGGGGGCATTATACTGTGTGGAGGGCAGATATGGGGGCATTATACAGTGTGAGGGCAGTTATGGGGGGCATTGTACTGTGTGAGGGCAGTTATGGGGGGCATTGTACTGTGTGAGGGCAGTTATGGGGGCATTATACAGTGTGAGGGCAGTTATGGGGGGCATTATACAGTGTGAGGGCAGTTATGGGGGGCATTATACAGTGTGAGGGCAGTTATGGGGGCATTATACTGTGTGAGGGCAGTTATGGGGGCATTATACTGTGTGGAGGGCAGATATGGGGGCATTATACAGTGTGAGGGCAGTTATGGGGGCATTATACTGTGTGGAGGGCAGATATGGGGGCATTATACGGTGTGGAGGACAGTTATGGGGGCATTATACTGTGTGGAGGGCAGTTATGGGGGCATTATACGGTGTGGAGGACAGTTATGGGGGCATTATACTGTGTGGAGGGCAGATATGGGGGCATTATACAGTGTGAGGGCAGTTATGGGGGCATTATACTGTGTGGGGGCAGTTATGGGGGCATTATACAGTGTGAGGGCAGTTATGGGGGCATTATACTGTGTGGAGGGCAGATATGGGGGCATTATACAGTGTGAGGGCAGTTATGGGGGGCATTGTACTGTGTGAGGGCAGTTATGGGGGGCATTGTACTGTGTGAGGGCAGTTATGGGGGGCATTATACAGTGTGAGGGCAGTTATGGGGGCATTATACAGTGTGAGGGCAGTTATGGGGGGCATTATACAGTGTGAGGGCAGTTATGGGGGGCATTATACAGTGTGAGGGTAGTTATGGGGGGCATTATACAGTGTGAGGGCAGTTATGGGGGCATTATACTGTGTGAGGGCAGTTATGGGGGCATTATACTGTGTGAGGGCAGTTATTGGGGGCATTATACAGTGTGAGGGTAGTTATGGGGGGCATTATACTGTGTGAGGGCAGTTATGGGGGCATTGTACTGTGTGAGGGTAGTTATGGGGGGCATTATACTGTGTGAGGGCAGTTATGGGGGGCATTATACTGTGTGAGGGCTGTTATGGGGGGCATTGTACTGTGTGAGGGCAGTTATGGGGGGCATTATACAGTGTGAGGGCAGTTATGGGGGGCATTATACAGTGTGAGGGCAGTTATGGGGGGCATTATACAGTGTGAGGGTAGTTATGGGGGGCATTATACAGTGTGAGGGCAGTTATGGGGGCATTATACTGTGTGAGGGCAGTTATGGGGGCATTATACTGTGTGAGGGCAGTTATGGGGGCATTGTACTGTGTGAGGGCAGTTATGGGGGCATTATACTGTGTGAGGGCAGTTATTGGGGGCATTATACAGTGTGAGGGTAGTTATGGGGGGCATTATACTGTGTGGAGGCAGTTATGGGGGGCATTATACTGTGTGGTGGCAGTTATGGGGGCATTGTACTGTGTGGAGGCAGTTATGGGGGGCATTATACTGTGTGAGGGCAGTTATGGGGGGCATTGTACTGTGTGAGGGCAGTTATGGGGGGCATTATACAGTGTGAGGGCAGTTATGGGGGGCATTATACAGTGTGAGGGCAGTTATGGGGGGCATTGTACTGTGAGGGCAGTTATGGGGGGCATTGTACTGTGTGAGGGCAGTTATGGGGGGCATTGTACTGTGTGAGGGCAGTTATGGGGGGCATTATACAGTGTGAGGGCAGTTATGGGGGGCATTATACAGTGTGAGGGCAGTTATGGGGGGCATTGTACTGTGTGAGGGCAGTTATGGGGGGCATTATACAGTGTGGGGGCAGTTATGGGGGGCATTATACAGTGTGAGGGCATTATATTGTGTGAGGGCAGTTATGGGGGGCATTGTACTGTGTGAGGGCAGTTATGGGGGGCATTGTACTGTGTGAGGGCAGTTATGGGGGGCATTATACAGTGTGAGGGCAGTTATGGGGGGCATTATACAGTGTGAGGGCATTATACTGTGTGAGGGCAGTTATGGGGGGCATTGTACTGTGTGAGGGCAGTTATGGGGGGCATTATACAGTGTGAGGGCAGTTATGGGGGGCATTATACAGTGTGAGGGTAGTTATGGGGGGCATTATACAGTGTGAGGGCATTATACTGTGTGAGGGCAGTTATGGGGGGCATTGTACTGTGTGAGGGCAGTTATGGGGGGCATTATACAGTGTGAGCGCAGTTATGGGGGCATTATACAGTGTGAGGGCAGTTATGTGGGCATTATACAGTGTGAGGGCAGTTATGTGGGCATTATACAGTGTGAGGGCAGTTATGGGGGGCATTGTACTGTGTGAAGGGCAGCCAGTGGCGTAACTATAGGGGTCACAGTTGCGACCGGGCCCCGAAGCCAGGATGCCCCCCCCCGCACCACATCAATAAAAGGTTACTATAGAAACTGGGGCCGCGGACCCCTGTTACTATAGTAACTGACGGTACTAACCCGCCTGGTTCCGGAGCGCAGCGGAGGTCCTGACATCACAGCGCTATGCACCGCACACAACATCCCGACCCTGGATAGAGACGGACATCCACTGCGGCTGAAGAGGTGGGTAAGATTAATATCCCTGTCTGCTGAAGCTGATAGTTCGGAGTCCGACTCCCGGGACCCCACCAATCAGCTGTTTTGAAGGGGCCGCAGCGCTCGTACGAGAGCTGCTTCCCCTTCATTCCGGTCACTTGCAGAGGATAGGCCATCAATGTTTAGGGACTGGACAACCCTTTAAAGCCTATGATGTAGCAGGCTTAGAGGGCCCATGAGACAGGATCACAGATTGTGTGATCCTGTCTGATGGGCCCTGTATATAAGCCTACCACATGGTAGGCTTATATACAGGGCCCCAGCAGACAGTAATCTTATACTGTATAAAATTATTGTCTGCTGGGCCCTGTATCTAAGCATCTTACATAACCACATGGTGAGCTTAGATACAGGGCCCATATGTGATACTGTCTGTTGGACCCTGTATCTAAGCCTACCACATGTGTTACTAATCGTTTTTTGTGTGTTTTCTTACAGGTTCGGTCGTTGGACTACGTCGGATTCCAGGACTACTTCGATGACGGCTTTTTTTATTATCAATAAAATGGTTAATGAGAGTTGTGTGTTTTTTTTTTTTTTATTTCAATAAAAGATTTTTATGTCTTTGTTTTTTTTTAAACTATATTACTATCGCCTTAGTAATGGCCGCCGGCTGATTGACAGCGTCCATTACTAAGGCGGGGCTTAGTGTTAGCCGGTGCAGAGGCTAACACTAACCCCCTTTATTACCCCGGTACCCACCGCCACCAGGGGTGCCTGGAAGAGCCGGGTACGATGCAGTACTTGACCATCTGTAGTGATGGTCGGATACTGGGGCGGCCGTGGGCTGGTATCAGGCTGGGAAAGGCCAGAAACAGCTGCCCTTCCCCCCTGGTAACGCTAGCCTGCTGCTGCTGCGGCGTTGTATCTGGCTGGTTATGAAAAACCCACGTCATTAAAAAAATTGGAACGAGCGATGTGGGGTCCCTCCCAATGTTCATAACCAGCCAGATACAAGCCGGCAGCATTACCAGGGTGGGGAGCGCCACTGTTTTTGGCCTTTCCCAGCCTAATAATTCCAGCCTGCGGCCGCCCCAGTGCCCCACCGTCGCTACAGATGGTAGGGAACTGCTTCGTACCCGACTCTTCCCGATACCCCTGGTGGCGGTGGGTACCGGGGTAATAATGGGGGTTAGTGTTCGCCTCTGCACCGGCTAACATTAAGACCCGCCTTCGTAATGGAGGCTGTCAATCAGTCAGCAGCAATTACGAAGGTGGTAATAATAAAGTTGAAATAAAATACAAGAAAATAGAAAAAATATTTTATTGAAATAAAAAAAAAAAACAACCCTCATTAACCATTTTATTGAGAAAAAAACGCTGTCATTGAAGTAGTCCTCGAATCCGACGTAGTCCAACGAGCGAACCTGTAATCTAGCACAACAATAATTAGTAACACAAGAAGCAAAACAATTATTATTCTTACCTTTCCTGGGTCCAGCGCTGGAGACGCAATGTCAGCGAGCTGGGCCCTGTATGATACTGTCTGCTCAGCCACTGTACCTAATCCTATCATGTGTGATACTGTCTGCTCAGCCACTGTACCTAATCCTACCATGTGTGATACTGTCTGCTCAGCCACTGTACCTAATCCTACCATGTGTGATACTGTCTGCTCAGCCACTGTACCTAATCCTATCATGTGTGATACTGTCTGCTGAGCCACTGTACCTAATCCTATCATGTGTGATACTGTCTGCTCAGCCACTGTACCTAATCCTACCATGTGTGATACTGTCTGCTGAGCCACTGTACCTAATCCTACCATGTGTGATACTGTCTGCTGAGCCACTGTACCTGATCCTACCATGTGTGATACTGTCTGCTCAGCCACTGTACCTAATCCTATCATGTGTGATACTGTCTGCTGAGCCACTGTATCTAATCCTATCATGTGTGATACTGTCTGCTGAGCTATGTATCTAATCCTATCATGTGTGATACTGTCTGCTGAGCTGCTGTATCTAATCCTATCATGTGTGATACTGTCTGCTGAGCTATGCATCTAATCCTATCATGTGTGATACTGTCTGCTGAGTTGCTGTATCTAATCCTATCATGTGTGATACTGTCTGCTGAGCTATGTATCTAATCCTATCATGTGTGATACTGTCTGCTGAGCTGTGTATCTAATCCTATCATGTGTGATACGGTCTGCTGAGCTGTGTATCTAATCCTATCCTGTGTGATACGGTCTGCTGAGCTGTGTATCTAATCCTATCCTGTGTGATACTGTCTGCTCAGCCACTGTACCTAATCCTACCATGTGTGATACTGGCTGCTCAGTCACTGTATCTAATCCTATCCATAGTTTATAGGGTCGTAGTGCTATAGATATGCTGTCTACTATACACACACGCACACATTTTCTTGGGGGGATGGGACATATGTCTTTTTTCAACCATACAAAGGGATGGGAAAGGGGAAGTAAAACATTTCTACACACAGGAGCTGATATTTTTTTGTTCTAGGAAATTATCTAAGCCTTTTTTGCAGCATCTCCTGTCCCTGCTGTGACGGCTCCTGCGGTGTCTACTGTCCCTGCTGTGACGGCTCCTGCGGTGTCTACTGTCCCTGCTGTGACGGCTCCTGCGGTCGGCTATTCCATAGATTCACAGTAAAGAAGACTTGTCGCCTCTGCAGGTTGAACCTTTTTTTCTCCAGACGGAGGGAGCGCCCCCTTGTTTTTTGAGGGGGTTTTACATGGAACAGGATTTCACCATATTTTTTGTATGCGCCATTCATATATTTATATAAGTTAATCATGTCCCCCCTTAGTTGTCTTTTTTCAAAGCTAAATAGGTTTAGTTCTTTTAATCTTTCCTCATAACTTAGATTCTCCGCGCCCTTTATTAGCTTCGTTGCGCTTCTTTGTATTTTTCATCCTTTCTATGAACTGGAGCCCAGAACTGAACTGCATATTCTAGATGAGGCCTCACTAATGCTTTGTAAAGTGGTAATATTACATCCCTGTCCCGCGAGTCCAGGCCTCTTTTGATACACGACAATATCCTGCTGGCCTTTGAAGCCGCTGATTGACATTGTGCTGTTATTGAGTTTATGATTTACAAGTACACCCAGATCCTTCTCAACAATTGACTCCCCCAGTGTCGCTCCCCCTAGGACATATGATGCTGCAGGTTGTTCGTACCCAGGTGCAGAACTTTACATTTATCTACATTAAACTTCATCTGCCAAGTGGACGCCCAAACAATCAGTTTGTTTAAATCCGCTTGCAATTCACAAACATCTTCCATAGTCTGAACTATATTACATAGCTCGGTGTCATCTGCAAAAATAGAAATAGTGCTATTAATCCCATCCTCTATATCATTAATAAATAAGTTGAATAATAGTGGTCCCAGCACAGAACCCTGGGGTCACCACTTATAACCGGTGACCATTCAGAGTAGGAATCATTGACCACAACTCTCTGGATACGGTCCTTGCGCCAATTCTCAATCCAATTACAAACTATACTTTCTAAACCTATAGTCCTTAATTTACCCATTAGGCGTCTATGGGGGACAGTGTCAAATGCCTTTGCAAAGTCCAAAAACACTATATGTATTGGGGCTATTTCCCCTGATGTTTTAATACCTTAGTGACACCCCTGGCTGCTAGTGCTGCATTGTTGGGTCACTTAGGAGATCCAACGATGCAACTGAAAGCTGCGGACCATCAGCCATGAAAAGTTTGCGGGGGGGCCCAATAAGAACTTTTGCATCGGGGCCCATTGGCCATTAGCTACGCCCCTGAGGGCAGCTATAGGGGCATTATACTCTGTTGAGGGCAGCTATAGGGGCATTATACTGTGGAGGGCAGCTATAGGGGCATCATACTGTGTGGAGGACAGTTATAGGGGCATTATACTCTGTTGAGGGCAGCTATAGGGGCATTATACTGTGTGGAGGACAGTTATAGGGGCATTATACTCTGTTGAGGGCAGCTATAGGGGCATTATACTGTGTGGAGGGCAGCTATAGGGGCATCATACTGTGTGGAGGGAAGATATAGGGGCATTATACTGTGTGGAGGGAAGATATAGGGGCATCATAGTGTGTGGAGGGCAGCTATAGGGGCATTGTATTATGTGGAGGGAAGATATAGGGGCATTATACAGTGTGGAGGCAGTTATAGGGGCATTATACAGTGCGGAGGGAAGATATAGGGGCATTATACAGTGTGGGGGCAGATATAGGGGACATTATACTGTGTGGAGGGCAGCTATAGGGGCATTGTACTGTGTGGAGGGAAGATATAGGGGCATTATACTGTGTGGAGGGCAGCTATAGGGGCATTATACTGTGTGGAGGGCAGCTATAGGGGCATTATACTGTGTGGAGGGCAGCTATAGGGGCATTATACTGTGTGGAGGGCAGCTATAGGGGCATTATACTGTGTGGAGGGCAGCTATAGGGGCATTATACTGTGTGGAGGGCAGCTATAGGGGCATCGTACTGTGTGGAGGGCAGCTATAGGGGCATTGTACTATGTGGAGGGAAGATATAGGGGCATTATACAGTGTGGAGGCAGTTATAGGGGCATTATGATTGTGGCAGCTATGAGGCATTATACTGTGTGGAGGGCAGCTATAGGGGCATTGTATTATGTGGAGGGAAGATATAGGGGCATTATACAGTGTGGAGGCAGTTATAGGGGACATTATACTGTGTGGAGGGCAGCTATAGGGGCATTATACTGTGTGGAGGGCAGCTATAGGGGCATTATACTGTGTGGAGGGCAGCTATAGGGGCATTATACTGTGTGGAGGGCAGCTATGGGGCATTATACTGTGTGGAGGGCAGCTATAGGGGCATTATACTGTGTGGAGGGCAGCTATAGGGGCATTATACTGTGTGGAGGGCAGCTATAGGGGCATTATACTGTGTGGAGGGCAGCTATAGGGGCATCATACTGTGTGGAGGGCAGCTATAGGGGCATTATACTGTGTGGAGGGCAGCTATAGGGGCATCATACTGTGTGGAGGGCAGCTATAGGGGCATTATGATGTTTGTGGCAGCTATGAGGCATTATACTGTGGGGAGCACTACGGGGGCAATATACTGTGTGGGTGCAGTGTCAGGGGGTATATAATATACAGTAGTTTACAGCAGGCTGTTTATTAATTCAATGGCGTAGCATGCAAAAAAGGGGGCGTGGCATGTAAATAGGGGGTGACCTAAATAATCGGTCACGATCAATTAATCGTGATTTTTATTTAGGTCATAATCGTCCAGCCCTAGCATACAGTACTTACACAAACCGCCCTAAATGCATTTCTCATGGTCCTTGAATTGGAATGACCACGATGCCGTGCAGCCGACCTCGGCACTAAAAACTTCTTCCAGCCGGAGTAGGTCCGTTGCCCAATATTAGAATGGAATTCCCCATCAGCGCACATAGTGTTCCAAGAGGGAATCTGACCCAATGTGGCAAAAACCCAACTTTACACTCCCCCGTAACGTGCAGATGTAACCGAGGAGCAGTTATCACCTGTCATGTATGGGACACAGGGTGACATTGGTTGCCGGCCGTCCTCATGACGGCTGCAGATATGGGACAAACTATTGAAGGTATCACAGCCACGTTGCATTTATAAATACTTGCGGTGTCCAGAATTAGAAAAACATGGCTGCTTTAATCCAAAACCAGCTCCACACCGGTCCATAGGTTGTTCGTGCTTATGCAGCTCGGTCCTATTAATTTCAATGAAGCGGCGTTGCAATACCAGACACAACCGATGGCCAGATGTGGCGCTGTTTCTGAAAGAAAGCCGCCATGATTTTCTAATCCTGGATAACCTCTAAAGGCAGAAAACACAGGTAAAGGCATTGAGTAGCTTTGTTGTGTATTGTGCTCCAAAGGTACAGATGTAGCCATCTTTAGAGTGACTTTACGCTTTTAGGGCTTGTCCACACACAACAGAATTGCTGCAGAAAATTTCTGTAGCAATTCCGTTGAAAATAGCAGACATTCCGCTGCGGCAAATAAAACGCACCAAAATTACGCACTGCAGGTCAACTTCTGGTCTGAATTTTTACGCATGTGGATGAGATTTGTTAAATCTCACCCACTCTGCTGCTACTGTATTCTGCTCCGTTTTTTCCATCCGCAGTTCCGGATGGAAAAAACGCAGCAATTCCGCAGCGTGTGGATGAGCCCTAAAGGGTAACTAAACATTCAAACGGACGCATTATAGTGACATGTCAGAAGTCTTGATTGGTGTGGGTCCGAGCACTGAGACCCCCCACCAAAAGATAAAACCAAGCTGCAGAAGCGCTCGTGCGAGCGCTGAGCCACTTTATTTCTGTGGAGTTTTTTCCAGAAAGCCGATGTAGCGGAGTACGGGCTCATAGACTTTCTATTAAGTCCATACACCGCTACAATCGATTTCAGGAAAAAGCCGAACAGAAACAAAGCGGCTCAGCGCTCACACGAGCGCTTCTGCAGCTTCGTTTTAGCGATTGGTCGGGGTCTCCGTGCTCGGACCACCAACAATCAAAACTTCTGACATGTCACTATAACATGTGAGAAGTTTATTGAACGTTTAGTTACCCTTAAAAACCATTGAAAAAGTCAAGTTAAAGTTTCTTGACACTATTTAGTTTTGTGATATCACGCTGCGGCAAGTTATCAGAGTCAAGATAAATTTGGCTACATCTGTACAAAACTCCTTTTCATCTCATGACCGACAGAACATTTCGTTCAACAACCTGCAAAGCTTTTACCAAATACAAGACACAGACTCAATAGGATTTTATTTTAGTGGTCAACTTTTTATTTAGGGTAAAAGAAAAAAAACAAAACCCAAAAAACCATTAACAAAACATAAAAAGCACAAAAAAAAAAAATCCGATATCAGGTAACACTAAATCGCGCTCTAACAAGAATACTGCAAAGGCCTCAAATATCGTTCAACCCTAAAAAAAAAAAAAAATTACTAAATACCGTTTCATCTAGGTACAAATAGTAACACGAGAAGCCTTTAGTTTCTCTAATGAACACAGCAATACAAAGAAAAGCATAAAAAGCCACATATGGAGATGTAAAAAAATAAAAAATGTATGATGGTCCCAAAATGGCTTAAAGGGCAGAAATATCCCCACTTATTTATCTCAGTACGTGATGTGGAGAATATGCAAGTAAGAGGGATTATTCAGAGGATAACATGACTGGCACCGCTTGGGTCAGTCCTGTCCCTTTAAAAATTCAAGGAGCGCTCATTGGGGAGTAGTCACTTTTTTTGTAGGTGGGTTTTAATGTGTTGACAAAAGTATCACTGTATGGCGGTGATAAACTGAACGGTCATTTATATTATACATTTGCTTTTCCTGTGATTGGATAACTGGTAAAGAGCTTTGTTTGGAGTCCGGAATAATGTGGGTGTGGCCAGTGGTATGTGTCATGTGAACACCTGCAGCCTATCACATACACTGGCATGCCAGAACTCATAATAAACTCAGCATGGGCAGGATTGGCAAAGCTTGTAGGCGGAGGAGGAGCTGACCGGACAAACAAAATTGTGTCGTCCTTCAGAAGAACGTGGCCAGATCTCTCGCTGTCATATCATTAAGCTCCTCCAACTAATCTTGGAACCTATAAATACATTAATACTAGCAAAACCCGTGATAATAGTGACAGGTCCTCCTTAGTCTGCGATGGCTGCCGCCGGGGCAGGTGCCTCCCTGTTATGTATATTGTGATAGATTACACAATTCACAATATTATGTCATTGGCACAATTTATGTATAAAAAAAATTCTGATCAGTTCAAAAATATGATTATAATGGCCTGGAGGTTTTTGTCGCTGCACGTCTTTGGAATACATTTCTGACAATTTATTAGTTTTACTGGGAAACCATCAACATGAAGAGTGAAAACTGTTGACAGATCTTATTGTGGCTTGTGAGAGCACCCATGGTGGCTTGAGTCAGCAATATCTGATGCCTGTTAGCATATAAAGATCTGTAATACCTGTATTGCGTATTAAGGTAATAATGTCAATTAGACCCACTGCCCTTTACAATAAGACATACCCTCAAAGTGCTACATAAGTCCCTAACAAAAATAACAGATCTGTCAACAGGAGCTTGTTGATGGTTTCCAGCTAGTAACATATTACTGACTACTTCATCACCTATGTGAAATCATCAGCAGGCCGTATTTTTACTGGTGTGGTCCATGTGTAGCAGGCAACTGTGCAGCATTTAATAGAGTTTAAAAAAAAATGAAATACACGGCAGAAAATGTCTCCCTCCACAGTGTATATTACATGTCAATATTCATAGGAATACAATTTATTCTATAAAATAATCCCAAATTAACAAATAAACCATATAGACACCGAGCAATGGCCAAACCAGACAGACTGCGGAAAGGCAGTGGAGGCAGCGTAAACTGGAACACACATAGGACAATGGCCCTTTAAATGATCTATGGAAGGGCTGATCAGGGACGCTACAAGAACAAACAAAAAGTAAACTGCAAAAATAATCAGTAAATAAACCTTTCAGGTAAATAACGTTTAGTCAATTAATCAAAAGAAAACAAACAAAGAAAAACAAACATTTCATATAAGACACTAAAATTCTCGCCATTGTTAGGATTCTAAGGAGTTAATTCAAGTTCTAAACATCTAGTGTTCCATATCCTAGGACCAGGAGTGTTGTCATAGTGCTAGACCAAACGCTCTGTTTCCTTCTTCTAACTGAGGGGCATGTTATGATGTATATTCACCTGCGAACAGTTTACGACAATCTATAATCTACATGTAATTTGGAATATTTTGCTTTTTTTTTTATACTTTACTGATCTCCAGTCAAGAATAGCCGAAACAGATAAAGTGTATAGGAAGCTTTAGACCCTATAATTCACTGCAGAGTTGTGAACACTACATCTCCCTCAATGCATCACAGCAGAGCATTCTTGGAGGGACTAGGAGGAGATGTAAGGTCAGAGCTTGGAAGAATGGGAATTGAATAGAAGAGGAAAGTATTTGCAAACATTCTGTACTTGAGCTGTAGATTATAGAACATAAGTGTGTTCAGAGGTGGAGTTGTCCTTTAAAGACTGTATCAAACTTTCAAAGGTGAACAGTTTTATTTAAATAAATAAAAAATAACTGTTTGATTGGTGCAACTTTGTAATGACTTTATTAAAAAAAATTTAAGTTTTGAGATAAAGCTGCTTTGTATCCTGTATACAGAGCAGCTGTATCGTGCGCTGAGATCAGTCAGGTCAGCGGGACTGACAGGTTCAGTGACAGCGGGACCTGCGTGTTTCTGACACGCAGGAAACACCTGTTATCGGTCACATCTAAGTTATGAACAGACACGCAGGACCCGCTGTCACTGAACCAGTTAGTCCCGCTGACCTAATGAATACAGGTTTCAGCACACGATACAGCTGCTCTGTATACAGAATACAAAGCAGCTGTATCTAAAAAAAAAAGTAATGACAAAGTTGCACCAATCACACGGATACATTTTTATTTAATAACAAAAAATGGTTTTAAAGGTAAACATAGCCTTTAAGCGACCTACGTTATAAATATTAAATTATATAATCTAACTAATTGTTTTTAAAAACTACTAACACCTATAAAGGAATAAATAAAACATTCTAATAGAAGTAAATAAATTTAAATTAGTATCTAAAACAAAATGTAACATCAAAATTCTAAACAGACTGTACTGCATGGGAGGGGGCTGCTGACCGGTGATGTGGAGTAACAGCCCATAGGTTGTTTGTGGTTCTGTAACGACAGCTGACAAATTATTATAATACACGGCTCTGCATCTCAGCCGGAGATTAATCTGAATAGATCACTTCATAGGAAATTGCAACTTAAAATCGGGCACCACTAAGTGATCTGAGACCCCCATGATTCCTAGTACTAAAGTAGGTACCAAATTACAGAGCTTTCTGGCCGACACTGAAAGGGTCTGGCTCTTTTTAGAACACCGCAGCTCAGCCATCTCTCGAAAGCAGGGAGGGTCTCAGCTCACCAATATCATTTTCTGACACGACGCCAGTTGATTTAAGGTGGTATTCCCCTTTAAGGTGGCTACAGATGTAAAAGTGCCTCCCCGATCAGAGGAACGTTACAATATTTTTTCCCATACACAATGACAATTTGGGGTGCACGATACAAGGATTCTGTCTTTGGTGTTCTAGGAGTTCTCGTGTCATGCTCCGCCCACTCCAGCTCCTTGTACTCTGCATGTCACATTGTTTCAGTTTTGTCTGGAGTGTTCCTTTAAGAAAGAAAAAACGTTGCTGCAATTATATTATCTTCCCATCTATGGCCGCCTGTATAAAGAACAAGCAATACGCGTAGTAACACGAGTGCAGATGAGAAGTTTCAGTCCCAGCGATGCTGGACATTAAATTAAGTGCTATATGTAGATAAAAGATTTTTTTTTTCCTTCACCAACTTTACAATGAAGTATAAAAACTTTTGCAAAAACGGATAAACTTTTTATCAGTGGAGAGGATGGGTCCAGAGGAAAGCGAGCCGAATGCCAGCAGAGGCTGCCAGTCCAGGGTAACGGGCATCCATCGACCAGGCAGTGCGATTTATGTTAATTGTATACAAAAAAAAAAAATCTGTTCTGGTTCTGAAGTAGAGGGAACAAATCTGGATTTCTAGCTGCCTGGTCAGTGGTCCTAAGGTCCAGTCATTGCAGTGTTCATGTTACTATCAGCCAATAATGTTTGCAAAGGCTGCAGGAGAGAAGACCTTGTTGTCACGGAGAAGCCGTCTACTTTATTCTACTCAAAATTTCCATTTATTTTTTTTTTCAGACCTTTGCGCCCATTTTGCTTCTGAGGTAACTAAAAATTCTACATCAGTTTTAATTTATAAGAAAAAAAAACTAAAACTAAAGACGACCACTCTACAAAAGTGATGACCCCAATACGAGGTTTTGGGTCAGGGGTTACGTTGGCTAAGAAGCTGCATATATCGTGGGGGTGGCGGATGGTCCTGGTCTTGAGTCTGTATTGGAGGATCTCGGCTTGATATTTCAGCAATAATCTGGGCTGATGGTTCTCTTTGTAATTGAGTGTAACATTTAGCTCCTTTAAGAACTACCGTTTTCTTTGTGCGTGATGGTGGTGACGGCGTTGTAGGAGTTCAGGATTCCTGAGGGACGACCTCCATCATCTTCTGGAACAAGGCGGTTGTGGAATCTATATGGACACAGAAAAGGCAGATTCATTAGTCTCAAGCCGGACAAAAGATGCAAAGATTTATCCAGATTTAGTCCAGCGTTCTGGTATTGTCTGGGTCCATGCACAAATCTCCCCTATAGAAGATAAAGCTTTAACACCGTTAAAAAACAAATCCAAAAAATCTGCAACTTTTCAAATAGACTTTGTATTTAAATCACTATTTTCAGGATCTCTGCTTGTTGACAGTGAATGGTAACATTCTGAGGCTGAAATCCTGTACGTAGCGAATACTTCTCACAATGGACTCCGCCTAGACAAACCTCAGTCTGGCCTCCAGCCAGAAATACATTAGGCTCTGTCCCCATTGCATTTAAGCCCTACATTTGGCGGCAAAGCTCGTGGCGTATATGCTAAACATATCCATAGTGCTCCATTCAACCGGGCTGCTATAAGTCAGTATACCTTTATTGTAAGTGTATAAAAAAAAAGGAGCAGTTGACTAAGAAACTGCAGAATGAATGCGCGCGGTTTCATATTTTTTTAACATGGGAGACTATTGGCGACATATGCCACTGTATTCTTATAAAGCGTCCCATGTCTTAGCTTTCGGGCAAACTTATAAATTAGGAAATCCTGCTGACATAACTACGACGGAAGGCTCAAATATAATGTGAAAAAAGCCTTACTCGAACTGATACAATGTAGCAAACTATCAGGAATAGAGAAGAAATTGTACCGCTGATGTGTTTAGCTCACAAAGGATTGTCTAGAAAGGATACAATTGTAACAAACCCTCAGAGCTGTGATAAGTAAGTCAGGAGGGCTTTTCAGACTCGAGATGCAAGCAATGAATGTTTGCATTGACTAATGTAAGCCGAGATCTGAACTGAAACAAAAAGTTCTGATACTTTGTAGTATACTTTGTATCATACATTGATTAAACTGCAGACCCCTGTAGTTGTTGTTAAATATTAATAATGAACACTAAAGGGGGACAAGATAGACGACATTCCACTTATTCCTGTATTTAGTTCAGTGTAATATATATGAGAAGACGACTTCTCACGCACTTTACTCAGCAGGAGTCACAGCCCTACAGGATACTTACGTATAGACCTCTGTACCCATTCAGGCTTGTTCTGCCACCAGACCCCAAAGTAGTAAACAGGGACCCCCGATAATACAATGACAAAACCAATGCCGCACTCAATAGGGGTCATGTAAAACGATACAACGATGAGGAAGAAACAGGCGAGGATGAAGAAGATGGGAAGTGAGAGATTAACCTACAATTAGAAAACAGCAGAAGTTAGATTACGAGGAAAAAAGAGAACTCAGTGTCAGTGATCCTAACCATGTGCCCTATACATATATATATATATATATATATATATATATATATATATATATATATAATAAATAAATAGTGGAGTTACTTATCCTGTACTGATCCTGAGTTACATCCTGTATTATACTCCAGAGCTGCACTCACTATTCTGCTGGTGGAGTCACTGTGTACATACATTACATTACTGATCCTGAGTTATATCCTGTATTATACTCCAGAGCTGCACTCACTATTCTGCTGGTGGGGTCACTGTGTACATACATTACATTACTTATCCTGTACTGATCCTGAGTTACATCCTGTATTATACTCCAGAGCTGCACTCACTATTCTGCTGGTGGAGTCACTGTGTACTTACATTACATATCCTGTACTGATCCTGAGTTACATCCTGTATTATACTCCAGAGCTGCACTCACTATTCTGCTGGAGGAGTCACTGTGTACATACATTACATTACTTATCCTGTACTGATCCTGAGTTACAGCCTGTATTATACTCCAGAGCTGCACTCACTATTCTGCTGGTGGAGTCACTGTGTACATACATTACATTACTGATCCTGAGTTATATCCTGTATTATACTCCAGAGCTGCACTCACTATTCTGCTGGTGGGGTCACTGTGTACATACATTACATTACTTATCCTGTACTGATCCTGAGTTACATCCTGTATTATACTCCAGAGCTGCACTCACTATTCTGCTGGTGGAGTCACTGTGTACTTACATTACATATCCTGTACTGATCCTGAGTTACATCCTGTATTATACTCCAGAGCTGCACTCACTATTCTGCTGGAGGAGTCACTGTGTACATACATTACATTACTTATCCTGTACTGATCCTGAGTTACAGCCTGTATTATACTCCAGAGCTGTACTCACTATTCTGCTGGTTGCTAATGGAAACAGTCAGTAAGACTGTCTTCAGACGCACACCTAACCGCTTAGCGGAGCTCCTATAATGCAGGAGTTTCCTATATTCTTTATATATGTGTCTTCCACCTCTACCCACGGATCATGGCGGCATGGCTCAGGATGTTTTCAGGCATCATGCTGAGTAGACTGTATGTGTGAACGACTACTTCCCTCAGCAGGTGAACTTCTCCAGGAAACCTAGGAACAATGAGCCGCAAAAAGGCTGCGGAAGAGGTGCAGGGGTTGGAAGAACCCCCCCCTCCCATGATGAAAAAAGGCGTCGTTGTCTGAACTAATTCATATCAGCATGAGGGCGGCAGGAACAGTGGACTCTTAAACTGGATCCAGCCGAGATCAAAGGAGTCCTGTGTGTTCAGACCAAAGCGGGGGAAACATTGTAAAGATGCCTTGTACCTGTCTTCCGCCTCGGGGCCCTTTTGCCCCTCAGTCCTTAGGGACCTCACTATTCTGTGGTCTGATATTTTATTTCTGAAATTCACCTTTACAGCCGTATTAATGATCATATTATGGAATTGCAGAAAATAGTCATTTCTTAAACATCCTGTAATTGTAGGAATATCTAACATTCACTGTAGGAGGGATCCAAAATATCCAGGAGGCCGGTCCTGCGTGTTATTACTGGCATCGCTCTTGCAGCTGACAGGTGCGAGTCCCATAATAACGTTATTAGTGAATCGCTATTTAAAGTACACACGGGCGTAGTGCAATAAAAGAGCGAGGCCGGGGAGGACGACAAACTCAACACTACTGCCCTGCGGCTTCATAGGCAGAGTACAGACTACTGTAAATGGCAGCCTGCATTCTGCTGAAGGAGTCAGAGTAATGGCAGGAAGTCTAAATGACCTCCACTACCATGCAAACTTATTATTGGGTTGCTAGCCCAGCATCCCCCTCCCTCCGGTAAATTAACGGATTTCTTTAATTAGTGTTTTCTGTAAAAGAATGAAAAATTCTGCAACTTTCCAATAGGCTTTGTGTTTTAATTCCTCACCGTTATCAGGATCTCTAATTGCTGTCAGGAAATAAGAACATTCTATTTTACATAGAGGCTGAAAACTGTGCAGATCCAATACTTCGCACATCTGAGGTTCTGTTACAATTAATCCAATCTAAATCTATTTTTAGATGAACATATCAGCAGCTCTCTCCTATCCTGATCGTTTGTTACAATGTATCACTCCAGGCTGCTCAGTTCACAGCGGATTGTGTAAACTGGATACAATTGTAGCGAACCCTCTGCTGTGGGATGTATTAGATATGTGCAGGTTTTCGATCGCTGGGTGTAAACAAGAATGTTCCCATTCACTGACAGCAAGTAGAAATCTTAAAATGATGAATTTGAACAAAGTCCACTAGAAAATTGGGGACTTATCATACAAGGATTTAGTTTTACTGACATAAAAGTGGACGACCCCTTTAAGTGATTGCAAAGGGTTTCTAATTTAGGGGGCGTCTTTATTCATGTATGGGGGGGGGGAGGGGAATAATCCGGCTGACGTCTTCCTGAATGAGCAGGTTCACAGATTGTGTCTGCAGATTCTAGATATTTGACTTTCTGTGATGTGTTATCTGTGCAGCCGGCGGTCCCCGAACCTCTTATCTCATTATTGTCCTAAATGGACGAGATCTGCCGCCATAACCGCTCCGTTACCCCGCAGCAGAACCTGCATTATCTGGCAACCTGCCTCCCGGCCACCATTATTGTCTGCAGGAAGATTATGAATTCCTGAGGTGTAACGTGATTTAATGGCTGCACTTAATCTTTAATAGATGTAATTGTGTAATTGTACATAAGCTCTCAGGTCCTTACAAGCTGCCCCCCCCCCCTCGGATAGTCGCTGACTGCCAGACACGCTGCCTGGTATTAGTTGAATAGGAGTGTCTGTTAATTGGATCTGCTTCAACGATGCTACTCTACAAGTACAGGCAGCACATACGACCCCTTCCCCTCTATGGCCGCCATTACTGCTCCCATGCTCAACAATAGCAAATCTGCAATATGAGGGAATTCGCCACCATGTAACCAACTAGACTTGCCACTCAGGATTCTGGGAAAGCTGGGTACCAACCACCATTACAGCTCTAATACTCTTTCCCATACTAACCTATGGAAAATCTTCAGAATTATGCAGAGATTGGAATTACCACATAACTAGATTTGCCGTTCTGGTGTCTGGGAAAGTTGGGTGCCAAGCTGTAATGGCAGTCATATGGTTGTCATCCAGCTTTCCCAGAAACTGATTAAACTAGCAAACAGCTGAATAGTTTTATTAAAAGAAGAGGGCAGTTCATTTAAATGTATATTTTTATTTTAGGGGAAATTCTCTTCAAAAGAGTCGGTCTCATGGAGACAATCCCTGCCATATATAGACGTCATAGAGGGGGGGGGGGGGTCTCCCACTCGGGGCCCTCCTTTATGAGCCTGAACGGTGACCTGCTTTGTATTACATGGACAGACATACATGGTCACCATCTACATCTCCTCTGCAGCAGCCGCAGCCTTCTCCGCTGTATACCCGGGATGCCAAAAGCTAGACCTGCGACGATCTGCTGATCGCCACTGCAGCTCCTATATGAAAGGGGGTTGTCTCCGATGAGACAACCCTCTATAACTACTCTAGGCATAGAAAATATTTTGTCATATGATCTGAGATCATCAACTGCTAAGCCACGACATCCATTAACACCTTAGAGGACCCCGCTATTCAATTATAGATCGGCAATTGTTTCTATCTGTTCTTTCATAACCGGTCCTTTAAATTGTTCTGGTCCCAGTTCATCGGTTCCTTACCTTAATGGGTCTCTCCAGGTCGGGTTTCTTGTATCTAAGCCACATCATTCCAATGATCGCCAGCGCTACACTCAGCCAGTTAAAGAAGCTGAAGAAATTGATGACTGAAAAGATATCATTCGAGAAGGCGTAGAGCAGCGTCATGGCACACTAGGGGGAGAATGAGGAATAGGATGAGGCAGGGAAGGTAGACAATGAAACATATAAATCTTATACACTCAACTGATAAATTCTGGTATGGGGAGATTAAATATATATATATATATATATATATAAAATAAAAAAAACACTGTACAGAAGGTCTTGGTGCGATGTACATATATAAAATAATGAATAAAATTCCAGAGCTACAGTGACGACTGACACGGACGCTCTGTTCACACGCAGAGTCAAAAATGTCTCAGAATACGGAGCTGCTTTCAAGGGAAAACCGCTCCTGATTTTCAGACTTTTTTTTAAGCCACTCGCGATTTTCGTGGCATTTTTCACGGCCGTTTTTGGAGCGGTTTTCAATATGAAAAACAGCTCCAAGAAGTGTCCTGCACTTCTTTTTCGCGGCCATTTTTTTTAATGCGGTCGTTTTTCAAATCGGCCGCGTAAAAAAACGGGCCATCAGAACAGAACGCAGTTTTTCCCATTGCAATCAAAGGGCAGGTGTTTGGAGGCGTCCGGCTTCTAATTTTTCGGGCATTTACGGCCCGAAAATAGGCTGTGTGAACATACCCGAACACAAGCAGAGCAGCAGAAGGAGGAATCTGAAGGGGGTGTTGGATGAGGAGTGCAAGTCTACATAAAAATGCAGGTTTATGTGCCATTCAGGGTCTGTGGAAAGCTGGGAGACATTTGTGACAGTCATCAGGCATCTGTTACCATGTAGGAGATCGCTCAGAACAGAGAATGACTCGGGGACGTTTATTTCTAGCTAGATTTTAGGGGAAATGCTCTGATAAAATGGGCAGTGAGATTGTATGTTCAGCAGCTGCCTGGCCTCTGCCTCGTGCTCACAATGTGTCCATCAGTCTCTTCATGTATAAAACTGTACAACAGAAAAATGGCGCAAATATATGTAAAAATGCACCGCTTCTACCCCCACGTATTATAAGCTCCACTATATGTCCATATGTCGCCCGCACTGTTCCCTAATTAAAAGGTTCTTCCAGCTTTATGCAAATAAAGTTTCATTGTATAACGAGTTTTGCAACTTTCTAATCATACTTTTGTGTTTCGACTCTTCACCATCTTCAAGTTCTCGGCTTGCTTTTAGTGAATGGGAACATTTTCGTTTACATGCAGAGACTGAAGACCTGTACGGACCTCATGCTTCTAATTGCTGGGGGTTTGTTACAGTTGTATTTCATCTAGACAATCCTCTGAGAGATAAACATATCAGCAGCACATATCTCTCTCTCCTGTCCTGACAGTTTGTTATAATGTATCAGTGCAGGTAAAATGTATCAATCTGGAGTCAAGGATTTGTAGAATGGATACAACTTTAACAAACCCTCAGCTGGGTATGAAATGTGGGTAGGGTATCAGCCTCTGGATGTAAACAAGTATGCTTATATTCACTGACAGCAAGCATAGATCTTAAGAATGGCATGGAATTTAAAAAAATATATATTATAATGCTGCAGAACGGCTCATTATACAAAGATTAGACATAATTAACACAAGAAAAAAAAAATGGTTTTCAAGTGCGGAATGGAACGCCAGACCAAAAGCGCGCCAATGTATAGGCGGAGTGCAGCTGCAGGCACATACCGTAAAGATTAGAGATGGCATCGGGGTTAGCAGTCTGGGGTGGATCATTGACAGGAGAGAGGGGAGATGTCCTTCTCTGGCCCCCACAAAGAACAACCTATGGGGGGGGAAAAAAAAAAAAAAAACAGAGTTTTGTATTAAACATAATCTGGGTCCCTTGACAATAAGTATATCACAAAGTGTCCCCCTGCTGGGACCCCCAGCAATCAGCTGTAATCTCTGGGGGAACCTGGCAGTAAGCGTTTAATTTCCCTGCAGCGCCACCACAGGAGAAAGTAAGCATTACACAGTGTCTATTCGTTTCAATGTGTGGAGTGGGAGTGAGTGAGTAAGACTATATAACCGCTCTCCACTCTGACCAAGAGATGAGGATCCTGAACAGAGGACCCCCCAATATTACCCCAGTATTCCCTAATAGGGTGTATGACAATGGGTTTTCTAAACTGGACAATCCCTTTAAGGGAAGTGGTGTCAATTTATTTAGCAAAAACTGAAAACAACATCTTTATTACAAAAATAACATTTTATCACATTTTTTCTGCCTGACACTGCAGGGTGGAGCGTTCATGGTGTCCCAATATTGCACGAGGAAAATGTCCTCCTTGTAGAGCATTATTATATTTGAATCATTGGTCCTTATCTCATTTTTAGCACCAAAAAATTGCAGTTGCTTTTTCAGCTGCTGCCTGGCATGGAGTGCTGCTTAGCTTACTGGAGACCAGTATATACCAGTCCTTCTCTCGCTGTATTCAATAAGTAGCTTCAGGGCGGATTTACACGAACGCGATATACATCCGTGCCACCCGCGTGATTTTCACGCATGTCACACGGACCTATGCTAGTCTATGGGGCAATGCAGACTGTCCATGATTTTTGCGCAGCGTGAGTCCGCTACGTAAAACTCACGACATGTCCTATATTTCTGCGTTTTTCGCGCATCACGCACCCATTGAAGTCAATGGGTGCGTGAAAAATCACTCGAACCACATGGAAGCACCTCCGTGAGACGCGCAGTCAAAAGTATGTTTGGAAACAGAAAAGAACCACGTGCTTTTCGGTTTACAAACATCCAAACGGAGTGTCATAATGATGGCGGCTGCGTGGAAATCACGCAGCCGCACATCCTATGTGATGACACACGGAGATGTTAAGTGCCTTTTACGCACGCAAAATGCCGCGTTTTTTGCGTGCGCAAAAACGCACACACTCGTGTAAATCCGCCCTCACTATTACTACCGCCTTGGTGTTTCATCTAGAAATTCCTGTAACGGCTTCTTTTAAAAGCAGCAAAGCCACAAAGGGGTCTTCTGTGGATTCTACATACAAGGCTGGTGCAGCCCCCTGCCACATCCAGCACATGCGAACCCGGCCAGACGTCTGCCGGTCCTTGGTAATTAGGTCAGTTTCTCTTTGCTTTGACAGGTCGCGATCCCTTTGTCACGTTCCATCAATCGTAACCACAGATGAAACCATTTCTTCAATTTGTGTTTCATCTTTAGAAATAAATCAGAACCTTAATTACCTGGAAGATGTAAACAGTGACCCGTTCACAGAGCCGAAGCAAGATAACCCCACAAAAACGGGAATGATCCAGGCCATGACTCCTAAGTGGTAGTTCCCAAAATCCTGGAGGAATAAAAAAGAAACAATGTATCCAAATACAGAAGTGATGGAAGAAACAATTCAAAGATACAAGTCCTTGATATTCCGGTGCTTCTTACATCTGATTCTGGGAAAGTTGGGTGGTAACCAGTATGACCGCTGTTACATCTCTTACAGAAATTGGCCCTCAGCTTTCCCAGACCTTGTTGTGTAGCAGAACAGGAGTGGGGGATGTGTCGCTATATAGGAGGAGACCTGCCGCCCCGAAGTCTGAGAAATCTGTATGGCAACCCCTGTGGGACTCGCATTGGTGGCCATATTGGTTGTCACCCAGCTTTCCCAGGAAAACTAAGAAATGCCTGAATAGAACAGTTTACTCCCTGATAGCAGAGGACAACTCAATAATTCATATGTAATGGGGATGTTCGTGACCTACCACGGCCACAGCCTCCGAGGTCAACATCTGCTCCGGTGTAAGAGTTGTGAAATACGCCAGGTTGGTGAGGACGTAAACCAAGGTGACGATGGGTAAAGAAATGATGATAGCGCGAGGTAGGTTCCTGCAAAGACAAAATTATTATATACAAACTTGAGAAGTTGTCACAGCCCCGCCCCCTTAATGTCTTAGAAAGCGCTATGACAGTACACGCGGAGTTTCTCTAGCTGTTGGTCCGTTGATAAGCTTTTTGACAAGGATCCACCAGTAAAAATCATGGATGAGGTAACATTAGGATTGGAGAGGAGCACAAAAGGATTAATCGCCTATTTTCTTAAAGGGATATTCCAGTGACAAATAGTTTTTTTTAAAGCATAGCTTCAAAGGGGAGATTCCCTTTAGAGTCGTATCTGTGAATTAGTGAAGACTGACGCTCAGGGGTTTGGGCCTGGGTGAGAGCTGACCGGTCACTTACTTGTAAGGTTCTATCATTTCTTCTGTGACAAAATTCAAGTAATTCCTGCCGGAAGAATAAAAGGAAACTGTCAGTAAGGAGTCAATCAATCCAGTAATGCTACAGTTGGTATTTACAGTCCACCTACCATCCTCCGTAAGCGAAAAGTCCACTGTATAATGCCAGGACCCATTTGCCAACATCCGTACTGGTGTTATCAAAGGCATGTTCTGGGCTCAGGCTGGAGACGTCTCCTGTAAGAAAGAAATGGAAATAATTCATATTAAGGAAAAAACCTGCAGAACGTACGGAAAAACGATGAATGTCACGGTTCTAGTCACCAACATCTCATCCATACAAATGTATATATCAAGCAAGATTCCTATAGGTACGCTATAAAAACATGGCGGCACACAGAGTCCCTATGGGTCTATACTACAGAGCTGTGCCATCATAAGGGGCCTCCGTATTCTCCCTTACGGCTCATTCACACTCGTGTATTACAGATCCGTATTCAGTTTTTATTGAAAAGACATTTAAGTGGTTTTATTTACATTTCCGTTTTTCTATGCACGTGGCGTGTATATTAAATACGCAGTATGTTCCAACGAATCCATATGGGCACCATTTTTAGCACATAAAAGTTAATGGGTTAAACGTTAAAAAAACAAAAAACCATGTTCTGTGCTGGTCTCGTTCACTTTCGTGTATTTGTGCAGTTTTTGAAAAACAGCACAAAAAAGTTAATCTTATAACAAAGAACTAAACGGATACGGATGCAAAACTGACCACACAGAGCACAAAACGGAACAAATTCTAAAAAAAAAAAAAAAAGAAGAAGGATTCATATTGCGCATCTGTATTTTCAAATGCAAGTGTGAGCGAGCACCTAAAAGTAATACCTTTATGGGAGAATACCTCCATAATAAGGCACGGGTCAGAGCCATGGCCGGTGTGTGATGTGCGGGTGCATCAGCTGCTGACGGCCTGCCACCATGAGTCATGTTATTTGTATGCCAGTATTACGTAAACCTCGTACAGTGCGGTTATTTGATTTTTTTTTAACGTATGGAGCGGTTATGTGGTCACTGTATGGCGGTATTTGCATGGTGTGGCACTGCTACTTAGGCACCGTACAGTGTCTGATTTTTGCAGTGTATAGTGTTCGCGGCTATAGATAGTATTGTTATTAAGGCAACTGCGTGGGAGCGTTACTAATGGTACTATATTATACGCTTATATTTAACCACTGTGGTATATGTGGTCTATAGGGTCCCATTGTGAAAAAAAATGTATACCGCCCTATGTATGTCTATATGTGGAACAGCGTAATCTACTACACTATTCCATACAGTAAAAAAACTAAACAAAAAAAACAACGACCCGGCATATGCCATAAGGACAGTATTTCTGTAGACGACAGGTTAATGGAGCCCTATAGATACATACACAAGCACCAGGCGCATACGGCGAACGTAGTGTTTAAAAATGATGTGAACACCCCCTTAGGAAACAGTGCCCAGGTCCCTCACTGCTTCGGCCCCTCACTGCCCCGGCCCCTCACTGCCCCGGCCCCTCACTGCCCCGGTCCCTCACTGCCCCGGCCCCTCACTGCCCCGGCCCCTCGCTGCCCCGGCCCCTCACTGCCCCGGCCCCTCACTGCCCCGGCCCCTCACTGCCCCGGCCCCTCACTGCCCCGGTAACTGGCTACAGAGGGTTAGTGGGAACATTGCATGTAATGTACAAGGACGCTCCTTCTCGTAACATTCACCGTCCTTGGAAGGCTCAACTTTGATAAACTCGGGAGTATAAAATAAAACTTGACAATAAGCGGACTGCATATACATCAGTGAGGCGCCCCCAATACCCACAATCATTGTCCTGCTATACAATGTATCACAGGCTGCAGACTCAGTTACATAGTAACACACTGGTTGCAATTCATATGTGAAGCACATGACGGTGTGGGACAGGGACTAAAGCAAGCATCAGCCACGGCCTCATAGCACTGGGTGCAGAGCTGAAGCAGCTGACCGGCCGATGGGTTAACGTCTCAGCCTAATCTTCTGCATGGCCCGTCACATGTGCCCCCTCACCCCAAAGGCAAAATACCACCTAACATGTAAAGCATAGTGAATGGTATAAGTGACAAAATAAAGGGTCTTCATGTATGAAAGTAAACTCTTACCCAAAAATATACAACCATACACAATCATATAATCCCTCACATACACAACACACAAATGTAACTATTCATAACCCGACACTCAACATACAGGACTGTGCAAAAGTTTTAGGCAGTTGTGGAAAAATGCTGCCAAGTAAGAATGCTTCCAAAAATAGAAGTGTTACGTCCCGCAGCGCTCGTGTGAATCCGGCCTTATACACAGACACTCTCACATAGGATAGAACGCCATGAGAACAGCAGTGTACATCTGGATAAGGACGAGGGTTGGGACCTGGTTGTGCATTTCAGGAGGAGGGGATAAGACATTTCCCTGTAATATAGGAGTCTGCCGCAACATGTGGTGGTCAGATAAGATGTCAGCCCCTGCGACCACACAGACGCTGAACAATCATCGGGTGTCCTGGACACGGGGCAGTGCTGTGGGTGCAGTTATCCCAAAAGCAGACGGTATGTTGCATGAAGTGGCACGCCGCCTCCTCACTACAGAGCGCCGCGCCGACTCCTCACTACAGAGCGCCGCGCCGACTCCTCACTACAGAGCGCCGCGCCGACTCCTCACTACAGAGCGCCGCGCCGACTCCTCACTACAGAGCGCCGCGCCGACTCCTCACTACAGAGCGCCGCGCCGACTCCTCACTACAGAGCGCCGCGCCGACTCCTCACTACAGAGCGCCGCGCCGACTCCTCACTACAGAGCGCCGCGCCGACTCCTCACTACAGAGCGCCGCGCCGACTCCTCACTACAGAGCGCCGCGCCGACTCCTCACTACAGTAAGCGCTGAAGGGCGAAGAAATCTCTCCAGACGGCCAGAGCTCGGGTTTGGTTATAAAGCTGGTTAATACTGCAAACATGTAATCACCCGATATAAAATTGTACACAAAGTGGATATTAAGGCCCCATGCACACGACCGGCATTTTCATCCGTAATTTCGAAATCAGTCATTACGGATTAAATTGTGGGCCCATTCATTTGTATTGGCCACGGACACCTTACAGTATATTTACGGATGTGCGTCCGGGCCGTAGATATGATCCACAAAATACAGAACATGTCCTATTCTTGTCCACAACTGCAGCACGGACTCAACATAGACGTCTATGGGCGCTTCTGAAATTGCGGACGGCTACGGATGTGTATCTGCAGCCGTCAGATTCTTATTTGCGGACAGTAAAAACCCTTAGTCTTCGTGCACACGACCGTATCCGTAATTACGACCCATAACTACGGGCACAGCAGACCGTTTTTCCCGAGCCGTGCTCCCATTATAAAGTATAGGAGCACGGTCCGTAAAATGAAAAAATAGGACGTCCTATTTTTTTCGGCAGGTAGGTTTCTACGGCACGGACATCCTCCTGTAGACATACGGGAAGGTGTCAGTCGGCCATAGAAATGAATGGGCCCATAATTACGGACGGTAATTACGGGGGATTTTACGGTCGTGTGCATGGGGCCTAAGGGTATGTTTTCAGGCGTATTTCGGGAAGTAAACGCCTCTAAACACGCCTGAAAAAAACAGTAGCTGAACGCCTACGAAGATCTGCCCATTGAAATCAAAAGGGAAAAATGGCGCTGTTTAGACAGCGTTTTTTACGCCGCCGTTTTAAAAAACGTAGAGCAAAAGGGAGCACGTCACTTCTTGAGCCGTTTTTTGCAGCGGTTTTTTTTAGTGTCAATAGAAAAACAGCTCCAAAAACAGCTAGAAACGTTTTTCAGATTCAGAGATGTCAGAGGCTGTTTTTCGCTGTAATTTTCAGCCGTTTTTACTTGTGCGTGTGAACATACCCCTCGGTCGTGTGCATTAAGGCCTTAGAAGGGGGGGTGCACCTGGGGCTCTCCAGCTGATACAAAACTACAACTCCCAGTATGGACAGTGGTCAAACTTTGGCCCCTCGGTTTTAAAATTTCCAGAATGCCCCGACTGCCGCAGGGTGGGAGTTGTAGTTCCGCAACAGCTGGGAAGCCAGAGGTTGGTGACCCCTCACAATAGACATGAGGAGACAATAAGACGACTCCAGGAGCCACTCATTTTCTTAGTCGCTTTGGCTCCTACTAATATAGTTATAACATTCATTTCTCTACTGAAATTTATTTTTTGAGAAAATCTGTTTAATAAGGCAGCAAGAGATAGAGAAAAGTTTATTCTGAGCCCCCCCAAGTCTCTTCGCTGTCCTCATCATGGTGCCAATTCAGGCTGGAAATAGACTTGTTGCTAGGGATATGCTTCCTGACAAGACCCTAGCAACCAAACTGTCACAGGGAAAGGGAAGGGCGTGTCAGCAGCCAGTTCCTTTCTTATCCTGCAGTATTAATCAGATTTTTCCAAACACAAACTTCTCCTTTCAAGTTTCAGAAAAAATTATAAAAAAACAAAACAAAAACCTCACTATAAGGCCCCATGCACACGAACGTAAAAACTCCCGTAATTAATGGCCCATAAACTTCTATTGGCCACGGGTACCTCCCCGTATGATTACGGGAAGGTGCCCGTGCCGATGAAAAATATAGAAATGTCCTATTTTAGGCCGTAATTACGGCTCGGGCAGGCCCATAGAGGTCTATGGGGCTCCAGTAATTACGGGAGCGTTGCTAGGCAACGTCAGGAAATAGTCACTGTCCAGGGTGCTGAAAGAGTTAAACGATCGGCAGTAACTCTTTCAGCACCGGGGACAGTGACTGCCGATCACAATATACAGCAACCTGTAAAAAATTAAAAAAAACGTTCATACTTACCCAGAACTCCCCACTTCTTCCTCCAGTCCGACCTCCCGGGATGACGTTTCAGCACATGTGACTGCTGCAGCCAATCACAGGCTGCAGCGGTCACATGGACTGCCGCGTCATCCAGGGAGGTCGGGCTAGATGTCGAAAGAGGGACGCGTCACCAAGACAACGGCCGGTAAATATGAATTTCTTTTACTTTTAGGCCTCATGCCCACTTCAGTTTTTTCCTTCAGGGTGATATCCGTTCTTTTCACAGATCGCACCCTGACCCATTCATTTCAATGGGCCCATGCACACTTCCGTTATTTTCACAGATCCGTTGTTCCGTTCCATCAAAAGTAGAGCATGTCCTACTTTTATCAATGATTCTGTGACCGTGGGGCCACAGAAGTTAATGGGTCCGTGAAAAAAACAGATGGCATAAGGAAGTTTTGCATGAGGCCTTACTGCGGAAAGGGCTTCCCCTTCTCTCTATCCTGCACTGATACAGAGAAGGGGCTGCCGATTAGTGCTGTGCAATTTTGCAGCGAAAACGTACCCGTAAATACTGGTGCAATACGGGTCGAATACGTGTGACCAAGGACCCGTATTTACGGAAGGAAAAAAATATGTTAGTGTGCAGGAGGCCTAAAGGTCTCTGCAGAGCGCGAGACATCAGGGCGACCTCTCAGTCCTTACGTCTACGTGACTTTATTGACCCATATAAACTCCTGTCTCCTCCTTTCTCAACTTCAAAATGCAAATATGACAAAGCTTCAGTCACTAAGAGATTTGCAATTCAAATTTGAGAGTCCTGTAACAAGCTCTCCAGCTCTGTGACCTAGTTCTGCACTTCCGACAGGAGGAGCCCGTGTGCCTTTACTGAGCACCCCTAAAAACTGTCACAAATCGAGGGAAGCGACCTTTTATTAAATTAACACATAATCTTCAGTAACATTGCCTTACTCTTCTTGAGTTACAACTTACCTTATACTCCAATCACAACCAAAGCTGCGTTCACAAATCTGATTGCCTCTCGGGCTGCCGCCCCTGCAGGTTATGTACTGCTGCGAAGCATTGTGGGAGATACCAGGCACTGTAATCTAGAATTGCAAATGCAGCTTTGGTTGTGACTGGAGTATAAGGCATGCTGTAACTCAAGATCAGCACAAAATAAGTAAAGCGAAGAGTCTGAAAAGTCACTGAACATTACATGCAGCGCTCCTAGCCCCTGCTCCTCTCTAGCACATGCATTAAGTGCAGCTTGAAGAATAAAATATAATTTGTATTGTGGGTTCCTCTTGCGGTGGGAGAGCGACGTGCTTACACTAATTAGATAAACATTTAGTCGGAGTTAAAGTAGCGGGTAGAACAAGCGGGCAGACAGAAGACAGGTTGCTTTAGGTACAAAGCCATGCAAAATAAGTGGGATTTGGAGGTAATCCTCTTAGGGTGAGATTTTCTGATGAGGCAAGCAGCGGCCTTATCATATTAATTCCAGCCGAGGCGTTCAACTCTTGTGATGGCTGTTGGCAGAGGAAGAAATGTGAAGTTGTAACGAAGCGGGGGGTGAGACGTGTGCTTCCCAACAACCGCGCAATCGCTTATAATTCCAGCAAAACTAATCACTGCCCTAAAACTACTAATCACTGACCCTGCATGGAGGAGTTACAACGTTGTATTTTCTATCAGGTCCAAACATTTGACAGGAGGGAGGATATTTTTTCATTTTCCGGTTATTCCAGACATCAGTTGGATAATAGAAAGGCCAGTTCTACATTGAGTCGCAGCCCGTATTATAGCCAGAGCTGCAGTCATAATTCTGCTGGTTCTCACTGGAAACGGTCAGCAAGCTTGTTAACAGACATCCCACTAACAGTTTAGATGTGCTCCTATAATGCAGGGGGTAGTTTTTTTAAAAATATATATATCAGATTACTGTGCAGAGCCTGGTGTAAATGTGACACTTTCCAAAATAAAAATCACCAGTGCAAGCTCTATACAGACCCTGAACAAGCAGGAAATATGGCAAAATTTTAAGCTGCAGAATAATACTCAGGATCAGTACAGGCTAAGTAATGTATGTACACAGTGACTCCACCAGCAGAATAATGAGTGCAGCTCTGGAGTAGAATACAGGATATAACTCAGGATCAGTACAGGATAAGTAATGTAATGTATGTACACAGTGACTCCACCAGCAGAATAGTGAGTGCAGCTCTGGAGTAGAATACTGGATGTAACTCAGGATCAGTACAGGATAAGTAATGTAATGTATGTACACAGTGACTCCACCAGCAGAATAGTGAGTGCAGCTCTGGAGTATAATACAGGATATAACTCAGGATCAGTACAGGATAAGTAATGCAATGTATGTACATAGTGACTCCACCAGCAGAATAGTGAGTGCAGCTCTGGAGTATAATACAGGATATAACGCAGGATCAGTACAGGAGAAGTAATGTAATGTATGTACACAGTGACTCCACCAGCAGAATAGTGAGTGCAGCTCTGGAGTATAATACAGGATGTAACTCAGGATCAGTACAGGATAAGTAATGTATGTACACAGTGACTCCACCAGCAGAATAGTGAGTGCAGCTCTGGAGTATAATACTGGATGTAACTCAGGATCAGTACAGGATAAGTAATGTAATGTATGTACACAGTGACTCCACCAGCAGAATAGTGAGTGCAGCTCTGGAGTATAATACTGGATGTAACTCAGGATCAGTACAGGATAAGTAATGTAATGTATATACACAGTGACTCCACCAGCAGAATAGTGAGTGCAGCTCTGGAGTATAATACAGGATATTACTCAGGATCAGTACAGGATAAGTAATGTAATGTATGTACACAGTGACTCCACCAGCAGAATAGTGAGTGCAGCTCTGGAGTATAATACTGGATGTAACTCAGGATCAGTACAGGATAAGTAATGTAATGTAAGTACACAGTGACTCCACCAGCAGAATAGTGAGTGCAGCTCTGGAGTATAATACAGGATATTACTCAGGATCAGTACAGGATAAGTAATGTATGTACACAGTGACTCCACCAGCAGAATAGTGAGTGCAGCTCTGGAGTATAATACAGGATATAACGCAGGATCAGTACAGGATAAGTAATGTAATGTAAGTACACAGTGACTCCACCAGCAGAATAGTGAGTGCAGCTCTGGAGTATAATACAGGATATTACTTAGGATCAGTACAGGATAAGTAATGTAATGTATGTACAGTGACTCCACCAGCAGAATAGTGAGTACAGCTCTGGAGTATAATACAGGATATAACTCAGGATCAGTACAGGATAAGTAATGTAATGTATGTACACAGTGACTCCACCAGCAGAATAGTGAGTGCAGCTCTGGAGTATAATACAGGATATTACTCAGGATCAGTACAGGATAAGTAATGTAATGTATGTACACAGTGACTCCACCAGCAGAATAGTGAGTGCAGCTCTGGAGTATAATACAGGCTGTAACTCAGGATAAGTAATGTATATACTCATGTTTCATGTAATAATATCTATATATGATATGGCATTGTGGACATGTTTTAAGAATCACCATTTTTTCCATGTCACGCCTGACCTATAATTGGTCTGATCACAGGGTGACTGCAATACCCTGATAAACTTGCTCACCTCTGCCCAGCTGCACGAATCCCAGGATTATAATCAGACACAGGGCTAGAAGTTTTGCAGCAGCGAATGCATCTTGCACCCTCGTGGCAGCTTTAACACTGTAGCAGTTAATCGCAGTCAGTAGCACTGAAAAACAGAAGGAAGAAGAGAACAATAATCAGCATCCTCATACAACACGTGGCGGAAAGTTCTCAGGAACAGGAAGTAATTGGGTAATAATGTGCTACATTCACTCTACTGTGAAGGGCAGGAACGGAAACAATGTATCAGAGGCAACGTCATGTGTAGAAATGGTCAGAGATGTAGACGGAGGAGCCTTCCAGAGGTACATGCAGTAAACCTTTAACTCAGCATCTGGTAGTCCAGAAATTCTGTTAATCTGCTCTATAAATGGGCGAGTAGAGGGCTGGTTGTGAACATATCTGACGATCCGGAGCACAGGTCATCATTCAGAGGAGGACCACATTATGTTGTGAATATCGGTCTAATGTGAACGACTATTTCCTCGTCTCGTGGATAAGGAAAATTAAAGCCCATGCCCCACTGACACCACGAGGATCTGGTTCCAGGGCTGGACCGATGTCTCACCAACCGTCGGACATTTTTACACAAAGATATTGAATATAGAAATAGTTAAACTTGCTGATAATCGCGCTGTGTTTCTATATCTGGACCTGCCAGAGACTTCGTTAAACAGCTCACAAATAAAAAAAAGTTGTATTCATTATAGGGCAAGCTCCTCCGGTTCACACTAAGATCCTGGCATCTGCCCTGAAATCCCCTTTCCAGCCTCAGCTCTTGTAGGACCCGCTAATAACGCCACTCTCCAGCGCTCCCGCACAAGGCCTCCAGTTCTCGCCAGCCGTCATGCTATGGGGTGATTTGTTCAATGGGATCAGGACAAAGGTCTCATTGTGTCATCTGGCAGGTATGGTGGAGCACATCGCCAGGGCTTTATTCTGCCAACAATTAGTAAGGGGCACTCAGTCACGTCTCCACGGCGTCACAAAATGGGCCAGTGCACAATGGGAAACAGGCAAGCAACACCCACTAAACACGAATATGATGGGTGCAAAGTATTGAAGTCCATCTTGTCCTGCCCGGGTGGGTCACCAATGTTCTTCACAGCTGGAAGAGGGGAAGTGACAGCAGCTCAGAGCACCTTCGCCTGTCACCCGGGACCCACGGGGCAGGAAACAGTCACTGCGCGGCCTAAACCAACTTCTATCCCTAATGTCAGACTAATTGTTAATTATTTTTAGGTGTTTTTCCAGCTGGGGGAGGGGAGAAGGTGTTTAATACTATATACATCAGTCACCATGTTTGAAATCCACCTTCTGTCTCATTAGAGGCCAAGTCGTTAGTTCTGTTCTTCCCCCATTTTTTACACTGCAGCTCTCCTCCATTACAGCAGAGCTATGATTCCAGCTCAACTGCACTACGTATTGCCTCCTGATGTAGTCTGAAATCCAGTATGAAGAACTATTCCTCCATGCTTTACACTGCAGCTCTGCCTGTTCAGATTGGCTGTTGTGTACAATCAGAATTTCAGGAGACGTCAAGACATGGAGAGATGAGAAGAAGATTATAAAACTACAAGCAACTAAACCACCAGGGAGAAAAAAAGATGATCAGGAAATTGCTGCCCATAGAGTGGGTGGGGGAGCGGATTTTTTGTGTGGGGTCCAGTATATTTCTATAGAAGTCTCTTGTGTGAATATCCACATCACTCCACTGCGTGTTGCGACACAGATAGAATAGATCCACTGGAGGAGTTTGGCTTCGGTCCATTGTGAGATCCTGCATCCTGGAGAACTTGGCTTCTTATTTTCTGCTCCTTCAGTAAATACGGAGCTGGTGAAGAACTCCGGAGATTCCAGCTCTGTAAAGCATGACGTGTTTATTCTGCTCTGACGATGAGGAATTCCTCACTCTGGAGTCACCCGGCATCTGACTCAGCGGAATCCCTAATATAAGGGCGTCTTTATCTTACAGGCCGCCCTTCCGGACCCTGATCAGAACGCCATTCACTGAACACATGGCCACAAAGGCGTTTTCCAAATTCACAGAAACAAAACAATCATATAATAAAAACTCCTACAACTTTACAATATACTTTGGGCTGCAATTCCTTGACATTTTCAAGATCTCTGCTTGCAGTCAACGAATCGAGACACTTAATAAAGAGGGTGAAAAGCCATTCACAACTAAGACTTCTCTTAAGGCCCAATTCACACGAGCGTATTTTACGTCCGTGTTACGCGCGTGAAAATAACGCACGTCACACGGACCTATGCAAGTCAATGGGGCCATTCGGACATTCCGTGTTTTTCACGCAGTGTGTGTGTCCGCTGCGTAAAATTTACTGCATGTCCTATACTTGTGCGTTTTTTGCGCATCACGCACCCACTGAAGTCAATGGGTGCGTGAAAATCACGGACATCACACGGAGGCCGTTTACGGGCCGAAAATAAGCTGTGTGAACATACCCTTAAGCTCACTAAACATGATACAATTAGAACAAACCCTCAGCTGTGAGAAGTACAGGCAGGGTTTTGGGCCTCTGCATATAAACAGTAAATGTTCCCATTCACTGACAGTCAGCAGAGATCTTGAAAATGGTGAGGAATATAAGATAAAGTAACAGACTATTCCAGTGCTACACTGCACCGAACCCAAAAAATGCCATGGAGGCCAAAACGATGGAAAAAAAAAACAAAAACAGAAAATATCCTATGAATGGAGCGCTGCAAAGAAGACGTAAAATACGCCATGAAGGTTGAGGTGATTTCAACTGAGCTACAGCCGCCACTCCCCTCCCCCGACTGCCGGGCGCTTCATCAAAAAACCCTCAAGGGATTTGTATAAAAATGCAATGAAAGGCGACATCCCAGGAAATACCGCAGAGTTTCTCTGAATGTGCGAGACCTTTACAGACGTAAAACATGAAAAGTCACATTTCTGCACAACTACGGTGAGCTGGAGAGGTCATATAAAGGACCCCACAAATGCAGAGAACTGGGGGTGCTTGAGCCCCCGTTTCAGCAGAGGAGCGGCCGCACGTACACTCTCCATTAAAGTGAATTGGAAATGCAGGAACCGCCATTGGTCGGACCCTCCAGAATCACATCCAAGGTCGTAAAATTTAATGGTGGAAAGTAAAACCCCCCCCCCAGCGACACATTGTATTTATTTGTGGTTTCTCCGCAAAGGTGCAAATATGTGCGCGGCCGGCGGGCGAGACGTACGATGTGGTGGAGGATATGGCGCTGTCACCACACGGAGGACAATGGTGGATGGTTTTATGTCCCTTTAAACATAGGAGATCAATGTTACTAGAGATTTACAGACTTGATTATTGGGGCACTATTTCATATGGCCGTCCCGATATGCTAAGCCGGCAGTTGTAGAAACACCGTCAGATGTTCTCCTTGATAGGAATAATACAGCCTTGGCACAAACAAACCTCGAGGACGCAGGCGAATCCTTTATATGTCACGGAAACCTGAACACGGCAGCGGAGCCAGACCAAACACATTCATACCACAGCCGGGGACAGATATTAACCCTTCACATATGGGAATTAAAAGGGAGCTGACCTGTGTTATACTGATCACAAACCTGCGGATCTCCACCTGTTAAACTACAAGACCCAGCATGCCCTGACAGCGGTCAATGTTCTCAACGTGCACTCTAAACAGCCCCTCAAGGTGGCAATAAAACTGACAGGAAGCAGAGATCTTGAAAATAGAGGCATTCAAACACAACGGACCTCACTTAGGGTACGTTCACACGGGTAACAAAATACGGAACTGTTCAAGCGAGAGCAGCTCCTGATTTTCAGCCGTTTTTTAATCAAACTAGCGATTTTTGTGGCCGTTTTTGGAGTGGTTCCAAAAAGGCTCAAGAGGTGACACGCACTTCTTCCTACGCGCCGTTTTTTGAAAATAAAGCGTAAAAAAAACGCCCCGTCGGAACAGAGCGCCGTATTTCCCAATTAAATCAATGGGCAGATGTTTGTAGGCGTTCTGCTTCCGATTCTTCAGCCGTTTTTTGGGATGTTTACGGCCCGAAAAACGGCTGAAAATAGCCCTCAGGGTATGTGCGCACACAAAATAAAAAAGGTCTGAAAATACAGAGCTGTCAAGGGAAACCAGCTCCTGATCTTCAGACGTTTTTTAAACCACTCGGGTTTTTCGCGGCGTGTTTCGCAGTGTTTTTTTACGACCGTTTTTGGAGCGGTTTTTCTATAGTCTATGAAAAACTGCTCCAAAAACGGCTGAAGAGACATGCACTTCTTTTTCACGGCAGGTTTTTTTTTACGCGGCAGTTCTGAAAAAAAGTCGTAAAAAAAACAGCCCGTCGGAACAGAACGCCGTTTTTTCCCATTGAAATCAATGGGCAGATGTTTGGAGGCGATCTGCTTCCCATTTCTCAGCCGTTTTCCGTGTGCACATACCCTTATTGTGTGTATTTTCTTGCAATATTGTGTAGAGAAACATGTTGCAAATTTAGGCGCATGGCTGTTTTGCGCCAAACTTTTACACCACGTCCTGCATTTTTCTATAAAAGGCTTGTAGCTTTAAAAATTGAGCCGGTCGCTACGGCCCAACAGATTTTCGAAATTTTACACCAGAACGTGGTGTTGTTTCCAGAGGAAATTTAACAGTCAATCGCACGTACAGCAGAAGATGCGACTAATTTATTAAGAGGCAATAAATATATACCCCTCCTGATTTATACACTGCAGCCGGATACCGGCAATGATCCGTAATGGCGCACTCAGTGGCCGTCAGACGCCTCTCCGTCCTGAGCCGCCCCCTGCTGTTACAAGCTGTCTGTGTTTTTCATGGTCGCAGGAGCAGCTCAGCGGCCTCTGTTATCTCTGACATTTCAGCCCCGGCTCCTGGCAGAACTCGTTCTTCAGCGTAGGTTACAATAACGTCAAGCAAATCCACCGGCTACTGACCGCTCCGGCCGAGAGACGCGGGAACAGGTCTGCAGGTAGTTGTTGCTTTCAGTGAACTATTTACATAGGGATCAAAGCAGAGTTATAAGTGCAGCTCCGGCACAGAGGCGTCAGCGGGGGCGACAGCAAGAACTCCGACACTGGAAAGTTTATATAGATCAATCTGTTGCGGCAGAAAATGTCACACGTTCTTCATCACAATGGATGGCGATGGACACAATGACAATTGTGCAAAATAAAATCCCATTGAAATCAGTAGGATCAGCCATGTTGATGGCACCGAACAAAGCCTTAAGGCCGGGTTCACACCTAGCGTAAATACTGCGGATATTTTGTCGCGGAAAAATCGGCAGATTTATACAGTAGCAGCCGAGTGGATGACATGTGAACAAATCTCCACACGCAGCGCAAATAAGTGGGAAAAAACGATCAGAAATTGACCTGCGGAACCCTTTTTTAGTCGTAACTCAGAAAAAAATAAAATATCTTATACCTGGGATGACAATCACAGGACATCATCCCAGGAGTGCCGGGATGCAGGACGGCAGAGGGACGCGTCACCATGGCTACGGATACGTTTGAAACGTTTTGTTTTTTGTACGTGCAGTTTTCCGCAGCGGACATTCCGGCCGATAAACTGCACCACAATTTGGTGCAGTTTTTCAGGCAAAATGCCCTGCGGCCGCCAAGGCAGACAAGCTGCGTGCTTTTACACAGCGTAACCGCCCTGTGTGAACATACCCCCTAAGGCCCTGTTCACACAGTTTTTTGCAGGCACAAAATTCTGCCTCAAAATTCCATCCATCGGATTTTGATCTGTCTGCACGCCGTTTGCCGCGTTATTCGCCCGCGGACATTGAGTGCCTAGGGCAAAAACGCTTTCTCTGCCTCCTATTGATGCCAATGGGAGGTCAGAGACGTAAATGCCCAAAGATAGGGCATATCGCTTCCTCCCATTAAAATCAATGGGAGGCGATTTCGGACGTTTTTTGTGTGAACAGGGTCTAAAGGAGCTTTCCCACCAGAAGAAGTGAGGACATATCGCTAGAATATGCCATCACTTCCTGATCACTGGCGATCTGACTGTCCAGACCCCCACGATCCTCAGAATAAAAGGGGTTGCAGCGTTAGTTACATTTGAATGGAGATTTGTTGCAATTCCCTGCACAGCGTTTGGACAGGACCCCCACTGCGCAAAAAAAAAAAAAAGAAAACGCCGAAGGGGCTTGTGCACCTTTGTTCTCGATATTAGCGAAGTTCCCAGAGGTCGGACCCCCACCGATCGTATACCCTAGTGATAGACGTACCCCCCATCTTAAGGGACGGCATATTAGGGCTTTCCTAGGCAATAGGATGGGGGACCCCCTATTAGGTACGCTCCCCTTTGTCATACAGAGAGAGCACTACAAACAGCGCTCAATGGGCGCTGCGTAATACTTCATTCCAACATGGCGATTCATGGGGCTGACCGCGATGCGCTCTATGCCTGGGTAACATTTCAACAAAGATGGGGTTGTCCGATGCAGATTCTGGCTTTGGGATGTAATGGATGGAGAGAGCGCCTGCCACTGCCTTTCCCGTAGGAACAATTGAAGTCACAACCGCGTTTTTACTGTGATTCGCGCACGTCTTCCCGCCGTCATGTAGCCTTAATCAGTTAATTTATGGAAGACTCGGTTATAAGGGGACTATCTATGGCCGGCTCAACGTCTACATAGGATCAGTCATCTCACGAGCAGCAAAGTCAACAGGATTTTCTAGAAGATGCGCAGAATCCTCCTTTTACACGTCTTATACCGTTCACCTGATTACTCTGCGTCCTCATCCCTACAGCATAAAGCAGATGATCCAAAGACTATACAAACGACACAGGATTTACTACCGATACGGCCTGATAGTAATTAAAGGGGAACTCCTCATAAACCGCTCCCAACAACAACAAAAAAAATACACCGCCAACCTCATCCATCGCCCAACTCATATCCCAATAGAGCGCAGAATACCGACATAGTATCATTGGACAGGGTCTAGCCCCATGCTCACGACCGTAGATTTTATCCGTGATTACGGATAATCTGCGGACCCGTTCATTTCTATTGGCCACAAACGCCTTTCTATATATTTTCGGATGTGTCCGGGCCGTAGAAATCATCCGCAAAATATAGAAGACGTCCTATCCCTGTCCGCAATTGCAACACGTACTCGTCCATAGAAGTTCATCGGCACATGCCAAATTGCAGACTGCTACGGATGTGCATCCGTAGCCGTCCGTAATTGCGGGAGCGCTGCTATGCGACGGCGGGGGATACCCCAAGAAAATGGCGCCTGAAAGATCATGTGACCCTTTTCAAGGAGTTAGGACATGTTGGTGACATCATTTGTAGCAGGTTTTTTTTTGTTTTTTTTGCGGCTACGTAAATACAGATGCACCATGGACCGTACTTGCGGACAGCGTGCCAGATATGCAGAGGACTACGGAACCGTATTTGCGGACAGTAAAACACACTACAATCGTGTGCATGAAGCCTAAGGGGTTAATAATTGCCCTTGTGCATCTACGTATGACTGTATTTCGGGTGGACTTGCCCTTTAAGTCATATGATCAGCCATTGAAAGGTCATCACACGGTGCCCTATTCCCCAGCCAACAAACGGCATAAAAAATGCATTCGGCTTCGTAAACCACATGCGCCCTTATACGCAGCAGCCTCTGTTCCCGGCCACAACCGGTTTGGGTAGCAATGTCGTTTTAGATGCTGATGTAATGCAGGCTGCGGGAGTGACTGCGAGGGGAAGGGGAGGAGCCTCCTGGAGGGAATGAATGGGAGGCGGGGCCTCCACCACGTGCTGGAGTAGACGAGCCTTATGATGCAAGCCATGCAGGGAGGCCGGGTGGAGCCTGAACCACGATTCTTGACATTCCTTTATCTACAACGTGAAGATTATTTACTATGTATCAACATTCTGGCCGACATCAAAATTGCGCCAAAACTGATAATCCATAAACAGCAGGATTAGGATATAATGCAGACAAATTCCTTTAATCTGGCCTCTGATAATCCAGAAAGTTTGATATTACGGTTTATATAATGTTGATTTTTTACAAAAAGAAGCAATACTCCGGACTGTTTGATAACCCGGCACCTATCGGGTCCTATTAAAGCCGGATCATAGGAATCTTAGGCTCTGTTCACACTTGCGTTGTATAATCCGTTACTCTGATCCGTTTTTGGATCGGAATAAGGATAAAAATGGATCCGTTAGAAATGCCATTGAAATCAAAATAACGGATGCAAACAGATTACAATCCATTTGTATCAGTTTTGCATCGGCACCAATGATAAAAATAACCCATCTATCAGTTATCCGTTTTTTTTCCAAACGGTGTAAAAGTTCCGTACTCTGAAGTTTTTTTTCTCAGTGAAAAAAAACAGACGACTAACATAAGGGACGTGAACGGATGCGATTAAAAATCCCATAGAAATCAATGAGATTATATCGGATCCTTATTCTGATCTAAAAACGGATTACACAACGCAAGTGTGAACTCAGCCTTACAGTAATAAAGGGTTTCAACGGCTGCATTGCGCTCAGTGACAGAGACCACGGTTGTCGGGGAACACAGCCGCCTCTTTTGCGTATCCTTCTAGTCCAGGCTGCCACATAGAGAAAGATGGTGCTCAGGACCCACCGCCAGACCGTTGTTTAACCTATAAATAGCCATTTTGGAGGTTTTAGAGGGGGACGGATTGGAGACTTTAGGGTGAGCTCCACAGCTACAACTACAAGTCCCAGAAATACTCCAGCATTAGAGCCGCGCCTAGAACAGCATCTATTTATACTGAGTCATTACCAATCTATACAACAGATGTAGAAGAAATACACAGCAGGCAGTAACATGCAGGTGGAGTGGGCTGCAGTGTGCGCATGTGAGAACCCAATATCCATCCACCTGTGAACTTTTGACGGTTACGTTCTCCACAACGATGGAGCGCACCAGGACTGGACCTGCCGTATAGGTTCCTCCAACACAAGGTGTGACACATGGATGAAATGCCGGACTATTTATATAAAACCGCCTCGCAGATGCCGAGCTGCGACAGACACAAACGGGCCACATCAGTGACACTGGTGAGCTGCACATATACAGGAGTATGTAATCTATAGGTGCACACAAGAGATCATCACTGTATGTACATCTGTAGAATCATAGCTATAGGTGCACCGTCTATGGGGGATACCATGTATACAATCCAATTGCTGCTTTTATTTTCTAACCTGCCCTGGACAAATAAAAGCTGGATTCTGATTGGTTGATATGTGCAACAAGGTCCCTGAGCCGGTTACTGCCTGAAGTCCAGTGTATCTCTAGGCGCAAATGTATAGGAGGCAGATAAGCACAGGTCTATGTGTTACATTGTATCTATAGGAGGTGTATTCTGTTCTATATGTTACATTGCATCTATAGGCAGTGTATACTGTTCTATGTGTTACATTGCATCTATAGGCAGTGTATACTGTTCTATGTGTTACATTGTATCTATAGGAGGTGTATACTGTTCTATGTGTTACATTGCATCTATAGGAGGTGTATACTGTTCTGTGTTATATTGCATCTATAGGAGGTGTATACAGTTCTATATGTTACATTGTATCTATGAGGTGTATATAGTTCTATACGTTACATTGCAACTATAGGAGGTCTATACTGTTCTATATGTTGCATTGCATCTATAGGAGGTCTATAGTGTTCTATATATTACATTGTATCTATAGGAGGTGTATACAGTTCTATACGTTACATTATATTACATGATCTATATGCTGCCTATGAGGATAGTTACAGGTACTCACAGACACACAGGCAGGCCACCAGCTTGGCAGCGTCGTCGGGCACCGGGCAGGTTGGGAAGAGCGGCTTCAGCAGATAAGTGGCGAACACCAGGGCCACGATGTACTGAGATGACGGGCGGATGATGAGCAGTTCCACCCAGAGCTTCAGGAAGGCGGGCAGCGCCCCGTACACCTCCAGCACATAGGCATAGTCCCCGCCGGACTTGGAGATGGTGGTGCCCAGCTCAGCATAGCACAAAGCGCCCACAATGGAGAAGAGGCCGCACACGGCCCAGACCAAGAGCGACAGCCCGGGGGAGCCCGCCTCCCGCAGCACGCCGGTCGGGGTGACGAAGATGCCGGAGCCGATGATGGTGCCCACTATGATGGCCACGCCGTTGACCAGTGTGATGGTGCGCTTCAGCTCCACGGCCTGCCCGCCGGCCGCCCCGTTCTCCCGGAGCATCTTCTCACTGGCCTCCTCCTCCTCCTGGGGCCCGGGGGACCCCGACTGCCGGCGCTTCAAACTGCCCCCCGACATGTCCAGTCACTGCGGCTGCGCGCTCCGGGCACTGTCTGTGGTCCTGCAGCAGGTGCAGTCCGCGCTGTCTGGGGATGGGACAAGGGGTATCCTGTATCCAGCTGCCCTCCCCTGTGCCTACAGCTGACCTTCAGAGGCTGCAGGGGTTCCTCCTGCTGGCTGCCCCTCTAACTAGCGTCGGACCCTCAGTGGCTGCCCCTCTATCTGGCGTCGGACCCTCAGTGGGTGCTGGCTGCCCCTCTATCCAGTGGGTGCCCCTCTACCTGGCGTCGGACCCTCAGTGGGTGCTGGCTGCCCCTCTATCCAGTGTTGGACCCTCAGTGGGTGCCCCACTAGCGTTGGACCTTTACTGGGTGTCCCTCTATCTAGTGCTGAACCCTCAGTAGGTGCTGGATGCCTCTTTGCCGGGTGTTGGGTCCTCTCTCCGTCGCTGGGTGCTGCTTCCACCTGAGTGGGCGCCTTCTTCTCCGCTTCCCCCACGTGGTCCCTTGTTCTATCTCTTCCTGTGTGCGCTACACCCGGTTCTCTGACACCCGCCTCTCCCGCCGCACACGTTTTATCCTCGGCTTCTTACACACGTCACGAGTCATACATATTAATGGTGATGCAACCAGATGGAGATAGAGGTTGCCCCCTAGTGGAGAATGGCGGCATTACCGCTCACATCCTGACTAATCATGTGGCTGGGAACATGCGCTTATTTCTGTATAATACATGATGAGAAGTTTAGGCTCTTAGCACATGAGTCACATATTATCAGAAGACAAACCCCCATCCCCTTCCCCCTCCACTATGCAAAGTGCTGCCATATATAGCAATAAGGCACCATCTCTGGAACATCAGGGGTTAATAATCAGTGCAAGGCGCTGGGCTTATGTGGATATTGGGTGCAGTCCACACAGAGCCTGACAGATTATACAAGGGACATTGGACAAATAGTCATATCTTAATAACCTGTGATTAGGCTGGTAGCTGGGCAGGCAGTGTAGGGGGCGCCACCTGCTGGTGACCAGCGCTACAGCCATGCACACAGTCACAGGAAGCAAGCAAAGTACATTATTTCATAAGGGGGCTCCATACTGGAACTTCACTTTACAGGAACAGTCCAGGCAGACCTGAAACGTGTGAAATTCCTAGTGCAGGAATGTAAGAGAGAATCCCTGTGTCATGCTCCGCCCCCTCAGCCCTGCACCAGACATAACCCAATGTTTCAGGTCTGCCCGGAGTGTTCCTTTAAGCTTTAGGCTACGTCGGTAGTAGGAGAGCAAATTGCAGGAAAATCTGGATCCCAATGTAAATATTGCACCTTTTCTATCTACTTGTGGATAGGGCCATAATCTGTTTACAACATTTTTCCCCAGGAGGAATCATTGAAGCCACGTCGTTACCGCAGTTTGAGTGCGATTTCTTGCCGCTAAGATATTTTGGCTGATTTTTACAGTATTAAGAGCCACAAGGAATTTTTTACTATAATTTCCTGGAGCATCTACATTGTGAGGATAGTCATGAGACCCCCAACAAGTCAGATCATGGGCAGGGAGGGCACCAGCTATTGTAGAACTGCAGCGTCTACGGTCGGCCGATAGCACAAACACGATGTGAATGGGGCCTAATGAGCCTCCCTGACAGTAGAAATAGTTTAAGGCCGGATTCACACGAGCGTGTGAGTTTTGCGCGTGCAAAAAACGCGGCGTTTTGCACCCGCAAAAGGCACTTAACAGCTCCGTGTGTCATCACCATAGGATGTGCGGCTGCGTAATTTTCGCACAGCCGCCATCATTACGACACTATGTTTGTAAACAGAAAAGCACGTGGTGCTTTTCTGTTTTCAATCATACTTTTGACAGCTGTTGCGCAAATCACACGCGTCACACAGAAGAGCATCCGTGTGGTGCGTGTGATTTTCACACACCCATTGACTTCAATGGGTGCGTGATGCGCGAACGCAGAAATATAGGACCTGTCGTGAGTTTTACGCAGCGGACACACACTGCGTAAAAATCACGGACTATCTGAACTGCCACATAGACTAATATAGGTCCGTGCGAGGCGCATGAAAATGACGCGCGTTGCACAGACGTATATCACGTTCGTCTGAATAAGCCCTAAGGGTATGTTCACACGGCCTATTTACGGACGTAAATCGGGCGTTTTTGCCCCGAATTACGCCCGAAAATAGCGCCTCAATAGCGCTGACAAACATCTGCCCATTGAAAGCAATGGGCAGACGTTTGTCTGTTCACACGAGGCGTATATTTACGCGCCGCTGTCAAATGACGGCGCGTAAATAGACGCCCGCGTAGAAGAAGTGACCTGTCACTTCTTTGGCCGTAATTGGAGCCGCTATTCATTGACTCCAATGAATAGCAGCGCTAATTACGGCCGTAATTGACGCGGCGTTCAAGCGCCTGCACATGCCGGTACGGCTGAATTTACGGGGATGTTTTCAGGCTGAAACATCCCCGTAATTTCAGCCGTTACGGACCCCCGCCGTGTGAACATGCCCTTAGGCTGAGTTCACATCTGCATCAGAGGCAAACAACTGAAACCGCAAATGTGAACAAAGCCTAAGTTCACATCACATTTTAGCTTCCTGTTAAAGTCATTTTTATTTTATATCACGTAAAAAAACCAATAACCAGGATGGTGTAACAGGATGCCTATGCCGTTCTATGTATAGGACTATCCTGTAGCATCCCGTCACCATAGGCTTCAATTGTGTGAAAAACTGATCAGAGACAAATGGACACTTTACACCATGACGGAAGCCCCATTCAAAACCTATAGTTACGTTAACAGACCCGTTTGAAGGGGGGGGGGGATAAAATCACAGACTGACGTTTGTACAAGATTCTGAAATGTGATGTGAACGAGCTGAATACACGCCGGTGCGAGTTGTGACATCACTGCTTCTTAGGCCTTATTTACACGAGCGTATTTAACGTCTGTGATACGTGCATGAAAATCACTCGCGTCGCACGGACCTATGTTAGTCAATGGGGCTGTTCAGACATTCCGTGTTTTTCACGCAGTGTATGTCAGCTGTGCAAAACTAACGACATGTCCTATACTTGGCCGTTTTTCGTGCATCACGCACCCATTGAAGTCTATGGGTGCGTGAAAATTGTGCACGGCCCACGGAAGCACTTCCGGGTAACGCGCGTGACTCCCACAACAGTAGATAAAGAAATGAAGGAAAAAATAAAAGCACTTCCTTCTTTTCTTTTTCTAAACAGCAAAACCGCGCGTCATAAAAATCAAGCAGCCAACACGGATGACACACGGAACTGCAACGCGCACAAAACGCTGCATTTTTTGCGTGCACAAAATGCACACGCTCATGTGAATTTGGCCTTCGGGTACGTTCTCACAATCTCTAGAAAAACACTGGTAAATCTGTCACAAAACCGCACTACGTTTTTCCTGCGTTTTTATTCCACAGCGGTTTTGGTGTTAAGCCTTGGTTATAGCAAGGTATATGTGCACCTGCAGATTTCCAGCGGTTTTTACTGTGTTTCCACTGCGTAACCGCTGTGAAAACCGCAACATAAGCAAAAAACACTGCGTTTTTCATGCACAAAAGGCACTTAACAGCTCCGTGTGGTTTCAGCTTATGATGCGCGGCTGCATGCTTTTCGCGCAGCCGCCATCATTATGACTCCGAATCACGCTGGTCGCACGGAAGTGCTTCCACGTGACATGCGTGGTTTTTACACACCCATTGACTCCAATGGGTGCGTGATGCGCGAACAGCGCACAAATATAGGACATGTCGTGAGTTTTTTGCAACGGACTCACGTTGCACAAAATTCACGGACTGTCTGCACGGCCCCATAGCCTTACATAGGTGCGTACGACACGCGCGTCGCACGCATGTAAATCACGCTCGTGTAAATGAGGCCTAAATCTGAATGGAATTCTGTGCGGAAATTCTGCAGCGTTTACAGTAGCAGCAAAGTGGATGAGATTAAAGTCTCATGCCCACGCTGCGGGGAAAAAACCGCAGCGTAAACGTTAATAACTTGACCTGCAGTGCGGAATTTAATTCCGCAGCATGTCAATTTATGCTGCATTTTTGTTCATTTTCTGTTGTGGGTTTTCCCCTTTGTATTCAATGGGGATGCAAAACCCGCAACAGAAAGCCAAGCATGGCTGTATTTGCAGCGTAAACACAGCGTTTACACCAGAAAAATCGCAACGCCGGAAGAAAAAAAATTAACATACTTACCCAGATCGCCCTCCTCCTTCATGCAGTCCGGCCTCCTGGGATGACGTTGCGTCCCATGTGACCGCTGCAGCCAATCACAGGCTGCAGCATCACATGGCGTGAAACGTCATCCAGGGAGGCTGGTGCGAATGTCAAAGGAGGGAGGGGGTAAGCATGAATGGCTTTCGTCCGCAGCAGAATTCCCATCCGGGAAAAAAAAAAAAAAAAAAAAAAAAAATCGCACCACTACCTGGTGCAATTTTTCAGACGGAATATCCTGCAGGTTCCAGGTCGGACACGCTGTGTGATTTTTATGCAGCGTATGAGTCCCATGGGAACCCGGCCTAAGGGCCAAACACGCAGCATCTCCGCACAGAACATGCAGCATAAATGGACATGCTGCGGAATTGAAAAAACGCACCGCAGAACACTTTCAACGTTGTTTTTTTATCCGCAGCGCGGGCATGAGATTTTCTAAATCTCATCCACTTTGCTGCCATTGTAAATGCTGAGGAATCTCCGCACAGAATTCCGCAGCTTTTATGTAACGTGGGAACCTGGTCCCTAATAAGCCCTCGGCCACTTTACGGTTTTCTACTTTTATTCCAGTGTTGTATAATCAGAGTCTAATGATGAAGCTGAATTTTACGTCATTTACAGCAGGGATAATGTGGGTCTGTGTTACAGGGAATGTGAGCGACCACTTCAAAAGCCCCAAAGCACGACCGCCCGCGGGAAGTCCCAACCACAAGATTTCCCAATGGAAAGTGAAGAAATATTCCAAGTGTTGTCCTCCAGGTTGGCAACGGGCATCTTTGGCTACAGAGGCCAACAAGGTAAGCCGGGTCATAGAATAAGGCATGGGGGGGCAGGGATCATGTGATTGAATATGTCAGACAAAAAGAAGGCACACGATGACTTTATAATGTAAAATTTATTTCAGAATGTTATATTGTATTACTGTGTTATTTATATTACGAACATTACAGGGGAGGACAATACAGACAGGTCTATGCCAACGTCTGCCCCACACGAGACTGGTCAGCAACACATCAACAAACACAAACATCATCTCTCCTGTAGTAAAAAGATACAAAGTTACACACAGAGGGAAGGATGTGATAAACCGAAATGTTACAAAGTGGCAGCAGACTCTTAAAGGGGAATCGCACCCCACAAAAACATTGGTGCGGAACTCTTTCGTGGCAATGTGATATTTCTGTAACCCCCTGAGTCGTCCCACCAACGCTTAATATGTGCTAGATTTCAGTCTCCAAAACTCTTTAACCAACATCAAATGGGTTGGGGGCTTTACAGAGCTCCATGGCCCCTTCATTCTGGGATTCTGCAGGACCCAGCTCATATCTCCATAATATTGGAAGTTCTCGGACATATCAGAAGTTATGGTGGTACTCTCATCCCCGAACTTTAAGGGGTGCACCTGCATAAATCCACATGAACAAGGTTTGGGCCGTGGTATATGGAGGCTGCATTGTGTTCCTTTTGCACAGTTTTTTTTACTGCGAACGATTACACGTCACTTATAGTCAATGCAGCATCAGACCTCGAGATTTCTCTATTCTATTCACTCATAGCAATTTACAGCGGCACGCAGAACGCTTGTTGCTACACAGGGGTAAACTGGCGCTATGCAATATTTTGACCCAGATCCACGATCCAACTTGTAGCTGGACCATGTATTGCCAGTTGTCGATGGTGTAGGTCAGAAGGGTCAGACCTCTTCATTGCCAGTAACGTGGCTGTATCTACAACAATCTACTACATACGCGACAGCCTAACTCTCTCACTGGGATTAAAAGGACCAGTCAGGTTTGGTTTCCCTTGGAGATAAGCGGCATCCGATTGGTCTGGCAGCCCCTTATCTCAATCCCTCTACAGAAATAACAGGTTTCTTATGTGTATGGGCAGATTAAAAGATACCCAGTAGGGCAAGGGTTAAGACAATTTTAGATGAGTAGATTCTCGTCCAAATAATAGTTTGATTGGGCAAACCTGCAAAGAGACCGGTGTAAACTCAGGTCAGTGAAATATTATCGTTCGTCGCAATAAATTTGCAGGTGTAAAAAGGAATCGCTCGTTTTTCCACGACAAACCAGTAGGCGTTGATTGTTATTTAGTTGGTTTTTGATCCGAGAATTCGTGAACGCTGACCGTAATTATGAATATTTAAACTATAGTATACGCGGTATAATACAGCTCGTTTGACCCTCAACGAATCGCTAATGAAGCGCTATTCGCTCGTTTGTAACAATTTTACGGTTGGTCTTAAAGGGCCCTAGTACTCATTATGCAGACGATGGAATCGGTTAGGATTACAGCGGAAAATAACTGTTCCTCACCGAACATCTTCTCTTCCCACTGACGGTCACACGGTAATTCTGACGGAAAGTCAGCCTGGTCAGATAAGCGCCGGACACATACAGGGTTTATTTTTCAGGCTCCTACTTAAAAAAAAAACAAAAAAAAAAACACGTTTGGCAAGACAGCAATAATAAGAAGAGGCCAAAACTCCCACACGGCCCCGTCGTACAGGCCGCCTATTGAGGACAATCATATGGGAAACACTTGCTGCAGGACAGATTATAATCTTCAAGGATCAGCTGCCGGAACTTGGAGATAAGACTGTTCAACAAAACGACCTCAACAATGCCCCGAGTCATACACCCCCACCCAAAAAGAGCCAAGTCCTTGAGATGTCCCACAGAGCAGTTTCCCCAGCTTTCCCAGGCTTCTGCATGCCAATCTATCTAGATTGGAAGTTACACATACCCAGCGCCGTTATTTCTGCATACCTAGGCAGATTTGCCTTTCAGGGCTCTAGGAAAGCAGTGTGAAAATCCCCTGAGTGTGTCATCAGGGGGATAGGGGTATCCAAAATGTTCTAGTCCTTTTTATCGTCAGCTTTCCTAGTTTTCTGAATGGACAGTCGGCCTCGTTCTGTAGCAATATAGACACAGTGGATGGACTGCAGGAGTCTAGGAAAGCTGGATGACAACCCCTGTGCAAAAAGATCCCCGTAGGTTTCCGCTTTCTCTCTCTGCTAGGAACCAATCCGAAGGCAACGCGGAGGCGAGATCCGACCGCGTAATTAACACCGACACTGGATCCAGAACGCGCCATTCTCCAGCAACCATACCCTGTAATCTCATTGGCTGCACCTGGACGCGTTCTGTGCCAGCGCTGGATGTAATATTACTTTATCCCCGGCATTGAATTAACCCCGTCCTCCCTGACCGTCCCAACCGTCAATCCATGAAATAATTACACCACTAATTGGTTTACGAATGACCGGAAGATTTGGTCTTTACACAGGATCGACCTATATTCTGCAGCCAAAGAGCAGAGATTACTGCACCGGCCGCTGGCGCTCACTGGACGCCTCTCATCATCTCCTCATAGAAAAAACAACAAGATCCAGTTTCCCACAAAGCCGGAGGAAGCACAGCTAATCCCCAGAAACGCTCAATGGCTGAATTGTTGCAAGAAACAAAACAGGCCGGATTGTCTTATGTATGGGAATCAGAGCCGCTCCTTGTGGGATTGGGAGCAGAAAGAACTGCAATGACAATTTAAAGGGACAGCGCACCTCAATCACCTGGTGTTTTCAGCTTGGCCGAATGTATAATAGTTCTTCCCAGGAGTGACAAATTTGGCGCCATTTATCTCCTGAAGAAACAACGTTTGCAACTTAAAAGAATATCCAACCAGTAGGATTACTCCTCGTCTCCCCCTATAAGAGAAGTCAGTGAGGCTGCATCTAGGGTCCACTGCCCCTCAGAGTTAGGATTTATCTCCGCACATCTCTTCACAGATTTGGACATTTAGAGGAAGAGGCGTAAATGTGAATTACACGTAATCGAAAAACTTCCAGCATTAAAAAAAAGATAAAACAAAAATACAGTTATTCAGAGAAATGATATCGGTTCAGGAGACCAACGTTAAAATCCATTATTTGTGGATTCTGCATTTTAATTCCAGACCCTCATAAGCCGTCGTGTGATCCCACGTTAACCCTAATGCCCCTCATCAAATCACCAACATAAGACTTTATATAGCAAAGCCCAGTGACCCCGTCACCTGCACCCAACAGCTCCGTGCATCCTCTGACACCGCTACAATTCTCTGTTATCTGATTGGCTGCCTGTAACCTGTGGCTCTTCAGCAATAGCAAATCTATGGAGCTGTAGATCAGAAACGGCCGGTGGTTCGTGCAGGCCCAGCCCCAGAAATGGCCGCCCGCAGCGTCTCTTAGAGGGATAACTATTATTCAAAAAAAAATTTTAAAAAAAAAGACACAATGTAACAAAAGCAGACTTAAAAAAAAGGCATTGAAGACACATTGGTTGCAAATGTGTATCTGGCGAGTACAGATGTTATACCAAGTGCATAAAGTAGTGATCATGGGGGAGGAGGGGGGACGACTTTACTGCACTTCCTGTCATTTATCCCTGGCCGAAAATGGCTGATAACAGGATGCAATAGATTACACCCATCCATCTGACAGTTCAGCTCTACCCAGGCTGAAATAACAGGGAGCAATAGATTACACTCAACCACACAGCGCAGGTGGAGCAGACAGACTGCAGGGATCATTTCCTACAGCCAAACCCAGATGTGCGGGGTCTGTGCCCGTATTACGCTCTTGTGAGATTGGCCTAAATATTAAACAACGAATTATAGTCCATTGGTGCCCCTCTTCCTAAACAATGGGTAACGAAGCCCAGGCAGGTACATCAAAAACCTCTCATATAAAAACAGACGTGCGATATTACACCCCAGGAAGCAGCGTAGTGATTCCTACTCTCATTGTGATATGTAAATGTGACGCGGCACCGCTACATGGTCCGGGGACGTATACGGCGTCAGGTCTGGTCCGTGTTTAGTATCAGCACCGCTACAGAATCAAGACAACATGAAATAGTCCTAAACTAACCACAAGGTGGCGTCAGACCTCGGTCACCGGACTAAACGGGTTATAAGAAGGTCACTTACAACCAGTTATATCGCTTTAAAAAGAACAAAAAAAAATGAATATAAAATAAGGCCCCCGATATTCAGCTCAGAAGTGCCCTGTAAACAGACGTACGGATAGCTAGAAAAAGGCGCAAAAGTACAAAAACGTGATCCCGGTGTGAATGTTAGAGGCAGTATCTGTTCTACGGTAATGCAGGAATCGGTCATACGCAGGATCACTATCGTGCAACGGCTGCGGTGGACAGCGGCATCGTTTGGATCGGAAACTCTGCAGTTTACCCGCCCTGAACGTCAGTCTTTTTGAAGTCGGACATCTTTAGAGCTGGTTGGAAGGTGGAATGGACGGTGCGGTTCATGAGAGGTTGGAGTGGACGGAAGTTGTCCACCATGTTTTTCTCTTCTTCGCCCACAGCGGTGTAGAGAAGACTGCGAAAAACCGCCAGCTAGAAAGAGGGAGAGAGAATTACTGGCATGAAAGACACCCCTGTCCCGATACCCTGGTGCCCGCTTTCAAATACCATCTTACAGTATGTGTGTATATATATATATATATATATATATATATATATATATATATATAATCTACCTGAACAGTGCAACTCCGGATCAGTATAAGATCAGTATTATAATGTATTTATAAAGAGACATCTAAAATAACCCATGAAGCCGCTTGCTATAAATCCAGCTTGGACACGGACAGGGTCTTAATAAACGACTCGCATTTCTCTGGCCAACGTGGATCCATTATTGTCATATTTCTAGCTATCAGACGTCGGGTCAGAACATGGAATTTAACTAGAAAATCTCACGGAGACAAGTCACCTGACTGTGGTCGACTTCAATGGGTTTTTTCATCATAATCCAAGTCACAGACTCAGTCAGCGGTGGCGTGGTCAGCGAGCCAGCGTACGTCCAGTAATCACTGCAGGTCGGTAGAAGGCAGGAGGCGTCGAAATAATTAAACTCTGTAAGAGCGTCCTAAAACACAGCAGCAGGTAGTAAAAAACCCTACAGAATATTATGGAGATGGGACGCAGCCTGCATGGGGCTCCCCCTGGTGGCCAGATTAGGAGTGACACTGACAATAAATCAACCAAGGCTGTGGACACCTTTGCATCATTTTTTTATTGCATTAGATCTATTATGTGATAAAAAATTAATAAAAATAAATTGGGGAATAGTTTTAAAGTAAAAATCATCAACTGTTTTGCTTCTGCAGCTCGCATGTAACCCAATACATTGCTGCTGGATGCCATTCACTATTAATTCTGATCATCTAAACTTTATAATCAAATCAAGTAAAATTAACTTTGATTTGATCAGAATTCGCATAGATGAGTGTTCAGGGGCTGCTGGAGACAGTCGACAAGGAGCTCGTCTGACAATTAATGGTGAACGGCGTCCACCAGCTTGCAATGTATTGGAATACATGCAAGTTACAGAAGCAAAACGGTTACAATTTTTTTTACTTCAAAGCAATTACCAATATTTTTTAATCATAAAAAAATAAATTGATGCAAACAGGTCCATAAAGAATCCGTTATTATTTCCACGTGAACTGCAATACGTATCGCCCATCCATTCTGCGTATACGAATATATGCAGAAGTGCTTTGGTGCCCCCTTGTGGCCAAGTACTAGATTACTAATCAGCGGTAAAGCATATGGGAATATACAATACCAGATAGTTTACAGCATATGTATATATTCATATCATAGTGCATCACAACTACATAGACTATATACTACAAACGTACCCTATAGCGGACAGAAGGCAATATGTCCACCAGCTTCTGCAGCTTCTCGTTGTGCCGGCCGAGCTGTGGAAACAGAATAAACCTGCATCACAGAACAGTGAGAAGTTCGTCATTCGCTTCCTAGACAGACTAAAGGATTACCTTTAAAAATATACCAATGACAGCCAGGCCGTTCTCTTCCATGATGGCTTCCTCGAAGGTCTGGTATCTGGAGCAGTTCCAATGCACCAGGTGGAGCTGAAAGATTGAATCGTCATTATACAGGGAGCCAGAATAGCCGCTTTTTGCACCAATTTTCAGAAAAGTGCAACGTTCGGACATTTAGTAGCACAAACCGTGATTAGACCACGACGCTGACGCGCCCAAAATCCAGATCGTTTTGTGTGACAATAGTCAGAAAAAGCGAAACCGGACAACGTATGTAATAATGGTGATGAACTTGACGCGTCCCCATCCGATGCGGCGGCAATATCCACTTATAATGTCGATCACAGCCGCTCACCTCTGCAGGAAACACTTTGCTGTCCACCGTGTGCTCAGAGCCCCAGTCATTATTAGCCCCCCAGTGGAAATGGAACTGTTTGAGTCTGTAGGGGTTCTCCAGGGGTCCGCCGCTCACCACTGCAAGACATATATATAGATCGTGACACGTCAGAAGGATCAGGCGACTTACACACGATGCTCATGCAAAACAGATTTTTCTATAAATCAAGCAAAAGAGGATAGAAGTAGATATTAAAGAAAACCGGAAATGTGGGAGGGGCATATTACAATCATTAACATACACAGCTCCTCCTCCTGGACATGCCCCCAGCCGCATCAGTATCCACCTACCAGTGACATCTGATGTGCCAGAACTAACCCTCCTGGCGCGAGAGCAGCCAGGTGTGGGAGGAGCTCTATATGCTAATGAGCTCTGATGTGCTCCTCCCATATTTCAGGTATTGGGCATTATCTGCACCTCATTAATCATGACAAAAATCTAACCAATGGGGGGGTGGCACAGTCTGCACATCGTGCATATAGTATATACATTCAGTTGTGTCCCCTGTATACAGTGTGAGCCGCTGCGGAGATGTTCCTAATGATTATAAGGGTAAGTTCACATGTTGCGTAAATACTGCGGATTTTCCGCAACGTATTTCCTTGCGGAATATCCGCAGCATAATACAGCAGAGTGGGTGAGATTTGAACAATTCTCATCCACACGCTGCGTAAATGATAAGCGGAAAAAAACGCTCCGAAGTTCACCGGTGGTGCTTTTTTTTGATCCGCAGCACGACAATTGTATTTGTTTAATTCACTGCTTTTGTGTTGCGGGTTTTACCCATTGAATTCGATGGGGAGGTACAACCTGCAACAAATAGCAGATGTTTTGCGACTTTTACAGCGAAAAAGCTGCGATTCCACCGCAAGCATCGTAACGCCGAAAGAAAAGAAAAAGTATACTTACCCAGAATTCTGTGTTTTTGTCCAGCCCGGCCTCCTGGGATGACGTTTCATCCCATGTGACAGATGCAGCCAATCACAGGCTGCAGCAGTCACATGGGATCAAGAATCATCCCAGGAGGCCGGACTGCAGGACGGCAGAGGGACGCATCGCCTTGGCTACGTATGTATAACATTTTTTATTTTTTCCAGGTGCTGTTTTTCAGCCGGAATTCCCTGCAGCGCTCAGGGTGGATACGTTGCGTGCTTTCACGCGGTGTATCTGCCCTGTGTGAACGCAGCCTAATAGGTGCTGTAAACTGAGAAGTAGCAAAATCCATTACCCGGCTACACTGAGAAAATGGTGATCGCCGTCAGTTCTGCTCAATGTTACAATTGGATTTTACGGTAAAATAAATACGGGGCTAAGGGGTATCTAATTCTACATAAACAGTCTGGGGGGGGGGTGGTAGAATTAACAGTAAATGGCGTCAAGACAACCGCCGCTGATTACACGCAGTCCGATAACTTTTATACTGTGGCGGCAGAAAGATTACATATCAGTGACACCCACTTCATTATTCCACAAGCTGCAATAAAAATAAAAAAGTAGTACTAGTGCAGCGTCACACGGAGGGGGGAGGGGAATCATTTACCAGGATACAGAATAATCAGCGCAGGGAGGTTACATAAAGTCTGTTCTTCTCTGGCACAGAACAGGTTAATTAGACCGGTACCTGGGACCGGAGAACAATCCCCAGAGATGACATCATCATCCTGATCACGTCTCATTGCAAATCACAGGTTGCAGCGCAAAGCAACGAATACCTGAAGACTCTGCCGACTGCAGGGAACCCCGACAACGCCCTCCATGCAGGTCACACACACACGGGTGCAGGAAGCTGAGATAAGAGGAGCTGTTTGTAGGGTCCTCACACTGCAGCGGTCCCTGTGTGGCCTGGAGGCGGTCACTGTGGTTATTCGGAGTCCCTTATAGTCTTGAGGGGCAGGATCATTGCTCTGGGTGTCTATGGGATACGTCCATAGTGCCGACATGGCCGGTCTACCCCTGGGATATACAGCAATCTACAGCATCTCACCCCTCAACAAGTCAGAACTGGTCAGGTGCCATGAAGTTCAGAATGCAGATCATTAGAGATTTTGCTCAGGACTGATGGAGCGGAATGTAGTGGCCGACAGCCAAAAGTAAAGCTGCTTATTAGACCAAAAAGGACACAATAAAAGCTCTTCATTAGTCCGAGAGCTGGAAGTGAAAGCCGGATGGAACAGGGAATGGAAGAGGAAGAGGATGGGGACGGACGGGGACGAGGGATTGGGGGGCACGAGGACAAGGGGGACGAGCACGACGACGACGACAACGAGGAAGAGGGGGGACGAGCACGAGGACGCTAACTCAGAATATAGTTTGGAGAAGTTTGTATGCTTCAAATTTTACCAAATAAGTCTCTCAGGCCCTGTTCACATGAAGTTTTTTTGCAGGCAGAAAATTCTGCCTGGAAAAATCAGCTCTAGTTTTTGTTTTTTTTAAGTGGTTTTGCACCACACGTGTTTGTCGCTGTTTTTTTTAGGCTTTTTTTGTAGCTATTTCTTCAACAGACAGGGAATAACCGCGAGCGTTTATTTCGGTCTCCCATTGATAGAGTGCATGTTGATTCTTTTTCCCGTGAAATGTCTGGCTATCCGTGGTCTCTCCCGTGACGATCGGCTGATCACCTCGGCAATTACCATATTAAACAGGGACAACCCCTTAAGACAACGGAGAGTAAAATCCGGATTCGCATCTTAAGGTCTCAAACGTTGGGAATATTGTTGTATGATAAGAAATAAGTGACACTCGATAGTCAGCGCTACCCCAGGACCCTGATCCTTCCTACTGACCGGTGAATTCAGGAGCAGAATCTCACCGGATTTATTCGTGGAGTCGTCATACTCAACCAGGAAGGCGTAACCATTGTTCCAGATGTGAAGACACGTATTGGGGTCATACTGGGTAGAGATCGGTGCCAGGTTCGGGTGAAACACGCTATCCCGTACACGAATGTCGATAGGAGACTGGCGGGACCCTCCGGGGATATCTAGAGGTCCTTTCCATAGAGGGTGCACTGCAAAAGGTGGAAATGAAAAGAAGAGGATCCTATGAATGCCGGTGTATAATAGAATAATCAGATCACATCGTACAAACACTGCCACAACCTCAATACATAGGGGGCACCATCACGCTGGTATTGTGGGAGACCCCAGATCCACATCTCAGTGCTGTGTCTACACTGGATACATTGTAACAAACCCGCAGCTGTGAGAAGGATAAGGTCTAAGCAGGTTTTCAGCCTCTGGAGTTATACAAGTATGTTCCCATTCACTGACAGCAAGCAGAAATCTTGAAAATGGCGAGAAATGTATAATGCAAAGTCTATTAGAAAGTTGAAAAACTTCTTCATGCAAGAATGAAACTTTATTTACGCAAAACAGTTTTAGGGTGAAGATACACGAATCGGCGCAGCTTTTAAAATGGCTGTTAATGTCCACACATTTATTGCAGGTCAATTGCGATTTATTGCCGGCTTGGTGTATCTTTACCCTTAGGCCTTATTCACACGAGCGGATTTCATGTCCGTGTTAAGTGCGTTTAAAAAACGGACGTCACACAGACCTGTGCAATTCAATGGGGCCATTCAGACATTCTGTGCTTTTCACGCAGCGCGTGTCCGTTGTGCGAAACTCACTGCATGTCCTATACTTGAGCGTTTTTTGCGCATCACGCACCCATTGAAGTCACCTTCAGGTTTTTTTGCGGACGTCAAAAACGCGTGACATACGGATGACATGCGCACGTAAAAAAATGCAGACGCGCACCGTACACGGACGTCACACGGAACTGCAACACGCGCAAAATGGCTCCGCTCATGTGAATAAGGCCTTAGGCGAGAACAGATCTGGAATTTCGACTGCGATGGAAACTTGTCAGACGAGTTCCCCCAAGAAATAGTCATTTTTTTCAGGATCACTCATCTCGTTAGGGTATGTTCACACGGAGTGTTTGCAGCCGTTTTTCAGGCCGTAAACGTTCCGAAAAATCGGAAGCAGAACGCCTCCATACATCTGCCCATTGATTTCAATGGGAAAAACGGCGTTCTGTTCCGACGGGGCGTTTTTTACAAGGCCGTTTTACAAAACGCCAGTGTAAAAAAACGACCGCGAAAAAGAAGTACATGTCACTTCTTCAGACGTTTTTGAAGCAGTTTTTTTTTATAGAAAAACGGCCGTTTAAAAACGCTGCGAAAAACAGGAGCGGTTTTCCCTTGAAAACATCTCCGTATTTTGAGACGTTTTTTATTATGTGTGCGCAGATATCCATACGTAGTACGGTCACATAAGACGACTGACGCAGCACAGCTTCTCCTCCGCTACCAAACGCCTCATGAACACACCGGCCGAGTCCCGTCAGTGATCCATGGAACGATAGGACGCGCTCGATCTTTCCACAAATCGGAGAATCTGGTCAGTTTTCATCGACCCGACTCACCCGCTAAAGTGAATGGGTCCGTGAAGACTATCGGGGCCACTTGGATGCCGTTAAAAACGGCCCGGGTGGCACATGGGTCGTGTGCAACTGGCATAAACGAACGTAAAACCCAGGATCATAAACGGTGTTTACAAGAGGCTCAAACCTCTGCAGATTATCTCAGCGCCAATCCCCTGTGCGCCAACAAGCAGGTTTATCGCTCAGGGATGGGCACGAGACTCCACAAGTCAACGATTACATGAAAACAGAAAAAGTCATTAAAACATAAAACAAAAGAGGAGCTCAAAACAAGCACAAAAACATAACACGTCAGCAGAAGAGGTGGAGATAGAAGAGTAAAACTTGTACCAGTGCCCCCACAACAGGGACCGCCAGGGTTATGGCGAGGGCGCATGCTCCTCTATGGCAGCCCCATAACCAATCAGTAGAGCTGTAATACGGCTGTGTGCATGATTGTGACAACCGACCATACAGTGCACAATATGCCCAAATCCCATCTCACACACAATAACCATTAGCTCTAATAATCGCCATTTCCGGTTGGATTCATTATTATCCGGCAGACATTCTCTAATTCTTTATAAGGATGAGACTACATGGCGACTTTGTTTCCGCAACATCGTCACATACGGCCACGCGACTAAAAACAGACCAACATTGAATTCTACGGAAAAAAAAAAACGCAACAAAAAAATGCTGTCGATTTGGATCTTACGCAATTGTCGTGTCGCAGTCGCATGTAGAGGCGCAACCGCACCAACAATCATTAAATACGATAGGAAAGGAACGATGAGCAGCGAGCAGTAAAATAAGCGCCACACGATGTCACACGGCGCAGGATTCTGTAATACACAATAGGGGGGAGAATTATTAGAAAGTTCTTCGCCACTTTAGTGGCATTAAAAAGCCCCAGAATATGGCGCACACGATATTAAAAATCCGCAACTTCTTATCTTTTTTCTCAGCTCTCACTACGTTTAAAAAAGTGGGTTGGCCCTAGCAGAAGGGGCGGGGCCATATGCTGCCTGACTCTTACTATAATCTACGCCAAAAATTGTCGTGAACTATAGCGGAAATCTTCGCCAGCTCGTAGCCGGTGAAGATTTCATTTTCTGGTGCTCGACCAGCACATCTTAACCCCTTAGTGACCACCAATACGCCTTTTCACGGCAGCTCAGTCTAAGCCCTGCACGGGTGTCCCGTGCAGGTTGGAGCCGGGGGCTCGGCTGTCTGATGACAGCCGGGCTACTGCTCCACCGGCCACGATCGAAGTTTACTTAGATCGCGGCCGTTTAACCCGTTAAATGCCACGGTCAATACCGACTGCGGCATTTAAATAATTTGCAGAGGGAGGGGGCTCCCTCTCTCACCCATCGGTGGCCCGCAAATGCAATTGCAGGTCGCAGACCGCAATCGCAGACCTTTCTGATAAAAGCCCCCAGGTCTGCCCGGGGCATATGCCTATTAGGACGTGCCAGAGACAAGTCCTAATACATTGCCTGTCAGATTTACACGGACAGGCAATAAAGATTTGGTATACTGAGTGTAACAAAGCATTATAGCAGCGAAGTAAAGGTCACATAGTAAAAGTGGGACTAAAAAAAATAAGTAATAAATGTGAAATAAAAATTACAGTAAAAAAATTTATAAAACCATTTTTTCCATAAAAAGTGGTTTTATTTAGTAAAAGTGTAAAAAATAAAACTACACATATAAGGTATCGCCGCGACCGTAATGACCCAAACAATAAAGTTAATATGTAATTTAAGCCACAAGGTGAACACCATAAAAAGAAAAACGCAAAAAAACAAAGCAAAAAAAAACAATGGCGAAATTGCTATTTTTTTCCATTGCTCCCCAAAAGAGTCATAATAAAAGCCATAGTGACCTGTCAGAAACTTTGATTGGTGGGGGTCCGAGCACTGAGACCCCCACCAATCGCTAAAACGAAGCGGCAGAAGTGCTCGTGTGTGTGAGCGCTCAGTCGCTTCGTTTCTGTTTGGCTTTTTCCGGAAAGCCGATGCATCGGAGGACGGGCTCAGACTTTCTATTGAGTCTGTACTCCAATACATTGATTTCCGGAATGGCGTATGAAACACGTCTTCGTAAACCTGCCCCAACATATCCACCGACCACACTAGAACCAGTGAAGAATCCGGGTGAAAGTGGAGTTCAGACCAATCACATATCACCCTCAGGGCGTATTCACACCTGACAGTTTTTGTGACTTTCTGGATACAATCTTTACAAATCCTACAGTGCAGAGCGATCTATAGCTACAATGTATCACAATAATCTGCAACAAGAGGTTCTGCAGCTGCTGTGCAACTAAAACTCCCAGCATGACCTAAGAATATACTGAGAGTTGTAGTTCCAGGACAGCTGGAGAGTCAGAGTGCAGATCAAAGGGGCGGGGTTCGTCTGGAGAGGGCGGAGCCACCGTTCTGACAGATTTACTAGAATTTCCGCCACAAATTTGCGAAAATTATGCTGCAATTCTACAACTGTTCACAGCAGACGTAGATTTCAATTTCCGGCACACGCCTCGATGATTTTGGCACATTTTACTCCAACGTATTTTGGTTTTACACTGACGTATGAAGCATTAGTCTAAGTAAACATCCCCCTTAGGGTTTATACACGTTGTGGTCGTAGCAGGGTTTTTTGCCACAATTTTTGCTAAACCGCTGCATTTTTTCCACTACACCCTTACAATGAAAACACGGGTTTCAATTTGAAATTTTACTGCATATGAGCATTAAAAAATAAATAAAAAATAATTCCCACTGCGTCTTCCGTCTCTTGCACAAATAAATCCTATTCACGGTCTACTTGGTGTTTCAATGTCTTACGATTTTCAAGATCTCTGCTTGCAGTCAGTTAACAATAACATGCTCGTTAAGATCCAGATGCTGCAAACTCAATCTGACCTAATACTTCTTACAGCTGAGTGTTTGTTACAATGTATCCAGTCTACACAATCCTCTGACTCCAGACTGATACACTTCACGCTGTGTTCACATCGGCGTTAGATCAGAGTTCCTCAATCTTGACAGCAAGAATAGCGCAACATACAGCACCATTCTTGTTGTCAAAGCACTGGAAACCCCATGCGGGCCCTATTATGGGACAACGGGGTCTGTCAGGCATAGTACAGATCTGTTATACGATGGGTCAGATAGTGCACATGTGAACAGAGTCTTACCTGTACTGATACATTGCAGCAAACTACCAGGGCAGGAGAGAGGTGTGCGCTGCTTATCTCTGGGTGGGGGGCTGAAAAGGTTAAAGTCTAATCTGTACCTTTAGGTCTATGGAGATCAGGATTTACAGGTTGTCGTCTTAGGTCATGAATTAGACGACTCCGCGGCCCATACGCGCCGTAATCACGGACAGTGCGCCAAGCTACGGTCGTGTGCACGAGCCCTAAGATGAACCCACCCCTCCAGCAATGACACCCGAGGGCTCATATATGGGGGGGGGGGGGGTAGTGGGCGACGTTGCTGCAGGGAGGCTGTAGTATTACATGGCACCCATTTCGTTAGGCGACAGTGAGAATCTGAAATAACATTTACACCAAGTCCTCCGCCCTGGATAACGGGGTGTCCATAGCAGAGCCCCCGCATGCACCCGTATGTGCTGCGCTCGTCCTCAGTGTATCACCCCTTTGATTAATGCATCAGCTCTCCCCCCGGCAGCATTACACGGTACAGCTGTCACTCACAGTTCACATTTCGCAGCTTGTAGGAGCAGGCAGAGATATTACACGCCCTGGAGGGCACCGGGCAGGGAGCTCGCAGTCTGAGGGCCCTTCCCGTCCAGCCGGGGGAAAACAGCGGTGAGAGGAGCCTCCTGCAGCCGGGTGTCACCATGTCAGCCGCCCGCGGGTCACTGAAGCCTCGGCGCTCTCAGCAACCCCAAAAAAAAAACAACAACACCTGAGGCCACAACTCCTGCTCCGCCCACCACCCAGCAACGAGCGACTGGTCCTTCCTAGCCAATCACAGCCTTGGAATTGATGCGAGGTTTGGAACGCACGCTTCCGGGTTTAGTGTCGTGGGAATGTACTAGCCAATCAGCGCTGGCTCTTACCCCCCCAATATGTTGTATAAGTCACGTGTGTAGCCATAAGCCGTCATTCCTGGGAGTAGTCATAGAAAATGAGGGGAGATCTGAGTATTAGTTAGGGACCTGGACTCTAACAGCCGGGACACATGATTGTTACCACTGATTGCAGCTTTTTGTAAACAAGGCATAGAGTGACTGTATAGGGGCAAGTTCTGCAATTATCTAATATACTTTGCTTACTGTCAGTGAATAGAAACATTCTTGTTGACATTCAGAAGCTGAAAATCTGTAAAGCTACGTAAAGGAAACAAAATGCTCCGATCTCAGATCAGCTCAAAAATGTTCCTGATAAACGACCGACACCTTCACGGAAACCCGATGGAACCCATTAAAGTCAATGGAATGGTCGGGCGCTGTTGTTTTCTGTCATGTGACGGATCCGGCACTGATGCAGACGTGAACCCAGCCTAAGGGCCTGTTCACATCAGCGTTGGCTTTTCGTTCAGGCGTTCCGTCTGAGGTTTCCGTCGTGGACCCCGGCAACGGAAAGTCAAACGGAAACCACAGCTTCCATTTGCATCACCATTGATATCAATGGTGATGGAAACACTGCTAATGGTTTCCGTTTGTCACCGTTCCGGCAAGTTCCCGCTTCTTTGATGGAATCAGTAGCGCAGTCAACTGTGCTATTGATTCCGTCGAAAAAACGGAAACCATTAGGCCTCATGCACACTTCCATCACCGTTTTCTCGGCCGTTTTGGTATCTGTGTGTTTTCCGTGTGTACTCTGTCCGTTCCGTGTTTCCGTTTTAAACGGACGGTGTGCTTCCATTTCGCTTCTGTGTTTCTGTTAAGAAAACGGAAGGTATTGAACTATATTTGAACTTGTCACATGTCCCAGTCTGTGAACTTTGGCACGCCCAGCCTTTGCTAGGGAAACGGATCCGTCAAAAACGGACGGCACACGGAAGCCTTCCGTGTGCCGTCCGCTTTTTTGACGGACCCATTGACTTCTATGGGCCCCACGGTCACGGAATCAATGACCAATGTAGGACATGCTCTACTTTTGACGGAACGGAGCAACGGATCAGTCAAAATAACGGAAGTGTGCATGGCCCCATTGAAGTGAATGGGTCAGGGTGCTATCAGTGACAAAAACGGATCTCACCCTGAAGGAAAAAACTGAAGTGGGCATGAGGCCTTAGCAATGTTTCCGTTTGACTTTCCGTTGACGGGTTCCACGACGGAAACCTCAGAGGGAACCCCTCAACGGAAAGCCAACGCTGATGTGAACCGGCCCTTAGCTTGAAGCTGGTCCGGCTTTTGTAACCCCCCGCGATTATCTGTTATTGACGTGGGAAGCTCCTGGCGGCCGCTCATTTCCCCTGCAGCGACACTTCAGATAAGTTAATAACCGTGCCGTATGTGATCGCGCCAAGGCAGCCGTTCTTGCTTATAGAGGTTCCCCTAAAGTCACCGCTCCACCTGTGTGATAATGGCTTGTGTGCGTGCCCGGTAAATAACATTGTGGTATCACGAGATCACATGACATCAGACGTTTACCGCAGCAGGACCCACGTGGAAATTGCTGCTTTTAAAGTAACAGTACAAAACAACCCCCAGCTCCACACTACCATGTTTTTTTCGCATGTTTTTTCTGTAAAGACTTGTTCAGACGTGGCGGATTTGAAGCAGAATTTTAGTTTACGAAGTGCAGACGTTGCAACATTCCGCAGCACGTTCCGTCTGTTGCAGAGAAGCAGCAGATTTTTACTGCGGTTTTTAGCCTCTGAAATACAAACCCTCCCGCATGTGGATTTTGCAGCAGATTCCTTGTGTAATTGCCGCGAAATTGCAAAAAATTCCACAGCGGAAAATTTCCACCATGTCTGAACGTGCCCTAATGCTCCAATATTAATGGCAAATCTAAGAGCAGCGGTCAAAACGCCCCAAAAACAGATTGTTGATTGTTTCTAAGTGAGCGGAGACTGTGCTGGAGGAATTGGTTATTGCAAAATATTTGCCCAAAACAGTCATATTTACTTTTATTTTGTTTCATGTTTTTTGCATTCTGCCAGTAGGGGGCAGCACAGTGCAGTGCCTATATCTACAGAAGATATTATTATAAGGAAACTTTTATTGTTGCCGCTGTCAAACCCTAATATACAATGGACCCCACATATAAAGGACGGTGAAACCCACTCCTTGTTATTTTTTACTTTGTTTTCCAGAACAAAGCAGCAGTCCCTGAACCCACTGACAATATCTTATCGAAACTGTCAGACAGAAAAATAAACGGTCCAATCAAAGCGCAGATTTCATTTTTCCAGAGCAGTTTAAGGCTACATTCACACAAGCGTATCCGTGTGTTGCGTTATGCATCAGTGTGCTTTGTGGGTGGCATGCGTTTTTCACGCACTCGCAAAGCACGTCTTTTTTTTCGCAAATCACGCACCGCACACAGATGTGCATCCGCGTGTGGTGTGTGGTTTTTACGCACCCATTGACTTCAATGGGCGCGTAGGTGCGTGAAAATGCACCAATATAGGACATGCAGTGAGTTTCACACAGCGGACTGTCGCTGCGTGAAAACTCACGCATGTGTGAACGGCCCCATTTAAATCAATGGGTCCGTGTGCCGTGTGTGATTTCCATTCGCAGTACACAGACGATGTTCACGCTCGTCTGAATGGGCCATTAGAAATTGGTATATAAAATATTCGGGTTTAGGAGTGTATGACCTATTGAACAGGGTGTATCACCTGTCCCTGGCACTGTTATTTGGGCACCATCCTGTGTGACGCTCATGGTCTACTTAACTGTTTTCTTTCTATTTCGGAGATGCAAACCATTTTATGGACTGAGAGGGTTAAAGTGAGTCCCTGCACTCCCCAAACAGTTGCTCATTTTTATATACACACATCTACCTATAGTGGATATAAAAAGTCTACACACCCGTTATAATGCCAGGTTTTTGTCACGTTACAAAGTCAGTACAAGATGAATAATTTCAGAACTTTTTCCACCTTTAATATGACGCATAATCTGAACAATTCCATTAAAAAACAAACCGAAATCATTTAGGGTAGAAAAATAAAGAACAAAAATAATGTGGTAATAGTAGTAATCTGCACACCCTTAGGGCTTATTTACACGGACGTGTATTAGTCTATGGGGCCGTGCAGACAGGTGCGTGATTTTTACGCAGCGTTGGTCCACTGCGTAAAAGTCACGACATGTCCGTTCTTTGAGCGTTTTTTGCGCATCACGCACCCATTGAAATCAATGGGTGCGTGAAAACCATGCATGCCACACGGAAGCACTTCCGTGCGACCAGCGAGATTCGCGCAACAGCCGTCAAAAGGATGAATGAAAACAGAAAAGCACCACGTGCTTTTCCATTTACAAACATCCAAATGGAGTGTTATAATGATGGCGGCTGCGCGAGAACCACGCAGCCGCGCATATGATGCTGCCACACGGAGCTGTTAAGTGCCTTTTGCGTAGGCAAAACGCCGCGTTTTTTGCTTGCACAAAAGGCACACGCTCGTGTGAATCCAGCCTTAAACTAATACTTGGTTGAATTCCCCTTTGACTTTATGAAGCATTCAGTCTTTTTGGGTAGACGTCTATCAGCATGGCACATCGTCACTTGGCAATTGTTGCCCACTCTTCTTTGCAAAAGCTCCAAATCTGTCAGATTGCGGGGGCATCTCCTGTGTACGGCCTCTTCAGGTCACCCCACAGATTGTCAGTGGGATTCAGGTCTGGGCTTTGGCTGGGCCATTCCAAAACTTTTATCTTCTTCTGGTGAAGCCTCTTTTGTTGCTTTGGGTCGTTGTCGTACTGAAAGGTGAAATTCATCTTCATCTCCACCTTGAATAAAGCCCCAGTTCCAGCTGCAAAAAAACAGCCCCAAAGTATAATGCTGCCTCCACCACGCTCCATAATGCTGCCTCCACCACGCTCCATAATGCTGCCTCCACCATGCTCCATAATGCTGCCTCCACCATGCTCCATAATGCTGCCTCCACCATGCTCCATAATGCTGCCTCCACCACGCTCCATAATGCTGCCTCCACCACGCTCCATAATGCTGCCTCCACCACGCTCCATAATGCTGCCTCCACCACGCTCCATAATGCTGCCTCCACCATGCTCCATAATGCTGCCTCCACCACGCTCCATAATGCTGCCTCCACCATGCTCCATAATGCTGCCTCCACCACGCTCCATAATGCTGCCTCCACCACGCTCCATAATGCTGCCTCCACCATGCTCCATAATGCTGCCTCCACCATGCTCCATAATGCTGCCTCCACCATGCTCCATAATGCTGCCTCCACCACGCTCCATAATGCTGCCTCCACCATGCTCCATAATGCTGCCTCCACCACGCTCCATAATGCTGCCTCCACCACGCTCCATAATGCTGCCTCCACCATGCTCCATAATGCTGCCTCCACCATGCTCCATAATGCTGCCTCCACCATGCTCCATAATGCTGCCTCCACCGTGCCCCATAATGGTGCATCCACCATGCTCCATAACGCTGCCTCCGCCGCGCTCCATAACACTGCCTTCGCTGTGCTCCAAAATGCTGCCTTCGCCGTGCTCCATAATGCTGCCTCTGCCGCGCTCCATAATGCTGCCTCTGCCGCGCTCCATAATACTGCCTTCACCATGCTCCATAATGCTGCCTCCACCGCGCTCCATAATGCTGCCTCCACCGCGCTCCATAACGCTGCCTCCACCATGCTTCACTGTGGGTATGGCGTTCTTTTGGTGATGTGCAGTGTTGGCTTTGCGACAAACATACCTTTTGGAATTATGCCCAAAAAGTTCAACCTCGGTCTCATCAGACATAACACGTTTTCCCAGATGCTTTTGGCAGACTTGATGTAGGTCTTTGCAATACATAGCCGGGCTTGGATACTTTTCTTTGTTAGAAAAGCCTTCTGTCTTGCCACCCTACCCCACAGCCCAGACATATGAAGAATACGGGAGATTGTTGTCACGTGCACTACACAACCAGTACCTGCCAGAAAGTCCTGCAGTTCCTTTAACACTGCTGTAGGCCTCTTGGTAGCCTCCCGGAACAATTTTCATCTTGTCTTTTCATCACGTTTTGAGGGACGTCCAGTTCTTGGTAGGTTACTCTTGTGCCAAATATAATCCACTTCTTGATGACGTCTTCACTGTGTTCCATGGTATATCTAATGCCTTGGAAATTCTTTGGCACCCTTCTCCTGACTGATGCCTTTCAACAATCAGATCCCTTTGATGTGTTGTAAGCTCTTTACGGACCACGGCTTTTACTGTCACATGCAACAAAGAAAATATCTGGAAAATCCTAATAGAAGAGCTTTACTTTATATGGGGTCACTCAGAATCACTATAAATAATGGCAGCTGAGTACTGACTACTCTGTAATATGGGTTTAAATGTGATTGGCTAATTCTGAACACAACCACATCCCCAATTATAAGAGGGTGTTCACACTTATGCAACCACATTATTGTAGTTTTGTTATTTTTATTTTTACCCTCTAAATTATTTCAGTTTGTTTTTCAATGGAATTGTTCAGATTATGGGTCACATTAAAGGTGGAAAAAGTTCTGAAATTATTCATCTTGGACTGATTTTATAACATGTCAAAAACCTGGCATTTTAACAGGGGTGTAGACTTTTTATATCGACTGTATATATACCTATCGTATATACCTATATATATTGTATCGTTTAGCCGCTTGTCTCGTGTGAGTAATGCCCTGAAGCAGCTTCCATCCCCCTCCTTCCGTTCCATTCAGTACATGATGTTCATAGTCCCTGTGAGATCCAATGCCAAGAACATAAAAAAAAACACACCCATATCCACATTCTACCAACATGCCCAGCGGGGCCGCTCACAAATACAGTCTGAATCCTGATACAAAGTGACGAAACTTCTTGAGTGGGAACTAGAGGGGGAGGGGTGGGTTATCACAAGGTCTCCTCTGTGCTAAATAACATTATTCTTATTATTATTATTATTATTATTATTAATAAAATAAGAAGGGAACAATTACGTATTTTCTCTAATACGTAAAAATGATTACTTTCCATTACAAGTGACATATTAATAAATCACATAAATAGGAGCTGTCATAAGACCTATCCACATGCTATTTCAGGACATATGGATATCATAGAGGGTAATTGTGGGTGAGCAAAAATGTATTTGCTCACCCACAGGGTGCTGTTTGTGGCAGCCTGTATTCTGTCTAGAGCAGCAGACGCACAGTTTATGTCTATTGACGATACAGGGAATTTAGAAGTTGTGCATGAGCCCTTCTTTTCAATTTGTGTTATATTACATCTACTTACTGGCTGCTATGGTTTACGCTGCTGTATGTTCTGTGCAGCAGCTCCCAGGTCACATAACGACCTGAGGGTACAGAGAACAGGTGAACATTCAAGGCTGCGGCCGCTACACGTGAACTTTCTCCGAATTACTTGTAAACCCTCTGACCTGACACAGTAGTGGCCAAATTGTCAAACAGAACATTTACCTGATAAGAGTCACCTTTTTATAATATCTGCATAGCGTACAGTGTAAGTATATGAGACTGATCCTTATCATACCTACCATTTACTTCTAGACAAACCTTATTCATTCATCATTTGTAATACCTCCTACTATAATACTGCCCCCTTATGTAAAAGAATATAACTACTATAATACTGCCCCCTTATGTAAAAGAATATAACTACTATAATACTGCTCCTATATACAAGAATATAACTACTATAATACTGCCCCTTATATATACAAGAATATAACTACTATAATACTGCCCCTATGTACAATAATATAACTATTATATTACTGCCCCCATATACAAGAATATAACTACTATAATACTGCCCCTATATACAAGAATATAACTACTATAATACTGCCCCCTATATACAAGAATATAACCACTATAATACTGCCCCCTATATACAAGAATATAACGACTATAATACTGCCCCCTATATATACAAGAATATAACTACTATAATACTGTCCCCTATATACAAGAATATAACTACTATAATACTGCCCCTTATATACAAGAATATAACTACTATAATATTGCCCCTATATACAAGAATATAACTACTATAATACTGCCCCTATATACAAGAATATAATTACTATAATACTGCCCCTATATACAAGAATATAACTACTATAATACTGCCCCCTATATACAAGAATATAACTACTATAATACTGCCCCTATGTACAAGAATATAACTACTATAATACTGCCCCTATATACAAGAATATAACTACTATAATACTGCCCCCTATATACAAGAATATAACCACTATAATACTGCCCCTATATACAAGAATATAACTACTATAATACTGCCCCTATATACAAGAATATAACTACTATAATACTGCCCCCTATATACAAGAATATAACTACTATAATACTGCCCCCTCTATACAAGAATATAACTACTATAATACTGCCCCTATATACAAGAATATAACTACTATAATACTGCCCCGATATACAAGAATATAACTACTATAATACTGCCCCCTATATACAAGAATATAACTACTATAATACTGCCTCTATATACAAGAATATAACTACTATAATACTGCCCCCTATATACAAGAATATAACTACTATAATACTGCTCCTACATACAAGAAAATAACTACTATAATACTGCCCCTATATACAAGAATATAACTACTATAATACTCCCCCCTATATACAAGAATATAACTACTATAATACTCCCCCCTATATACAAGAATATAACCACTATAATACTGCCCCTATATACAAGAATATAACTACTATAATACTGCCCCTATATACAAGAATATAACTACTATAATACTGCCCCGATATACAAGAATATAACTACTATAATACTGCCCCCTATATACAAGAATATAACTACTATAATACTGCCCTTTATATATACAAGAATATAACTACTACAATACTGCCCCTATATACAAGAATATAACCACTATAATACTGCCCCTATATACAAGAATATAATTACTATAATACTGCCTCTATATACAAGAATATAACTACTATAATACTGCCCCCTATATACAAGAATATAACCACTATAATACTGCCCCTATATACAAGAATATAACTACTATAATACTGCCCCCTATATACAAGAATATAACTACTATAATACTGCTCCTATATACAAGAATATAACTACTATAATACTGCCCCCTATATACAAGAATATATCTACTATAATACTGCCCCCTATATACAAGAATATATCTACTATAATACTGCTCCCTATATACAAGAATATAACTACTATAATACTGCCCCCTATATACAAGAATATAACTACTATAATAGTGCCCCTATATACAAGAATATAACTACTATAATACTGCTCCCTATATACAAGAATATAACTACTATAATACTGCTCCTATATACAAGAATATAACTACTATAATACTGCTCCTATATACAAGAATATAACTACTATAATACTGCCCCTATATACAAGAATATAACTACTATAATACTACCTCCTATATACAAGAATATAACTACTATAATACTGCTCCCTATATACAAGAATATAACTACTATAATACTGCCCCCTATATACAAGAATATAACTACTATAATACTGCCCCCTATATACAAGAATATAACTACTATATTACTGCCTCCTATATACAGGAATATAACTACTACAATACTGCTCCCTATATACAAGAATATAACTACTATAATACTGCTCCTATATACAAGAATATAACTACTATAATACTGCCCCCTATATACAAGAATATAACTACTATAATACTGCTCCTATATACAAGAATATAACTACTATAATACTGCTCCTATATACAAGAATATAACTACTATAATACTGCTCCTATATACAAGAATATATCTACTATAATACTGCCCCCTATATACAAGAATATAACTACTATAATACTGCTCCTATATACAAGAATATAACTACTATAATACTGCCTCCTATATACAAGAATATAACTACTATAATACTGCTCCTATATACAAGAATATAACTACTATAATACTGCCCCTATATACAAGAATATAACTACTATAATACTGCTCCTATATACAAGAATATAACTACTATAATACTGCCTCCTATATACAGGAATATAACTACTACAATACTGCTCCTATATACAAGAATATAACTACTATAATACTGCTCCCTATATACAAGAATATAACTACTATAATACTGCTCCTATATACAAGAATATAACTACTATAATACTGCCCCCTATATACAAGAATATAACTACTATAATACTGCTCCTATATACAAGAATATAACTACTATAATACTGCTCCCTATATACAAGAATATAACTACTATAATACTGCTCCTATATACAAGAATATAACTACTATAATACTTCCCCCTATATACAAGAATATAACTACTATAATACTGCTCCTATATACAAGAATATAACTACTATAATACTGCTCCTATATACAAGAATATAACTACTATAAGGGCGGGTTCACACATGGCGGAATTTCACTTAAATTCCGCTGCGGACACTCCGCAGCGTTAATCCGCAGCGGAGCCGTTTCTCCATTGACTTTCACTTTAATTTAGCAGTGTTCGTTTACACGATGCGTACAATTCCGCTGCGGAGCATAGGCTGCGGAGCGGAATTTGGTGTCCGCAGCATGCTCTGTCTGTTGCGGAGCAGTGGCGGACTGGTTGCGGACTCATGGCGGAATTTCTCCATTGACTTCAATGGAGAGTCAAAATTCCGCAATGAAGTCCGCAGATCTTATGTGTGCTGCGGAGCGTATTGTTTTTACTACCATGACATTTCTTCATTCTGGCTGGACCTATGTATTTCTAGGTCTACAGCCAGACTGAGGAAGTCAATGGGGCTCCCGTAATGACGGGAGCGTTGCTAGGAGACGTCTGTAAATAGTCACTGTCCAGGGTGCTGAAAGAGTTACGCGATCGGCAGTAACTGTTTCTGCACCCGGGACAGTGACTACCGATCTCAATATACATGTATCTGTAAAAAAACATATAAGTTCATACTTACCGAGAACTCCCTGCGTCTGTCTCCAGTCCGGCCTCCCAGGATGACGTTTCAGTGTAAGTGACGGCTGCAGCCAATCACAGGCCAAGCACAGGCTGCAGCGGTCACATGGACTGGAGCGTCATCCAGGGAGGTCGGGCTGGATGCCGAAAGAGGGACGCGTCACCAAGACAACGGGCGGTAAGTATGAATTTCTTTGACTTTCACTAGGGAAAGTGCTGTCCCTTCTCTCTATCCTGCACTGAATAGGGAGAAGGGAAGCACTTTTCCTGCAGTCCGCAGCGGCCAGTCCGCATCAATTTTCTGCACATTTTGTGCAGATCCGCAGCCGTAATCCGCAACCCGGATTAGGTGCGGCATTGATGCGGACAGTTGCGGAGGAATTCCGCCATGTGTGGTCATGCCCTAATACTGCTCCTATATACAAGAATATAACTACTATAATACTGCTCATATATACAAGAATATAACTACTATAATACTGTCCCCTATATACAAGAATATAACTACTATAATATTGCCCCCTATACACAAGAATATAACTACTATAATACTGCCCCTATATACAAGAATATAACTACTATAATACTGCTCCCTATATACAAGAATATAACTACTATAATACTGCCCCCTATATACAAGAATATAACTACTATAATACTGCCCCTATATACAAGAATATAACTACTATAATACTGCTCCTATATACAAGAATATAACTACTATAATACTGCCCCCTATATACAAGAATATAACTACTATAATACTGCCCCCTATATACAAGAATATAACTACTATATTACTGCCTCCTATATACAGGAATCTAACTACTACAATACTGCTCCTATATACAAGAATATAACTACTATAATACTGCTCCCTATATACAAGAATATAACTACAATAATACTGCTCCCTATATACAAGAATATAACTACTATAATACTGCCTCCTACATACAAGAATATAACTGCTATAATACTGCTCCCTATATACAAGAATATAACTACTATAATACTGCCCCTATATACAAGAACATAACTACTATAATACTGCCCCCTATATACAAGAATATAACTACTATAATACTGCTCCCTATATACAAGAATATAACTACTATAATACTTACCCTATATACAAGAATATAACTACTATAATACTGCCCCCTATATACAAGAATATAACTACTATAATACTGCTCCTATATACAAGAATATAACTACTATATTATAATCTTTATAGATGGGGGAAATCTTTTGCATACCAGAGCATTCAAATTTCTTAGTATGTTCCTTTAAAGTCTTATTTTTTTATTTTTATGAAAAGGAACATTTAGTAATAAAAATATTCAGTAAACACAATGAGTCATAAATTCTACAAAGTGAGTCACTGGGAGAGACACTGAACCCTGTTTAAGGGAAGGAAAACTTTCCTATGAGAGTTCTCCGCTGGTAGAGGACCGGCCTGTAAATTGTAACAATAAGAGACAATGAAGAATATTCCGTCTTTATCTGATATTTGTACATATTCATTGAGCATCTGACGTGCTGTTCGGAATGATGTCCCTGTAATTCTTCTTTACTGTTATATTCAACCTCCTGTATTAGTTTTACACGCATGTCTGACCACTAGGGGGCAATGTCACAACAGCAAGTACAGACTTACCTTTAGGAAACGTGATCAAGCAGGTAACTGTTTGGGATGTGTTATGTGTAGGAATGGAGTACGATGCTGATCACATTTGCCCTTAAACACAACCAAGGAATTGGGAATCCCATCGGAATCTTAGTGTCATGTAGTTGCAGGGCCACACCCCGGTGTCATTGTAGTGTAAATCTATATGGTGCTTACGGACATCACTTTATTTTCCCTTAGAAGCAATAATTCTGTAATACAGCGAGTGATGTCACCATTTTATTTCTTACAGATTCCATATGATATCAGAGGCACATGGGGTACAACATGGGCCCATAGACCTTTAAATCTTCGTATTACGTATCGCTACAACACAGACGTGTATTATGTCTGTGTGCATGATTCCTTATATTGTATATACATCACATCATCACATATAACAGAGTGTGACATCGTGGTCAGTAAGGTGATCGGCCCAAGTAATGGTTTCTACTGGGACCCAAGAGATTTCTCTGTTATCTGAACCCCTGAGAATTTTTCATGGATTCCCACAACTTATTGTCATCGATGGACAGCTGTTATTGAGAGGTTTTATTTTAAATGACACAATTCCTTGTCTTTTTGGAAAAATCGTGAAGTCAGGACATATGCACAGGCCTAATAATAGGGAGGGCACAAAGGGCAGTCTAAGGGAGTAACTGGCCTGGTGGTCTCCATATATATTATAGTCCTTAGTGTAGAGGGCTACACGCATGCCTGCCCTCCTATACTATAAGGGGCTGAGATAGCGCTCTCATCAACTTTTGCCATTGGTCCTTCACAAACCTTAATCTGGTCCTGCATGCATGCTTTACATGGACGCCCATTGACTTCACTGCAGTGGAAATGACTAATGAGAAGAAGCTGTCCCCGGAGATAACAGCTGATCTATGGGGTCTCAGCAAAAGGACCCCCATAATTGACTCATCATTCGTGGTGGTGGCCCTTAGACAGGGGTTGTTTATCACTAAATGTAAATATGGGAAGGGGCAGCTCCTAATCTATCAAGGCTGTGAGGCAAACATTCACATAAATATGGCAGGAGGTGGTGACCAACTTTCACAATAATTTCCAAAAGTGCGAACATCGTATTATTTTACTTCAAGACATATGGTTTTATTTCTCATAAGGGATCTGACTGATAACAGGGACCATGAAGATAGATGTTCAACAATCCCACAACCTCAAAAGTGCGGTCCCCGAGGTCTCAGCTTAGGGACCGAGACGAAAAATGGCATACATAGTGTTTGCACTAAGAGCAATCCTATCCATCACCTCTGGATGAAACTTCAATGTCTATGAAGACATAACCCAGTGGATTATCCTGAACACTTTCTGCAACAAATTACATGAAATTAAGTTATTATTTTTGTTCCAAAAAGAGACGAAAAGGCCGATACCAGGGCAAAATAAACTGGTGCGCAAAAAGGGACAGGAATGGGGGGACTTTGTTTTAAAGGGACCCTCCAAATGTAATGATCTTCTGACTTGTTATAGAGACACGTCTGCAGATTGCTGCAATGAACGGGTACAAACCCATTGGATTCTATGGCACGGCCAAGGGAGATAATTGAGCTAAAAGCTGAAGAGGAGCAGTGCTCGAAGGGGGTCCCACACTCTCTCCATCAGTGCACTTGTCCAACATGTCAAAAGATCAGTAAAATGACAGTGTCTCTTTTCATTTGGACTTTGCCAGTGTAAGAATGTAATTGGTGATGGCATATGGGGGTCACATTTATCCCCCTAGGATGGAGGAGAACAGTCGTATGACCCGGACAAGTTGATGGCACACTCCGTTACTCACAGTTGGCATCCTTATGCTGGAGGGAACACGCTGCCAGGTTGCAGTGTCTGACTTGTAGGCTCTTTTGCGGATGGAGGACACATTTTGCCAGATGTTGGCTTAGTGTCAGGAGAGATCTCACCCTCATCACTGTGACAGATGCAGAAGAGAATTCACCCCACAGACGAGCGCTTCTCCTATATGTGCTGAGGGCTGCTTGTTTAGTTCAGCACAGTTAATATTCCACCCAGATCTCTTCATTGGCTCCAAGTTTCCCTGGGAGGAGAGAGAAGCCAAACTTTCTTTTTTCTTTCATTAGGTACCGAGTATGAATATAAATCAGAAATTAAGTAGTCCTCCAACAAATCTGACTGATATACACATTGTATGAATAATCCCAGCATATAACGTATACTAAAGAGCAACTCCAGCAATATATGGCACTCCTCCTATGTGTTCAGGTCAATAGGGGGCAGTATTATAGTAGTTATATTCTTGTATATAGGAGCAGTATTATAATAGTTATATTCTTGTATATAGAGGGCAGTATTATAGTAGTTCTATTCTTGTATATAGGAGCAGTATTATAGTAGTTATATTCTTGTATATAGGGTCAGTATTATAGTAGTTATATTCTTGTATATAGGAGCAGTATTATAATAGTTATATTCTTGTATATAGAGGGCAGTATTATAGTAGTTATATTCTTGTATATAGGAGCAGTATTATAGTAGTTATATTCTTGTATATAGGAGCAGTATTATAGTAGTTATATTCTTGTATATAGGAGCAGTATTATAATAGTTATATTCTTGTATATAGAGGGCAGTATTATAGTAGTTATATTCTTGTATATAGGAGCAGTATTATAGTAGTTATATTCTTGTATATAGCGGCAGTATTATAATAGTTATATTCTTGTATATAGGAGGCAGTATTATAGTAGTTATATTCTTGTATATAGGAGCAGTATTATAGTAGTTATATTCTTGTATATAGGGTCAGTATTATAGTAGTTATATTCTTGTATATAGGGAGCAGTATTATAGTAGTTATATTCTTGTATATAGGGGGCAGTATTATAGTAGTTATATTCTTGTATATAGGAGCAGTATTATAGTAGTTATATTCTTGCATATAGGGAGCAGTATTATAGTAGTTTTATTCTTGTATATAGGGGGCAGTATTATAGTAGTTATATTCTTGTATATAGGGGGCAGTATTATAGTAGGTATATTCTTGTATATAGGGGGCAGTATTATAGTAGTTATATTCTTGTATATAGGGAGCAGTATTATAGTAGTTTTATTCTTGTATATAGGGGGCAGTATTATAGTAGTTATATTCTTGTATATAGGGTCAGTATTATAGTAGTTATATTCTTGTATATAGGGAGCAGTATTATAGTAGTTATATTCTTGTATATAGGGGCAGTATTATAGTAGTTATATTCTTGTATATAGGGGGCAGTATTATAGTAGTTATATTCTTGTATATAGGAGCAGTATTATAGTAGTTATATTCTTGTATATAGGGAGCAGTATTATAGTAGTTATATTCTTGTATATAGGGGGCAGTATTATAGTAGTTATATTCTTGTATATAGAGGGCAGTATTAGAGTAGTTATATTCTTGTATATAGGGGCAGTATTATAGTAGTTATATTCTTGTATATAGAGGGCAGTATTATAGTAGTTATATTCTTGTATATAGGAGCAGTATTATAGTAGTTATATTCTTGTATGTAGGGGCAGTATTATAGTAGTTATATTCTTGTATATAGGAGGCAGTATTATAGTAGTTATATTCTTGTATATAGGAGGCAGTATTATAGTAGTTATATTCTTGTATATGGGGTCAGTATTATAGTAGTTATATTCTTGTATGTAGGAGGCAGTATTATAGTAGTTATATTCTTGTATATAGGAGCAGTATTATAATAGTTATATTCTTGTATATAGGGGGCAGTATTATAGTAGTTATATTCTTGTACATAGGGGGCAGTATTAAGTAGTTATATTCTTGTATATAGGAGCAGTATTATAGTAGTTATATTCTTGTATATAGGTGGCAGTATTATAGTAGTTATATTCTTGTATATAGGGGGCAGTATTATAGTAGTTATATTCTTGTATATAGGGGGCAGTATTATAGTAGTTATATTCTTGTATATAGGAGCAGTATTATAGTAGTTATATTCTTGTATATAGGGGCAGTATTATAGTAGTTATATTCTTGTATATAGGGGCAGTGTTATAGTAGTTATATTCTTGTATATAGGAGCAGTATTATAGTAGTTATATTCTTGTATATAGGGGTAGTATTATAGTAGTTATATTCTTGTATATAGGGAAAGGTATTATAGTAGTTATATTCTTGTATATAGGGAAAGGTATTATAGTAGTTATATTCTTGTATATATGACCAGTATTATAGTAGTTATATTCTTGTATATAGGAGCAGTATTATAGTAGTTATATTCTTGTATATAGGAGCAGTATTATAGTAGTTATATTCTTGTATATAGGAGGCAGTATTATAGTAGTTATATTCTTGTATATAGGAGGCAGTATTATAGTAGTTATATACTTGTATATAGGGGGCTGTATTATAGTAGTTATATTCTTGTATATAGGGAGAAGTATTAGGCTGGGTTCACACGTGGCGGAATTTCACTTAAATTCCGCTGCGGACACTCCGCAGCGTTAATCCGCAGCGGAGCCGTTTCTCCATTGCCTTCCACTTCTATTTAGAAGTGTTCGTTTAGACGAGGCGTAAAGTTCCGCTGCGGAGCATAGGCTGCGGAGCGGAATTTGGTGTCCGCAGCATGCTCTGTCTGTTGCGGAGCAGTGGCGGACTCATGGCGGAATTTCTCCATTGACTTCAATGGAGATTCTAAGTTCCGCAATGAAGTCCGCAGCTGTCATGCACATGTTATGTGTGCTGCGGATGCGTCTTGCTTTTTTGCCATGACATTTCTTCATTCTGGCTGGACCCATGTATTTCTAGGTCTACAGCCAGACTGAGGAAGTCAATGGGGCTCCCGTAATGACGGGAGCGTTGCTAGGAGACGTCAGTAAATAGTCACTGTCCAGGGTGCTGAAAGAGTTAAGCGATCGGCAGTAACTGTTTCTGCACCCTGGACAGTGACTACGATCTCAATATACAGCAACCTGTCAAAAAATAGAAGTTCATACTTACCGAGAACTCCCTGCTTCTGTCTCCAGTCCGGCCTCCCAGGATGACGTTTCAGTCTAAGTGACGGCTGCAGCCAATCACAGGCCAATAACAGGCTGCAGCGGTCACATGGACTGCCGCGTCATCCAGGGAGGTCGGGCTGGATGCCGAAGGAGGGACGCGTCACCAAGACAACGGCCGGTAAGTATGAATTTCTTTGACTTTCACAAGGGAAAGTGCTGTCCCTTCTCTCTATCCTGCACTGATAGGGAGAAGGGAAGTACTTTTACCGCAGTCCGCAGCAGCTAGTCCGCATCAATTTACTGCACATTTTGTGCAGATCCGCAGCAGAATCTGCAACGCAGATTCTGTGCGGCATTGATGCGGAAAGTTGCGGAGGAAATCCGCCACGTGTGGCCATGCCCTAATAGTAGTTATATTCTTGTATATATAGGGGGCAGTATTATAGTAGTTATATTCTTGTATATAGGGGCAGTATTATAGTAGTTATATTCTTGTATATAGGGGCAGTATTATAGTAGTTATATTCTTGTATATAGGAGGCAGTATTATAGTAGTTATATTCTTGTATATAGGAGCAGTATTATAGTAGTTATATTCTTGTATATAGGGGCAGTATTATAGTAGTTATATTCTTGTATATAGGAGCAGTATTATAGTAGTTATATTCTTGTATATAGGAGGTAGTATTATAGTAGTTATATTCTTGTATATAGGGGCAGTATTATAGTAGTTATATTCTTGTATATAGGGGCAGTATTATAGTAGTTATATTCTTGTATATAGGGGGCAGTATTATAGTAGTTATATTCTTGTATATAGAGGCAGTATTATAGTAGTTATATTCTTGTATATAGGAGCAGTATTATAGTAGTTATATTCTTGTATATAGGGGGCAGTATTATAGTAGTTATATTCTTGTATATAGGGGGCAGTATTATAGTAGTTATATTCTTGTATATAGGGGGCAGTATTATAGTAGTTATATTCTTGTATATAGGGGCAGTATTATAGTAGTTATTTTCTTGTATATAGGGGGCAGTATTATAGTAGTTATATTCTTGTATATAGTGGGCAGTATTATAGTAGTTATATTCTTGTATATAGGGGCAGTATTATAGTAGTTATATTCTTGCATATAGGAGCAGTATTATAGTAGTTATATTCTTGTATATAGGGGGCAGTATTATAGTAGTTATATTCTTGTATATAGGGGGCAGTATTATAGTAGTTATATTCTTGTATATAGGGGGCAGTATTATAGTAGTTATATTCTTGTATATAGGACAGTATTATAGTAGTTATATTCTTGTATATAGGGGCAGTATTATAGTAGTTATATTCTTGTATATAGGGGCAGTATTATAGTAGTTATATTCTTGTATATAGGGTCAGTCTTATCGTAGTTATATTCTTGTATATAGGGTCAGTATTATAAATCCACGTTAGAATTGCAGCCCCATTCATTTCTATGGGGCCATGCACACGACCGTGGTTTTCACGGTCCGTGCATGGCCCGGGAGCCTGGACCGCAGAAAGAACGGACATGTCTTATTACGGCCGTGTTCTCTGGTCCAGGCTCATTGAAAATAATGGCCGCGGCCATGTGCATGGCCCGCGATTTGCGGGCGACTTGCGGCTGACAGTCAACTGCCAGCCGACCCGAAAATCACGGCCGTGCACATGGCTACGGTCTTCTGCATGAGGCCTAACTGTTTAAATGTTTCTCATATCAATAAAACTTTGGTGTCGTAATTCTGTGTTTGGTGCCCAAGGCAGAAATGGAGAGCTAGTTATGCCAGTGTGCATGTAAACATCATCACCTGGGCAGTGCTACGCAATCCTCAGCTACCTGGGTGATTTGGGATATGTTTTAGCAATTATTTTAAAGGGCGCCTCCAGCCAAAACCTCGCCTGTGCTTCTGGATTCCTATGTACAGTCACTGTGTGCAGGCTCTCCCTCCTGTGCAGTCACTGTGGGCCGTCTCTTCCTCCTGTGCAGTCTCTTCCTCCTGTGCAGTCTCTTCCTCCTGTGCAGTCTCTTCCTCCAGTGCAGTCTCTTCCTCCAGTGTAGTCTCTTCCTCCAGTGCAGTCTCTTCCTCCTGTGCAGTCTCTTCCTCCAGTGCAGTCTCTTCCTCCTGTGCAGTCACTGTGTGCAGTCTCTCCCTCCTTTGCAGTCACTGTGTGCAGTCTCTTCCTCCTGTGCAGTCACTGTGTGCAGTCTCTTTCCTCCTGTGCAGTCACTGTGTGCAGTCTCTTTCCTCCTGTGCAGTCACTGTGTGCAGTCTCTTCCTCCTGTGCAGTCACTGTGTGCAGTCTCTTTCCTCCTGTGCAGTCACTGTGTGCAGTCTCTTTCCTCCTGTGCAGTCACTGTGTGCAGTCTCTTTCCTCCTGTGCAGTCACTGTGTGCAGTCTCTTTCCTCCTGTGCAGTCACTGTGTGCAGTCTCTTCCTCCTGTGCAGTCACTGTGTGCAGTCTCTTTCCTCCTGTGCAGTCACTGTGTGCAGTCTCTTTCCTCCTGTGCAGTCACTGTGTGCAGTCTCTTCCTCCTGTGCTGTCACTGTGAGCAGTCTCTTTCCTCCTGTGCAGTCACTGTGTGCAGTCTCTTCCTCCTTTGCAGTCACTGTGTGCAGTCTCTTCCTCCTGTGCAGTCACTGTGTGCAGTCTCTTTCCTCCTGTGCAGTCACTGTGTGCAGTCTCTTTCCTCCTGTGCAGTCACTGTGTGCAGTCTCTTTCCTCCTGTGCAGTCACTGTGTGCAGTCTCTTTCCTCCTGTGCAGTCACTGTGTGCAGTCTCTTCCTCCTGTGCTGTCACTGTGAGCAGTCTCTTTCCTCCTGTGCAGTCACTGTGTGCAGTCTCTTTCCTCCTGTGCTGTCACTGTGTGCAGTCTCTTTCCTCCGGTGCAGTCACTGTGTGCAGTCTCTTTCCTCCTGTGCAGTCACTGTGTGCAGTCTCTTCCTCCTGTGCAGTCTCTTCCTCCAGTGCAGTCTCTTCCTCCTGTGCAGTCACTGTGTGCAGTCTCTTCCTCCTGTGCAGTCACTGTGTGCAGTCTCTTCCTCCTGTGCAGTCACTGTGTGCAGTCTCTTCCTCCTGTGCTGTCACTGTGAGCAGTCTCTTTCCTCCTGTGCAGTCACTGTGTGCAGTCTCTTTCCTCCTGTGCAGTCACTGTGTGCAGTCTCTTTCCTCCTGTGCAGTCTCTTCCTCCTGTGCTGTCACTGTGAGCAGTCTCTTTCCTCCTGTGCAGTCACTGTGTGCAGTCTCTTTCCTCCTGTGCTGTCACTGTGTGCAGTCTCTTTCCTCCTGTGCAGTCACTGTGTGCAGTCTCTTTCCTCCTGTGCAGTCACTGTGTGCAGTCTCTTCCTCCTGTGCAGTCTCTTCCTCCAGTGCAGTCTCTTCCTCCTGTGCACTCACTGTGTGCAGTCTCTTCCTCCTGTGCAGTCACTGTGTGCAGTCTCTTCCTCCTGTGCAGTCACTGTGTGCAGTCTCTTCCTCCTGTGCAGTCACTGTGTGCAGTCTCTTCCTCCTGTGCAGTCACTATGTGCAGTCTCTTTCCTCCTGTGCAGTCACTGTGTGCAGTCTCTTTCCTCCTGTGCAGTCACTGTGTGCAGTCTCTTTGCTCCTGTGCAGTCACTGTGTGCAGTCTCTTTCTCCTTTGCAGTCAGTGTGAAGTCTCTTTCCTCCTGTGCTGTCACTGTGTGCAGTCTCTTCCTCCTGTGCAGTCACTGTGAGCAGTCTCTTTCCTCCTGTTCAGTCACTGTGTGCAGTCTCTTTCTCCTTTGCAGTCACTTTGTGCAGTCTCTTCCTCCTGTGCAGTCACTGTGTGCAGTCTCTTTCCTCCTGTGCTGTCACTGTGTGCAGTCTCTTTCCTCCTGTGCAGTCACTGTGTGCAGTCTCTTTCCTCCTGTGCAGTCACTGTGTGCAGTCTCTTCCTCCTGTGCAGTCACTGTGTACACTCTTGTAAGTTCAGCTGTTTGTGCTCCAGAGTAGCTGCCTGTATGACAGGCTCCATTGTCAGCCATATTAGGTCTCATTTGGCTGCTTTTTCTGTCACCCAGTCACATAGAGAATCTTGCCCTCTTTCAGCTCTCCCTGGCAGTCAATTAAAGTTAGACATATGTCCCTCTCCCATCCCTCTCACTGTGCAGACATACTTGATTGGATCGCTGGCTGTAGAGTAGTAACCAATGGTTTTCTTCACGCTTACTTATAGCCTGTAAGGTTAAATGGCCAATAGGAAAAGTGAAGAACGACAAGTGAGGGTATGTTCACACGCAGGGGCGTAGCTAAAGGCTCATGGGCCCGGGTGCAATAATTCAGCTTGGGCCCCCCTACCACTCCCCAACACCACCATCATCAGACCCCTGCGCGCGCCTATGCCCAAACGCCTTGCCCAACAGCCCCCATAGTATAATGCCCCCACACAGTATAATGCCCCCACACAGTATAATGCTCCCATAGCTGCCCCCACACAGTATAATGCCCCCATAACGTATAATTCCCCCCCCCCATAACAGCCCCATACCGTATAATGCTCCCCATACAGTATAATGCCCCCCATCTTATCAGCCCCCATACAGTATAAGGCCCCCCATCTTATCAGCCCCCATACAGTATAATGCCCCCATATGTGCATAATAGAAAAATAGCATAATTACTTACCTATCCCCGTTCCCACGTCGGGTGGAGGATCCTTCGCCTCCTCCGGTGTCTGCTATGAGTGACTCAGCGCAGGCAGGTGCGATGATGTCGCTACATCCCGGCTGCCTGCGTCGAGCCGCTCAGGGCACAGGGAATGCTGGATCAAGGAGATGTCAGCTCCTTGCTCCAGCATTGATTGGAACCGGGACCTTAGCAGCTCCGTGTGTTATCAGCGTATGAAGCGTGGCTGCGTGATTTTCGCGCAGCCGCCATCATTATGACACTCCGTTTGGATGTTTTTATTCATCCTTTACAGTGCTGTTGCACGAATCTCGCTTGTCCCATGGAAGTGCTTCTGTGTGACATGCGTGGTTTTCACGCACCCATTGACTTCAATGGGTGCGTGATGCGCGAACAGCGCACAAATATAGGACATGTCGTGCGTTTCACACAGTGGACATACGCTGCGTGAAAATCATGCACCTGTCTGCACGGCCCCATAGACTAATATAGGTCCCTGCGACGCGCGTGAAAATCACGCGCGTATGCACGGATGTATAACACGCTCGTGTAAATGAGCCCTGAATATGAGGAACATGGAGGTTAAATTCATCATGGCAACTCTTGCCCCACAATAAGTGATAGAAAGCAGTTTTTATTTTATGTTTTTACAGCGCACACATCATAAATGATGCAAAAAACATGTTGTGCAGGTTATTACGGCCGCGCCAATACTGAATGTGTGTATGTTTTATGTATTGAGACTTATTTTAATGTTTATTGTAAAAAAGGTGTATGTGTATTTTTTTTATTTAACATTACTTTGTTTTTACTTTATTTTTAAACTTGAATGTACTGACATATATCTATATACTGATAGTACACAGGCAGTTGTTAGGACATACCTCAGTTTGCCCTAACAACTGGAAATATGGTAGGACCGCCCTGGGGTCCTTCAATAGACCTTGGGCTGTCTGCCCATATATGGTATGGCCCTCGATCGCGTCACAGAAATTCCCTGTGACACGATCCAGGGGCATCCCCCCTTCTCATTTTCCCCTGAATGCTGCAGTCAGCTATGATCGCAGCATTCACGGGAATAACGGCGGAGATGAGCGGTTTCTCTGATCTCCGCCGTTATAGAGCGGGGATGCGGTTGTGTAATACAGCCATTGCCCCGCTCCTGACAGGAAGTGCGCGCGCGGTCAGCATGAGGTGATGCGGCCGCCGCTGCACTATTGAGCGGCGGTTCAGGCACTGAGGACAGAACATGGGGGTGTTTTGTAGCGCGCCCGCCATGTTCTGTCTTCAGTGCCGCAGATCATTAGTGCAGCGGCGGCCGCATCGCATCATCCTGACAGCGCGCACATGTCAGGACTCAGGAGCGGGGCAGTGACTGTATTACACAGCCGCAGCCCCGCTCTCATACAGTCATGTGTTACTATACTGTATTGTGTTGGATTGTGCAGTTTGCGGTGGAGAGAGGAGGGGGAGCTATGATTTAACGCCCCCCCCTCTCCACCGCAAACAGCACAATACAACACAATACATTACAAGATATTACATTACAACACATTACATTCCAGACTGCAGCTCACCTGGAGTCCTCCGCACCGACTCTTCCATTCCACTGCCTGGAAGCCGTGTCACGTGACAACACGGTCACATGGTACACTAAGTGTACCATGTGACCGTAACCAGGAAGTGCCGGCTTCACAGCACAGAAGATTTCTTTAGGAAGCATGCTGTATGGCAACGGGGGCCCGTGGGCCCCCCAGGCTTAGGGGCCCGGTCGCAAGGGCGACCGCTGCGACCCCTCTAGCTACGCCACTGTTCACGCGCAGTAGCAAAATACGTCTGAAAATACTGAGCTGTTTTCAGGCGAAAACAGCTCCTGATTTTCAGACCTTTTTGTAGAAACTCGCGTTTTCCGCGGCGTATTTTACGGACGTTATTGGAGCTATTTTTCAATGGAGTCAATGAAAAACGGCTCCAAAAAGTTACATGCACTTCATTTTCGCGGGCGTCTTTTTACGCGCCGTATTTTGACAGCGACGCGTAAAATAACACCTCGTGGTAACAGAACACTGTAAAACCCATTGAAAGCAATGGGCAGATGTTTGTAGGCGTAATGGAGCCGTTTTTTCAGGCGTAATTCGAGGCGTAAAATGCCCGAATTATGTCTGAAAACAGGGTGTGTTAACATACCCTAAAAATCAATGAGTCAATACCTATATAAATCCAAGCCAAAAAAAAGCACAATAAAGGTCTATATATATCAGCAATTGAACAAAATAGCCATAAACATATATATAGATCTATCCGTCCAGAGATCAAACAATACAAACAGTACACGATCTTGTGCCATACAAAAATCAGAGACTTTATTGAAAGACGTCATAAAAACAAGTTGGCCAATCAGAGGACCTAAAATGACACACAATAAAACACAACAATGCGGTAGTAAGGGAATATACAATAAATATAATAAAGTTACAAAGTCTTCATATAGAGCAGAGCAAAGCATAAACGCCTTGCCAATGAAACACACGTATAGATGCAACCACACTATAGGGGTGATCTAGGGTGGTGGTTTTGTGGTATAGGAGAACATCATGCAAGACATGGGTTGGTATTGGATTTTGGCCCTGGCTTGGGGTCTCCTCTCTATATAGCTGTATCCTCCTGTTAGGGGTTATATATTTGATCATTAGTTGGTCTTGGAGTATGGATACAACTGTTGCATTTATGCTTTGCTCTGCTCTATTTGAACACTTTGTAACTTTATTATATTTATTGTATATTCCCTCACTACCGCATTGTTATGTTTTATTGTGTGTCATTTTAGGTCCTCTGATGGCCAGCTTGTTTTTATGACGTCTTTCAATAAAGTTTCTGATTTTTGTATGGCACAAGATCGTGTACTGTTGGTTATTGTTTGATCTCTGGACAGATAGATCTATATATATGTTTATGGGTATTTTGTTAAAATCAATGCGTGTCAGTGTAGTGTAAGGATGTAATGATCTCTTAGGGTATATTCACACTCAGCAGATTTGTTGCAGAATTTTCTGTGACCGTCCCATACATCTAAATCGGGCTTATAGAAATCCCTGCATCTGCCTAGATCGGACTTGTATTTCCAGCACATCCCACAGATGATTGATTGGATTGAGACCTGGAGTATTTGGTGACATCACCTTGTACTAGTGGGGTTGTTTTTTTTGTTTGTTTTTTTCAAAAGTGGCTTTTTTTCCTTCCTTTCCAAATTGCAAGAAAAAAAAATCCAAAACAGATGCAGCGTGTGAACCCAGCTGTCACGATCTGTGGGTATGTGGACCCACTGGGCTGTACCGCCGTAGCGGGATAGCAGCTGGCCAAACAGTGTACCAAGTCCGAGCAAGGGTACCTGTGGTAGTACAGACAGTAGCAATGGCTAGGCTCAGATGGGACCTTGGCAGCAGACACTAGGCGTGGTGTAACACAACACGACTCCAACTCTATTAAGGCACAGGAACAAGGTAGCACGGGATACAGGTAGCAGGAACAGGGAAACACTAAGGGACTATTTGCTAGACTGACACGGGAAAACACAACAATGCTCATGCAATGGGTGAAGCGGCAGGGCCCTTCTTAAAGTCCAGTGTGATTAGACAATTCTAAACATGTGTGCGCTGGCCCTTTAAGGTCGTGACGAAGGTCTCGCGCGTGTACCCTAGTGGTCACTGAAGGCCAGAACGGCCGCATGTGCTGGCATCTCCGGGAGCGAAGGCGTCGGCAGGATGAGAGGAGTTTGCGGTCTGTGGCCACGGACGTTACACCAGCCTTAGAGCCTATTCACAATTTATGACCATATTGTGGTTTTTGCTGCGCAAAAAGACCGCAACTTATGAATAGAACCTATAAAAACATGAACTCGTTTGCCTGGCTTCCTGAGCGATGTCTTGAATTACAAGGTCATTTTATATACTTTTCTATGTCTATGCCTGTCCATTAATCCAGAATCTAAAATAATCTGGCACCTATCTGGTCCCATTGAATGTCATACATGAAACTGAATACATAGAAATGAATACTTATTGGAGAAAAAATATATAAATGGATGAAGACTAGTCTAGGTTTGCTCTGAAGGACGGCGTGTTCATGAAGCGGCCGGTTATCTTTTAATTTCGGGGCATTGGATTTGTTTTTGATTGCAGCAGAGCGGGAACACGGGCGATTACACAATGGGGTTAGAACATAAAAAGTTTGATTCCAGGACAAGAAACAAAGGGTCACCTGCTGCCAGTGTAACGCTGTGACCTGCTGTGTATGGTATTATTACACATGTTATATAGTAACACATAGAGCCGGCCATAGACAGGACACCACGGGATGATGGCATATATTATGTTACTAGATATCTGCAAAGACAGGAATAATTCAAGAGAAAAACAGAAATGGAATGGAATTATTTGCGGTTCGCTCCCATACCCCCCATTAGTGAGACCTGTGCAGACATTTTACATTATAAATGGAGTGACTCATTAGGACATATTGATGTGATAGAGGGGAACCCCTCCTCTCTATGAATCAGATTGGTGAGCCACTCACAAACAGTAGCTCGCCCTCGAGCGGACCGTCCGTGCATTATATAATTGGGCATTTGTTTGGATGACCGCATGTAATATTGCATTTCCCCTGCAGGGGCCGCTGCAATGGGAATGTGTGGCCAAAGTGTAAAGAAACCTTCTTGATTGCATCCAGAGTCTGAAAACCCATCCTGATCACATCCAAACTCTTCTCTTGTAATTAGTGTCAGCCTCTGGATGTATATAAGGATGTTTCCATTCACTGACAGAAAACACATATTTTGAAAATGGTTAGGAATTAAAACATAAAGTATATTAGAAAGTTGCAAAACTTTTCAAGACACAGTCATTCTGGTGGAAGTTCCATCAGCAGAACTTTGCTATTCAGAGGGGTCAAAGGGGAGCCTGAAAGAGTACTGTGACCCCCTTCATTTTAGCGATCAGTAGGGGGGGGGTCCCTACTTACTCATTACCTGAAGATGCCTAAAAGTGACCTTCATCTTAAGGTCCAGACCTGTAACAGTAGATATAATTACAAGGAGTCTGTCCCCAGAATGTCCGTATTAAACTAGTACCAGGGTATTGTGGAGGAGACCGACCTGTTTCTAACGTTTATTTTCATTTTCTGCTTACTGCCTCCTTTGTTGAGAAATACGTTTTATTAAGTTTATGCTAATGAGCATTTAGGAGCAACGAGGGCGTCACCATTGCACATAAATGCTCTTATGTCGCTCCCCAGTTCAACCCCCCTCCCTCCCTTCTTAGGGTATGTTCACACGGCTTATTTTTGGCCGTTTTTTCGGGCCGTAAACGGCCTGAAACACGGCCGAGAAAAGTCGGAGGTTGAACGCCACCAAACATCTGCCCATTGATTGCAATGGGAAACGGCTTTCTGTTCCGATGGGCCGTTTTTTACAAACGTTTTTACGTTTTTCAAAACGGGCGTGTAAAAAACGTCCGCGAAAAAGAAGTGCATGTCACTTCTTAGGACCTTTTTGGAGCCCTTTTTCATTGACTCTATTGAAAAACAGCTACAAAAACGGCCGTAAAAAACGGCGCGAAAATCACAGGTGGCTTAAAAAACGTCTGAAAATCAGGAGCTGTTTTCCCTTGAAAACAGCTCCGTATTCTCAAACGTTTGTGAGTTTGTGTGTGCACATACCTTTAGGGTATGTTCACACGGCAGCGTCCGTAACGGCTGAAATTACGGGGATGTTTTCAGGAGGAAACATCCCCGTAATTTCAGCCGTAACGGCATGTGCAGGCGCTTGAACGCCGCGTCCATTACGGACATACTATCTGTAATGCACGCGCGTCCCTGCTCTTCCCTCGGCGCATGCGCACAACGATCTTTCTGCTCGACGTTCTAGTCGGCAGTCTTGCACAAGCGCGAAATAAAGAGCAGGGACGCTGCGCATGCGCAATACTGCCGATTAGAATGTCGAGCAGAAAGATCATAGTGTGCATGAGCCGAGTGAAGAGCAGGGACGGGGCCAGGCATGAACGTGCCGATTGTGCTGCCTGGCCGCTGTCAATCAATGTAAAAAGGGAGGGAGGGGGGTTGAACCGGGGAGCGACATAACAGCATTTATGTGCAATGGTGACGCCCTCGTTGCTCCTAAATGCCCATTAGCATAAACGTAATAAAACGTATTTCTCTACAAAGGAGGCAGTAAGCAGAAAATGAAAATAAACGTTAGAAACAGGTCGGTCTCCTCCACAATACCCTGGTACTAGTTTAATACGGACATTCTGGTGACCGACTCCTTTTAAAGGGTAATTCCACCTAAAATATCCCGTTTTATAATCTGTGTGTGACCATTCATAGACCATCGAGATCCCTGTCTTATCCTCCGCTGTATATTATAAGCAGATATCGTCCACCATCAATCAATCTGTTGCTGATCATCTCTCGTTATCTGTACTCAGCGGCTGGTTAATCTTTATCTAGTGTATCACTGCCGGCCTCGTGATTCCGGAGGAGAATGGAGGATGATGTGCAGCAGCAAACACATGACTGCCCTGCGTAATAGGTGCCCATGTGGCATTCAACCAAGACAAATAATGTGGCACATGGCAAGGACACAGCTGCCCACAAAACAACAAGATACGGGAGATGATGGCCAAAAAATACAATCAGCAGAAAGAAATTTAGTGTCAAAGACCAAACTGTAACATTGTGACGGTTCTTATTCAGCAACACAGATACACAGACGACTCCATTACAGCACGTTATGTGGATATATATATATATATATATACTGCATGTCTTCTAGGTAGCCATTGTGTGTGACTTACTAGTGAAACATAGACACAGTGACATCTCATCCAAACCGTAGCATTGTGCCCAGTGACATATATAATGGGGGGTTACAGAATCAAAGCCTCTCCTACATTGTAGGGATGTCACGATACCAGAATTTGGACTTCGATACCGATACTTCGTTTAGTATTGCGATTTCGATACCAATTTCGATACTTTGCCAATAGTAATAAAAAAAAAAAAGTTCTTCCATTTCTGATGTGAGGCGCGAGGTGTGATGAATTTTGAATGCGCCTCACATTAAGGGCAGATACAGACGGACGTTGCGTTTTTGCGCGCGCAAACAACGCAGCGTTTTGCGCGCACAAAAAACATTTGACAGCTGCGTGTGTCATCCGTGTATGATGCGCGGCTGCGTGATTTTCGCGCAGCCGCCATCATAGAGATGAGGCTAGTCGACGCCCGTCACTGTCCAAGGTGCTGAAAGAGCTAACTGATCGGCAGTAACTCTTTCAGCACCCTCGACAGTGAATGCCGAACACAATATCGAAAAACCTGTTGAAAAAAAAGAAAAAGTTTGTACTTACCGAGAACTTCCCGGCCGTTGCCTTGGTGACGCGTCCTTGGTGACGCGCCTCTCGACATCGGGCCCCACCTCCCTGGATGACGCGCCAGTCCATGTGACCGCTGCAGCCTGTGCTTGGCCTGTGATTGGCTGGAGCTGTCACTTGGACTGAATTGTCATCCCGGGATGTCAGACTGGAGGAAGAAGCCGGGAGTTATCGGTAAGTCAGAACTTCGTTTTTTTTTCTACAGGTTCATGTATATTGGGATCGGAAGTCACTGTCCAGGGTGCTGAAACAGTTTAACTCTTTCAGCACCATGGACAGTGACTATCTCCTGACGTCGCGTACCGATAATTTTTTTGCCGGGTTCGGCCAAAACGAGTTCGGCCGAACCCGGTGAAGTTCGGTTCGCTTGTCCGGCTTCGCTCATCGCAAAGACACTCCGTTTGGATGTTCGGAAACAGAAAAGCACATGGTGCTTTTCTGTTTACATTCATCCTTTTGACAGCTGGTGCGCTGTTTCAGTCGGTTCGCACGGAAGTGCTTCCGTGCAACCTGCGTGGTTTTCACGCACCCATTGACTTCAATGGGTGCGTGATGCGCGAAATACGCAGAGTTATTGAACCTGTCGCGCTTTTTGCGCAGCAGACAAACGCTGCGCAAAAAGCACGGACTGTCTGTACTGCCCCATAGACTTGTATTGGTCCATGCGTGCCGCGTGAAAACCACGCGACCTGCACGGACCGAATACACGCTCGTGTGAATCCCCCCTAATAGTAATTAATCCCATCATGTTTCTCAGTCATAATGGGTTAATATGTAAGGTACATGATGGGGTTAATTACTATTAATGTGAGGCACATGGAGGTTAAATTCATCACACCTCGTGCCTCACATTAATAAGTGATAGAAAGCCGTGTTTATTTCATTTTTTTACAGCGTACAAATCATAAATACCTCAGTATGCCCTAACAACAGGAAATATGGTAGGACAGCCCTGGGGTCCGTCAATGGACCCTGGGCTGTCTGCCCATATATGGTATGGCCCTCAATCGCGTCACAGGAATTCCCTGTGACGCGATCCAGGGGCATCCCCCTTCTCATTTTCTCCTGAATGCTGCAGTCAGCTGTGATCGCAGCATTCAGGGGAATAACGGCGGAGATGAGAGGTTTCTCTGATCTCCGCCGTTATAGAGCGGGGATGCGGCTGTGTAATACAACCATTGCCCCGCTCCTGACAGGAAGTGCGCGCGCGGTCAGCATGAGGAGATCCGGCCGGCGCTGCACTAATGAGCGGCGGTTCAGGCACTGGAGACAGAACATGGGGGTGTTTTGTAGTGCGGCCGCCATGTTCTGTCTTCAGTGCCGCAGATCATTAGTGCAGCGCCGGCCGCATCACCTCATCCTGACCCCGCGCGCACATGTCAGGACTCAGGAACGGGGCTGTGGCTGAATTACACAGCCGCAGCCGCGCTCCCATACAGTCATGTATTACTATACTTAGCTGTGCGGCTGCGCAGCTCAGTATCGAAATACAGGAAATAGCGGTATCGAACCGTTTGGGGATGCACAGTATCGAAACAGTATCGAAGTTTCGATGCACCGTGCATCCCTACTACATTGTCAGTTGCTTTAGGAATTTGGGGATTGTACCCTGGATCCCAGGATACTGACACCATTCAAGGAACGCTCCTCTTCACTGAAGGGTGTCATTGTTACGATGGCAGATGCAGGGAGCTGGAGTTCTTGCTGCCTGGGCCTCTGATATTTGGAGCATGCGGGTATGTTTTGATGAGAAAACGATTGCTCCACGGAAACTGTGAAGATATTGAATGGCGGACCCATGGGTATATGATGCTGCCACGTAGCCTTCACTGGGAAGCAAAATTACTGTAACAAGAGAGTAAGGCCGGGTTCCCACGGGGCGTATACGCTGCGTAAAAATCACGCAGTGTATTCAACCTGGAACCCGCAGTACATTCCATTCTAAAATGTGCACCACATTGTGGTGCGATTTTTCGAATGGAATATCCGCTGCGGAAGGAATCCGTTCATTCTTACCCCTCCCTGCCCCGACATCCGCTCCGGCCTCCATGGATGATGTTTCAGGCCATGTGACACTACAGCCTGTGATTGGCTGCATCGGTCACATTGGATGCAACGTCATCCCAGGAGGCCGGACTGCAGGAAGGAGGGCGTTCTGGGTACGTTTTTTTTTTCCGGAGTTGCGATTTTTGCGGTGTAAACGCTGCGATTATGCTGCAAAAGTCGCAACTCTTGGCTTTCTGTTGTGGGATTTTCATCCACATTGAATTCAATGGGGAAAACCCGCTATGGAAAATCAACAAAAACGCAGCATAAATTGACATGTTACATAGTTACATAGTTTGTACGGTTGAAAAAAGACACATGTCCATCAAGTTCAACCAGGGGATGGGAAAGGGGAAGTAAAAAATTTCTACACATAGCAGTTAATATTTTTTTGTTCTATGAAATGATCTAACCCTTTTTTGCAGCATCTCCTGTCCCTGCTGTGACGGCTCCTGTGTTGTCTCCTGTCCCTGCTGTGACGGCTCCTGTGGTGTCTCCTGTCCCTGCTGTGACGGCTCCTGTGGTGTCTCCTGTCCCTGCTGTGACGGCTCCTGCGGTGTCTCCTGTCCCTGCTGTGACGGCTCCTGTGGTGTCTCCTGTCCCTGCTGTGACGGCTCCTGTGGTGTCTCCTGTCCCTGCTGTGACGGCTCCTGTGGTGTCTCCTGTCCCTGCTGTGACGGCTCCTGCGGTGTCTCCTGTCCCTGCTGTGACGGCTCCTGTGGTGTCTCCTGTCCCTGCTGTGACGGCTCCTGTGGTGTCTCCTGTCCCTGCTGTGACGGCTCCTGCGGTAGGCTATTCCATAGATTCACAGTTCTCACAGTAAAGAAGGCTTGTCGCCTCTGCAGGTTGAACCTTTCTTTTTCCAGACGGAGGGAGCGCCCCCTTGTTTTTTGAGGGGGTTTTACAAGGAACAGGATTTCACCATATTTTTTGTATGCGCCATTCATATATTTATATAAGTTAATCATGTCCCCCCTTAGTCGTCTTTTCTCAAGGCTAAATAGGTTTAGTTCTTTTAATCTTTCCTCATAACTTAGGAATGTAATTAAATTCCACTCCGCAGGTCAATATATTAGGACCTGTTCACACGGAGTATTTTGACGAGCTTTTTGGAGCAGAAACCGCTCTGCAAATCTCGTCAAAAACAGGACGAAACTGCCTCCCATTGATTTCAATGGGAGGTGGGGGCGGTTTTCTCCCGCGAGCGGGAGAAAGAAGGGACATGCCCTGTCTTTGCGCGTTTATGCCTCTGACCTCCCATTGACATCAATGAAATCGCGGCAAACGACGTGCAGGAAGGACAAAATCTGCCTCAAAATCCCAAACGGAATTTTGAGGCAGAGTTTTCCTCCTGCAAAAAACTCAGTGTGAACGAGGCCTTAACGTTTACGCTGTGGTTTTTTTCGGCAGCGTGGGCATGAGATTTACTAAATCTTTATCCACTTTGCTGCTACTGTAAATGCTGCGGAATTTACGCACAGAATTCCGTTGCGGAAATTCCGCAGCTTTTAAGCTACATGGGAACCCGGCCTCAGGGAATTATATGCCATAAACCTCTTACCACTGGGAACCATAAATTTTTACGGAGGAAATTCCCGCTCCCCATTCCTGGTGCAGAAGTGACCACAACAAGGGTACAATGATTTACATAAAACAGGAAAACACAGAATTGAGGGGCCCAGAGTAAAGTATAAAATGTGTCACCGTCTGGTGCTTCTTAATGCCCTCACAACCCTAACCACCTGGGCCTGGAGGACTTGATGCTTGTTTGCCCTCATTATAGGGCCGGAGGGGATCACAGCACAGGGGTACAACCATTTCTACGAGATTTGCAGCCACCCTGGGCAGAGCCCCCTCTGCCCCCTCTATGGTAGGTACGCCCTGGTACACAACTCTTCCATATACAAGCAAGAATCATTCAGATAATAGGGGAGAGCGGCTGCAGGGAATCCCATTCTCATCTCTATCACGAGAATACAGGTAGCAGGAGAGCGGCACATTGATACAGACCCTCTGCTCTGTCCATTGGCAGTATTCTCTACAACTGCTCCTCCCTATTATCTGAATGGCTTATGCTATGTTCACACTGAGTTTTTTTGCAGGCGGAATTTCTGCCTCAAAATTCCGTTTGGAAGTTTGAGGCAGATTTTCCTCTCCCTGCACGCCGATTTTCGCTGCGTTTTTCGCCCGCGGCCATTGAGCGCCATGGGCATAAAACGCAGTGAAATACGCTTTATCTGCCTCCCATTGATGTCAATGGGAGGTCAGAGGCGTAAACGCCCGAAGATAGGGCATGCCCCTCCTTTCTCCCGCGAGACGGTTTTACCGCTCACAGGAAAAAGACACCTCCGCCTCCCATTGAAATCAATGGGAGGCATTTTCGGGCCGTTTTTGACGAGTTTTGCGGCGCGGCTTCCGCGTCAAAAAACTGGTCAAAAACCTCCGTGTGAACATAGCCTTAGAGTTGAAAGGGCAGCAATTCAGTTTAATTAAAATAAATGCCTAGCGCATGGCTTGGATAATAAGTATATATTATAGTGTTAGTGTATATGGACATTATAAAAGGAGGTCCTTCACTTGGGACCCCCCTCTATGAGCCAAAACAGAGAGCGGTTCCCACCTGGAGGACTCGAGCTGTCCTTGTATTACATAGACGTCCATTCATCTGACTAGCCATCATGTAATACTACATTTCACCTGCAGCGCCACGGGGGCTCCAAACTGAGAGTTGTCTCATCAAACAAGGGAATGCCATTCACTAACACACAAGCGAAGATTCATCTGTGGTGAACCTGTGTAGAAACTATATTGACAAAGCAGACCCGGATTACTCAGCAGGGGGCGACACTGAGCACAGGAGACAGTCCCTTCTAGGGTGCAGAGAATATGAAATCTGTGCTGTATCCTAAGGCATGTTGGGAGGGATATTGAGAATAAAACACAGTGATTTAGCCGACCTTTACCCTGAAATTCAGGAATAGTGGCAGGCTTGCTGCATCATCGATGGTTTCATCAGTCGTATTTTGTTCTGCACATTTTATAGGTCGACTGGACTGAAGATGGATCATGATGCATCTTCATCTAAATGGAACGAAAACTCTCATCATGATTGTAAGATATCCCTGGACAAGGAGCCAAAGAACAACACAGGTAAGGAAGACCTGATGCAATGAAGTTAGACTGACCAGGGGTCAGAACTGTTGTCTAGCAGCATTGGGGTTATGGCTTCAAATCCGACCAAGGGCAATATCTGCATTGAGTTTGTATGTTCTCACCGTGTTTGCTTAGTTTCCTCTCGTTATCTCACACACTCCAAAAACATCCTGATAGGGAATTTAGAGTGAACCCCACAGAGGAGAGTGGGTGATTTTTTTTATTACAATCCTGACATCTAGTGGCCACAGCATGTATTACAACTGCCATGAATGTTCTCATTTTTCGTTTTATCAACGATACAAAGTCCCTGCATAAACAAATGTCAAAATCGATCTCATCTATCTATCTATCTCATATCTATCTATCTATCTATCTATCTATCTATCTATCTATCTATCTATCTATCTATCTATCTATCTATCTATCTAATCTGTCAAAAAATAGGCAGCACTCTGTAGTTTTAAAGTGAAAAAATCAAAGGTACTTTATTGCCCAATGTGGGACGTTTCAGCTCTGTCCTCTAGTGTAGGGGTCTCAAACTCGGCAGGGTAAGTGGGCCACATATAGAAAAAATGGGAAGTTGACGGCCGCATTACTTTCAAATTTGATACAATACAAAATTATTGTTAATCGATTAGTTATTTGAACTACTATAACACTATATTACTACATTACTATAATAATACTACATTACTATAATAATACTACATTACTATAATAATACCGCTAGGTTTAAAATTTGAGGGAATTCTCCACAAGCTTATTTCAAGAATCCAGTTTTCCAGTTTAAGTGTCGCTAAAAGCAGTCCGGTGGCTCAGATGGCAGACACACGAATGTCAAGATTGGGCAGCCCCTATTTAGATACTGCCACAGAGTCCTCTCTAGATGCTACCACAGAGTCCTCTGTAGATACTGCCACACACCCACTTGTAGATAATGCCACAGTGCCCTCTGTAGATGCTGCCACAGTGCCCTCCGTAGATGCTGCCACAGTGCCCTCCACAGATGCTGCCATAGGATTCCTCTGCTGTTGGAGCCCCTGATGTCACTTTCCATACACTGTGACGTCAGGGGATCCTACTGGACCGCAATGTGATATCAGGGGCAACCTCAGAGCCGGTGTCCCGGAGCAGAGCACTAGTATAGGCTCTGCGCCGGAAATCTGGGGAAGCCACTGACACAGTGTCCATATATGGACAGTGATGTCAGGGGCTTGCCCAGAGCTGGAGTCCCGGAGCAGAGCCACTTCTAGCACTCTACCTGGGATTCCAGCTCTGCTCCTGACATCACTGGGACTCCTGCTCTGGGAAAGCCCCTGACATCACTGTCGGTGTATGGACAGCGGTCAGAGGCTTCCCCAGAGTCCCGGAGCAGAGCCTATACTAGCGCTCTGCCCGGGACGCCGCTCTGGGGAAAACCCTGACAACACTGTCCCGGAGCAGAGCCTGTACTATTGGCTCTGTGTCCCGCGGGCCGCAGATGACAGCCCCAGGGGCCGCATGTGACCCGCGTGCTTGAGACCCCTCCTCTAGAGGACAGAACTGAAACGTCACACATGGGGCAATAAAGTACCTTTGATTTTTTCACTTTAAAACTACGGAGTGCTGCCCATTTTTTGATTGCTGTATAGTTGGGACTTTGGTCTGTTCCCTAGGGCTTGCACCCAGATTCTATCCGTGCTGCTGGATTTTCTGTTTTTCTATCTATCTATCTATCTATCTATCTATCTATCTATCTATCTATCTATCTATCTATCTATCTATCTATCTATCTATCTCATATCTATCTATCTATCTATCTATCTATCTATCTATCTATCTATCTATCTATCTATCTATCTATCTATCTATCTATCTATCTATCTATCTATCTTTCCTCTCTCTCCTTTTGTCTCTACTTCTTATAGTATAATAACACAAATAGATACATTGTGTGGATAACTTCTGTTATTATGATGATTACTATAATGATCGAAGCGATGTCCCTGCACTGAGGCTCCTGGAGTCGCACTTCCACGTCCTGACCAGCAGGTGGCGTGACCCGCCCAGTGCCGATCCACGCATGCGTCCTCTACCGCAGACCGCGCAGGCGCATTGTGGTTGCCGCGGCAGTGAGGAGGAGAGGAGGCGCTGGATTCTCTCGCGAGGAAGGACGCCATTATCGCCCACAAAACAACACGAGAACTCGCCCCCAAACGGTAACTGGCGACCTGCGGCGGAGCTGTGGGTTCACAGGGCTCCGGGGGCCTCCCTGCCACCCTCTCCGTCTACCCTGAGTCCCCCCGCTATTCACGGGGACCAAGACAGCGGAGAGGAGGGCGGGATAAGAGGCCTGAGGCGGGAGGTGCGGGTTGTGAGGTGAATTATCGCTGCGGCCTGGTGTACTCTCGTCACGGCCTCCTCCGAGCCTGGAATAAGACGTTATTACGGTCACACAGGCGCCCTGACCTGACGCACTGCCCGAATAACAAGCACGGGGCTGTGTACAGTAATATATGAGATGTGTCCCCTCTCTGGGGAAGTTCAGCAGTCGCCCATAGCAACCAATCAGAATCCTGCTCTTAATATTTACAATCACTATGGAAGATGAAAGCAGTGAGCTGATTGGTTACTATGGGTAATAGCGGCCTTCTAGGGCCCCTATAGTAGTTATAGGGGGCAGAGGTGACGGTCACACGCGGGCCCTGGTAGATGGGGGGCCAGGAGCTTCAGGTTACACCTCCGGGTAATACCGCCACTTTCCCAGCATCGGTCTCAATAATTTCTCGCCCGTGAGTCCTCTGTTACACGGCGACATTCATTCACTTTAATAAAAAATTTTTTTCCTTTGCTAAAAAAAACCTTTCGATAAGTCATAGAGACATACCAGAAGTTTTGATCAGTGGGGTGCGGGTGCTGAGACCCCCACATCGCTGAAGCAAAGCTACGAAAGCGCAGTGATCGGGGCTCCCTGTCCGGCTGAAAACGCCTCATGTAGAAAGTCTATGAGCGCGTCCTAAGGCTGGACTCACACGACCGAGTGCAAACAGACGTGAAAAACGGCACCTGTGCGGGACGCGGGTCCCTCAGAGACTTGAGTCTATTACGGGATCTGTGAAAACGGAAGAAAATAGGACGTGTACAAATTTTCCACGAACCCTTCACACGATCCTTTAAAACAACGTTCGTGTGACGGCCATTATTAAACCGGCTGTTACGTGGACGGATACTACGTTCGTCTGAATAAGCCCTAATGCTAAGAGGTTATTCACACAAATGGGATAATCGGCCGCGTGACCGCAGTTTGTTTAACGGCCGTCACACGGCTGCATTAAAATCAATGTATGTCTATGGGGCTATTCACACGTCCGTATTTTTATTTTTAAAGGACGATCTAAACAGTCCGTAAAAAGTAGGACATGCCGTATTTTTGCCCGTTTTCACAGATCCCTGAATAGACTCAAGTCTACGAGGGATCTATGAAATCGGGCACGCTTGGATGCAAATCGGCCGTGAAAATTTTCTTTCACGGTCGATTTGACACCCGTTCGTGTGAATAAGGCTTATCGAGGAGCGCCAATCACAGCCGAAGATGCAGGGTGCTCTGTACCTTGGTTTCAGCAATGTGGGGGTTGCAGCACTCGGACCATCACCGATCAAAACTCCTGATTTGTCTCTATGAGGTATCAAAAGTTTTCTTTAAAGAGGCTGTCACCAGATTTTCAAACCCCTATCTCGTATTGCAGCAGATCGGCGCTGCAATGTAGATTACAGTAATGTTTTGTTTTTTTCAAAAACGAGCATTTTTGGCCAAGTTATGACCATTTTTATATTTATGCAAATGAGCCTTTCTTAAGTACAACTGGGCGTGTTTAAAGTAAAAGTACATCTAGGCGTGTATTATGTGTGTGTGTAACATCTGGGCGTGTATTGTGTGTGTGTAACATCTGGGCGTGTATTGTGTGTGTGTAACATCTGGGCGTGTATTGTGTGTGTGTAACATCTGGGCGTGTATTGTGTGTGTACATCTGGGCGTGTTTTGTGTGTGTAACATCTGGGCGTGTATTGTGTGTGTACATCTGGGCGTGTATTGTGTGTGTAACATCTGGGCGTTTTTACTTGTTTTACTAGCTGGGCGTTGTGAATAGAAGTGTATGATGCTGACGAATCAGCATCATCCACTTCTCTTCGTTACCACCCAGCTTCTGGCAGTGCACAGACACACAGCGTGTTCTCGAGAGATCACGCTGTGACGTCACTTCCTGCCCCAGGTCCTGCATCGTGTCGGACGATCGAGGACACATCGGCACCAGGCGACAGAGGCTACATCGACTTACCTGCAAACGCCGATGCTGCTGCAGAATGAACTGTAGCCTCTGTCGCCTGGTGCCGATGTGTCCTCGCTCGTCCGACACGATGCAGGACCTGGGGCAGGAAGTGACGTCACAGCGTGATCTCTCGAGAACACGCTGTGTATCTGTGCACTGCCAGAAGCTGGGTGGTAACGAAGAGAAGTGGATGATGCTGATTCGTCAGCATCATAGACTTCTATTCACAACGCCCAGCTAGTAAAACAAGTAAAAACGCCCAGATGTTACACACACAATACACGCCCAGATGTTACACACACAATACACACCCAGATGTACACACACAATACACGCCCAGATGGACATAACTTTAAACACGCCCAGTTGTACTTAAGAAAGGCTCATTTGCATAAATATAAAAATGCTCGTTTTAAAAAAAACAAAACACGTTACTGTTATCTACATTGCAGCGCCGATCTGCTGCAATACGAGATAGGGGTTTGAAAATCTGGCGACAGAGCCTCTTTAAGTGCAGTCACTTTTTAACCCATTAAGGACGCAGCCTAGTTTTGGCCTTTAAGGGGTTTTCCAGCTTCTGACAACTGATGACCTATCCCCCGTATCAGAGCCCATTTTTCAAATCGGACATATTTCAATTCATGTGGTAATAACTCTGGAATGCTTATTCCTATCCAAGCGATTCTGAGACTGTTTTCTCATGACACATTGGGCTTTATGTTAGTGGTAAAATTTAGTCTATATATTCAGTGTTTATTTGTGAAAAATAGCAAAATGCAGAGAAAATCTTGAAAAAATAGCATTTTTCTGAATTTTTATTTATCTGCTTGTAAGACAGACGGTTATGCCACCCAAAATAGTTACTAGTTTACATCCCCCATATGTCTACTTTACGTTGGCATCATTTTTTGGACATTCTTTTATTTTTCTAGGACGTTACGAGGCTTAGAACATAAACAGCAATTTCTCATATTTTAAATACAATTCCAAAAGCCTCTTTTTTTTTTTTAGGTACCAGTTCAGTTCTGAGGTGGCTTTGAGGGCCTTATATATTAGAAACCCCCATAAAACACCCCATTTTATAAACTAGACCCCTCAAAGTATTCAAAACAGCATTTAGAAAGTTTATTAACCTTTTAGGTGTTTCACAGGAATTTAAAGCAAAGTAGAGGTGAAATTTACAAATTTTGTTTTTTTTGTAAGAAAATCGTTTTTATTCCATTTTTTTCTGTAAAACAGAAGGTTTTACCAGAGAAACGCTACTCGATGCTTATTGCCTAGATTCTGCAGTTTTTAGAAATATCCCACATGTGGCCCTAGTGTGGTAATGGACTGAAGCAAAGGAGCACCTAGAGGATTTTGAGGCCTCCTTTTTATTAGGCACCATGTCCGGTTTGAAGAGGTCTTGTGGTACCAAAAGTGACCCTGTTTGGCAAACTACACCCCTCAAGGAACTTATTAAGGGGCATTTAGACCCCACAGTTTTTTTGCTGCATTTTGTGGAATTAGGCTGTGCAATTTAAAATCTAATTTTTTCAATAAAACTTAGAAATGTTTAATTTTGACGAGGAATAAAGGAGAAAAAACACCCCTTCATTTGTAAAGCAATTTCTCCCGATTACGGAAATACCCCACATGTGTTCACAAACTGCAGGTTGGACAAACGGCAGAGCTCAGAAAGGCAGGAGCGCTATTTGGCATGTCGATTTTGCTGGATTGGTTTCTGGGAGGTACCAGAACAGGGGAAACCCCTTGAAAGTGACCCCATTTTGCAAACTAGACCCCTTGAGGAATTCATTGTATTTTTCATGTGGTGCGTGCGACTTTATGGTCAGTTTTTAGTTTTTTTTTATTAAATTCTTTTGGACCGTTCACCGAGCACAATAAATGACATATTCACTTTATGCTGCGGGGCGATACCAGATGTTTATAGCTTTTTTTATGTTTTATGGCGTTTGCACAATAAAATGCTTTTTATAAAATATCTTACTTTTTGTATTGCCATATTCTAAGAGCCATAACTTTTTTTTTAGTTTTCCATCAAGAAAGCCGTGTGAGGACTTGTTTTTTGCATAACGAATTGTAGTTTAGATCAGTACCATTTTCAGTTACATGCGACTTTTTGATCTCTTTTTATTCCATTTTTTGGGAGGTGAAGTGACCATAAAAAAATGTGATTTTGGTATGGTTTATTATTATTATTATTATCTTTTATGGTGTTCACCGCGCGGGATAAATAACTCAATACTTTTGTAGTTCTGGCCGTTACGGACAATTTTGTATAGGTTATTTGTTTATTTTTTGTAATAATAAAGAACTGATAAGGGAAAAAGGGGGATTTTTACTTTTATTACTTTTAAACTTTTAATTTTTTATTTTTACACAACTTTTTTTTAAACTTTTTTTATTTTGTCCCACTAGGGGACTTGAAGGCAGGAGGCCCTGATCGCAATTCTAATACACTGCACTACATGCGTAGTGCAGTGTATTAGAGCTGACAGCAAGCATAGTGGGTCCTGACTTTGTCAGGATCCACTAGGCTTCCGTAGATGGCATAGCCGGATGCCATAGCAACCATCACCACCCGCTATCATGTAACCCCTAAGAAGCCGCGATCGCTATTGAATGCGGCTTCTAAGGCCGAAATGGCTGATCCTCCCGTGACGTACTATTTCGTCATGGAGCACGAACGATGTGCATGACAGAATAGTACGTCAAGGAGCGGGAAGGGGTTAAACTGTGTGATTAGGATAAAATTCTGACTGTGGGTCTAAGGACCCGAACTAACGCCCCGTGCAAACGACCGTGTCCGTAATTAGTCATCCGCATTTTCGGTCTGTGCTCCCATCATAAAGTATGCGGAGCACGGTCCTTAACCCCTTCCCGCTCCTGGACGTACTATTAGGTCATGGTGACTATAGCGTTCGCGCTCCATGACCTAATAGTACGTCTCGGGAGTAACGGCTATTTCGGCCATCCTCCCGACACATACAGGAGCTGTGACAGCTGCTGTCTTGTTCAGCAGCTGTCACAGCTCCTACAGCGGGGACCGATCGCTGTGTCCCCACTGATTAACCCCTTAAAAGCCGCGTTCTATAGAGATCGCGGCTTTTTAGGGGTTAAGCTGCCATCGCCGGCCTGCTACGCGATAGCGGCCGGCGATGGTGACTATGGCAACCGGACACCAAACAATGGCGTCCGGCTATGCCATGGACGGAAGCCTAGTGGGTCCTGACAACGTCAGGACCCACTATGCTTTCTGTCAGTGACTAGCTGACAGCTCTAATACACTGCACTACGCATGTAGTGCAGTGTATTAGAATAGCGATCAGGGCCTCCTGCCCTCAAGTCCCCTAGTGGGACAGTAATACAGTAAAAAAAAAGTTAAAAAAAGATGTGTAAAAATAAGAAAATAAAAGTTTTACAAGTATTAAAAGTAAAAATCCCCCCTTTTACCTTATCAGTCATTTATTATTAATAAAAATATATAAACAAACATATAAACTATACATAATTGGTATCGCCGCGTCCGTAACGGCCTGAACTACAAAATTATTTCGTTATTTATCCCGCACGGTGAACGCCGTAAAAGAAAATAATAATAAACCGTACCACAATCACAATTGTTTGGTCACTTCACCTCCCAAAAAATGGAATAAAAAGAGATCAAAAAGTCGCATGTACCTAAAAATGGTACTGATCGAAACTACAGTTCGTTACGCAAAAAATAAGTCCTCGCACGGCTTTATTGATTGAAAAATAAAAAAGTTCTGGCTCTTAGAATAAGGCAACACAAAAAGTGAATGATTGTTTACAAAACTTATTTTATTGTGCAAACGCCATAAGACATAAAAAAAAACTATAAACATCTGGTATCGCCGTAATCGTATCGCCCCGCAGAATAAAGTGAGTATGTCATTTATAGCGCACGCTGTAAAAAAAAAAAAGAATAAAAAACAATAGTAGAATTTAGAATTGCTGTGTTTTAGTCACCTTTCACCTAAAAATAGAATAAAAACTGATCAAAAAGCCGCATGCACCCCAAGAAAACTACAATGTATTCCTCAAGGGGTCTAGTTTCCAAATTGGGGTCACTTTTGGGGGGTTTCCAATGTTTTGGCACCACAAGACCTCTTCATACCGGACATGGTGCCTACTAAAAAAGAGGCCTCATAATCCACTAGGTGCGCCTTTGCTTCGGAGGCCGGTGCTTCAGTCCATTACCGCACTAGGGCCACATGTGGGATATTTCTCTAAACTGCAGAATCTGGGCAATAAATATTAAGTTGCGTTTCTCTGATAAATCCAATTGTGTTGTAAAAAAAATTGTATAAAAAGGATTTTCTGACAAAAAAAAATAAATGTAAACTACACCTCTAATTTGCTCAAAATTTCTGTGAAACACCTAAAGGGTTCATAAACTTTCTACATGCTGTTGTGAATACTTTGAGGGGTCTAGTTTCTAAAATGGGGTGTTTGATAGGGGTTTCTAATATATGGGCCCCTCAAAGCAACTTCAGAACTGAACTGGAACCTAAAAAAATAAATAAGTGAGGCAATACTTCACTTCTTACATTATACTGATAATGAGCCGTGCCCACCCCGAGATGACCCCAGTTTTCACCGTTTGTATAAACGGAGACCCCTATTAGACCGTTTCAGTGCCCGGTTTTCCCAAGCATACACCCCTGAGAATTGTATTTCTATTGATGAGTCCCTGGTACATTTTAAAGGGAGGGTTCAATTCCGCGAGTACCTGCCGGGTAAGAGGGCAAGGTATGGCGTGAAGATGTATAAGCTGCGAGAGTGCATCAGGGTATACCTACAGGTTTAGGATATATGAAGGAAAGGCCACCCCCAAACCAGACTGCATCCTGGACTACAATATGTACATGGGAGGTGTGGACTTGTCAGATCAAATCCTGAAGCCCTGCAGCGCCATGCGGTGTGGTATAAGAAGCTGGCCGGGCACATCATACAGATGGCATTGTACAATGTGTACGTGCTACGTCGATGTGCAGGCCAGACGGGAACTTTCCTGGAATTTCAAGAGGTGATTATCAAGAACCTAATCTTTAGGGACCAAGAAGGGGGGCACCCAGTACTTCTGGAAGCGAGGCCACACGCATCGTACCAGGGCGGCAACACTTTCCAGGAGAAGTTCCCCAAACTGGCAAGAAGGGAAAAAGTCAAAAGAGGTGCAAAGTCTGCTATAATGGATGACACAATATATCAATGTGACACGTGTCCCGAATAACCAGAGCTCTGTATGAAAAAGTGTTTTGAAATTTATCATACATCCCTTGGTTTATAATTTACCCCAATTTTACTTACCCTGATGCACTCCGCACAGCTTATCCCCCCTCGTCTTTCCCTTCTGAGCCCTGCTGTGTGCCCAGGCAGCTGATAACAGCCACATGTAGGGTATTTCCATACCCGGGAGAACCCACATTACAGTTTATGGGGTGTAGGTCTCCGGTCAAAATGCTCACTACACCTCTAGATGAATGCCTTAAGGGTGTAGTTTTTAAAACGGGGTCACTTCTTGCGGGTTTCAACTGTACTGGTACCTCAGGGGCTTCTGCATACATGACTTCGCACTAGAAAATCCCCAGTAGGCCAAATGGTGGTCCTTTCCTTCTGAGCCCTCCCATGGGCCCAAACGGCAGTTTATCACAACAAATGGGGTATTGCGGCACTCAGGACAAATTGCGCAACAGAATGGGGTATTTTGTTTCTTGTGAAAATAAGAAATTTTCAGCCAAAACTACATATTATTTGAAAAAAATAATTTTGTTTTCATTCCCAGCCCAATTCAAATTAGTTCTGTGAAAAAACTATGGGGTCAAATACCCATAAATGAATTCCTTGAGGGGTGTAGTTTCCAAAATGGGGTCACTTCTGGTGGGTTTCCATTGCTTTGATACCTCTGGGGCTCTGCAAATGTGACATGGCACCCGAAAACCAATCCAGCAAAATCTGTACTCCAACAAACACATAGCGCTCCTTTCCTTCTGAGCCCTCCCATGAGCCCAAACGGCAGTTTATCACCACAAATGGGGTATTGCCGCACTCAGGACAAATTGGGCAACAAAATGGGGTATTTTGTTCCCTGTGAAAATAAGAAATTTTGATCACAAATTACATTTTATTGGAAAAAAATTACATTTTTTTCATTTCACAGCACAATTCAAATACGTGCTGTGAAAAAACTGTGCGGTCAAAATGGTAACAACAACCATAAATGAATTCCTTGAGGAGTGTAGTTTCCAAAATGGGGTCACTATTGGGGGATTCCTACTGTTTTGGCACCTCAACACCTCTTCAAACCTGGCATGCTGCCTAAAATATATTCTAATAAAAAAGAGGCCTCAGAATGCACTAGGTGCTTCTTTGCTTCTGGGGCTTGTGTTTTATTCCACGAGGGCAGTAGGGCCACATGTGGGACATTTCTAAAAACTGCAGAATATGGACAATACATATTTAGTAGTGTTTCTCGGGTAAAACCTTCTGTGTTACAGAAAAAAAAATGAATAAAATTGAAATTCAGCAAGAAAAATGAAATTTGCAAATTTCACCTCCACTTTGCTTTAATTCCTGTGAAATGCCTGAAGGGTTAAAAAACTTTCAAAATGCTGTTTTGAATACTTTGAGGGGTCTAGTTTTTAAAATGGGGTGTTTTATCAGGGTTTCTAATACATAGGCCCCTCAAAGCCACTTCAGAACTCAAGAGGTACCTTAAAAAAAAGGCTTTTGAAATTTTCTTAAAAATATGAGAAATTGCTGTTTATGTTCTAAGCCTTGTAACGTCCAAGAAAAATAAAAGAATGTTCAAAAAACGATGCCAATCTAAAGTAGACATATGGGAAATGTGAACTAGTAACTATTTTGGGTGGTATAACCGTCTGTTTTACAAGCAGATGCATTTCAATTCTGAAAAATGCTATTTTTTCAAAATTTTTTCAAAATTTTGCAATTTTTCACCAATAAACACTGAATATATCGACCAAATTTTACCACGAACATGAATCCCAATGTGTCACGAGAAAACAGTCTCAGAATCGCTTGGTTAGGTTTAAGCATTCCGACGTTATTACCACATAAAGTGAAATATGTCAGATTTGAAAAATGGGCTCTGAGCCTTAAAGGCAATGTGTTGCCAGAAAAACATGTTGTTTTTTTTTTTAATTAAACATTTAGTGTGTAGGTGATTAAACATTGTTCAAATTTTTTTGTTTTTTTTCACGAGTCAGGAAATATTATAAATTAATTCTAATTTATAATATTTCCCATTGCTGGTCACTAGATGGAGCTATTCCCAAAATTGCAGCATTGCAAAATTGGGTAAAAAGCCCTCGCTCTAGTGAGCTCTCAGCATCCCCCCCTCCTTTATCCTGGCTAGTGCCGGGATAAACGAGGGGTTTGAACGGTCTAACCTCCTACACTGTGTGTCGCCATTTTTTGAGCTAACACACAGTGTAGAAGGTTAACATACAGTAGTAAACGTACACAAACACGAACATACATAGAAATCTCTTACCTGCTCCTGCCGCCGCGGCTCCCTCCGGCCCGTCCGCTCCGTCTGCTGCCGCTGGTCCAAGTGCACAAGTCCGGAAGCCGCGACCGGAAGTAGTAATCTTACTGTCCGGCCGCGACTTCCGGTCCACAGGAAAATGGCGCCGGACGGCGCGCATTTCAAATTGGACTGTATGGGAGCGGCGCATGCGCAGTTCCCACACAGACGGCTTACATGTTAGTGGATGGAACGGGCCCCGTTTGCAGTCCCTATGGGACTGTGGCTGCCGTATTCCATGTCTGTATGTGTCGTTAATCGACACATACAGAAATGGGAAAAAAAATGGCAGCCCCCATAGGGAAGAAAAAGTGTAAAAATAAGAAAAAGTAAAACACAAACACACAAATAAATATAAACGTTTTTAATAAAGCACTAACATCTTTAACATATAAAAAAAAAAATTGTGATGACACTGTTCCTTTAAGTCCAAAACTAGGCTGCGTCCTTAAGGGGTTAAAATAAAAAAATAGAACCTGTCCCTTTTTTTTTTTTTTTTTTTTTTTTTTTTTTTACAGATGCTTTCTACGGCCCGGACACCTTCCCGTAAATATATGGGAAGGTGTCCGTGCACCATAGGAATGAGTGGAACCGTATTTTGATCCGCAATTAGGGTCCGTAACTGCGACCAAAAATACGGTCGTGTGCATGGGGCCTTACAGCATCGCAGGGATTTGACGTTGTTTCGGCTTTAGGCCTTATTCACATGAGCGATAAATACGTCCGTGTGAAGGCCGTTGAAACATTGGCCGTCACACGGACCTATGTAATTCAATGGGGCCATTCACACGGTCACTGTTTCAACGTAACGTGTGAAGGGTCCGTGAAATAATGATGTCCTATTTTTGTGTGCTTCACGTTTCCCTCCATAGACTCTATTCTATGATAACGCGTCCCCCAGGGTACAGCGCGGATGCACCTCGGATGTGAAAAATGGCAGTTTTTCACGTCCGAGGTTTGAAACGTTCGTGTGAATCCAGCCTTACTGTGTATTTTGGGTTTCTGCTGCTGTGAACGGATTTTTAAAGGGAATCACTGTAAAGGGGTGTCATGTTTTATTTGGAATCCCATTAGTTCCTCAAGAAATAAACAATTTTCTAAATATGTTATTAAAAAATGTAAAGCTACCTCCGTATATGGCTTACTCTCACTACACAAATGACCCGGCTACCAGGTAGGAGTATCCCGGCATCCCCTGCGTCTTGCCATAGGAGCTGTAGACTCAAAACGATAAAAGATTTACATGTGTTTGTAACAAAGAGAAATGATGTTGTAAGATCCATTGAAGGCAAGAAGTGATGTGCGTTTGTTTAGTTTTCAAATGCAGCCAAAGGCCTTATGCACACGAACGTATTTTTTTCCTCCCGTAAATACTGGCGTAAGTACGTGTGCTTTGTCACACGTATTCGACCCGTATTCCACCAGTATTTACGGACCCGTGCCCGTAAATACGGGTCCGGTGTCACCAGTATTCCACCCGTATTTACGGACCTGTTTTCTCTGCACTAATCGGCAGCCCCTTCTCTCTATCAGTGCTGGAAAGCGCGAAGGGGCAGCCCTTTTGGGCAGAGTTTCCGCAGCGATTGAAAGTAAAAGAAGTTAATACGTACCATTGTCTTGGTGACGCGTCCCTCTTTTGACATCCAGTCCGACCTCCCTGGACGACGCGGCAGTCCATGTGACCACTGCAGCCTGTGATTGGGAGGTCGGACTGGAGGAAGAAGCAGGTAAGTTAGCTTAATACTATTAACTCCAACGGTAGTCACTGTCCCGGGTGCTGAAAGAGCTACTGCCTATCAGTTAACTCTTTCAGCACCCTGGACAGTGACTATCCCCTGACGTCGCCTAGCAACGCTCCCGTAAATACGGGTGCCCACACGTAGCCACCCGTGATTACGGGAGCCCCATAGACTTCTATGGGCCTGCCCGTGCCGTTATTACGGCCTGAAATAGGACATGTTCCATATTTTTTAACGCCACGGGCACCTTCCCGTAAGAAAACGGGAAGGTACCCGTGGCCAATACAAGTCCATGGGGCCATAATTACGGCTCGTAATTACAGGCGGTTTTACGTTCGTGTGCATGAGGCCTAAAGGAATGGATCTAAAAAAACGCATGCATTTTTAAAGTGTTTTATCTTTAAGCCTATAACCATTGATTTCAAAACCACAGCTGAAACACTTAAAAATGCATGTGTTTTCCACATTTTCTGTAGGCTGTGTTTGAAAACGCAAAAAAAACCGCGTTGTCCCTGTGCTTGCAGCACCTACATTGTCATCTGTACTTCTGATTGCCAACACAGAAACATCTGCACAGCTTAAAATTCTAGATGTATCTTGTGTAGAGATTGAAGTGCCACTGAACAGCACATTTCTATGCTGAAATCTAAGACATAAACTCCAGTCTTTTCACCCGCATTGGTCACAGTAATCTAAAACCTGTTTACTCTATCTTGGTTTTGATGATTTGGCGAGATCTCAACCCAGAACCTCACAAGATACAGAACACCTGCAGCGTCCTATTGACAGTTTTCTAGATCTGGAGGTGCTACATTTTTTACTTATTGCTCCGAAGGGCTTAGGGCGAGATCTGTGTCTGATTAGACGTCCGCTTTTCTCAAACGCTGAGATTTCAGCTGGAATATTTTCCTGGAAATCATCTCTCTGATAGAATCTCAAAATAACTAAAGGATGTACATCTTGGTGCAAGTTTGAAAATGTAATCCTTTACTTCTTAAATATTATCTGGAGCTAATCTTGAAATTGGCTACACAGAATGTTTCAAAAGACAAAACAGCCCCTTGTTATATGCTCCAAAGCCCCATATTTCCCCTCAGTTCTTATAATTTATATGCTGACCTGTGTCCAATCTCAAATTAAAGTGCTGAAATCCCAGGGAAGTTCTGTTTTTGTTGGACGGACATTGACCTGCGCTGTGTTGCGTTTGGCCACCTTTCTCTGGTAGCTTAATATTCAGAGTGAAAACAATTACTAAGGAATGCATAGATCATTTTTTAGACCTGCTGCGGATGCATTAAGTTAGGATATCTCCTAATAGTTCCACAACAAGCAGGTGTAATTCCATAAACTACCAATTGTATTTGACATTATAATATATAATTCACCTTTACATTTTTTTGAAAGGGACACTGCTTCTGTTTTTGAGGAATTGCAGAGCAGAGGTGTTCGTCTTGTAGTTCTCCTGTTGCTCTGCGGATGCCAGAACTTGCTGGGAGTTATAGTTGCAGACCACTGCTTTAAAGGGAATGTGTCATCAGAAAATGACCTGTTGTTTATTTTGTAAGAATTTTTGGAGTTTTTTTTAAATTTATATATTCCATCTTATCTATATAAAAAAATAATTATAAAAATCTTGCAGTTTCCACTGTGGCCACAGAGCCTCATTATAGACTGATCCTTCCTGTTCTGTCGAGATCGCTTCTCAGCAGTCGGCTCATTATCGTCACAGGCAATATTACAATGGGAGGCAAAGGCTTTTATACAATGATCGGGCAAGCGAGCGTTCATATGATTGCTCGTACCCGATCGTTGCCCTGTGTAACCAGGGCAACAATCAGCCGATGAATGAACAGGCGCTTATTTATCGCTGATCGGATAGTTTATGCTGTTATAAAAATGGTCACTAGTCGGCAGCACAATCTCCCTGTGTCACGTCCCGATTCTAGCCTGTATTAATGATCGACGATCCAGCATGTTTATTGGCGCTCATTAACTCCATTCACAAGGAGCAACTATTGTAATGTGTGGGGTTGAATGATTGTTAATATGATTCTAGGACGCCGTGCATTTGCATCATGTCGGCCTCACATCTGCTTGTGCTGTATTGTCGATCGGCGCTTGTCTTTCCGGTCAGAATCTGGCCATGTAAAACGACTTTAAAGGGAATCGGTCAGCAGTTTTGAGACCTCAAAACTACTGACCGTGTGATATAGGGGAGCACATTGTAACTATACAATTTTTCCAGGTGATTCAAGTTGCATGACTGAGAAATTGATGTTTAATTCCCCTCACGCCGCTGTCACGAGTGCCACAGAAGCAAGCCCTTGATGTGCGAGTTCTCCTAGTCTCCTTACTGCACGCTGCCATACCGCCCCTCTACTCTGAGTGACGGCTCTAGCGGGCTCCTGATCGGCCACTCTAGCCGCCACTCAGCAGCGAATCGCACCTGTGACCGCTGCACCGGGGGAATTAAATGTTAGTTTCTCGGTCATGCAACTTGCATGACTGAGACTTGCATGACTGAGACGTTACAGCCCCCTACCCCTCCCCTACATTGTGCTGTCAGCAGTTCTGAGCCCACAAAACTTTTGACAGAATCCTTTTAACACCTACATATAGATAACACAGGATCCACCATTGGCAGTAGGTGATGGACACAGCTCGCCTCCTCCACCCCCCTGCACAGGTCACAGAGCATGCCTAGAAAACTCCCTTCAATGGGTCAATTCCAGACTATTGTTTCCTATGGTCATTGTGGCTGTAAAGCATTTCTCTGAATGCCGTTAACAGCAGCTCAGATTATAATTCTGCACAGAACAAATGTAAAAAAATCTAAATATAAAAACAGATTAGAAAAAAATTAATGTTATAGGTGATACTTTCCCTTTAGAGTAAATCAATTCCACAGGTTCCAAAACTCGAGAGAATTGGTTAGAACTAGGGCTGCACGATGCATCAAAATATCGATACTACTTCGATGCCTTGCACCCTCGAACGGTTCAATACCGTTAATTCATGTATTACTAAGCTGTGCGGCCGCAGTACTGTAACACATGAATGTAGCCAGAGCGGGTGTGTGATACAGCCATTGCCCCGCTCCAGAAAAGTGTACGCACACGGTGAGCATGCTGTGATTTGGCCGGCCCTGAAGACAGAGAACATGGCAGGCGTACTGCAAAACACCCCCATGTTCTGTCTTCAGTGCCGACGCCACCGCTCATTAGTGCATCGCCAGTCGCATCACCTCATGCTGACCGCGTGCGTACACCTGTCAGTAGTGGGGCAATGGCTGTATTACACAGCCGCAGCCCCGCTCTAACGGCGAAGATCAGAGTAATACGGACAGTCTCCTTTGAAGCCCTGCCAGAGGCAGAGCTTCAAAGGAGTACAAAGATGGCAGACCTGGGGGCCTTTATACCCCCAGGCTGCCATAACAACCATTATAAACTGCCGATTGGGGCGCGATGGTGTGTTTGAGGGGGCGCCTCCTCTGAACCTAACAATTTAAATGCCGTGGTCACGATTGACTGCGGCATTTGAGGTGTTAAACGGGCGGAATCAAAGTGAGTTTTCATTCCGCCCGCTGGAGTGAGGTGTCGGCTGTGTAACACAGCCGTCATCCGCCGAGTATTGAGCGCGTGAGTGCGCTCCATACTTCCCCTTCGCGACATTTCAGTAATAGTACGTCGTATGTCGCCAAGGGGTTAAAAAGGTTCCAGAATGTTTATTTAGAAGGGTTCATAACCATTTTCAGGTTTAGTCATTTAGGCAGCATCTATTTATACACGAATAGGTGTCTGTCATTGCCACTGAGATTTGATAGCTAAAAAAGGGCACTATGTGTATATATATATATATATATCGCATTTTATTTTTTATTGTATTTTTAATTCAGAAAGATAATGGTGCTGCGTGACGCTATGTGAACACTGCAGTGGTGCTCAGGTGGATAGATGTCCTCCCCACGCTCTCACTCTCTGTGCCGTAAACGCCCGAAAAACGGCCAAACAACCGGAAGCAGAACGCCTCCAAACATCTGCCCATTGATTTCAATGGGAAAACGGCGTTCTGTTCTGAGGGAGCGTTTTTCGCAGAGTTTTTTTTTACGCGTAAAAAAACAGCCGTGAAAAAGAAGTGCAGGATACTTCTTGGGACGTTTTTGGAACGGCCGTAAAAAACGCAGCGAAAATCGCAAGTGGCACAAAAAAACGTCTGAAAATCAGGAGCTGTTTTCTCTTGAAAACAGCTCCGTATTTTGAGACGTTTTTGACTCTGCGTGTGAACAGAGCCTAAGGGACACCCATACATAGAGACACGGCCTCAGCGGGGACACACCCTCTATCATTTTCAGATGATAATCCCTCCCCCCATTTAAATATTAGTTAGGCAATAACTGCTGACATTCAGTATACAGGCAGCTTTACTCTTGATCACCATGGCGATGATATATATTTATATATTAGGTAGAATCTTGTGGGTTGACCTTGTGGCACTATCACTCCATTTTTGGCATCAGGGACAAGAAGAACTGGATGAGCGACACCGATGGTGTCTGACGACCTCTTACCCCCGCTCTCACCATAGCAATAAATAGACACCTGCAGCTGACTGGCCTTGTTCACGGTGGGGCCTGGGGAGATAGCTGGCGGCAGTGATTGCTCTCACTTTAGTTTAGGGCCCTGTTACACGGGCCAATGATCGGGAAATGGTGCAGAACTCTCGTTCCTGGTCATTGACCTGTGGAAACAGGGTAACGATCACCATACGAACGAGCAAACACTCGTTCATCGGCTGATCGTATTGTTTCTGCAGCAGAAACTTATTATATATTTTCGGCAGCACATCTTTCTCTAATCGGAGACGTGCTGCCGACATGATAGAAATGTATGGGGACGAACAATCGTAGTAATGTATGACCAGTCTCGCATGCCAGTAACTTGGGAAATATCAGTCGCTCTCAAGATATTGACAACATCCAATGTGAGAAGTTGGCATGTATGCTTTAGACAGGCTGTTTCTAGATTTTTCTAAAGTAATTTATTTTTTATATATTAAGGGGGAGGAGTTTTAGTTTTTAGATGGACTTAACATTTAGTCTTGTTTGACCTGATTACATTTTTTGGGTATGGTACAAGATATCTGGATTACATCTAAGCTGCAAGTTATGTTTTATGTCTCAGAATTGATGTCTCCCTCTATCCAGCTGTGATAATCAACACCCTTCATGGGGTTCAGATCTATCGAACATCAACACAACTCGTTTGAAGTACAAGCTGTCCTCCCAGACTCCGATATCTCTCTCTCTGAAAACTGGGCCAGATGGCTCTTCTCAAAATCATTCCTCATTTCTGGGCTCTCTTGGGGTGTCTGTCATAAGTCTTGCAGAGCTTTGAAAAAAATTGCTGTCTTCTAGACATACTAGCTGTGATGAACCTGTTTGTGGATGGGTTTTTCCAATGGGAAAGGTACACATGTTTATCCATCCACAAGTTGTAATTGCAAGCTGTAGAGACATTGATTGAACATCAGATGTTCTTCACGAGATAAATTTTTTGTTTGTGAACTGTGCAGCAATTTGTATACATACATATAAAGCAGTTGTGTACGTGTATTAGAAGAAAACAAAAAGTATGTTTTTTGTTTTCATTCAGAAACGCTGCCACCTTGGTCTATGGGTCGTGTCTGGTATTGCAGCGCAGCTCCATTTAAGTGAATACCAGACTCATGGACAAGAGTGATGCAGTTTTTTTAAAGAGACTCTGTCACCTCATTATAAGTGCCCTATATTGTATATGATGTGATCGGCCCTGTAATGTAGATTACAGCAGTGTTTTTTTATATAGAAAAACTATCATTTTTGACGGAGTTATGACCTATATTAGCTTTATGCTAATGAGTTTCTCAATGGACAACTGGGCGTGTTTTACTATATGACCAAGTGGGCGTTGTGAAGAGAAGTGTATGACGCTGAGCAATCAGCGTCGTACACTTCTCTCCATTCATTTACACTGCACATAGCGATATAGCTATATCACTATGTGCAGCCTCATACACACACACTAACATTACTGCTGTGTCCTGACAATGAATATACATTAACTCCAGCCAGGACGGGATGTGTATTCAGAATCCTGACCACTTCTGTAGCGTCTCTGTGATTTACAGCATAGCAGGCGTAGTCTCGCGAGATTACGCTGTAAGATGTCATTCACAGCGAGAACTCGCTGTGCTGTAAATCACAGAGAAGTGCAGAGAAGTGGTCAGGATTCTGAATACACATCACGTCCCGGCTGGAGGTAATGTATATTCATTCTCAGGACACAGCAGTAATGTTAGTGTGTGTGTATGAGGCAGCACATAGTGATATAGCTATATCGCTATGTGCAGTGTAAATGAATGGAGAGAAGTGTACGACGCTGATTGGTCACTGATTGGTCAGCGTCATACACTCCTCTCCACAACGCCCACTTGGTCATATAGTAAAACACGCCCAGTTGTCCATTGAGAAACTCATTAGCATAAATCTAATATAGGTCATAACGCCGTCAAAAATGATCGTTTTTCTAAATAAAAAACACTGCTGTAATCTACATTACAGCGCCGATCACATCATGTACAATATAGGCCACTTATAATGTGGTGACAGAGACTCTTTAAGCCAGTCAGGAATTGACACAAAGGAGAGGAGCTGTATCCGTCTTCCCTCTGTACTTTTCCTTCCTTTTTGTATGCACTCCTGGATTTTCCTTAAAAAAAAGCAACAAACTGCATCAAAACTGCATGTGTGAATCCAGCCTGAGTAAAACTTATTTTCTCAGATCATAACTGGCTTTGATATTCTAACGTGAATTCTGAGCAGTCTTCTTTTACAAGAAATTGAGTGACAAATCAAGTTTCCTGCCCAATAAATAGATAATATCCAGAGCATAAAAAACAATGAAGTTCACCTAAAGAATTCAATTAAAGCTGCTTCATCTAGACTCTAATCCTCTAACAGTCTCCATAGACAGCAGATATTAGTTGCCAGAACTAAATTGGGACCAAAACTAACATTGTTTGTGCAGTTTAGGGTCTTTTTTTTTCCCCATTTTGCTCTCTTCCACCTTCTTGATTTAGTTTTACAGGTTCATAAGTAAAAAAGGAAAATTAAAGAAAAATATTCTGGAGGGTTAAAAATATTCTCTTGGCAAAGCAGAAACCGTATTTTTGTTTTTAATGTAGTCTTGGAAGCCGTAGGTATTTCAGCGCTGGGGTGCTCTGGTCCCAAGATCACAGATGTCTGGAGCCTTTTATGTGCTTGATATGGTATCCGGTCTGGTCCCCCACAAAACTCAGGGGAGCAGAAAACACTCCTGGTAAACAGAATTTTATAGGGAACATGTCCGTTCTTATTTCTCAACCAAAATTTGGTAGATCTTATAAAACTATGTGCCCACATACCTTTTGATTGCTTTGTGTTACCTTGTTTGTCCAGATAAACTACTTTATTGCCATATGCAAATGACTCTTCAAGTGCCACTCAGGTGGTCCGTTGCGCCCGCAGGTGCTACTGTTCTCGCCATTTTAACCTGCTCGACGACACGTTCTTGCCATAGCGTGGCAACGTCCGTTCTGAGAACGGGGGCGGGATTAAGCAGGCTAAAATAGCAAGAACAGGAGCACTTGAGGGGGAAACGGACCACCTGAGTGGCACTTGCAGAGTCATTTGCATATGGCAATAAAGTAGTTTATCTGGGCAAACAAAGTAGTACAAAGCAATCAAAAGGTATGTGGGCACTTATACAAGACCTACGGAACGCTGGGACCAGTTTGGTAGGCAAATAGGACCTGAGAGGTTCGCTTTGCGTTTCTTCTAGTGTTTTTCTTAACTTGTTAGTGACCGTCCCATACTGTTTCTACGTCGGTCACTAACAGGCCTTATTCCGATGCCATAGACTTTTTACGTCGCGGCATCGGAATACGTAAACCGAGCAGGGAGCTGTCAAATCTCCCTGCTCTCAGCTACCAGATGTAGCTGAGGGCTGGGGGCGTCCCTGCTCTGCCGGGTGAGATTGATATTAGTATCGATCTCACCCGTTTAACCCCTCAGATGCGGTGCTGAATAGCGTGCACCTCATCTGAGTGGTTTTGGAGAGAGGGAGGGAGCTCCTCTCATCCAACTGACACCCGGCGATAAGATCGCCGAGTGTCTGTTTCTCCGATGGCAGCCTGGGGGCCTAATAAAGGCCCCCCAGGTCTGCCTGTGGTGAATGCCTGCTAGGTCATGCCGGAGGCATGACCTAGCAGATGCCTGTCCGTTTTACACGGACAGGCATAATACACTGCAATTCAGAAGTATTGCAGTGTATTATAAATGCGATCGGATTATCGCATAGTGAAGTCCCCTAGTAGGACTAGTAAAAAAGTTTAATAAAAAGTGAAAAACAAATGAAAAACCCACTTTTTCCCCCTTACAAACTGCTTTATTATTAACAAACAAAATAAAGTAAAAAAGCCCCCAGGTCGGCCCTCGGCATATGCCTATTAGAATGTGCCAGAAGCACATTCTAATAGATTGCCTGTCAAATTTAGGGTATGTTCACACGCAGTGATCAAAAACGTCTGAAAATACGGAGCTGCTTTCAGGTGAAAACAGCTCCTGATTTTCAGATGTTTTTGTGGCAACTTGCGTTTTTCGCGGCGTATTTTACGGCCATTTTTGGAGCTGTTTTTCAAGGGAGTCAATGAAAAACGCCTCCAAAAACGTCCCAAGAAGTGACATGCACTTCTTTTTCGCGGGCGTCTTTTTACGCGCCATCTTTTGACAGCGACGCGTAAAATTAAGCCTCGTGGGAACAGAACACCATAAAACCCATTGAAAGCAATGGGCAGATGTTTGTAGGTGTATTAGGGGTGTGTGACCATACCCTAAGGGTATGGTCACACGTACACGTCCGATACGCCTGAAATTACGGAGCTGTTTTCAGGAGAATCACTCAAACAATAAAGTTAATATGTAATTTAAACTGCAAGGTTAACACCGTAAAAAAAAAACGCAAAAAACGATAGCGAAATTGCTATTTTTTTTCCATTGCCCCCCAAAAAGTCATAATAAAAGTTAATCAATAAGTCCTATGTACCCGAAAACTGTACCAATCAAAACTACGTCTCGTTCCGCAAAAAACAAGCCCAAGAAATCACTACATTGACGGAAAAATAAAAAAATTACGGCTCTTGGAAAGCGATGATGCAAAAACAAATAATTTTAGTTAAAGTATTTTTATTGTGCAAAAGTCGTAAAACATAAAATAAAATACATATGTGATATCGTCGTAATCGTACCGACCCATAGAATAAAGGTAACATGTTATTTACGCCGCACAGTGAACGGCATCCATTTAAAACGCATAGAACAATGGTGGAATTTCAAGGTTTTTTTTTCTATACCCCCGCCAAAAAAAGTTTATAAAAGTTAATAAATAAATTATATGTAACCCAAAATGGTGCCATTAAAAAGTACAACTAATCCTGCAAAAAACAAGTCCTCATACAGCGATGTCGACGGAAAATTAAAAAAGTTATGTCTCTTTGAATGCGACTATAGAAAAACGGGGAAAAAAAATAGCTTGGTCATTAGGGCCTAAAATAGGCTGGTCACTATGGGGTTAAAACACCATGATACATTGTTTCATTTAAAAGAAAAAAAATGGTTAAACGGTTCACATAGCCTTTTACTTGTTCTCTTAGCCATAATAATTACTAAGATCGAAATATTACAATGGAAATGAGGTGATAATAATTTGTGTGCTAGAGAGCACAAAACAGAGTAGGATCAGTGGGTGTTAATTGTAAATTCGTTCAGCTGCCATATTGGTGTTAAGTGGTGAGAGGAAATAGAGGCTCTTATTCAGATGAGTAGCTACTAGTTCCAATATTAGAAAATATCTATACGTTTATTTTGGCTCTTGAATAACCTTGCATTGTCCTTCGATACATTTACTAATGCACGTCATGCTCCTGGCTGCTCTTCCTTACTGGACGCAGGATTGTAGATTGTTTACCTGGCCACATGTGAGATCCATGTGTCATTCCTGTGGTAACAGATACTACAAGAGGGGGCGCATGCGCGCAGCTGAACATGGTGGACGCGTTCTAACCAGGCTCCGCACCTCGTGAAGGCAATCCAGCATATATATCGCTAACAGCAGACCTCGAGACCCATAAAAGAAAGGAGAGGTACCTTAGAGGTTCGGGCATCCACCTATGGCCAGAGGGAGTGGAAGAAGGGGTAAGCAAACCCAGGCTCAGAGGTCCGTGGCAGATATGCTGATGGCGGCGCCGAACATGGCGGAGCAAGGCCTGCTGCAACAGCAGCAGGGGACACAGATAGAATCCAGTTCGGCGGTGTTATCACAGGATTATCCTGTGCTCCTGCGGGAAAATAGCAGCACATCACTATTGCAGGCACAGGAGGATTTACAAGGAGAGGGCCCGATCCCAGACCTGGGACTGCCGCAATTAGCGCCCGTTCACGTCTCACAGCACTCGCCCATGCAGCCGGCCATTACTTCCGGGTTGACAGAGGACGCCATCTTTTCCTGCATATCAAGAGCCATGCAAGCTCAGATGGGGGAAATAAGCTCCAAGATAGCCGCGGTACATCAAGATTTACACAAAGTGGGGGCGCATATGCAGGCTATTGAGACCAAAATGACCTCAGTCACTGCAAGAGTTAACCAGAATACTAGATTTATGGAGGATCTGCAGGAGCAATTGGAGGAAGCGAACACCAGAATTGAGGACCTGGAAAATCGTTCTCGACGCTATAACTTCAGGATCAGAGGGGTCCCGGAATCTCAGACGGAGGTACCGGGGGTGGTTCGCCTGCTACTCACTACATTGATACCTGATATATCGGAATCACATATGGAAATTGACCGGGCCCATAGAGCATTGACGGCCATGAGGAGGGATGGACTTCCCAGAGATATTATAGTGAAACCACACTATTATTCGATTAAAGAGAAGGTGATGGAAAGAGCTAGGAAGCTCCCGGTGATCACCATTTATAATACAGCGGTTCAGATATATGCTGATTTGGCTCCCCAAACCATTCAAAAAAGGCGGATGCTTCGCCCTATTCTGCAGACCCTCAAACACCATGCTATCCCATACCGGTGGGCATTCCCATTTCGTCTCCTCTTCATGCGCAATAATAGGCAATATGGCTTCTCTACGCTACAGGAGGGAGAGGACCTGCTGAGGGACTTACATATTCTACCACCCCAGGATAAAGCTAGCTCCTCCCGACTCCCCATACGGGATCCCCCGTTGTCACCAATATGGCGTACCCAAGGAGGCCGTCCAGAGTTTCCTCGGGAACAGAGGGTGGAATCTCGTCGGCAACAATTGAATCCGACATGACGGAAAGGAGGTCGATTATAGAAGCAGATAGTTTCTTTTTCTTTCTCTTTCTTTATTCTTCATATCGGCCGGAGATGTCTTCAAGCAGCACGGATGCTGAATTTCAGCCGGATACCGCCATTTGCAGTTCTCAGCGGACTGGGAGCCGGGGATCCATACGTTGGGGGGGATGTGGGGATTTCTTTTGCTGCTCTGGACTCCCACTTATAGTAATGGAAATTTGTTTATAAGCTGACCCGAAAAAGGCGAGGAAGGGTCTGGATGGGTCAAGTTCGCAGTGAGTTGGTACTCTGGCTATAGATATGTTTGTTTTTTCTTTTTAAAAAAAATATGAAAGTTTGCTTTACCTTATATTTAACATGGGAATGCCTATTATGCTCAGGGTTGATATGGGTTAAGGGGTTGAATGTCTGGATATATATTTTCGGAAATGCTGTGCCTTCACGACGGTCTGCTGTCCCCCTGTTAGCAGTCTTTTCTTGACTGCCTAGTCGGTAGACTATGTTCGGTACTATTGATACCTTGTGTATGTCTTATTTTTGTTCTGTCTTTTACCCCCTTCCCTTTCCTTTCTTTCCTATTTCTGACCTTTGTCTCTATGGCGGGATCCTAATACGCACATGGTTCTACCTCCTGCTCTATGATGGCGGCCATGGAATCTGCTAAAACCTTTAGCTTACTCACACATAATGTGCAGGGCCTTAATTCCCCGATCAAGCGTCGAAAAGCTTTCTTGTATTATAAATCCTCTCATGTTGATATATTATTTTTACAGGAAACGCATTTTTCTACCTCCTCTGCTCCATCGTACTTTCATAAACACTACTCACAAAAATTTTTGGCTAGTGCCTCTACTAAGCACAGGGGAGTGGGCATATGGTTGTCTCGGTCGGTCCCGTTTACACCTCACAACACGATCTCTGACCCGGATGGCAGGTACATCCTGGTCTCGGGTCTGTTACATGAATCTCCAATAACCTTTATTAACTACTATGCCCCGAACTCCAATCAACCGGCGTTCTTCCAGGGTATGTGGCGCAAGATCCATTCATCGATAGAGGGCCCGATAATCATGGGTGGGGATTCTAATATCGCCTTGGACGCGTCCATGGATAAATCCCACGCATTCAGGGTGCGACTTATACCTCCTACGTCAACCAGCATACAAGTAGCACGTTTCTTCCATTCGGTGGACGTCATAGATGTCTGGCGGGATTTTAACCCCACAGCGAGGGATTATACTTATTTCTCCTCAGCCCATAATATCCACACCCGTATTGATCATGTTATGATGTCAACTAGCTTACTCCCTAAGGTCACGGATGCTAGGATTTTGGCTACACCCTGGTCTGATCATGACCCGATTGTGGTTCGGTTGTCAGATTTATGTGGGAGACCGCCTATCTCCTCTTGGAGATTGAATGAGTCATTACTATCGGATCAGGAGATAGTTAAAGAAATCCAAAGGGATTTGGACACATATTTCCTACTTAATAAGGCACTAGACACCTCAATTATGTCCAATTGGGCGGCTCACAAAGCAGTGATTAGGGGGAAATTCATCCAGATAGCCTCGCGTAATAAGAAACGGTTGAAGGAGGTTCTGGCGTTAAAGGAGAGGAAGTTTGCGGATCTGTCTAAGAAATTTAAAACAGACCCCTCAGCAGTTATTAAAGCAAAATTAGCAGAAGCTAGAACAGAATTAAATTTATGTCTGACAAGTTGGGCGGAAAAAAGTCTGCGTTGGTCACAACATAAGTTTTTTACACAAGGGGATAAACCGGGAACATTACTCTCTAGACGCCTCACGCCCCGATTTAACACCTCAACACCACCGAAACTGCGATTGGCGGATGGATCTTTATCACAGAATCCCACAAAAGTTGTAAAGGCCTTTCAGGATTTTTATTCAGCTTTGTACTCAGCTCCACCTCAGTTTGATAAAAATAAGGCTAGGGTCTTGTTGGAAAAAACATTCCCTACTAAACTTTCCCAAGGGGATAGAGAAACACTGGATGCTGAATTTAGATTGGAGGAGGTATTGGATGTTATTAAAAATCTGAAGGCTCATAAAGCCCCGGGGCCAGATGGGTTTTCCTCAGGTTATTACAAACACTTTAGGGAGGTCCTGGCCCCGCACATGGTTGAATTGTTCAATGCTTATCGGGAGGGTAACAATTTGCCCCCTTTTTCGAATCTAGCCTATATACATCTTATCCCCAAGCCTCATAAGGATCATACAGATCAGGCTAACTATCGCCCGATATCCCTTCTTGATGTGGATCTTAAGATTATGACAAAAATTCTGGCGGTTAGATTGAATTCATTCCTAGCCACATATATACATAAGGATCAGGCGGGATTTATACCCCTCCGCCAGGCGGAAGACCAGACGAGACGGGCTGTGGACATTATCTCAGCTGTTCGTTCGGGGTGGGATGGTACTTCCGGACGTCAAAGTATGTTATTAAGCCTTGACCTTCAGAAAGCCTTTGACTCGCTATCCTGGGACTATTTGTTTTATGTCCTTGAGAGAATGGGCTTCGGTACGGGTTTTTTGTCTATTCTTAAGATCTTATATTGTCTTCCTACAGCAAAAATAAATTCTAGGGGATTTATGTCGGGAGCTTTTCCAATATGCAGAGGAACGCGACAGGGGTGCCCGCTATCGCCTTCCCTGTTTGCGCTGGCTATTGAGCCATTGGCCAACCTCATACGAGATTCTCCCGACATTAGGGGGGTGAAGGTGGGAGGAGTAGAACACAAATGTGCCTTGTTTGCGGATGACATACTGCTTTTCATATCGACACCTCTCACATCCTTGCCGAATCTCTTTCATATTCTTGATCAGTTTGGCAAGCTGTCTGGGCTTAAGGTCAATCACTCCAAGTCGGTGGCAATGAATCTTACATTGCCAATAGGGGTAGTGAAGCTCCTAAAAATTAACTTTGATTTTCATTGGGATGCACGTAGATTGACGTATTTAGGTATTAAATTGACGCCCACCATAGAGTCCCTCTACGAGGACAATTTCCCTCCACTTTTTCAACAAATAGCTACGGATCTCACTAGATGGTCCCCTCTTAATCTTTCATGGTTTGGCCGCATTGCCTCCATCAAAATGACGATATTGCCCAGATTGCTATATTATTTTCGCACGCTCCCTATTGTGGTCCCTCAGAAGGCGCTTAGACAAATCCAAGGGCTCATCATGGGGTTTATTTGGGGTTCTAAAAGACCGAGAATACAGAGACAAACTTTATTCACCCCTAAAACGGCGGGGGGTCTGGGGGTTCCCAATATCCTACAATACTATCACGCAGCACGTCTGGCGCAATTTACAGATATGTATGCGAGACCATACTGTCCCCAGTGGACGCAAATTGAGACGGCCGCATGTACCAGTTTCCCGCTGGAAACGCTACTGTGGATGGAGTCCTCGGACAGGCCTCCGGTTCTCTCCCCTGTGCTTTCTCAGATGTTACAGCTGTGGGACTCGCTTAGAAAGAGATTCCATATTAAATCACTCCATAATCCGCTCATGACCATCACGGGTAATTCTGCCTTTCCTCCGGGTCTGCGTAGAATGGAATTCCGGTGGTGGCTCAATAAGGGGTTTTACAGGATTAAGGACTTTTTTGTAGGGGGGGACATCAGAACTCTGGATTACTTTAAGGACTCACACTCGATGCCCCCATCGGAGCATTTTAGATATATCCAGATACACCACTTCTTGTTGAACTGGAAATCCAGGAGGGGGGACATCAGCACATTGACCACTTTTGAACGGCTGTGTTGGCTTTCTGGCCTACGACATAAAATTTCCACGATATATTCCGATCTGGTTACTCCGGAAGGTAAACTCCCTTACATGACCCGATGGGAACACGATTTAGGTACGGGAGTGGAATTGGAGCAGTGGCGGGAGATGGCATGTACGACCTCAAAACTATCTATCAATACATCCTTGGTGGAAGCGGGTTATAAAGTATTAATGAGATGGTATATGGTCCCTACTCGTATAGCTCGCTTTAACCCATTGGTGGATAAGCACTGCTTTAGACAATGTGGTGCGGAGGGTACACTAATGCATATTCTATGGGAGTGTCCAGTGGTTGCCACATTTTGGAACCAGGTATACCAGCTTATTAACACAGTGATCCAAGTCAAACCCCCCAGGGATGTGATTACGGCTCTGCTATGCGGTCCTATTCCCGAGGTTCGGGCCCCCGCATGTAAATTTCTCCGATATGTGTTTCTGGCAGCTAAAATAACTATTGCTAGGGCCTGGCGAACATCCACGTTGTCTATGGATATGTTGATCGCTAAGATCTCATGGATAATGGTTAATGACCGCCTAACACATCTGCTGGCGGGTACATTAGACAAATTTGATGCCATTTGGGACCCATGGAGGAACCACACATTTTCGTGAATACATAGAGATGGTTAGGAAACCCTTCTACTCTACACCTTTCCTTCCCCCCCTCCTTATCCTTCTTTTGTTTATTGTGTGTGTTTTGTTTTTCTCTCTCTTATATTTTTTCCATAGAGGCCAAGTTAAGGTACTCTATAAAGCAATGTGATGTCAAGATTGGTTACCTATGTTAGTAATGAAGACATTTATATACTATATATTTGGCAGGAGTGTTGACATCATGAATGATATATAATGTGAGATTTATTGGAGACCATGTTGGTCTAATACTTTGTTTAATTGTATTATTGATATGCAAAAGTTGAGACTCTGCGAGTCTGTGTTATTATTATATTACAAAAAACTGTTTAATAAAAAACTATTGAAAACAGATACTACAAGAGGACATAAGAAAACTTTTCTTTGCTGAATGTTTTCTTTCTGTCCACCTCAGATACTGTCATGTTAACAAGCCCCAGTATGTTTCTGTGAGTGAGCTGGATGGAATCAATACGAGTTGGATGTGGATTTGGCATGGTGAAGATTTGGCTAGTTATTACAGCAACAAGTTATACGCAAATAAAACAATGATTTATCTGATGCAATTGTAGTATATATTTTATTCCTCTATTGAAGCCCTAAAGAAAATAAAGTCCCATTGCGGTAAATGGCTCGGAATCACGAGTTGACGTTTTCTTGCTGTGACAAAACCTCATAAAATCTGCTGCCTGACTGCTCTTATAAAATATATTTGGTGTCTTGCATTGTTTCCCTAAAGCTTTTAATTATTAAATAATCCTCTTGGAGAGACTCCGAAATAAACTCCCCCCCCCCTCGTATATCCTTGAGGCAATATTTGTTCTACTTTAGGCGGGATTCACACGACCGGGCTCTGCCCGAGCCCGAGTGTCGGCCGGTAAAATCGGCCATTTTGCCCGGCCGGTTTGCATAAAGTTTTGCATCCGTTCCGGGCCGGGCAGATCTGGACAGTGACATCAGCGGCAACTCCTGAAGGGGAATCCCCATGTGTTCGGGGATTCCGCTTCAGGAGTTTCCCCTGATGTCACTGCCCAGATATGGACAGAGACATCAAGCGCTCTGTCCAGGAGGGGATTCCGCTCCTTCAAGGAGCTAATGTGCGGCTAGCACATAGCAGAGCGGGGAGATACCTCCCTGCTCTGATATAGTGGCGTCGCTACAGTAGTAGCAGCAGCAGCAGCTGCTAGCGGCGCCATGGAAGGTGTCGCCAGGCCAGGGCGCTTTTAAAACAAGCAGGGGAAGGGAGCCAGCGCAGAGCTCCCTTCCACCTGCTGTACACCCCGGCCCTGCCACACAGTGTACAGCCATTCGTCCGAATGGCATCAACTCCTCCTCCTCACATGCACTCTGCGCTGTGAGGAGGAGGAGATAGAGCGCAAGCGCCGGAAAACCCGGCCATCACTCGGGACACATTCCGGTGATGGCCGTGTATTACCTGGCCCCATAGACTTCTATGGGGGCCGGGTACCCGGCCGAAAATAGAGCATGTCCTATTTTTTGACGGCCGGTTTTCCTGGCCGTCAAAAAATCGGTTGTGTGAATAGCCCCATTAGGGGTCTATTATTCCTAATGCAGCCGGGTGCCGGCCGATTTATGAACGGCCGGCACCCGGCCGGGAAACCCTGTCATGTGAATGAGGCCTTAGGAGCTGCTGATGCTGCATCAGGAAGCTCTGATTGTCTATAACAGGGTCTCAAACTCGGCCGGGTAAATGGGCCGCACATAGAAAAAATGTGAAGTTGACGGCCGCATTACTTTCAAATTTGATACAATACAAAATTATTGTTAATCAATTAGTTATTTAAGCTACTCTAACAAATAGTAGTAGTAATAATAATAATAATACTACATTACTATAATAATACTACATTACCTATAAATACAATACTACATACTACATTACTATAATAATACTATATTACTATAACAATACTACATTACTATAACAATACTACATTACTATAATAATAGTGCTAGGTTTAAACTTAACGGAAAATTGCTAGTTTACTTCACGTGTTTATTTTAACCATCCAGTTTTCTAGTTTGTGTCACTAAATGCAGTCTGGCTGCTCAGTTGGCAGCGTTTGACAGACACAAGTATATGAAGATTGGGGAGCCCCTTTTAAGATAGTGCCACAGTGCCCTCTGTGGATAGTGCCACCCACCCGTAGATAGTGCCACATTGCCCTCTAGACAATGCCACAGTGCCCTCTGTAGATACTGCCACACACCCACCCGTAGATAATGCCACAGTACCCTCTGTAGATAGTGACACACACACCCTATAGATAGTATCACACACACACACACACACACACACCCCTGTAGATGGCTTCATTGGGGCTCGCTCTAGGAGTGGAATCCCCAGCAATAGCGTTGCTGATGCTTAGGCCCTCTGCTGGAGGAGCCCCTGACTTCACTATCCATAGACAGTGACGTTAGGGGATCCTCCTGGACCATAATGTGATGACGGGCAACCCCAGAGCCGGAGTCGCAGAGCACTAGTATAGGCTCTGCTCCAGATCTCTGGAGAAGCTCCTGGCATCGCTGTCCATATATGGGCAGTGATATCAGAGGTAACCCAAGAGCCGGAGTTCCCAGGCAGAGTGCTACTAGCGCTCTGCCTGGGGCTCCATCTCTGCTCTTGACATCACTGTCCATGTATGGACAGTGATGTCAGGGGCTTCCCCAGAGAAGGAGTCCCGGAGCAGAGCGCTAGTATAGGCTCCAGCGCACTCCTCCTTCTGTCTGATCTCTCCTCCCCCAAGGGAGCTACGGTGCCCCACGGGCCGCAGATGACCGGCTCAGGGGCCGCGTATTTGAGAGCCCTGGTCTATAGTGTAACGTCAATGCACATTATTTGGGTGGGGATTAAAACCTAGTCATGTCCGCTAAATAAATGTATTTTTAACGGCACTTGCAAGCTTTGATACTAAATACACAAGAGCTAATGCATTAGTTCAGTAATCCCCCCCCTCCCCCCCTGAGGTTCATCCGATAGCTGTATCTCCAGAAAAACAGATTTTGCCTTTCCGGTTACCCTTTGGAACAGAATGTATTCACCTCAATTGCCTGTCTCTACAGAATAACAATTATATACAAAATGCTCTTTAATCTTCCGGTAAGGTTTGTAATTGTATCATTACTTGCCAAGTAAAACAAATTGGCAAAAATAGGGGATATTTCATTTTTCTATTAATTAAAGTACGATCTCTTGATACATGGATGGCGCTGGATCACGGTTGTGTTTTAAAAACGTGTTACATGAAAGAACAAAGATTTTCTGCCTCAGTAACAACCAACTTTTATTCCAAGCGAAATAACATCTAATTAGTACAAATATGTGTTTTTCAACTATTGACCTTTTCATAGTACAGAACAGTTAAGGCTATGTTCACATCTGCGTGTTAAAAACGGAAGCCACAATGCACGTGTGAACAGAGCCTTAGATCATACACTGATTATTTACTCTTACATAAGGATAAGTCAACACTGGAACCTATTTTTACTGAATGTAACATTTTGTTTTAACTTTGTAAACTTCCAAGCAAATTTATTTTTATATTTTTAGATGGTATTAAAGGGTTGTGTCATGAGAGAAATCCCTTTCAGATAGGATCAGCCACTGCGATCAGCTGATTGACGCGGGTTCTGTTTCCCTGGACAGCCAGCCAGACATTTCCCCTGTATCGGCCACTGGATCGGAAATATATTTTTCATGGCGCCCATTCTGAAGAATGGCCATACATGTCATACCTGGACAGCTTGAGTCCACCAGAGCGGGAGTCGCTGTTATAGAGTGGCTCTCCATTCTGGCTCATACCAGGGGTCGAGGGCAGGGGACCCACATCTATGATGTCCATATGCCTTAATAAGGAATATCGACAGGGGTTTTCTTGATGATTTGTTAGATTATGTGTCTGTTGTTGGATGATAACTAGTGATACAGTTTCAAGCAGAGCACAAGGTCCATTACTTTGGTTAGGTGTTTGCAAAATCTAGGAGTAAATGTTCAAGGAAACCATGCTACAAATTACACGGAGTCCCTTCGGGTCCATTTTACAGACCTGTAGGCAGGATCATGACAAAAACTGGTAAAACTTTGTTTCCATTCTGGAAAAAAAATAATAGGGCAAAGCTGCATTCTATACTGTGTTAAAGTTTTCTGCTTATCATCTGATCATAGACTTTAAAGGGGCTCTCCACTTTGGACAATCCCTTTTTGTTAGAAGCTTTCATTGACAATAGGCTGATCACAAAGTGTCTCCCTGCAGGGAACCCCAGCGATAATATGTGGGGAAACCTGGCGTTAAAGGTGTTGTCCAGGCACGGACAACTGATGAGCTATTCACAGGAAACCATTTGCATCGGATCCGTCAACAATTGAAATCGATGGTGATGCAAACCGAAACTTATGGTTTCAGTCAGGGTTCCGTTCTGACGTGAAGCTCTGACGGAACGCCTGAACGGGGCCCTGACGCAGTTGTGAACGAAGCCTTTGCAGGTTTACATAAAAGAAATAGCGCTCCAACATATTTTGCATTGTGTTAATGGATTCTTTCCAGGTTTTCCATGTAGTTTTGGCCAACCGTTGCAATGATGGTAGAGGCAGCGGTATTACCTTGGCTCTTCATGAATGTGTATGCTGTACAATAGAAAAGGAGAGAACCAGTATTAAGTGCTTTTAGAATTTTGGTTGTGTTTGAATCTTCTTACCAAGAACAGAATAAAATCTATAATGAAGAATCAAAGTGAACTTCACATTTTTAATAAAAACTGTGTGCCCAAGGTCATAATCGTATTTCAACAAGGTGCAGTAATAATTGTGTTGGCTTGAAGTTTCCGCCTTACCTCATCCTCTAATCACTTTGACTTGGAAACAATGCTTTCTGTTTTATGTTCTGCAGTTCAATTTGGGTACGAAAAAAGTTCTATTCAACAGGTCAGGGAAACGTTAAGTTATTTACATCATAGAACTTAATGTGAGAACGATTCTGAACAAGCTTTACTAGTCGTTAAATTGAGATACAGTTCCACCTAAAACATATCGTTCAAGATGTTAAATTGAGGCTGAAATGCTGCATTATATAAGAGGTTCATAACGCAATGTGTCCTAGAACAATATGTAGTTGTGTTAGATGTGTCCTGTTTACGTGGAGGCCATCAGAATGTAGCTAAGCTTATTTTGTCATTCTAGGTACCAGGTCAGACTTGGGCCTCATGCACACTACCGTGCATTTGCATCCACATACTATCTGCTATTGCGGATAATATAGGGCACATTATATCCTATGGGCCAATGCACACAACCATGGTTTCAACACTCCGTGCATTGCCCGGAGCCCAGACCGCAAAAAAAAATAGGATATGCCGTTTTACAGTCCGGGCTCCTTGAAGTCAATGCACATCCTCCGTGTGCACGGTCCGTGATTGCAGACGGCCCGCGGATGATACTCCGCGACCCGTCCTTCAATGCCGCAACCACGGACCGTGCACACATCTACGGTCGTGTGCATGAGGCCTTAGCTGGGGCCCCAGTACTTCTCTGGCAGGGTGTGATAATGTGAGAGAAGTGGAACAAATGGCTGTTGTTTTGTATTGATCTGGGGTTAAGATTGCCTTGCACCAAAATCTACATGTAAGGGCCGTTTCAGATCAGCGTTCGCTTTCCGTTCAGGGGTTTCGTCTGAGGTTTCCGTCGGGTGAACCCCTCAACGGAAAGTCAAACGGAAACCTTAGCTTCCGTTTGCATCACCATTGATATAGATGGTGACGGAAACATTGCTAATGGTTTCCGTTTGTCACCATTCCGGCAGGTTTCCGTTTTTTCGACTGAATCAATAGCGCAGTCGAAGTGTGGACGTACCCTACCTCAAGCCTGACTAGGTTTTAGATTGTTTGATGCGGCCCATCCCCATTGTTCATCAGTTTATTTCTATTATAAACGTTGTGCGGTACGGATCCAATTTTCAAATATCATTTTAGGGATTTGCTCAAGCCAAGACACAGGAAAAAAAACCGCAAATACCCAAATAACACCTCAGATATTATAACTATGCGTCACATAACAGTTCAAGAGTCCATTGATTTTCATCCTGAAATCCTCCTGCCTCCTAAACAGACTGAGGCCTCATGCACACGACCGTAAAAACTCCCGTTATTACGGGTCGTAATTACGACCCATAATAACGGGCTCATAGACTTCTATTGGCGACGGGTGCCTTCCCGTTTTCTCACGGGAAGGTGCCCGTGCCGTTGAAAAAAATAGAACATGTCCTATTTCAGGCCGTAATAACGGCACGGACAGTCCATAGAAGTCTATGGAGCTCTCGTAATGACGGGTGGCTACATGTGTGCACCCGTCATTACGGCAGCGTTGCTAAGCGACGTCAGTAAATAGTCACTGTCCAGGGAGCTGAAAGAGTTAACTGATCGGCAGTAACTCTTTCAGCACCCTGGACAGTGACTACCAATCAGTATAAACCTGTAAAAAATAAAAATAAAAGACTTTCATACTTACCGGCAACTTCCTGCTTCCTCCAGTCCGGTCTCCCGCCCGTTGCCTTGGTGACGCGTCCCTCTCGACATCCGGCCCGACGTCCTGGATGACGTTTCAGGCCATGTGACCGCTGCAGCCAATCACAGGTCAATCACAGGCTGCAGCGGTCACATGGACTGCCGCGTCATCCAGGGATGTCGGGCTGGATGTGAAGAGAGGGACGCGTCACCAAGACAACGGCCGGGTAAGTATGAATTTCTTTAACTTTTATTACAGAAAAGGCTGTCCCTTCTCTCTATCCTGCACTGATAGAGAGAAGGGGCTGCCGATTAGTGCAGTGCTATTTTGCCGCCAAAAACGTGCCCGTAAATACGGGTGGAATACGGGTGACACCGGACCCATATTTACGGGCACGGGTTCGTAAATACTGGTGCAAAACGGGTGGAATACGTGTGACACCGGACCCGTATTTACGCCAGTATTTACGGGTGGGAAAAAATACGGTCGTGTGCATGAGGCCTCAATCATTGTGTCATGCCATGTTTACATAGGTAATTCAAGCGTGAGCAGCTCCCAATCATTCTGTACATCATTTCCACAAACTCAAGTTGCTCTGTTCCTTTTTTCGGCCACTTATCACCTTGTTTACCAATCTGAGTCGGGGTAAATTATGATTTTTTTTCCATTTTCAATTATCCATAAAACAATACTTAGCTTGGCTCACTCTCTGTTGGTTTGCTCCATTTGCTGGCAAGTGAAACCTCATGTGTGTTTGTCAGCAAGGTATTATACCTCTTGATTTACTTCATTTGTCAGCGTGATACTGAGATAACATCTGTTGTGCATTTACAGGCTGTTACTCATTCTTCATATTGTGTCAATAAACATCACCTCTAGCTTGACTACAGGCAGCTACCAAGGCGAGGGCTATGTGGCAACTAACGTTGGGTCCAATAAATTCTTCGTACACCTAGAGCTGCATGTATACAACCCACTGTACACATACTGTAGCACTGCATCCATACCACCCTCCGTACACCTAGCTCCGCATGCATACCACCCTCCGTACACCTAGCTCCGCATGCATACCACCCTCCGTACATTTAGCTCTGCATGCATACCACCCTCCGTACATTTAGCTCTGCATGCATACCACCCTCCGTACACCTAGCTCTGCATGCATGTCACCCTCCGTACACCTAGCTCTGCATGCATGCCACCCTCCGTACACCTAGCTCTGCATGCATACCACCCTCCGTACACCTAGCTCTGCATGCATACCACCCTCCGTACACCTAGCTCTGCATGCATGCCACCCTCCGTACACCTAGCTCTGCATGCATGCCACCCTCCGTACACCTAGCTCTGCATGCATACCACCCTCCGTACACCTAGCTCTGCATGCATACCACCCTCCGTACACCTAGCTCTGCATGCATGCTACCCTCCGTACATTTAGCTCCGCATGCATGCCACCCTCCATACACCTAGCTCTGCATGCATACCACCCTCCGTACACCTAGCTCTGCATGCATACCACCCTCTGTACACCTAGCTCTGCATCCATACCACTCTCCGTACACCTAGCACTTCATCCATACCACTCTCCGTACACCTAGCCCTGCATGCATACCACTCTCTGTACACCTAGCTCTGCATGCATACCACCCTCCGTACACCTAGTTCTGCATCCATACCACTCTCCTTACACCTAGCACTTCATCCATACCACCCTCCGTACACCTATCTCTGCATGCATACCACCCTCCGTACACCTATCTCTGCATGCATACCACTCTCTGTACACCTAGCACTTCATCCATACCACCCTCCGTACACCTATCTCTGCATGCATACCACCCTCCGTACACCTATCTCTGCATGCATACCACCCTCCGTACACCTATCTCTGCATGCATACCACCCTCCGTACACCTATCTCTGCATGCATACCACCCTCCGTACACCTATCTCTGCATGCATGCTACCCCAGCACTCAGTACGCCAAAGGCTACATCCGTGCAACCCTTCATACTGTACACCTGGCATTGTGGTCCCTGCAATCCTCCGCACAGCTAGCACTGTATCTTTACAACCCTCCATACACCTATAGTAGCACTGTAGGCAAATCATAAGATTTACAGATGTAGCAACCTTAAACTTCACATTTAACACGTTGCATACAGATGTAGCAAAGTTTAACTTGACTGATAATTTGCTGCAGCGTGATTATAACACAACAAAAGCCATTGAAAAAGTCCATTAATTTCTTGCCACAGCATATTTAATGCGTTATGTAGCAATCTTAAGCTTGACCTTTTATGCGTACATACTATGATGCAGAAAACATTAACTTGACATTTTCAATGGCGTATGATGTGTTACGTGTCAAGTTAAAGTTTGCTACATCTGTACCTCACTTTAAGTTCTAAGTAGCGTTAAAAGGGGTAGTCCCATCGGAACAATCCCTTTTTATATTCCCTATTATGGCATATAAACTTCATAGAAAGGGGGTCTCCTGCTCAGGGCCTTCTCCTTCGCAAAGAACGACTTCCACCCTTGTGGACATAGGTTGGATTCACATGCGGCAGATTTTGTTGCTGAAATTTCTGACAGTTTTATTCATCTGAATGAGTTTTTTTTCCGCAGCAGGTGCATGGATGTCTGCAAGTTCCATTCAGATGTATGTAACTGATTTGCTGCAACAAAATCTGCCGCATGTGAATCAACCCTTAACACGACCGTGTATTAAATGGACTCCTTGTAATACTACATTGCCCCTGACTGCTGGGAACCCCACTGATTGCTAGAAGAGGGCACGGATACTGAAGAAACAGAAACCGCCAAGTCAGCGCACTGATGCCCTGCTACCTGCAGACTGAATGATTTTTAGTTGCTTATGTATTTGAAAGCAATGACAGAGTTCACAGGTTTAAGGGGGTTTTACACAGGACGATTATCGGGCAGATAATTAGTTCATAGAACGCTCGTTGCCGATAATTGCCCTGTGTAAAGAGGAACGAGCAAACACTCAATCATCTGCTGGTCGTATCGTTTTAAAAAAGTGTAATATTATCATTGTCGGCAGCGCGTCTTGGTGTGTAATCAGAGACGCGCTGCCGACATGTTAATAATGTATGGGGACGAGCAATCAGAGTAACACCCGCTCGTCTCCATACATAGCTCCGTGTGACAGGAGCAAACGAGCTCCGATCAACAATGTCTCGTTAATCAACGCTGGCTGCATCGGCCACTTATCGGCCAGTGTAAAAGACCCTTCACACATCTATATTGATCTATGTGGTTCAGGCTCTGTTTACATAGTGTTAGAGCCTTGCTTTGGATGGAAACATCGAACAGAAGGCTGCGAGGTGTTCCACTGTATAGGCATATATAGTGGCATACATTGCCCCATAGTAAAAAAAAATAATCTACACTAATCTATACAGCAAAAAAGAAGTATGCCAAAAGGACACTCTTTTTGCATATGCCCATTGACTGGGGGCTTGGGATATATTCGGTGTATGGATCGAGAAAACGCAAACAGGCTTTATGTATGAAAAGGCATATTTGTCTTTATCTAGTAACACACTTTCACTATCTGTGTTTTCTCTTGGCTTGATTTTAAAAATGATGTTCTGTAACAAGCTGTTAATTCCACTAGATGGCGCTGTAGCTGCGGTTCTTCCCCTTTATGATACTCAGTGCAGCAACGTTACGTTACGTTACTGTACAATGTTTATTAATTAGGATTGGACATTTAACGAAAGCAATGACAACAAAGTTTTCCTCTGTATCTAAACATTTGCTAGTAACTTCCACTAAACGTTGTACTGTATATGTAAAATTCCAAAATCCATTTAATGACCCACATTAAAATTAAATGGCCCTTTAACCCATTCACGCATGCTTATTGTGGTCTATTTACCACAGTCGGGCGTAATGGTACGCCCAGTGGATGGCACAGCTCAGGAGCTGTGCCCATGCCACCAGCAGCAGGTATCGGCTGTAATTTACAGCCAACATTCTGCAGTGATGGCTGGTTTTGGACTTGCCCCCGATCCATTTGACCCCTTAGATGCACAGGTCCATGGCGACCCTGGCATTTAAGTGGATTACAGAGTGAGGGAGGGGCACCACCTGTCACCCCATCGGGCTCCTCGACACGATCACGGCAACCAGGGAAAGACTTGCCAAGGCTATGCGCCTTAGGCCTTATTCACACGAACGTGTCCGTTTTGCGCGCGCAAAAAACGCTGCGGTTTGCCCGTGCAAAAGTTCAGTGTGGCTTCTGAATATGGTGCGTGGCTGCGTGATTTTCGCGCAGCCGGCATCATTATGACACTGCTTTTATGTTTACAAACATAAAAGCAGGAGGTGCTTTTCTGTTTTCATTCATTTTTTTTTTTTTTTACTACTGTAGCCCGAATCATGCGCGTCACCCGGAAGTGCTTCTGTGTGCCGAGCGCGATTTGTACGCACCATCAATGGGTGCGTGCTGCGCGGAACACAGGCAAGTATAGGACATGTAGTGAGTTTTACGCAGCGGACACACGACCTGTCAGAACGGCCCTATTGACTTACATAAGTCCGTGCAACGCGCCTGATTTTCACGCGCGTAGCAGGGACGTAATAAACGTTCGTGTGAATAAGGCCTCAGGCACAGCCGTATATACTGCCTGTCAGTTTTACGCAGTCATTCAATAATGCTTGGATATACTGAATATAGCAATTGCTTATTGAAGTTCCCTAGTGGAAACAAAAAAATGGGTAAATAAAAGTTTAATAAAATGTATTAAGAAAAGTGTTCACAGTAACAATAAAAGAAAACCAATTTTTTTTTCCATACAAAAAGTATTTATTAAGCAAAAGGTTTTAAAAATTACAAATATATCTCATATATGGTATCGCTGCGTTAGTAACGAACTGTATAATTGCATAAGTAAACACATGAAGAACGGCGTAAAAAACAAACCCACAAAAAACAAAGGGGGAATTGCTTTTATTTTTTCCATCCGTCACCTACATTTTTTTTAAATAAAAATGAATAACTTATATGTACCCCAAAATGGTTCTATTAAAAAAATATGACTCGGCCCGCAATAAACAAGCCCTCATACAGCTACATTGACGGAAAAATAAAAAAGTTATGGCTCTTCGAATGCGGCATTATAAAATCTATTTTATTTACGAGAAATGTGCTATTGTTGTGCAAAAGTAGTAAAACATTAACAAAAATACACATATTTGGTATTGCCTTAAAGGGAATGTGTTGCTAGAAAAAAATTTTTTTTTTTTTTAGTTAAACAATTAGTGTATAGATGATTAAACATTGTTCTAATTTTTTTTATTTTTTTCACGAGTCAGGAAATATTATAAATTAGATTCTAATTTATAATATTTCCCAGTGCTGGTCACTAGAGGGAGCAATTCCCAAAATTGCAGCATTGCATGTGGTAAAGCAACCACATTGCTTTATGCTGCAAAATTTGGGAAAACTCCATCGCTCTAGTGAGCTCTCAGAATCCCCCCCTCCTTTATCCTGGCTAGTGCCGGGAGAAACGAGGGGTTTGAACGGTCTAACCTCCTACACTGTGTGTTGCCATTTTTTGAGCTAACACACAGTGTAGTAGGTTTACATACAGTAGTAAACACACACTGAAACACAAACATACACAGAAATAACTTACCTGCTCCTGCCGCCGCAGCTCCCTCCGGCCCGTCCGCTCCGTCTGCTACCGCCGCTCCAAGTGCACAAGTCCGGAAGCCCCGACCGGAAGTAGTAATCTTACTGTCCGGCCGCGACTTCCGGTTACAGGAAAATGGCGCCGGACGGCGCACAGTTCAACTTGGACTGTGTGGGAGCGGCGCATGCGCCGTTCCCACACAGACGGCGTACACCATAGTGGATGGAACGGGCCCCGTTCGCATTCACTATGGGACTGTAGCTGCCGTATTCCATGTCTGTATGTGTCGTTAATCGACACATACAGAAATGGAAAAAAAATGGTCCGTTTTATGTACCCCACAATGGTGCCATTAAAAAAAAACAACTTGTCCTGCAAAAACCAAGCCCTCATATGGCTACAATGACAGAAAAATTTAAAAGTTTTAGCCCTCATAACGCAGTCCAAAATAGCTTCATCCCGAAGGGGTTAGAATAGTCTTTTTTTTGTTTTGTTTCTGTTCTGCACTTTGCACTAATTCTTAGTATGACATCATCCATGGCTTTGATGCGTAGCAGTCTTCGTCCCTCAAGAACGTAACAATATGTGCGTCCAGTAAATGGGAGTTTTGTTTGGAATTTTTATTATTATTATTATTATTATTATTATTATTTTACTTTTCCCCAAAAAATTCTGAGCAATAAAATGCACTAAACACTCAAATAAATGTTTTATTTTTTAAATGTAATTCTAATAGTGTGGATGTTTTATGTATGTTCCCTTTAGCTATTTCAACCTTCTCTTGTCCTCTGCCATTTTTTTATTTTTTTTTCAGGATTTTTAATGAAAGGTCTCTGGGGTTTCTGGCAAAAAAATGCAAAGCTTTTCGGCAGTAATAAGCACAGGTCTGCATAGCTTTGTGCTGCTATTTTATGAAATAGAATAGAAATTATTCTGTTTACGTTTGCCAAATTCGCTGGACAATTGATGCCAGATTATTTGATGGTCGTAGAATAGTCATTAAAACAAACTTGAAAGTTTAGAAGATTTTGTAAATGAGTGGGTCTTTAATTGGCTATTTCTGCTCAGTTTTCTGCTTCACATTCCATGTTATATTACAGTTCTGTGCTGAATTTTTTGACCCTCATTTGCCAGATCAAAGGGGTTATCCAGGTTCCAAAATGTTTTTTGCTAATGGTTTAAAATTAGATGCATTAACAAAAGAAACAGCACTTACCTATCCTTTCCCCCGGCAATCCAGTAATGCAAATATAAGGTACATTTTTACAATATTCACTGTTGTATTATGCTCCTGTTCTCTGTTATCAGCTAAAGTAACTGTTGTCTTTCAATCTTTTGCACTTTTTTCTCTCGTTCACATCACCGTTTTTCATTTCTATTCTGTTCCATCATAGGAGCAGATCAACGAAAATTATGGAATGGCGGATTTGTCACATGACAGGCACCAATGGTGTCTGACTGATCCCATTGACTTTAATGGGTTTTGCCAGAAAAAATAGCGCTGCATGCTCTATTTTGTTCTGCCATTTTTGACGGATCAGCAACAGAGGTTTCAATGCAGATGTGAATTTCACCTTAGTACAGTCATCCATAGTTTATGCCATAAATATCTGATAGGGGGATTTCAACCTCTTGGAACCCCACTTTTTGGGGAAAACCATGATCAACTGACTCCGGTTTGCCTTGACAAAGTGGTTGCTTACAGAAAGAGACCAAATGGAGAGGTAGCCGTGCTTGCTTGGCTGTTTGTGTAATGGCTCGTCCACGCTGCAGAATTGCTGCGTTTTTTCCGTCCGGAATTTCGGACAGAAAAACGCAGCAGAATACAGTAGCAGCATAGGGGATGAGATTTATCTGCGTAAAAATTCCGAGCATAAATTTACTTGCGGTGCATATTTTTCGGACTGCAGCATGTCAATTCCTTATGCCAGAATTGGTGACAAATTGTTGCAGAAATTTTCTGCAACCGTTCTGTTGTGTGTGGACATGCCCAAACTCTTCTAGATTGTAATGGAGAGATCTGAGCAAACGTGTTAACCTTTCCGTTGGGTCTTCTATATACAGCCACCGTTTCTGTCTGAACTGAGATCATGTGGATATATTATAAATGTTTCCCTGTGCACAATGCTCATCTGCTAAAACTCACAGTGTAAATATTCCTATAGCTTTGTTCTTTTTCTTCATATCTTAGTGTACCCTACCATAGAAAGACTTTGCACACTCGCAGTTCCAGGTCAGAGGGGTTAAAGGCTATATAAACCTTTTGAAAGGCAAATTGTTTTTTTTATAAAAATATCTATCAGTGTGTTTTGTGTAACTTTGTAAATACTCTTTTTTTTTTTTTTTTAATTCGGTTTACTTTTTTTAGATACAGCTGCTCAGTATTCTCTATACAGAGCAGCTGTATCTAGCGCTATTCACTGAATCGGTCAGTCCCGCGGACCTGTCGCCGCACGCAGGATCCTCCTGTAAACTATCACATCTAAGTTATGAACTGTCAGAGAGACACATGACCCGCAGTCATTGAACCCGTCAGGTCAGTGAATAGCGCTAGATACAGCTGCTCTGTATAGAGAATACTGAGCAGCTGTATCTCAAAAAGTAAAATTTATTTTTAATAGAAAGTATTTACGAAGTTACACAAGACACACTGATATTACTTTTTTTTTTTCCATTAAAAAAAAAAAAATGTTTTTGCCGTTCAAAGGTTTACATAGCCTTTAATTTGTGTATTTTAGGCTCCTTTCTGCTCTATGCGATACACAACCAGCTCAGACTTTCCACAAAGCTTTTGATGTCTGCTGATTTATACGTCAGCTTTAGTGAAATCTATTACTTGTTACATTTATTATAGCAGTCATTTTTTTTTAAATTAATCCCTAATGTGGAATAAAATAACAACAAAACAGATTCCGTCTCTGTGTCTGTTTTCAGTTAAATAACACTGTGTGAGCGGTATCTGGACAGTGTCCGGTGAATACAGCTCCAATGAGTAAGTCAAGGGGATTTCAAGGGGACAGAATGCTTTTCCCTTGGAGCAAATTCAGTGACCCGAGTTCCATTGCGGACCCTGCCGTGTTGGGGGTACCTGGGACACCTGTTATCACTCTGCCACCATTAGCAGATGCTCCTGCCTCGTTATTTCATCAGTTCGGGACAGTAATAATCTCTTTGATCAGATTTAAATATGAATAATTTATATATTTGGCATCACTTAAAGCTGCAGGATCTTGTGTTAAGTGGGGGTAGTGTCAGCAGTAAGCTGATTTATCAGCTAAGAAAGTCATCTTTGCAATTAGATAATTAATGACGTTATGCAGAAATACAGAGGTTTTGCCTTCTCAGATGTAACGGAATGGAAAGCTTTCTGCCCTAATAAATGTAACACTCCAGATGGAATCTGTATTAGCTGTGTAATAAAAGAACAGGCAACTGAAAGTGTAAAGGCAGGGTTCTCACTTGCTGTTGTATTAAACATCGTACTTTGCAACTATCACTTAAAAATTACAGAAAAAGCATCCGTTTTTCCAAATATTTCCTTTTAGGACATGTTCTTGTAGTTGCTTGTATGCAAAAACACAAGTATTTGCTGCATGTGAAAAGTGCAAATGTCAAAAAAGACATAACAAAATGCGCCCTGTGTGGACATGCACTTACAAAGAATAGAGATTAAAATGCAGAAAATTGAAATCTCTCTTTTCCTTTTGCATTGAAAACAGCAAAAAGGCCTCATTCACACGGCTGTATTATGGATTTATAATACAGCACCTGAAGGCCCCACTGGACCTCCTTGTGCCTCTGTCATATGGAGGCACACCGATATTTTGTCTTGCGCTCATGAAATCATTACATGTTTCATCACATGCCGTGCTATGGAGCATTGCTTATAGTAAAACAGGCGATGAGCCTGTTACAAGTATAGGCCAGGATCTTGAACAAGAGCTTATAAGGGGTGAAACTGTGCCAAACTCCCAGCTTTGACTGGTTGTCACCATGGCTTGTTTGTTGGATGACGGGCTCATGCTTTATGTATTACGGTTCCATGCAACCTCTGAGTTGTATGGAGCTGCACTGCGGCTCTGAAGTCCTACTGTACCTCTCTATGCCTCTGATTTCATATGAAGCCATGCATAGATTTTTCTTTTAGATTCCATATGAATCTGACGGACACAAGTGTCACATGGTCCATTTGATTCTGTATTATAGTTGTATTCTCCGCTGCATGCATTGCTGCCAGGGGAGAATATCTCTGTAATATCTAGCGATGTGAGGAGGCACCATACAACAGTATAGTAAGGAATCATAAGGGCTCTTTGTGCCACCATATAGGCTCTGTGCACGCAGCTCTGAATCTAGAATAGCTGTACAGGTAAACCAGGGATAAAAGAAGAAATCAATGAGCGTAATGTACAGTGGGTGAAGTTTCCTTTTATAAAGTTGCGTGTTAAAGGGGTTCTCCACTACCGGACAACGGATGACATATCCACTGGACAGTTCATTAGTATATGAGCGGTGCAGGTCAGACACCTGGACCCCCGCCGATCAGCTGCTACAGCTGCCTCCGGGCATCGGATGTCCATGCTGGAAGCAGATGGCTCCACATATATCATAGCGGACTTGCTGCAGTACTTCAGCTCGGCCGGACTTTGTGAATAATGTGAATCTTTAACCAGATGTTTATCTAGTTCATTATGGGCAGCTTTTTCTCCTCATCATTCGACACAATCTAAAATCTTTTCCAGCCATCTCAAGGGTAAAACACCCACCCGAAAATGCATTGGTTCTTCCCTGTCCGGATTCATATCCAGAGAATTAAATTCCTTTTTGTTGTTTCATATCAGAGGACTGACTGTAGATGTTTCTATTTTAGGGGTCTGTGGAAAATAACAGATTGTACCTTTTAATTTAGCTAATTTGTGCGTTATTGAAGAAACAAAGCCATCGTTGTGATAGAAACATTAGTCATTTGAGGTTCAGCCCTTTAAAAAAAAAAATCCCCTTGGCTCGTGATTTGGCGCTTGGTTTCGTGTGCTAGACAGCTGTTCAGGAGTTGAGTCAGTGAGTGCACCATAGCAGAACACTGGTAATCTCTTTCTCTCTACAGAAGAGGAACTCGTATTAAACATCAGAGCCAGTTCTTGCGTTATCTCCCAATGCCAGTTTCTTCGTATTGCCAGTGCAAGGCGGTGGAATTTTCTATCCTGGAAGCTATTCACTCGCTATTGCCAATAACCAATTAGACTGAAATTTGTGTTTGTAAAAGTCGTTTTACCTTCAGATTCTTGACCGGGTGCGTAAATATAAGGAGCACAATACGTATACACACAGCAGTGATATATACCAATCACATTTCACTAAGACCTATTTATTTATACTTCATTCTAGTAACTTAATATTATAAAGGTTACATAATGATGTGTTCTGTGATTTTTGTTATTATTTCATACTATACATATGTCTCTTTTTTAATGTAATGAGTAACTGTAACCATGAACCACATTGTTTGCGGCACTTGCCTTATGCAAACATATGAGGATTTTAGTCCAAAAACGATTGGCCATAGTGACGTCCTATCATAATGCAGTGCAATGCATACGAAGACTCACGATTTTTAACTAAGTCATGGTGACCTAATAGAAAATAATACAGTTGCTTTTTTGTTGATAAGAAACTCTCCAAGAATCCTACGAAGTTTGCACGCTGCAATGTTGATGCAGTGATTTGCGTATGAGCTTCAAATGTTACCAAAAGAAGTGGCGATCGAGGAAACGTTACATCAATATTAGTTTATCAGATTAATAATATGACGTCTACGCCAAATCAGTTAGCTAGAGGACGTGTCACTAGGTCATAAAAGTTGAACTGATTTACTAACCTGAATTGCGCTGTCTCCGAGTCCAGCGCTGTTTTTTTTTGGTGAACCCCCCCCCCCCCTGTTTCAGAGATATGGCCGACTGCTGTGTTCGCTCCCTATATGCTAATATGCTATAGGTAGCCAACGGGGTGGAGTTAGCCTTCCTGCCTCTGATGATGACCAATCAGCGTGAGGCAGCTTGTGGGTAGTTCCTATATGTTAATTCTCTGTACTTCGCCAACAGGGTGTGAACTACCCACAAGCTGCCTCGCGCTGATTGGTCATAATCAGAGGCAGGAAAGCTAACTCCACCCCTTTGGCTAACTATAGCAAATTAGCATATAGGGAGCCAACACAAAAGTGGACCATATCTCTGGAACAGGGAGGTCCAGGAAAAAAACAAAACCGCGCTGGAATCCGGGAGACAGCGCTATTCAGGTAAGTAAACCAGTTCAACCTACATGACCTAGTGACACGTCCTCTTTAACTAACTGATTTGACGTAGATGTCATACTATTAATCTGATAAACTAATATTGATATAACGTTTCCTCGATCCTCACCTCTATTGGTAACATTTGAAGCTTATACGCAAATCACTGCATCAATATTGCAGTGTGACACATGAGTTGTCAAAATGCAAATTAAACGTTTTCAACTCTGCATTTTTTTTTTTTTTTTTTTACAGAGCCACCAAGAACTGTGCTACAGCAAAGACGATTTATAAATGATGTCTGGACAGGACCTGGCAGAGGTGATTCAGATAACAGTAGATGAACTGGATCCTGAACATCACCCTGGTGAGTTAATTTCTCTGATCAATGAGCCAAATACAGAAGATCGGAAAAATATGTTTCCCACTTCCTACCTGAATAGTAACAGGACATCCTAAAGAAAGTGTAGATGAGATGAAGCATTTATCCAACATCACCGTCTCTGGAAGTTAAAAGTGTTGTCCCGTGTAAAACATTTATCACCTATCTATAGTATGGATAATAAACGTATGATTGCTAAGGGTCTGACTGCTGCAATCCGCAGCAATCAGATGTACGTCGGTCCCGCGTCCCTCGATTTAAATAGACCTTCGTTCACACGTGCGCAGTACTGCTCTATTCATTCTCTATGGGTCTGATTGAGACAACTGAGGACAGTGCTTGGCGAACTCCGTCAGTCCCATAGAGAATATACAGACCCCGGTAGTGCACACGCGTGACCACCACTCCATTCAAATGCGGGACACGGCACGTACGTGTTCATTGGGGGTTCTAATGGTCGGACCTGCAGCGATCACACAATTATCAACATATAATGCTTGCAACACTAAAACACATAAAAGAATGAACAGACCAAGAAATGCAGCTTGGTGTGTGCATAGTTCAGGATTATAACGGGGCCCAGTCATCTGGGCAAACCTCTTTCCTAATGAAACTATCGAGAGAACAGGGGACCGATGACACCATCCCCCTCCCCATCGCCGATACACGACCGCCGCATGCTCCTATAAGCTCAGTGGCGAGATGGCTGCGGGACTCCCCATTGAAGTCTATGTGAAATACGGAAAGAGCCGAGTGCTGCTTGCCTCATGGTCGTGTCACAGTCCACTGAAAACTTCAAGGCGGGAGATCTAAGATGAATAGGAAGAATACGTGTGCTTAATACTACTGTTTGTGAATGTTCTTGGTAGCGGTTTCTTATTAAATAAACGGCCTTTAATGTTTAATGCTCTTTTAATATATTATTTGAGAACTGGCTGCTGCACATTTGTATTTAGCACCGACATATAACTCGTTATGGTTCTCTTAGTTTATTTTTATTGGCCTATAAAACGCTGTTCAGATTGATCTTTATTAACCACTATGCCGTCTTTTTTCGTTTGCAGTTTATTTGTTAGTTAATTAAAACGACTTGTCTGCCGTGCAGATCGCTCACTAGTCTTTGCTGAGTTCCACGCAGACTGTAAATGGCCTTGTCTCATTTCCCAGCCTGCTTAAAGATTTGTGATGCAAGCCCTTATCTCGTTTTCAAGCAACCGTTTCAATTTCATTTTAAAATACGCATTATCTGCTTGTGCAGCTGTGACTAGGGAAGAGCATATTACAAGGGGTAGAGGTTGCATTTTATAAAGTGGTATAACCACCCTCCCTTTTTTTTTTTTTGGGAGGGGTTTACCTTTTTTATCTTTTATGGAGACAAATCCATTGTCGTCTATAGAATATGATCCACTTCATATTGACCTGCCCATACCGGAGGACCTATTGGTATTGAAAAGGTTTTGCAGCAGAATCCATTCTCAGCCACTCTGCGGGATCAAAATATTTATAGACTTTCAACATCAGACCAATCCTGGAGTCCATTTTACTTTTTTTTGTCACCAAACAAAAACAATTGAAGGAGTTGTCCACTACCGGAGAACTATCCACTGGATATGCCATAAGTATATGATCTGTGGGGGTCCCATACTCGGACCCTGCACAGATCAGCTGGTCCGGTGCCTCCGGGCACCGGACGTCCATGCCGAAAGCGGTTGGCTCCGGCCACGGAATAGCTGCCAAGCTGCAATACTGGACCTATGCTCCTATTCAAGTGAATAGGAGCAGAGCTGCAGTTCGGCAGCAGGGCCGCTTTGCAATGCACGGAGCCATCTGCTTCCGGCTCCGTACATTGCATACTATGCAAAGACATCCGGTTCCTGCAGGCCACCGGAGCAGCGGATTGGTGCGGGGTCTGGGTGTCGGACCCCCACAGATCATATTCTGATGACCTATCTGGTTGATAGGTCATCAGTTGTCTGGTAGTGGACAACCCCTTTAAAGTGTCCCAATTAAATTCCACTTCCCGATCTGACATTGGTCGAGGAGAGGCACAGTGTGCACGCTTTTTGGTAATTCGAACAGGACCCGTGCACTAGTTTCTCCTGAGCTTCATACGGTTGCCTTGGCAACTGTCCCGTTCAGCGTGCACCCTGCGTCTATCTATGCCCGATGTCAGATAGGCCCGGGAGAATTGAATTGGAGAAACACTGTAAATCCTAATAAAAGACACTCAATAGTTAGTGCTCCTTATCTTGGGGGAAACCGCAGCATCCGACAGGTAAAAAATAATCCAACCTGTCAGATCCTTGTTTGTCTACCCGATGGAAAATAGATTCCTGGATTCCTTAAAAATCCATAGGATTAAAATCTAGAAACCTAATGTATATGAGCAGTTTAAGAACCCGTCAGCTGATACATTCATGTCAACCACTATAGGATCTTGACGTTTGGTTACTGACTATCTGATTGCATTGTCTTCACTTGTAAATGAGCTCTATGGCTGGAGGCCAGACGTGTGGTCACTTCAGAGAAAAACAGACACTTGGATTTTGAGCAGATGCTTGCAAAAATGATTTATTCTTTCTAGGTTTTACAAACTGTTTACTCACTGATCACTCATAGCCAACAAAGGATCGGCCTTGTATAGAGCCAGAAGAATGTGTTATCGCGCGCCATCACCCCACCCATTCTCTGTCATCTGTAAGACATGTGTGTTTACAAGCATCGGGTCAGACGTGACCCTCTCATTTGTCCAGGATAACAAACTTTCTGTCCTGATAAATGTTTCATTTTCTGTTTGTTTATATTTTTCTTTTCTTTTTCACAGTTGTTCTGGAGAATCATGGCGTCCTGGAGGATGACCTGGCGCCTTCGTTGAAACGACAGCGCATAGAAATCAACTGTCAGGATCCATCCATAAAGGTTTCAGCGTTCACCATATGTTCCCTTTCCTTACACTTACATGTTGATATCCTTAAATTGATCAAATCAGAATGTGTACTAAACTAGCTTGGAGATGTCTTCCTAGAAGATGGAGACTCCTTCTCTACCAGAGATATGGCAATGTAGATACAAGTCTAAGCACACATATTTCTTTCTTGGCTACTCCTTATACTTTGTGTAATTATTTTGGATACACACATTAATAAACCAGACTGCTTGAGTGATGGTAGCTCAGTTTGTTGATGCTCTGATGAGACATACACACTCCATTTAAAACCAATAGTTTAACACTAGGTTGCCCCATAGCTGCTTATTCCAACGTAAATCCAATAATACCTTTTACATAAAGGGGTTTGTCCTGTCCAACAGCTTTTTTTCCCCATATGATCTATTAAGACACATGTACGCCATAGAGGGGGCTCCCCACTTTAGAACACTTCCGTTAGCCAAAATAGGTAGCTGTTGCAAAGAGCCTCACCAGCCTGGGAAGACTTGGCGCAACAGTGTATTACATGGTCACCCTTTCATTTGAATGAACACTACGTAATATTAAATTTCCGCTGCAACACCGCTACTTACTGACGGTTTCTACAGCAAGAAGGGCTTTGATGTGAGAGGCTGTTGTCCTTTTTTTTTTGTACTGGCATAGCCCTGCAATATTCCTCTTTATTCCATCTAGGTTAAAAAGCCTTAGAGGGAAAAATGACATCCCAAGTGATGTCATCTCTTATGGCTTGTCCTGTCTGTTTCCATATAGTATATTTTGTTACCTACATCCTCACTTTTTTGTTTTGTGCCTTTCATACCACCTACTGCCACTAGATGGCAAACTTGCCATTTCTGAGGGCTATTCCTTAAAATTCGGTTTCAAGGCAAATGATTTCTATGCAAGGTCAGAGATTAAATTCCTCTTTTTACCTACATTTTTCTGTCAGCAAGTCTGTAAAAAATGGAAGTGAATTATGCCCCAGCTTAATCTCAGAGCTGGATATATTTCTGAAAATTAGACATCTGGATTATACAGGGAATATTTTAATATAGGTTTTGAATTTTACGGCATTGCGGGAGGCATAATATGACTAATACTTGTAAATATTCTTAATCTGGACATTAAAACTTTCAGTTCCTATGTTGTAACTATAATGTTCTGTGAAAGGTCAGTAAATGTGAACTGGAAAACCATATGTGGTTGAGTTATAGATATTTTTAGATAAGTAGTTAAAGTGATATATTTTCGGGTTTGATTTATTTATTTATTTTTTCATTCATTAGTTTTCATCTCTCTGAAAAATCTTAACTTTTATTTCATAATTTTTTTCACTGATGGGTTTCATTAACATCTATAGTTTTGGGTGGAATCAATATCATTACTTTCTGGGCTCTGCAGTGACTATTGTGGGTTCTTGCTCCTCCAGCAGTTATGAACCTTAACAATTCTCCCTGAATTATGAAAAAGTGAATTCAAAGTCCTACTAACCCTGTATTGTGACTTGCCTGCCTCATAAACATATGAAGATTTCTCCAAATAATGAGAATATTTTTATATTTGTTCCTTCTGAAAACTTATATTCTAATACTGCTTTTCTTCCTTTGTAGTCCTTCTTGTACTCCATCAATCAAACGATCTGCCTGCGGCTGGACAGCATTGAGTCCAAGCTGCAAGTTCTAGAGGCGACTTGTAAGTCCCTAGAGGAGAAGCTGGACCTGATCATGAACAAACAGCCCAGCCCAATCCAAGTGCCTATGGTGGCCGGGTCGCCTCTTGGAGCTACTCAGACATGGAACAAAGTCAGATGGTAGGAGAGAACAACTATAATAGTATTAGGACATGTAGTATTATTGGATGTTTTTTGTTTTTTTTTATTACTATAGCTTGCTGCATATTTATAATTTACAGTTTTACTAACCTGGCCGGAGCCTGCAGGAGTCCTTGTCTGGTTGTATACCATAGAGACACATTAGATGTAACTTGCTCTTTCTGTGAATTCCTCCCGTTATTCACTATAGTTCTAAGAAGGTGCCATTTTTGCTAAAATATGATATAAATCATGTACGAGTCTCTTTGTTGCTAAGCTTGCCCAAGACAAACGTCAACATATTAGACAGCACTGCACAAAGGTGAAATAGAAACAGTGAGTTACTTAGAAATGAAATATTGAATAACTTTCTAGGAAATATAAATTGTAACATTAAGGCCCCATGCACATGAACGTGCTTTTGCGGCCGCAATTCCCCCGAAAATGCACGGGAGAATTGCGGCCTCATTAATTTCTATGGGGCCATGCACACGACCGTAGTTTTTACGATCCGTGCATGGCCCGGGAGCCCGCACCGCAGAAAGAATGGACATGTCTTATTACTGCCGTCTTCTGCGGTCCGGGCTCATAGAAAATAATGCGTGACCCACGATTTGCAGGCGGCTCGCTGCTGACAGTCCGCTGCCGGCCGACCCGAAAATCACAGCCGTGCACATGGCTACGGTCATGTGCATGAGGGTTTAGTCTTGTGCTAAATGACGACCACAGGCACCTCTTATAGGTGTGTACTTTTACATAGTTTCATTTTAGGGAGTAAGTAAAGCTGTCCTTAGTCCTAAAGATTGTCATCAACGATCGGAGAAGTTCTGCAATCATTAACAATAATCATTATGTCTATGGTACTATAAATTATCAGCTTTGGCAGATGCAATGATTGGCTTTGTGTCTAAAAAGTTGCTTGCAGTCACTATCTCTACCATAATATGAGAAAAATACAAGTGAGGCCATGGAAAAAGGATATTTCCTACAGTTCAAAAGATTTTCCATTGTGAATATTGTTCAACAATTTGGAAATATCTCTCCGTTTATTGCCTTTTCCTGATGAATGTTCTAATCACAAAAAAACATTGCAACATTTGTTAGAGCATCTTTACATCTTTGTCCATCTTGTGATACCCCTGTGAAAAGGATCCTGTCCAGGTGAAAGTGAATGGATCATTCCACTGTTTAAGGGTGGCTCTTTCGGCCGACATCTATTCCTCCCGACGGCACCATTTGGGCTCTGTTCACATCAGCGTTGCCCTTCCGTGAGGGGTTCCGTAGGAGATTTCCATCGAGTTAACCCCCCAACGGAAAGGCAAACTGAAACCTTAGCTTCCGTTTCCCTCACCATTGATCTCAATGGTGACGGAAACGTTGCTAAAAGGTTTCCGTTTTTCGCCGTTGTGACAGGGTTCCGTTCTTTTGACGGAATTAATATCAATGTTGACTACACTTGATTCTGTCAAAAGAACGGAACCCTGTCACAATGGTTACAAATGGAAACCTTTTAGCAACATTTCCATCACCATTGTGAACTATCTATCTATCTATCTATCTATCTATCTATCTATCTATCTATCTATCTATCTATCTATCTATCTATCTATCTATCTATCTATCTATCTATCTATCTATTCTATCTAAAACAACATTCTTTGTCCTGATCTAAGGCATCCTAAATGTGGCCATACATCTTAGTTGTTTTCTGGAGAGTTAGGACAACCCCATACACGTTAGATGGCCGGCAGGTTCGGTTGACATTAAAGGGTAAATAAACGTTCAACAAACTCCTGATGTGTCGTAGTGACATTTCAGAAGTTTTGATTGGTGGGGGTCCGAGCACTGAGACCTCCACCAAATGCTAAAACGAAGCGGCACAAAAGCTTGTGTGAGCGCTGAGCCGCTTCGTTTCTGTTTGGCTTTTTACGGAAATCGATGCGGTGTACAGGCTCAATGGAAAGTCTATGAGCCTGTACACCACTACATCGGCTTTCTGGAAAAAGCAGAACAGAAACAAAGCGCTTCATTTTAACGATTGGTGTGGGTCTCAGTGCTCGGACCCCCACCAATCAAAACTTCTGACATGTCACTGTAACATGTCAGGGGTTTGTTGAACGTTTAGTTACCCTTTAATCTAATGTGTATGGACACCTGAAGTAAAGTGAATAATCTGCTACATGGTGAAAGATTAATTCTCTAAAGCCTTATTACTGTAACACTCGCTGCTAGTTTTCCCTAAGGGTCCTCACTGTACAAACTCCTTGTTCTCAGTCATGCTGTTATTCAAGAATCCCATAGTCATTCATTTTTTTTATTTTTTGTATATTTAAATACTTATTCATGCCTTAACATTGTTCAGCAAAGCCTTTTAGAGACTTTCATCATCTCCTTATTTACTGTTACCATTATTTCTATGCCTTACAGGCAAAACAGTTTGAAGTACATGAGTCTATTAAATCTCGCTTGATTAAATTAGCCTTTGGAAGTAATGCTGTAGGGTCTTCGTTCAAAAAGATATTACCTATATGTAAATCACGTGCAGACTTTATCTTTACTTTTACCGCATGTCTTCTTAGATAGACATGAGAGAGTAGCAGACTTTCCCCCTAATATCCCATTAGTCAAAAGAATAAACAAACCTTTTTTCCGAATAGTCACATCAGCCCTCCCGTGATAATGCCCCCTGCTGGCAGGAAGGTACATACAAGCAGAAGTTTGCAGGTAACGGCATGTCTTTTAAAATGCAGGAGGAGCACACAACACTTTCCTTGTGTGACAACAGCTGTCTGCTTTCTTTGCCTGGCAGCAGTGGTCAGTGGCAGCATTGACACCAGGTGGAAGTACCTGAACGCCAAATGTCTGAAGAACCTGGATCAAAACTTGGTCACTGGGGCAGATTTCCTTGGCGACTTGCTAACACCATGCGATTCAGATTATTTGAAATAACATAAGTTATTAGGTTGACAAATGTCAAAGACCCACATGCTTCCAATTATTATACAAAGCACCATACTACTGAACATAAAGAAACGGACCAATAAGATACAGTGTAATGAAAATTGAAGTATAATTTCTTTATGTCTAAATGTCTGTTATTTTGAATCCGTGTTTTCATTTTTATGTACAATCCTCCCTTCCTGTATCTGTCAAGGGATAACTTTTTTTTTTGTCTTGAATTTGGCCCCAACTTGTTGACTTCCTCAGGGCATTTGTAATCCAGTTTGTATTTCAGGCAAACAACAACAACAAAACATGATTTCTAAGTCAAATACTTTCTTGTTTAACTATTAATAATATAATATGTATAATATCTTCTCTAATATCTAAAGTGAAGTATCACAATAGGTAGTAAAATCCCTCAGGTAAGTAGCAGCTGTTAGAATTGTATTTTGCAGCAGTTATTGTGTAGCATCAGCTGTGTTTCGATGTAAAGCTTCAGACGCAAGTTCATATCCTGCCAATTTGTAGCTCTTGAGCTTCTGGTTAACTGATACTTTTAATACATTATATCCGGGTCGCAGATGTGCAATTATTTTCTTATTTCATTTTGATGTGAATCAGGATGAATCATTGCCCTCGAGGAAATGCGCTTAAACCGCAGCTGAGCTTTGCAAATTGATGCATCCAAACTTTAGTGCATGTACTCATGACGGCGCCATGTTGAATTTCGGTTGTATTTGGCCCATGAGTGTCTTTGGGATCGTGCCATGGTCAAAAATTAGCATCATTGTTCAATATAAAAGAGAGAAAGTCATTGTGGCCTCCTAGTGCATTAGTACATCATTAAAGGGCTTATCTGATCTTGATATATCCCCTTTCCATATCCCCTTTCTGGGCATATAGACATCATAGCAGGGAGTTCCCTGTACGGAACCCCCTCCCATATATGAGCCAGAGCCTTGAGCTGCTAACATGGACTGTGATTTGTTTAAATGGCCTCATGTAATACTACATTTCCCCTGTAGGGCCACTAGTTTTATATATTAATTCATTTGTAAACTTGCCTGAAGAAGGAGCCTCTGTGCTCTGAAAGCTTCATATATAATTTTTCTCGTTCGCCAATAAATGTATCATACCTACAATACTTTTGTCTTTTTTGACACAAAAGTATTTCATTGCATATTGTCTCTAGTTAGACTTCATTTCACATCTGCGTCAGGGCTCCGTCCATAGGTTCTGTCGGAGCTTTCCTTCAGGGGAACCCATGAACGGAACCCTGACTGAAACAAACAGAAACAGTAGGATTCCGTTTGCATCACCATTGATTTCAATGATGACGGATCCGGTGCAAATGGTTTCGACTGCGCTATTCACTCTGTCAAAACGACGGAACCCTTACACAACGGGGACAAATGGAAACCACCGGATCCATGACCATTGAAATCAATGGTGATGCAAATGCAAACCTTTGGTTTCTGTTTGTTTTATTTTGGATTCCGTTCGTGGGTTCCCCTGACAGAAAGGTCCGACAGAACCCACGAACGGAGTCCCGACGTAGATGTGAACGAAGCCTTAGGCTGGGTTCACACTGAGTTTTTTGCAGGCAGAAAATCTGATTTTGAGGCAGATTTTGCTCTGCCTGCACGCTGATTTTCGCTGCGTTTTTCCCCCACGGCCATTGAGCGCCGCGGGCAAAAAACGCACCGAAATACGCTTTGATGTCAATGGGAGGTCAGAGGCGTAAACTCAGGGCATGTCTCTTCTTTTTCTCGCAAGACAGTTTTTCCGCTCGTGGGAAAAAAACACCTTCCCCTCATTAAAATCAATGGGAGACATTTTCGGCCGTTTTTTGGCGTGTTTTTTGAGGTGGTTTCCGCGTCAAAACACTCGTCAAAAAACTCAGAGTGAACTCCTCCTTAGAAAAGAGCAGGCGGACTTCAGGATGTGGGGGTGGGGGGGTCGGGGGGGGGGGAGAGTTTCTCTGCTAAAGCTTGCTCTCTGTACTCATAGCCTGCCTGACTCTGCAGCCAGCCCTCTCATTGCCACTGGGACACATATAAGTTATCTTCTTAGTGCTTCTCTCATGTAATCGTTGCAGTAGCTGCTTGTGTCGCTCTGTCTGCTTTGTTAGAACTGTTTTCTGTTTCAGCGTTCTTGTTTCCTAATCTGCTTCATACATACCTTCCTCTTTTTCTGTAGGGTATCATTTTTAATAATCTGCTTTACCACCGTTTCTCTATTTCCGGCGATGTCCCTGCATTTCTCTGACTCCATGTGCACTTTTCCCTGTGCTGTCTAATGTTAGCTCCAAGTATCTTCTAATAATAAGTAAAAATCTATATGTAAGTGCTAATGATGGTCCTCACATCGTGCTAAAAATGCGTTTTTGTTGCGAACTGCGGCAAAATCGTGTCATTTTGCCGTGATTTTTGCAAAATTGCGGTAAAAGTGCGCTTTTGACGCAATACGCAGCAAAAATCTAATGTTTAGCACGTTTTGAGATGTTTTTATTGGGAGATAATTGCAGCCAACTTTAGACAACGTACACTGTAAACGATAGAGAAAAATAAATGTATGTATGAAATAGTTTAGGAAACAAGAACGCTGGCTTACTGAAACAGAAAATAGTTATAAAGCAGACAGAGCGACACAAGCAGCTACTGCAACAAGTACATAGGAGAGCAGTACTAAGAAGATAACTTACATGTGTCCCAGGGGCGACGAATGGGCCATTGAAATTAAGAGAGATTAGTGTATATATTTATGTATGTGTAAATATATATATATAATCTAACCCTAAATGTCTAAACATTTATTCATATATCATGAGACAGCTTTTTAAAAAAAAAAGATTTTATATATGTATATATATATCTATCATGCGCGCTACCGAAGTCGCCGCAAGGCATGCAAGGAAGTTCATGCTGCTGTGTCCGGCAGATTTACATATCAGTGAATTGCCCCCCGCTATAGACAGAACAGAAAATAGCGGGGCAGCTGTAACTGAATAGGAGGTTAAAAGAATTCTGAAAGCACTAAAATTCGGGTGAAACATCATAACGACATTGGGGACTGAAGAGCATAATGATTTTGAGGTTTTTAATGAAAACTAAGGTACGATTTAACAATTTTGCCAGTGGTCTCGACCAGGATCTGTGGCATTCAGCTTATGATTGATAAGGATAGAAATCAAACAAAGCATGAAATATGTTGTACATTAGAGCGCCGCTATTGTAGAGGCTGCGTGTAGCATTCTGCCATGCTTGTCAATGGGGTTCAGAGACCATGTAGAAAACATGGGGGGGTCTAATGCAGTGTGAGCTGCTTTTCCTTCCTAGATGTGTTCTTAGCTATTCACCAGGCGGGAATGTTTCCTGCAGCCCTAAAGTTCTGATCCATGGAGCCCAACCGCAGACCCCCAGACTGATAGTTCACGGTGCCATTTATTAAATGCAACTGTGCCCTGGCCTGTCTTATAAGCTTAGTTCCTAGAGACTTGGTTATATGCTGGCTGTTCCATCATATACAGAATTGGCAGGATAGCCACACATACGTTAATGTGAATCTGCTTGCGAGCTGTTCTTCTGAAGTTTTATAAGTTTGCGGATAAGCAGAGCCAAATACTTATAGCCCTTTTTATTTTATGAGCAAAAAGACATCAGTTTTCGATCTGCTGGTAAATAAATGAAATAATGGTTTATTCATTGGGTTTATTTTTCCTGAATGTTTGTGTTTTTGAAGGTTTCTCCAGCTTTTGTTCACCACAACACTACCGACTAATTTCCATAGGTTAAGTTCTTCCTGCCTAGCTTTGGTTTTCTTCATCTCCACAATTAAGGATATAAGAAAAGTCAGGTCACAAAAGGCCCAATCTCAATAAAAATGTCATTTAAAGTTCGTATTGCATGTACTGTGGTCGATTGTAGCATATTACAATCTCATTTGTGTTCTTCTGTGTCCCTGGTTTTACACCTCTGCACGTCGTGTGGGATTTTCATCTTACTCATGGGCTATGCTGGAGCTTGTAGTGAGACGACAGCCGGACTCGCAGGTGCCTATGTCGGGTGTCGAGAATGCAGGTTCCACCTAACTAGTATGGAGGAAATGACACTTTCTTGGCTGGCCTCTTGCACCTCTCTCCGGGGCCCGGCCCTAAACTCTATTAGGCTTTTGTAAACAATCAAATACACTTTAGTTTTCCCTTTCTTTCCTGGTCCTTCTATAGGAGAGCTGAGTGGTGATGATGGGCCTATAAAACAAAAATGGGCTCTCCTGCCATAGCGTATAGTAAAATATCCAGTGACTAACCTCCTATGTATCCTCTCCGGGAACAGCTGGCATTGTCTCCCATAGAGCCGGCTCCGAGTGTTGTAGACAATTTATCTGGCAGTAATGACGGAAGATAAAACCACAGGGGGAAAATGTGTTTTACTTAAAGATGCTTTCAGCTCTAATAAAACTCTAAAGAGGAGAAACTAGTTAAGTGTAGCGCGTTCTACTTCACAGACTCGCCTGGAAAGCCAGTTTCTGCTGGGTCCGAGCCAACAACACAGTCCAGCGAAACGTTTGGCTTTCCTGATTTTATTTGGATTTTCACATTCCCATCAAAGTTCATACAGAGCTTGACCATAATCTAACAAACATCCACTCTTCATGATTATTCTTAGAGGTGTTGATATGTCATAATGCGTCCTAGCTAGAAGTTCTTTTTCTGCACGTTGCTTGTGATGATCCTCGAGATGATGGTAGTGATTGATAACCCTCCACTCTCCGCTATACACTGATGAGATGATGTTTGTCATTAATATTCAGTAAAGACTTGTTTATGGGTCTTTGAGTTTCAAGATAGGTTTTGGATAAAAATCAACCTTATTTTTAGTTGAACTTTTAGGGCTTGTCCACATGTAACAGAATTGCTGCAGAAAATTTCTGCAGCAATTCCGTTGAAAGTAGGAGACTTTCCGCTGTGGCAAAAACACGCAATTTCATGCATTTTTGACTGTATAAAATGGTGCGTACTTTGCTGCATTTTTCAGAACTAAAGATCCGCACGGCAGGTCAATTTCTGGTTGGAAATTTTACGCAGCTTGTGGATGAGATTTGTTAAATCTCACCCACTCTGCTGCTACTGTATTCTGCTGCGTATTTTCCATCCGCAATTCCAGACGGAAAAAAACGAAGCGATACCGCTACGTGTGGACAAGCCCTTTTCACATCACCTCACCTCCTACTTGAGAATGCCAACCTTATTGGCAAATTTACTTTCACAACAACATTGTAACTAGATAATGTATGGTAATGCCGCAAGTTTAATTTGGTAAATCTGTCTTGTGAGCTACTTGGGGCTTGTGGTCCCTATCAAAGAGACTCGAGGAGTATGGCACCTTCACAGTCAACAAGTGGGGGTATTCGAGGGTCTCACTCCCAGTTTAGGGGAGAGTTTGATGCCCTTTAATACACAAAACCACCCCACCGCATGTGCTGCAGGGTAGTGTGCAGCTGTCATGTTACACTACAGGACTTGATAAAGACTACCATCACAGACTACCAGATACAGGGCAATTTTTGCCATTAATGGGGTTGTCCAGGCACTGGGTGCTTTTTCATTCTGATGACCTATACACAGGATAGGTCATCAGTATATGCTAGGTGGGGGTCCGACAACTGGACCCCACACCTATCAGCTGTTCCGGCTGCCTCCGAGCATCGGATGTTATGCAGTGGTTTGTGCCGGAAGCAGATTGCTCCCACCACTGTATAGCGGCCGTGCTGCAGTACTGCTGCTCTGCTCCTATTCAAGTAACTAGGAGTAGAGTTACAGTAACCCGTGCATGGCCGCTATACGGTGTACGGAGTCATCTGCTTCCGGCACCGACCACTGCATAACATCCGGTGCTCGGAGGCAGCCGGAACAGCTGACCGCTGTGGGTTCTGGGTGTCTGACCCCCACCGATCATATATTGATGAACTATCCCGTGCAGAAGCGGCGATTCACAATATTACAACCTTCTGCCATTGAAGTGAATGGGGAAAGGCTGTAATACTGTGAACCAGCGCTACTGCTTTGTTGGCGATCAACAGTACGAGCAGTGACCGCAATGAAGGGGGAGCAGTGCCCGTACGAGTGCTGCAGCCCCTTCAAAACAGCTGATCGGGTCCCGGCAGTCAGACCCTGAGCGATCAGCTATTGTTGGCCATCAATTTTTATTGGCTGGAAAACCCCTTTAATGATCTTCATAAATCTCAGTCTAGGAGAATCAGAGGAGATATTCTTACTGTATTCGCATGATTTAATACCATTGATTTCATCCACAAAATACCCACTGAGATTATCAAGGAATCTTATATTTCATACTTTTATTTTTTAGGTTTTATCATCTCTGATCCCTTAAATGACACACGCACACAAGTGACGCACCTCCCCAGCTGACTACATGTTCATGGGAACCATTATGTAAATCGTGGGATATAGTCTGTGTAATTGAGTGTTTTGGTTGGATCAATTTTCTCTACGACTTTTTCCCATATGTGAACTTTAGCTCTAAATTGTTTCGTAATCCAATAGGATGTTATATTATTGCGAATGGGAAGGGTTGATAATGATGAGTGGCTCTATGACGACATCAGCCTTATAAGCCAGATCTGCTGTTTGTATGGACCCGTCCCCTGAAGACCGTGAACCTTTTACTCTGGTTTTTTTTCTTCTTCATCTTATTAATGATAATTTCAGATTTATTTTCTTTTCTTGGCCCTTTAGTGGATTCCAAGCTTTGAGAACGATCTCATTAGTTGGGTGTAAAGAGATGGCGAGGAGAGCGTGCCTGTGAGTCAGAGATATCGCCGAGTGTAATCTATGAGAGTTTATATTGTACAAACAAAATATTGCAGTACTTAGAAGAAGGGCAAGATTGAACTGGCAGAAATACAGCTGGTTATGATCCATTAGAAATGGGATTCCTAGGAGATTAAAGGCATACTCTTCTTTATTTTTCATAATTCTATTTGTTCACGAGGAAGTATTGACACACAGATGCACTGTAAATGCATGTTGCCGAGCTTTTTCAACTACTAAACTTCCTCTAGGACTGGAATGGATTTTGGTTGCTGCAGAATAATTTATTGTAGTATGCTTAAAGGCTACGTACACCGTTTGGATGCAATTTTTTTTTTTTTAATAAAAAGGTTAGGCTTCGTTCACATCTGAGTCAGGGCTACGTTCATGGGTTTCATCTGACCTTTCCGTCAGGGGAACCCATGACCTGATTCCAAACTGCAAAAAACCGCATAGGTTTACGTTTGATTTCAATGGTGACGGATCCAGTGCAAATGGTTTCCGTTTGTCTCAGTTGTGTAAGGCCTCATGCACACTTCCGTCGGCCGTTGTACGGCTGCTAATGACGGTTCCGTCAAACACGGGCCGCACACTGATGGCTACCGTGTGCAGTCTGTTGTTTCATGGACCAAATTCAATGAAAGGGCCGAGACTGTTCCGTCAAAAACGGGCAGGAGTAGGACCTGCCCTACTTTTGACGGAACGGCCGCACGGTTCTGTTAAAACAACGGAAGTGTGCATGGCCCAATTAAAATGAATGTGTCAGGGTGCTATCAGTTAAAACAACGAATAGCACCCTGATGAAAAAAAACTGAAGTGGGCATGACGCTAAGGGTTCTGTTGTTTTGATGGAATCAATACCGTAGTCGACAAAATGGTGGTGCAAATGGAAACCAATGGTTTCCGTTTGTTTCAGTTTAGATTCCGTTCATGGGTTCCCCTGACGGGAAGCTCCGACGGAACCCATGAACGGAGTCCCAACGCAGGTGAACGAAGCCTTCGTCAGTGTGATTAGTGCAACTTTCTAAATAGTTTTTATTAAAAATTAGTTTTACTTTTTTAGATACAGCTGCTTTGTATTCTCTATACAGAGCAGCTGAATCGTTCGCTATGACCTGAATCTGTCAGTCCTGCTGACCTGACGGGTTCAGTGTCAGCGGGTCCTGCTTGTCTCTGAGACACGGGATCCACCTGTAATCGATCACATCTGTTATGAACTGTCTGAGACACGCAGGATCCGCTGTCACTGAACCTGTCAGTCCCGCGGAGTCGATGGGAGCAGGATTTAGGTCTAGATACAGCTGCTGTGTATAGAGAGTACAGAGCAGCCGTATCTCAAAAAGTAAAACTCATTTTTAATAAAAACTATTTAGAAAGTTGCACTAATCACACTGACTAACCATGTATATATTTATGTATGTGTGTGTGTATATGGACCCTGACCACTGTCCTGCCTGGTGGGGTGGCCCCTGACCGGCGCATTCAAGCAGAGAATGAATGGAGAGGTGGTGGCACATTTGCATGGCTCTATCTATTCACTTCTACCATGTTCTAATATTGCCTGAGAAAGGAGCCGGTCCGGCTCCAAAACGCGTCGCCTGTATTATTAAAGACTTTGTTTTTTATTTTACACCATGTCTGCTTCCTTTTTGCTACACTAAGGATTAACAGCCTACCACGCTCCTAGAAATCAGCGCCGCTTCTAGCGTTGGATTTTTTTGAGTTTCATCACCATCATTGGTTTTGATTCTCACTATTCCCCGATTTTATTCACTTCTATGGGCGTTATGAAAACTGCTAAGCACACTTGCTCACCAGGTCGGACGGAGGTCAGGGGCCCTTCAGTTTCGACATCCCAGTGGTGGGACCTGCAACTATTAGACATTTATGGCATATCTTATGGATATGCCATAAATGTTTGTGATAGGAACACACCTTTACGGCTGGATTCACACATTGTGTATAAAATATGCAATGGAACCTGCCTTAAATTCTGCAAACAAATCTGCGTGTTACATGCAGATTTTGTCTCGGCTTTTGATGCAGATTTGGCTGTGTATATGATATGACTGGTGTCTGCTGCTTGAGACTCTTGTATCCTGTTGATGGACATTGCAGGACACCGGAGAGTAGTGAGGCGGCTGATTTCTTGTCAAATGTATTTTCTTTGGGGTGAAATCATGAAATGAGAGGAAAGTGGGGTGAAATGAGAGGAAAGTGGGGTGAAATGAGAGGAAAGTGGGGTGAATTGCGTTGGGCATGATCATGGTATATTGCTCTCTTCACACTCCTACATGCACGTTAAAATAATTTGATTCATGAAGTAATTATGTTTATTTTCTCATGAAATTGTTGGTAATGTTTTGGCCTCAGTGTGAGGATACCAATATAATCAGAAAATAAACACAATCACGTTTTGGATTAGGTTGTGCGCTGTGATTATCTCTCTAATTGGATATAAATGTTATTTGATCGATGCACCAGAGAATTTTCTCTCTCCCCTATTTCTCTTTAAGACACAAACAAATAATACATAGCCAATAAACATTTCACAACCATTGGCTTTAATATGGAGCTTGTCCATACCTTAGCGGCGAGGGGTTGTTGGCTCCTAGATCTCACTAATAACATAGGTGACCAGCGCAGATTTTGCAGGGCAGAAATCTGACCGACTTGTTGGAATAGTGACAATCGCTGAGCTCTTCAGTACAACTTGTTCTGCTGCTAATGGTAGAATTGGTAAAGCTGTATGTTGCATTTCTATGCGCCATGGTTAAACCCACTAATAAGAAGACAGCCCGCAGTCTAAATAGAATTTGTTAGTCGAGTGCTCCAAGAATATATTACATTATGTGGTTATCAAACTGTGGTAGATTGCAGTGCAACATCACGTGTATTGCCACCCATATAAGTCACGTGAAACATCTGATGTCCGCAATTTTGGACGCACAGAATCCCAAATTTTCACCTTTTTTTTTGTGATCTCGGATGCTTGAAAATGAGTGGAGTCCAAGCCTGAAATACTCAATTTCCAGGGACGAGTTTAAGATGTTTTGCATTGTATTATATCAACGTAGAGCTGCAAATGGGTCTTCGTAGAAATACTCACAAAGTTTTTTATGTGCAGATATTTCCCCTCACAATCACAGCTTTTCCTGGTGTGCGTATACGGTGCATGCCTATATTAGTGCATTTTACTGTATGTGTGTCTTGGATCTGTAAATTTAGGAAAGTAAATATGCACAGACTATAGATGTGTTTGATCCCGTGGCTTAAAACCCTATTTTCCAGAATTCTGCAGTAATATCGGAGTAAAGAGCATTTGCAGATTTTTTTTTACACCATAAACTGCCCATGTGTTTATTTCACCTTCAATTGCAAATAAAACCTTGACAAAAATTCAGTAATAGTAATGCAATGTGTTCCCCAGTGTTGAATGGCCACAAGGCATTCCTTCTTCTGCTGCTGAAGAGATTTAAAGGGCATTTGAGGTCACTTCATGTGAACGCTTCCCCTCCATGCTGCAGATCTTTAGTATTTCCCTGATATCTCAGGCATTTTCCTCCAAGCGATGTGATTTCCCCGTTTGGATTGGTTTAGGAACCATTACAGCTATTTGGGGAATGGATTTTTAGCACGGCAGGCTTTTATTTCAGTGAAGGTCGGGAAGGGTCAGGGCTGCTCCGTCTGTAATTTTGCAGGGTTTTCTTCATGCTAAACAGGATTATCTGGTTCATTTGCAAAATTGTATGTGAGATTTCTCGCATTTTTTTTTTAAAGGGGTTAAACATGTTTTGTATAATACATCAATTACAGATTTGTGGACTTACCTTTACCCAAATTATTTTGTTTCCTTTGCTCAAGGCCTTTCCTGTTACGGGTCAAGCTTTTTTGACCAATAAACCTTTTTAAACTTTATCACGAGAAGAGAATCTTTTATTTTGTTTTCACTGGTTAAGCAAGTTACAGTACTTTTTGGACTATAGGACACTCCCGATGATAAGATGCCCCCAACTTTAGAGGGTAGAAATCAAGGAAATTGTGTTTTGTTTTTTTAATGCTACAAATATATTTGTATTACTGATGGCACATCCTCTGAGTGACAAAGTGACAGTGGGTGATGGGGAAGCACATGTAACATTTGGGGAGGGAGACCGCCACTGGTGACACAGGTCAGGGTGTATAAGGAGGAGGAGCTGTGGGTATTGCTGGGTAGAAGTTGTGGGCGGTGCTGGGGGGCTAGATAGAAGTTGTGCTGGGGGGCTAGATAGAAGTTGTGCCCGGGGGCTAGGTAGAAGTTGTGCTGGGGGGCTAGGTAGAAGTTGTGACGGGGGGCTAGGCAGAAGTTGTGCCGGGGGGCTAGGCAGAAGTTGTGCCGGGGGGCAGGGTAGAAGCTGTGCCGGAGGGCAGGGTAGAAGCTGTGCCGGAGGGCAGGGTAGAAGCTGTGCCGGAGGGCAGGGTAGAAGCTGTGCCGGAGGGCAGGGTAGAAGCTGTGCCGGAGGGCAGGGTAGAAGCTGTGCCGGAGGGCAGGGTAGAAGCTGTGCCGGAGGGCAGGGTAGAAGCTGTGCAGGAGGGCAGGGTAGAAGCTGTGCCGGAGGGCAGGGTAGAAGCTGTGCCGGAGGGCAGGGTAGAAGCTGTGCCGGAGGGCAGGGTAGAAGCTGTGCCGGAGGGCAGGGTAGAAGCTGTGCAGGAGGGCCGGGTAGGAGCTGCTCCGGAGGGCCGGGTAGGAGCTGCGCCGGAGGGCCGGGTAGGAGCTGCGCCGGAGGGCCGGGTAGAATCTGTGCCGGAGGGCCGGGTAGAATCTGCCGGAGGGCAGGGTAGAAGCTGTGCCGGAGGGCAGGGTAGAAGCTGTGCCGGAGGGCACGGTAGAAGCTGTGCCGGAGGGCAGGGTAGAAGCTGTGCCGGAGGGCAGGGTAGGACTTCCGTCGGAGGGCCGGGTAGGAGCTTTGGGCGGTGCTGGAGGGCCCGGTAAAAGCTGTGGGTGGTGCTGGAGGGCTGGATAAAAGCTGTGGGCAGTAACGAATGTGGTACGGCCGTGTAAAGGCTGTGGGCACTGCTGGGCCGGAGCTGTGGGATTGGGCTGTGTGCCAGAAGGCAGTTCTCGTGGCATACAGTCACAGAGGTAGAATCCAGAACAGCACCAGATCGTGAATTCTGTGCACTCTAGCTCCCCCTGCTGTTAGTCTTCCTCAGTGTCACAATAGATAGACTGGGACTGATTAGCTTGAATACACATAAGACTACAGGGTGGAGATACTATCCACCTTCTCATTGTGACTTGCAGCAACTGGGTATCACAATAAGGGTATGTGCACACACACTAATTACGTCTGTAATTGACGGACGTATTTCGGCCGCAAGTACCGGACCGAACACAGTGCAGGGAGCCGGGCTCCTAGCATCATACTTATGTACGACGCTAGGAGTCCCTGCCTCGCTGCAGGACAACTGTCCCGTACTGTAATCATGTTTTCAGTACGGGACAGTTGTCCTGCAGCGAGGCAGGGACTCCTAGCGTCGTACATAAGTATGATGCTAGGAGCCCGGCTCCCTGCAGAGTGTTCGGTCCGGGACTTGCGGCCGAAATACGTCCGTCATTTACGGACCGAACATGCTCGTGTGAATCCAGCCTAACACTCACGAACAATACCTGCAGAGAAATAAAAGGTGTTTTGGGCACTTCCACACATATTGTGATACCCAGCAGCTCCACCCTGGTGCTAATCAGCTATGACGTGTCTTCTCTTCTACCTGGCATTTGGACTATAAGATGACGCCACTTTTTAACCAGCTTTAATTCTGCTAAAAAATGTCTCTTCTAGTATAAAAAAATATGGTAAATGTTGATTAAATCAGGTTTCCGTTAATAAACGGGTAGTGAACATGTTGCTTGTTGGAAGGAGAAGAAGCACTTCCATTTCTATACATTGCTGACCCGTTAAAGAGTTTTAAGATTTTCTGTAAATCAAAAGAATAGATCACTATATTATGTGCTCTAACTTGTAGGGTGTCCCAGAGCCCGGATCTCAGGTCTTGTGGCTTCAGGAAAGTTCGTATTTGTTAACTTTTGTGCAATCCATTTACCTGAGAGTTGTAAGTATAATTGTATATACATATCCCATCAATACGGAGGGGACAACAGTGCTCCTCTTTGCTGGGACTCCTGAGGTTGCTGGTTTGGCCAGAATTCAGTGCCTTGCTGCATCACCCCACAGCCACATTGCAGCAGCGCCCCTGTTGATGGGGGTGAAGCATTGCATGGGCTGGAAATCCTGATTAGATGCTTTTGTTTTTACTAGTTACTGAATAAGTAACGCTGCATCGCATTGACTGTGTGAAGGTTTGATGCTCTTAGAGGTTAAACTGAGGAGATGAGATACTTATTGTACATTTACTTACTTTGGCTGAAATCTTTATAAAGCCCAAAAGGAGTAAACGATAATTAAGTCCATTATCTTGTTGTTACATTCGCTTCAGATTACCCTTGAAAAATCTGCAATAAATCTGTATCCCTGCTGTTCTCTGGTATTATATCATCTGTTTATTTAGCAACAGCAGCATTTGTAGTTGTGTGAAAGTGTTTGTGGGGGAGGCAGAATCGCTGCTTTCTCTGCTTTGCCTGAAGCTCTGCATACAGCGCACACACCCTCCACATACTGAGGGTCATCCGTGCTGAGACAGATTCCCAGGACCTCTCGCTACGTACCATTTACCTCAATTATTAGGATTCCCTTTTTTGAAGAATACATGGGAAATGCATCAAATATGTTAGAAAAAGTTGGCCTTTGGACATGGCATGATGGAGGCTTTATGTTGGCCTAGCATACACCCCTGACCTGTACAACATTGAACTGTATTCAGAAATGTTAGCTGTTTTTTGTAAATTCGCAAGACTATGAGTCAAGATCAACGGCATTCATGGTACTCAGCAGGACTCAGAAGACGTGTCACTAGGTCATATAAGTTGAACTGATTACTGACCTGAATAGCGCTGTCTCATTGATCCAGCACCATTTTTATTTTTTTACGTGGACTCCCCCCGTTCCAGAAATATGGCCCGCTGTTGTTGGCTTCCTATATTCTAATTTGCTGTAGTTAGCCAACGGGGTGTGAACTACTCTCAAGCTGCCTTGCGCTGATTGGTCAGCATCAGAGGCAGGGAAACTAGCTCCACCCAGTTCACTAACTGCAACAAATTAGCATATAAGGAGTCAACACCACAGTCGGCCATATCTCTGCAACAGGAGGGTCCAGGAAGAAAAAAAACTGAGCTGGAATCAGGGAGACCGTATCAGTAGTTCAACTTATATGACCTCGTGACACGTCCTCTTTAAGTGCAACTCAACCTTTGTCACCAATTGTGAATATTGGACCTTCCAAATCCTCATGACAGAGACCACAGCGCTGTTGGCCTAGAAATATTCAGTTCATAGTCTTCAATCTTTAGATTCATGTCTGATACACAACAATACTTTAGGACCTGATTGGAACTACACCATGCAGACGATACATTTAGCAGATATATAGAATCTGCAGGAACATCATTGATTTGATACCTGATACTTACCTGGTCAAATGGAAATTAGAAAAGGGTGTATTAGCACAGCTGTGTTTATTCTCCATATTCCTCCCGCCACCAGGGGGAGTGTGCTGAATATTTATTTATATGTTGCTTATCTAGCGCCAATATATTCCTCATCACTCACATCAGTCAATCTAATTTCCCTATCTCAGAAAAAAAAAATATTATGCTGTGTTCACATCAGGGTTGCTTTCCGTTGAGGGGCTCCGTCTGAGCTTTGCTAATGGTTTCCGGTTGTGACAGGGTTTGGTTGTTTTCAACGGAATTAATAGTGTAGTCGACTGCGCTATTGATTCAGTAAAAAACAACGGAACCCTGTCACATTCGCAACGTTTCCGTCACCATTAAGATCAATGGTGATGCAAACAGAAGCTAAGGTTTCCGTTTGCCTTTCCGTAGAGGGGTTCCCACAACAGAAAGCTCCGATGGAACCCCTTAACGGAAAGCAAAGCTGATGTGAACAGGCCCATAGGGCTAATTAACCTATCAGTATGTTTATAAAGTGTGGGAGAAAACCGGAGGAAACCCAAGCAAAAACATACAAACCCCATGAAGATATTTGTCCTTGTTTGGATTTCAACTCAGGACCCCAGTGCTGCAAGGTGACCGTTCTGATCAGACATTGTGCGGCTGTATTTATGATTTGAGTTGAATGGGAGAGGTAATAATCCATCTTCAGTAAGTTTCCCCTAGTAGTACCTAGTAGTAGAGGGTATACAGTATTTTATCATGTCCCTCTCTGTCTATATGGGGTTTGAGACTATAAAGATATGTTATGTTCGACCTCAAAATGAAGTGATGTTCATAGTTGAAGATAACCTATAATACACTCATAGTCTCCCTGGACTACACGTTGTATTTCTTATTACTGCACCAATAACAGATTCACAATTCTCAGCAGCTCTGGATGCTTCTATCTCTGCTCTCTCTTAAAATCAGTGTCAGACCTGTCCACAGTTTGTGTGTGGTATTTGGTCCTATTCACCAAAATTGAGCTGAGCTGCAGTACCACACACAACCCATAGACAGGTTTGGTGCTGTTTTTGGAAGCAAACAGTCAAGGTTTATAATCCTGTGAAATCTACTTAAAGGGGTTATCCAGGCACCGACAACTGATGACACCCAGACCCTTCTGCGATCAGTCGCTCTGGCTGCCTCCGGGCGCCGGATGTTATGCAGGGTATGCAGTATTCGGCGCCGAAAGCAGATGGCTCCGGTTACTGAATAGCGGCCCAGAATAGGAGCAGAGCTACTGTAGTGCAGCCCGGCCGCTATTCCGTCACTGGAGCAGTCTGCCTCCAGCATGGACATCCGGAGCCCGAAGGCAGCCGGAGCAACTGATCGGTGCGGGCTCCGGGTGTCGGACCCCCACCGATCATATACTAATGACCTATCCTGTAGATAGATCATCAGTTGTTCGTGCCTGGACGACCCCTTTAAGAGCTCTTTACTGTTCACATAGTACAACGCAATGGAGGGAAACAGCAACCCGCTTTTAATTACACTAATGAGTATTTTGCTGGAGCATTTTTTTTTATTCTGTTTTTGCTTATACCATAAAAATGTATCAAACCATAACAATGACTATTTCTTGGCTTCACTGTACCCACTTCTGACAAACAAAAAGGATTTAATGCATCCCAATCCCAGCATTTCTTTAGTCCTTCGTCGGGCTGTAAAATACCATTAATCAGCAAAAAAATGCACCACTGAAAAATTGCTTCAGTTTACCAAAAAAAAAACAAAAAACTCTGATCTGAATCATTTTGCAGGGGTCTGTACATTTGAGGGAGTAAAGAATTTAAACATCGGCAGATGTAAGAGTTTGGATAGGCTTTTGTAAGGCTTGAACGTGGCCCAATTCATATGCAAGTATGCAGTGTTCTATAAAATATGTAGGTTGCACGAGGGGAGGGTGAAATTAGGTCATGAACAATTTGATACCTGGAATCCAAAATCTGAAATGTGAGAGGAGAGGAGTTTACGCCAGAAATATACATTGTTCCTTATGGCAGTGTCCCGGTTCGCGGAGACGTGACTTCATGAGAATTTATATTGCTTGTATAAGCATTTACATTGGAGTGTTTAATATATCATTACATATTTCGGTGGTATAACGTAAGCATTCTTCTATGTACTTTTGCACTAGTCGGGCCTTGGGGATAATGAGCAAACACAGTAACCAAAACTATTTTAAACAAAGGGCTTCCTGTCGGGATACAGGCACTTGCTGGATGGAAATCTGTGACTGAAGCTGAAAAAGGGGGCTATCGTGATACGAGTGCCGCATTGGGATTAGATGCTTCTTGGTGGGTGAGGACCTGTCACCTACACAAAAAACTGCAGCTGACCTTTTAGTTAGATTGCTGGCACCTCACAGATTTTTGTGCTTTTCTTTTACTACTTCTAGCTCCCAGCGTATCTAGAATACTTGTGTCGTTCGTTTTGGCGCCCGACATGCAAATTAGTCCCACTCACTTGCCATGGGGGAGTGAACATTGCCCCTCTGAAGCTGTACGCTCTGATTGGACGGTGTCAGAGTGGCTTAGGTACTCAATGCCGTCCATGCTGATGATCGTAGGCACGCCGACGTACACGAGTCGTTCTAACGCTGTCTTCTGTGATTGGATGGCGTCAGAGCGGCAATGTTCTCCTCCTTGGCGAGTAGTGTAAACCGAGACTTGATGGTAAAAGGACTTTTTTTTCGCAGTTATATTCAGAATTAACCTTGTAGTCAGGATCCATCATTGGCCCCTGTATTATAGGACAGCAATATTTTCTGGATGTTTAGCAAAACGCACAGTAAATATGCTATTATTTAAAGGGTTTGTCTTATCACAAATAACCCCTTTCCTATGGGTCTGGCTCCCGACCCAACAAAAAAAAAAATGTACAAATTGGTAAATTCAATGCAATATAGCAAGTAAACAAACACAGGAATGACAAGACAGTAGACTTAAATCTAAGTTTTCCATAATAAAAAAGTAAAAATAAAAGGCACATATATATATATATATATACTAGTCCTTCTCAATGAATTAGAATATCATCAAAAAGTTTATTTATTTTAGTAATTCTATTCAAAAAGTGTCTCTCTCATATTCTATACATTCATTACACACTGATGGATCTATTTCCAGCATTTTTTTCTTTTAATGTTGATGATTATGGGAACAATGAAAACCCCAAATTTAGTATCTCAGAAAATTTGAATGTTTGAATATTCTGGTCCGGGAGAAGTCGTGACATATTTTACGGTCCGGATTTGCAGATTCACCGATACTGGTGAATTGTTGTGGATCTGTGAGTCCGGATGACACACTGTTGCACAACGTAGGTTTTTTTTGTGGTCTGATAAACCAATATGGTCGTGTGCATGAGGCCTTACAGTGGGGCTCATAGAGGGGGTCCCAAGTGGGGGACGCCTCTCTATAACTTACATATCCTGATAGGTTATATGGACAGGGGTTGTCTTGACCATAATTTCCCTTTAAGATAAAAGCAAACACAGCTGACTGTAAATATCACGTTCAGAGCCAATTGTGCTCAGGAAATGAGTAAGATATTAAAGTTTTTAAACTTGGTCTTAGGTTATCCTGTGTTTTTAGGAACTGTAATAAAATCCAACACAATGCCATTTTAAGAGCTTGGAGATTACGTTGGTCTTGAAGTCAGAGCAAAGTTCTGTTTTATTACCGAGGAAGTTGCAAGTTGCAAATTTATTGACGGTTCCATCGTGTGTATTAAAGTTTCACAAGTTGGAGTTTGTTTTGTTTTATAGCGTCAAATATTTGTCAAACATTTCCATAAAACACCTTTTACAAGCGTTTCTCTTTGTGGCCGTTTTATATGTGGAATCGTCAATTAGTACATGTCATAATGCAGAGTTATAAGTGCAGAAATACCGGCTCCCCAAAGTCAAAGTGGCTGAATTATATACATGCATCAAAGCCAGGGGAGCAGATGCCAGAAAGAGAATTGGGCGTCCGTGTGATGTATGTGTTTTGTGAGCCTTGGCGTAATCTATCGTTCTCCGTGGAGCCACTCAATAAGCCCGCTTTATGTCCTTCTCTTACACATCTCCTCCGTCCCGGAGCCAGCCACACATTTGTAATATTCAGAATCAGTCAGGAAATATGTTTTTAATTTGACTGCAGTGCATAGTAATCAGAAGAGTTCCAGCATTTTACCTCATCATTGTGGGTCCATACATTTAAAATGAGATGCAGAATTAACCATGTGGGTACCAGCCCTGTGTAGACATTTAGTAGGATAGCTGCTTAGCATTGGTCAGACATCGGTCTTTTTGAATGATTATATAGTTTGTATATTTTTCTGCTCTTCACTACACTATTTATTCTTTTCTATTCCCTTTTTCGTACAGCAGTTGTTTGGTTTACGTGTATTCTACTGTAGCATAGTCCAAAAACGCTGCTTTTGGAGACAAAAAATGCAGTACAGCTTTACTTACATTAAAGGCCATGTACACCTTTTGAGGAATTTTTTATTTTTTTTATAAATTAGTCCGTGTGTTTAGTGTAACTTTGTTATTAGTCCTTATTTAAAAAATCGTTTTACTTTTGGAGATGCAGCTGTCCTGACTTCCGCTATATAGAACAGCTATATCGCTCGTTTTACACTGAATCCGTAAGTCCCACAGTCCTGACAGGTTCGGTGTCGGCGGGTCACGCAGGATCCACCTGTAATTGATCACTTCTAAGTTCACTTAGATTTCATAGATTACAGGTGGATCCTGCGTCTCAGAGACACTCAGGGCCCGCAGTCACAGAACCCGCCAGGTATGCGGGACTGACGGATTCAAGTGTAAAACGAGCAATACAGCTGTTCTGTATAGCGAATACAGGACAGCTGTATCTCTAAAAAGTGTGTATATATATTTTTTTTAATAAAGACTAATTACAATGTTACACTAAACACACGGACTAATATATTTATAAAAAAAATAATGCCCTTAAAGGTGTGCATAGCCTTTAGCCTATTCATGGTCATATGAATCTAGAGCTATACTAACAAGCCCAACAGTTAGGCCTCATGCACACGAACGTATCCATGTGCACGGCCGTGATTTTCGGGTCAGCCGGCCGCGGAGTGTCAACCGCGAGCCGCCCGCAATTCGCAGGCCGTGCACATGGCCGCATACGTTATATTCTATGAGCCTGAACACGGCCGTAATAAGACATGTCCGTTCTTTCTGCGGTCCAGGCTCCTGGGCCGTGCACGGGCTTTGCAATCCACGGTCGTGTGCATGAGTCCATAGAAATGAATGGGGCCGCAATTCTCCCGTGGATTTTCGGGGGAATTGCGGCTGCAAAAGCGCTATCTTTTCCACAGCAGATATTGCTGCTGACCTGTGAGATGTTGACCTATTAACGTAAGAAATCCTCCAGAATTCCCTTCAGCTCTGTTACTGTGAGTGACGGGCTCTTAGTACTTGGCATGCAGCATTTGTTATTTTATAGGCCTCTTCTTAACATAAACAGGCTGATCTCAGACCAATACATGGCGCACACAGCTTTCCAATTTGCATTTTCTCGGCCTGCTCCTCAAGCAAAAGTATGTGGGAAGTCGCAGTCAAGCCAACAGCACCGAGAGGCCAGGGCTGGTGTTAGAGCAAGGCTGATGTTTGACATATACTGATGTATATTTAGACAATTGACTACGGTGACCGCACATCCGCCATAATACAGAAGTGTGCAGATGCCCGGGGGCTGTTAATGTTTTTGGAAATAATTGTAATATCTTCTATGTACTTCATCACTATTGCCACAAATCTTATTTATTCTTCCTTCTCTTGCTCGTCTTGGAAATGACACTTAGATCTATAGAAAGATCTCACAAAGAATTGCAGCCATGTGTTTCGTGATGCAGACACTTTAGCAGCAATTGCTACAAAAGACATGGTTAGCCTCACTAATTGTATCTAATGAACACCTTATTATTGTAACCTTTGCCTGTGCGAGTTTGAGGTGGGTACATTGTTGCAGAAGAGAACTCGCTTTTAGCTGCCTGCAGAATAACACACTCAGGAAGAGTCATTCCCGTGCTCCATGACACTGTCCAGGCGCACCTCTTCATTCAAGTTTCCGCCATCACCTAGCCAAACAATCCTTCTGAGAGTTGACTTTACTGTAAATTATGCTGGGGGGGGGGGGGGGGAGAGTAGAGTCTTTAAAGAGATCTGCATCATTTATCAGAAGGGTTAAATACAATCTGTAGGTTGAAATATAAGGTTTTGTTTTTTTCTTCTGTATCAGTTCCAGCTATTTGCTTGCCAGAGCACCCTCAACACTTTTTTATGACTTCCTCAGAGACACTAATAAATAGCTAATAACTATGAATCAAAAATGAATGTTGGAAGAGTGACTCCCCCATCAGGGGAACTTACAAGAAGAGCCAGCAATGGTGCATCTGGCCCGAGGATTATGGGAGATGGGGGGGGGGGGGGTTCACACAAGGTCAGGGGCCACTCCGTTTCATACATAAGACACAAAAAAATTGTTTTACCCTGCCAGCACAGCCCAGGATATAAAATTTGTCATTTTATGAATGCCCACTGTGATCATGCCAACCTTAAAACAACTCGGCTCAAAGGAGAATTAACCACAACAGATCCTGTTCAAACAGCTTTCTTATTGGTTGGCAAAGTTTGTCTAGCGGCGGTTAATCACCTCCATATATTTGTCAGCTGGATCAAAGACTCTCTGTGTGCAGTTCCAGCCAGCGGGATCAGTGTCTGTCATGCACAGACCTTGGCATAGATGCCTTTTGTAGCTATGGAAAAATGACCTAAATATGAGGGCTCTGTGCTTTAATAAACTCCTGCTACTCCCATTTTCATGTGCACAGGTTTATGTGTTAATTATCTAGGGAGGGTGTGAGGGCATCCAGCCACATAAAGTTCAGATTTTTTTTTTTTCTTCAGTATTAAAGTAAAAGTTTTTTTAAATTGCTGGTTAGTACTTTAAGACGCGCCAATCGCTGCAGGATTTTTTTTTAATCATGGATGGTCCTGAAGTGTTTTTTCTATACTTTATAAGGCATTGGTCCATTTCATTAGCAGAAAGGACTGTTCTTTTGTTCTACACATTAAAATGTAATCTGCCTGCGGCTTCCACAGGGGACGATCTGTATGTGTCTTCTATAAGAACCATATACTGCTGAATGCACAACTCCCCCTAGTGGCAGCAACAAGTAACCAAGAGTTTGTGTAGGGCAATAGGTAAAGTTCTGTACTAAAGAAACAGCCTGTAGCCTGATCAAGTGTTAGGAAAAGAATCCAAATGGCTGGTTTCTTGTAAAAATCCCACATTAAGTTCCCAGGACAAAATTATAAATATGATGGGGTCTATGGGGTAATAATACCTGTTGCCCTCCAGTTGCCCCGCTATGCCGTGGATCCGCTGGCTTCTCTATGTCTTATCTCAAAATGGCCTCAGCACTTCTCCGAGTCTGAGACAATACTTCTGTTCACGGTTTAGATGGAACTGCTCACGTGAGCAGCTCTGGCCAATCCGAGAACATTTGGAGTGTCTCAGACTCGTTAAGCGCTGCGGCCCTTTTGGGATAGCACAGAGGGGACCCTAAAACGGCAGATTCCACGGCAGAAAGGCACAACTGGAGGGAATCAGATTTTCTTACTTTATATACCCATATCATATTGATCGTATCGTCTAGGCAGCACAAAATATTATCGTTGTCGGCAGCACATCTTCCTGTGTAAACATGATAATAATGTATTGGGACGAGAGATCGGAGTAACGAGCGCTCATCCCCATACAAAGCTCCTTGCGACAGGAGCAAACGAGCGCCGATCAACGAGCTGTCTCGTTGATTGGCGGCCATTGCACCGGTTCGTATGAAGACGGGCTCACATAGAATGTCTATGAGCCCATGCGAGTCTTCTTCAGCCTAATAAGGAGCTCCGATCACAGCTGAAGTGCACACCGCTCAGATAAGTGCTTCTGCACCTTCATTTTGGCAACGGTGGGGGTCTCAGCGCCTGGACCCCCACCGATCAAACCTTCCGATATGTCTATGATGTTTCAAAACTACAGTTACTCTTTAATGCGTAATCTGGATTTCCTACATTTCATATTTGCCTGGTGGTCATAAGAATGGTTGGAATAGGAGTGAAGACGCCCTCTACTGTCAAGGGTGCGACTGATGTTACTGACTGCATTTACCAGAATGCAAATCAACAGAGCCAATTCTGTTCAGACATTGAGCTAGCAAGGAATGCTGGGAGATTTTAGCTCTAAAGGCCATAGAATTGTAAATGCAGCTCTGGAGTATAATATAGACTGTAAGTGACTCATCCTATTATATAGATTAAAAGGGTTGTCCACATGTCACCTATTCACAGGATAGGTAATAAGTGTGTAAGGGTAAGGCCACACCGAGCGGTACTGACCCGGCCGCGATGCCAGTTTCACGCTTGGCGCTGCTGTCAAATTGCCTGTTAATGGCCGCGCGTTGTTATGGGTAAGATGGCCATTTATCCGCAAAATCGGACGCCCATTAATTAGCACACCCTTTATAGCCACATAATTTTACCCACAACAACGCTCGGCCATTAACAGGCTATTTGACAGCTGTGCCAAGCTTTCTACTGACGCGGTTGTTGGCCGCATCATGGCCGGGTCAGTGCCGCTCCGGGTGGCCTTACCCTAATCGCTGGGACTCCCACCGATCCCGAGAACGAGGGTAACAACAACTCGGCTGTCTCCGTAAGTTCCATAGAAAATGAATGGAGCGGCACCACACATGATTGACTGCCGCTTCATTCAATCAGGGGACACGGGACCCCCGTTCTCGTGATCGGTGGGGGTGCCAGTGATCAAACACTTATCACCTATCCCATAGATAGGTGATAAGTTCTTATGGTGGGACAACCCCTTTTTTTATTTGTTTTTTATAAAACCTGTAAAATGGTTAGTGAAGGTGAACATAGGCTTTCATGTATTCAAGTTTTGCAGGAAGTTTTTGTATTTTTAGTCCGTTCAAATTCAATTGATTTTCAATATTTATTTGTTTCATTTTTATATTTTTGTGCTTTTATCAGTTCTTTTTACTTAAGGACTAAGATTACCTGCACAAAATCACTAATAATGCCATATATAAACCCCATGAAATGTTGATGCAATGCAGTCTGACGTTATTATAGAACATACAAGTAGTCTGAGTTTACCAGCATTGACCACAGGCCACACACAGCAGCGTTTCTGGTCATATAGAATTTCTCTTTGCTGACTTGCTTCTTTTTAATGCCTTTTGGTCCATGGTCGCAGTTAGCACTATGGGTGATGAAAGGAATGCAGCCGGGGAAGAGGGGTTTGTGGGGTTCAGTGTCTTGCCAGGTCACTCCCGTCAATCTCCTGCTGCAAACGGAAAACCTTCCCGAGCCTTTCACTGCAGATTTAGTTGTAAAATCCTTTAAGTTTTCCTCTAGTAATCTCATTTGGACAGGGCATAAATTATTGCTGACATAGCAGAGCCACACAAAAGAAACACAAGTTCCAGCCAATAAATTGACTCTTATTATGGGATTCCTTGCAGTGTTACCGGTTTCCATTTTAATAAAATGAACCGCTTGCATTCATGTGGGATGGGAGAAATCAAATTTCTTGTATATTTCTGATGCTGAAAAGTCCTGGAAAACTTCATTTGCAATAATGAATTCCAGGCATAGACCTGAGATTTGAAGTCGTTGATGGAGGCGAGGACTGCTGTAATTTTGGCCGATTCCATCATAAATTCGACAGCAGATTCAACACTGAGCAAAAAATAAAATCCAAAAATACTTTTTATAATGCCCATTCTGCCAATCCTACTATAGACTATGGGTTGAAAAATTCTACATGAGAAAATAAAATGTGGCACTTTTTCTGCTGTTGATCAGTCTTGATCAGTTGATCAGCCTTTTGCATGAAAAAACATGGCCGATAATGAGGGGAAACTGTGGCAATATTTATGTCAATTGTATGGTTGGCTGTAGGAGCCCCCATTAGACTCCATGAAATTCTGGTAAGTCGCAACCATCTTTCCGCTGGATCTGTGTCCGTTCACCGTTTTTTCAGGGGTTACTTTGGCTTGGAGCGCCCCCATTATGGTTACAGTGCACATTCTTGGCATTTATCTGACTTTGTGGTAAATTTATCACCTTATAACTACATTTATCTGAGACAGCGCTGTCCGGATGTGTATTTAACAAGGGGATCGGTAAAAATTACACAGTAAAATGAAACCGACCATGCAATCAGATGTGCACATATTGGGAATCTTTTTGGCTTATTCAATGGCTATAGGCGAGAAAGCAATATGGCCACCAAACCTCTCATTTCAGGAGACCAATTAGGAAGGTGAATTGGCGCCGGCAGCCACTTGCAGTGTTATTGTCTACAGGGAAGATTGTAAATTCCATGAGTCAACGTTCCTTATGTTCTTTGGTTGCTTGACATAATGTGTAAAGTATAAGGCCCCACGCACACGACCGTGTTTGGTCTGTGATATACGGTACGCATGTCGGACGCATTTCCTGGACCGAACACAGTGCAGGGAGCCGGGCTCCTAGCATCATAGTTATGTACGATGCTAGGAGTCACTGCCTCGCTGCCGGACAACTGTCCCGTACTGTAATCATGTTTACAGTACGGGATGGTAGTTCCGCGGAGAGGCAGGGACTCCTAGCATCGTACATAACTATGATGCTAGGAGCCCGGCTCCCTGCACTGTGTTCGCTCTGGAAAATGTGTCCGAAAATGCGGACCGTATATCACAGACTGAACACGGTTGTGTGCATGGGGCCTCAGTATGGGGAATGATCTTGCACGGTAATGTGCTTCTCTTATGAACGTCATTTTTTGTATCACCTCCAAATATAATCTTTTTTTAATGTCTAGTTATTGCTAATACCCTGCTTTGCTTATCCTATGCTGACCTCATACTTCAGTTGCATCCAGAGCTGCAGTCACAATTCTGCTAAATTCTGCTTAAAATCTGTCTCCACTGCTGAAACACATCATAGGCTTTGTTCACATCTGCGCTATGAATTCTGTTTTTCTGTTCCGTCATAAGAGCAGAAAAATGAAATTCAGCGCTCTGATGGATCCGTCTATGCCCGACCGACCCCATTGACTCTTTTGGAGTCCGTCAGGGTGTCCGTCGTTTCACCAGAAAAAGTAGCACAGCAAGCTGCACTATTATTTCCAGCATATTTGATGGAATCACAACGCAGACGTGAACAGAGCCTTAAGGGGGTTTTACACTGAACAATTATTGGGCAAACGATCGTTCATAGAAAGCTCGTTGTTGATAATTGCCCTGTGTAAACAGGGCAGCGGTCATTAGACGCTCCATCATCTGCTGATTGCATCGTTTAAAAAAAGTTAATTATTCTGGTTGTCGGCAGCGCATCTTGGTGTGTAAACAGGGGGACGCGCTGCCAACATGATAATAATAATGTAAGGGGACATGACCGCTCGTCCCCATACATAGCTCTGTGTGACAAGAGCAGACGGACGAGCCCCGATCAACGATGTCTCATTGATCGTCGCTCGCTGCATCGGCCGGTGTAATAGGGGCTTTAGCTGAGATCCCTTAATCCTGTTTCATTGCATTGTCTGATATATAGTGTTCACACCAGGTGGAGCACATTACTAAAAAGAGGTAAAAAACAAAGCTGTGCTTCCCACAGTGCATGACAGCAGAGCATACTATATGACGAAGATTTTTTCTACATTTTTTGAAACGAAAAGAGAAGTATGTAGCGATAACCAATCCGGCTGCTGCTTTAATTTTGCCAAAGGCCTCTGAGAAGTGAATAGTGGGATCTGACGGGTTGCTATCGGTAACTACACCACTTTTCTTTTGCACTAATTTTGATAAGGCTCCACCTGGATATTGACACCAAACCAGTCGTTGGGACAAAATCCAGCCGAGGACTTGACTAAAATATAAGCAAAGTTATTCTGAAGTGATGGTAACAAAGTTTTAATACTTTTCTTTGCTACGTTTCTCATGCTTATTACTGGACTACTTATTACATGATTATGGGCAAAACTACCGGGGCTTTATCCGGCCTTATTGCATTTTAACAAAGATTTTTGTTATTTTTTTTGCTAAAGTTAAGAGACAAAGGGGAAAAAGTCCTAAACTTGTCAATTGAGTAAAGGATCTGTTGTCAATAAAACTGATCTCGGGCTTACCTCAGCGGCTTGCCGTAGTTATATTTCCACCTTGTATGCCAGTGTTTTTATGTGGAACAAAGTAGTAGACTATAATACTCTGCGGTGAGCACTCGGAAACTGAAGCCTGACCAGTTCCCCTGTTAAGATGTTTGTTTTGGGGGCAGCGATCGGAGCGCTGGAATATTGTGACATATGCTAAACTGCTGCAAAGCGATAAGACCGAACGTAAAAGTCTGGGAACTCGCACAACTTGGCTCAACTCCGGAGTGCTAAAATTGTAGGTAATTTAACGGAGAAATGTAGATTCCACTCAAGAGCAGTTAACACAATTACTAAGTTATATCCAGACTTTTCCAAGTTAAGTGTTTTGCTCCTTTTTTTTTTTTTCCTCCTTCCCCGGTTTGGTTAAGTGTCTTTACTTGACCCCTTTGGCTTGGAGAAAAGGATTGATTACTTTTTACCTTTGTCATAGAAAACTGTACTACGTCTGGTAGATAAATGACACTACATCTCAGGTCGTGCCCAGGTAGGCTGGTCACACACTGCCCGTATAACACTGGTCGGGCATGCTCAATGATATCCCGACATGGTAGAGTCCTTTGCTTTTCCTGCTGGAGGCACCTAGAGAGCTCCGTGGGTGAGATGTCGTCTCATTCCTCAAATTCTGGCTGCACATTATTTGCATGCTTATTTATCACCAATTTTCAGCCGTGTTGCCTGCTTTTATTTTGTGCAGTCCGCCCGATATTTGGAGTACAGTGATCCTTTAAATCTCATGTCACTTTCTGTCTCTTATAGTGTTGTTCCTCAGACGACGGTAATCCTGAATAATGAAAGACAAAATTCTGTAGTGGCCAAACTGGAGGGTCAAGAGGAGTCAATGAACAGAGCAACAGAAAGCCTGGAAAATATGCTGAATAGGTAATCTGGCTGCGTACAAACTCTATCACTATGATTATGTTCATATAAGATCATGACTGTGCCCGGGCTCGAGACTTTCCCAGTGTAACAGTGAAGGGGGCTCATGGGCGTACACCGTGCACAGGGGGCCCCATAGCATCATCATCCCTGGAAATGTGTGTCCAGTGCTGGTTGCACTTCCCTACACTGTTCCCTCGTAGGAGAGAGGGGTGTCATTTGCTAATTAATGTGGCTGTTATTATGAAGATGGGAAGGGCTCTACAAGTTCACACAGCCCAGAAAGGGTGATAGGGCTAAGGCCCCATGCACACCACAGTAATTTTCATCCATAATTATGGACCCATTCATTTCTATTGGCCACGGACACCTTTCAGTATTTTTACGGATGGGTGTCCATGCTGAAAAAATGATAGAACCCGTCCTATTCTTGTCAGTAATTACGGCAAGGACTCTCTCATAGAAGTCTATGGGAGATTCCGTAAATACGGACGGCTACTGATGGGCATCCGTAAATTGTCCGTATATACGGAAGCGTTGCTAGGCAACATTTTGATGACATAATTTGCAACCTCCCTTTTTGTACCGATCTGTATATTAGGATGGAATAGGGATGCCTACGGAGCAGTATTTTTGGACATTATTTCGGGATAGATGAAAATACTGTCGTGTACATGGGGCCTTAGACGTCTTTACGAGTCCCATATCAGATGCATGGACGCTCACATTCAAGCAATTAGATGACGCAAGTGTCTTTTCACTCTTCCTCTCATCTTTCCCCTAATATAACAAACACAGAGAGTTAGGCCTAGTTCACACAGAGTTATTTGGCGCTATTTTTGCTGTGGAAACGGTGCAAAAAAAACGCCCGAAATAGCCTACCATTGATTTTAGGAAAAAGAAGCGACATGCTCCCACGGTTCCGTCTCTGACCTCCCATTGACATCAGTAGGAGGCAGGGAAAGCCGTTTTCGCAGCTTTTTATGCCTGCGGCGCTCAATGGCCCGGCCGCGAAAACGCATCAAAGAAAGTGCAGGCAGGTCAAAATGGGCCTCAAATGCGGCCCATTTTGACCTGCGTGTACTCTTTGCCGTGTTTTTTGCCACGTTTTTCAGTCGCGGCCATTGAGCGCCACGGAAAAAAAACGCAGCGAAAACAGCTTTCCCTGCCTCCTATTGATGTCAATGGGAGGTCAGAGACGGAAACGCCTGAAGAAAGGGCATGATGCTTCTTGTTAACGCAAGCGTTTTTTTCCCGCTCACGGGAAAAAACGCCTCCGTCTCTCATTAAAATCAATGGCAATGGGGGATGTTTTTTGGCGCGGTTTCCGTCACGGTTTCTGCGTCAAAAACAGTGCCAAAAACCTCAGTGTGAACATACCCCATGTCCGCTCCTCCTAAGACATGAAATGGATATGCAGGTGCTAATCTGTTGTGACTTATGTGACACACACGCACACACACACACACACACTCTGTTTATTATGCATTTCTATTTTAATTGCGTTACTGCTACAGTTATTATGCTTATAAATGTGAGGTTCTTAGCGCTCAGTTTGATCAAATTGGGGTCCCTATACTGAACATTATATCCCTATTTTGGAGACTTACGTCTTTCTCTTGGGACTGAGCCCACAGTGAGCTCAGGATAAGTAGGAACAAAATATATTCAATTCTAATTAAAAACAGCCCAGAAAGGGTGATAAGTCTAAGACATCTTTACGAGTCCCATGACGGATGCATGGACGCTCACATTTAAGCAATTAACTGAAGCAAGTGTCTTCCTCTCACCCCTCCCCTAATATAAGTAGGCAAATGTTTTGACACCTAAACGGTCCCAAATTCTAGATTTATGTCTCATCCTACATTAAATCCAAGTATTGCAGAATGGCCCTATGGAGCTGATTAATATCAGTACTCTGGTATACTCGGTCATGAACAGCTGTTATGGGGTCCAGTGTAAGCAGCGTTGTCTGATTGTGTTGCAGCGCTGTCCCTGGACGGAGGCACAATACCATTGTCGTAAAGGTCCCGGGCCCAGATGACAGCCACAATGATGACGACAGCGGATCTGATGCCAGTGACACATTGTCCAACTGCGGCCAGTCAGGAAACATGGGAAACAACGTGACTCTCATCACCCTCAACTCTGAAGGTACGTGCTGGTAACCTGCTGTGAGGGATGAGTAACCAGCGGTCGTCCAGCATCTTCTGAGCTGTAGAAATGAGGGTCCACAGATCAGTGGATGCTGAATATTTACACGTAACTACACGTACAGCGATCATCCTCACTATGTGACCTGTTACTATGAGCTTCCACCTGCTAGATAATATCACGTTTTAATCCACATTCTGTCGAGAGCTCTGCTTCCATCTTTTCTGCAATTGAACATTTATTGTTGATAATTACTACTTAATGCACACTAATTGCAGGCTACACACAACAGACACTTCTATACATGCGTATCTGTCCTAACTTGTTTCAACACTGGGGTATGGCAGGCAACTATTGGCCTGAGGCCTCCTCGTACTGTAACGGTAAGTAATCATTTCCAATCATAGACCATTACAGGAAGAATTTTTACAGGTAGATAATTGCACAGAATTGGTTCACACATACTCTCGCTAAGCAGTGATATCCTTGTTTCATGGTCATGACTATTTCACAGGAATGTGGCCAAACTCAGACGTGAAAAACGGCATAGACGAGTCTATGGAGAGATGTGTGAGGCACAAAAAAAATAGGACATGTCTTATTTTTTCACGGACCCTTCACGCACTTCGTTGAAACAACGGTCAGGTGAACGGCCCCATTGAAATACATGAGTTCGTGTGACGGCTGTTGTTTTAACGGCCGTCACATGAACGTGATACACGCTGAGCCCTTATTCTTTATGCCGAAGCCTTTTTGGCATACGCCAGGCTGGCGTTCGTCGGTATACAGTATCTGACGTCAGAGGTACAAGTCGGAGAAATCTTTCCGACATGGATGTCCGACTGAGCCTATGGCTGGATTCACACGATCTTATTCGGTCCGTAAAGGACGGAACGTATTTCGGCCGCAAGTCCCGGACCGAACACACTGCAGGGAGCCGGGCTCCTAGCATCATAGTTATGTACGACGCTAGGAGTCCCTGCCTCTCCGTGGAACTTCTGTCCTGTACTGAAAACATGATTACAGTACGGGAAAGTTGTCCTGCAGCGAGGCAGGGACTCCTAGCGTCGTACATAACTATGATGCTAGGAGCCCGGCTCCCTGCAGTGTGTTCGGTCCGGGACTTGCGGCCGAAATACGTTCCGTCCATTACGGACCGAACATGCTCGTGTGAATCCAGTCTAGCATGTTGTTTCCAGACTTTCAGCACTCACTCACGATGGTTTCCGCAGTCATTTGCTTACATCTTTCTTTTGCGGGTGTAAGTTTCACCATTGCCGATCGGTTCCTCTTGTCGGAGGAAGTGTCTCGCACTCTTCCCACTCTAATGCGTCGTGTCCAGACCGCAGTTGGCTGTTCTGATGTTGATTATGGTTTCTGTCAGAAAATACAAGAATGCAATGTTTGACTGATTGGCCTTGGGCAGCAAGTACATTGTAAACATGGCAGCCTGCGGCAGAGCTCGCTCTCTTCCTACCAGTTTATGATGAATATACACTGACGGGTTTAAGCAGAAACGCTTGAAACTTTATATCTATTGGCTTGGAGTGCTGAATGCATTTGGTGGTTACTGGAAGTTTTCGAGCGTGAGCCCAGCGGCTGGTTGCATAGCTAATCATGCCAGGACGTTGGCACAAGTTACTCTTCTAAAAACAAACACTTACATTGGCAATGATCTGCTTTTCTCCAAGCAGGAAATTCTCATCAGGACGTTATTCTTGTTTACAGTTAGGTCGGTCGCTTGCTGGTTATAATTATAATTATTTTTTTGTTGGGAGATTTAAAATCTGCGAGAGGGCTTTGTAAATTACAAGTGCACATCATATTTTGAGCAAATTATCAAATTATTTGGCAATCAATTTCTGAGCTTCCTGGGGTTTCCTCACTTTTCTACTTTTTTGTCGTTTTGGACATCGTCCATTTATATTAAAGCAGGCCGTCCGCTATAGGCATGTATTCATGAAGGAAGAAGTGTTACAAAACAAATCTGAAAGTTCTCTGTCCAGTGCGACTGTTACGTGTGAGTATTTTCTGTATAAATTCAGGCAGTTATGGAGTGCACATTACTGGCGCTAGAAACCACCTCTCCCAAACAGAGATTGCACTCAGACAATTGTTTTCTGCCAGTAATTTCCACAACTGGAAGACATTACTCTTCCCTGGTGTCCTCCGAGCTGCAATAGCGTGACCTAGAACCGGTGAGAAAGTCTGCGTTGTACGGTGACTGTGCCGGCTTTCCCCTGACAGAAGTGAACATGATAATTATAGGATTTCAGCAATGTCAGAGCACTTATCACAGTGCAGTTTATTATACAGGTCGTGCACTGTACGAAAGAATCAGATTTTTCAGCATTAATCATGATAATCCAGTAGTTCTGTCTCTCAGGTAGTAGGAAAAAAAGAATACATGATTGATATCGTAAGCTAAAAACCCAGCAGAGTCTCCCAACCCATCCACTTCAAGAAGAGGCTTCCACACAGGACATCGGTGGCCTCTTCAGCCGTTATCTACTGACACGAGACAAGCCGGTTTTCCGGTTTTGGGGAAGGATTTGTTTTCATTTGCATGCTCGTAGTTGTGGACTCGGTGCCTGATTCTGTGATAAAGCCAAGTCGGCCTTGATTTTGCATAACTTGTGGTAAAACACAAGTTCCAGCGCTCTGGGGCTTTTCCATTTGGATTGGACTTTGAAGTCTTCTCAAGATTGTTTCAATAAAGCCCGGGATTGTCTAGTTACATGAACAGTCCCTTGTCACTTAGAGCCCCGTCCATGCCCAGTGCACAGACCTCCCCGGTATTTGTTTTTCTTATGGAGCCAGGTTAGACACCGTGATATTCTCATAGGGAAAAGCCGGCATTTCATTTCAGAGGGAGAAGCACGTTCTGACAGAAAGCTCAACAAGGTCAGACGCTGTTTTGTTTTTTTTCTTTTCTTCCTGGAATTTTATATGGGAAGTGTAAAATCTTAGTCTTCTTATTAATACTGTACTAAAGATTGAGTTATCTTAGCATGGAACACGTCTTTTTATTAAAATTGGTACTGACCTCTATCCTGGTGGATTTAAACTTTAAAGGGGTCGGAAGCCGCGTCGGAAACCGCACCAAAAAATGGCCGGAAACGCCTCCCATTGAAATCAACGCTCGCGGGAAAAAAGAAGCATCGTGCCCTTTTTCCAGGCGTTTCCGTCTTTGACCTCCCTTTGACATCAATAGGAGGCAGAGTAAGCAGTTTTTGCAGCGGTTTTTTGCCCACAGCGCTCAATGGCCGAGGCCAAAAAACGTGGCAAGTTTTTGAAAATCTGCCTCGAAAGTCCTGAATCTGCCTCAAAATTCCGCCTGCGAACAGGGCCTAAGGAATCGGTCACATCTGCGTCGGGGCTCCGTTCATGGGTTCCATCAGAGCTTTCCGTCAGAGGACCCCATGAAGGGAATCCAAACTGAAATAAGCAGCAACCATAGGTTTCCATTTGCATCACCATTGATTTCAATGGTGACGGATTCGGTGCAAATGGTTTGTTAGTCACCGTTTAAGGGTTCCATTGTTTTGACGGAATAAATAGCACAGTCGACTACGGTATTGATTCTGTCAAAACTACGGAACCCTTACACAACGCAGACAAACGGAAACCATTTGCATCGGATCTGTCACCATTGAAATCAATGGTGATGCAAACAGAAATCTATGGTTTCTGTTTGTTTCCGTTTGAATTCCGTTCATGGGTTCCCCTGACAGAAAGGTCAGACGGAACCCCTGAACAGAGCCCAGACGCAGATGTGAACGAAGCCTAATGCAGAGCAGGCCAGGTCCTCCAGAGGGAGAGAGATGCTCTATGTCAATGGTCGGCAACCTTTGGCACTCCAGAGATTGTGAAACTACAATGCCAAGCATGCCCTGACCGCCTTTGGCTGGAATAATGAAGCCTTTGGCTGTCTGGGTATGCTGGGAGATGTAGTTTCACAACAATTGAAGTGCTGATGGTTGCTGATCCCTGCTCTTTGTAACCGCTCTCTGTTCAGGATGCTCATCTCCGGGTTAGAGGACCCCCCCCCCCCCTATTCCATAATTCCCTAATAGGGTGAATGACAATGGGTTTTCTAAACTGGACGACTCCTTTTACTAAATTAGAACTATTATCCAGATTTATTTAAAGAGAACCGGCCACTATAAACGACCTCTTCAAGTTCGAGCATTAGTGTGACTTACTAACACAGTTATTCTAGTGAGTGTAATTACACCTGATAAAATCCCCTCCAGGTGCCAAACCTACAGAAAAAAACTAGTTGCCCACAATTAAAATGCCATAAGATTTGACTCAGGAAATAAAAAAAATCAAGTATTATAGGATCTTCCAGTGGCAGGGGCCACATGGTGTAATTATGGCTGGTTCCTAGTGATTTGGGGCTGCTCTCTTGAGATGATTCTTCAGCCCAGAGATGAGTTGTCTCCATTGCTCTTTGGTCATAAGAAGATTTCTTCCATCTTGGAGCCGCATTCTTCCCTTTTTTCATGTAATATTTCGCTGGTCCGCTCTGTAGCCTTCCATTTGGAATAGGAAGTTTTTAATGCAGTGGAAATATTTGGGATGGACTATTCCGTGTGCATGGTTACTTGGCACATCCCTATTTTGAACAGATGTTTCTGGCCTTTTATGCGCTCGCTTCATATGTAAATGTCGAGGAAACTGCCAATCCATTAATATTTTTTGGGAACGGTTTCCTTTGGATTCTTGTAACAATCGGCTATGAAATATCTATTTGGGACTCATGGAGACTTTGAGCAATTACTTGCCTCCCACCCCTGTAATTAAGTGAGGCTGTGATCGGCTGTAAGGAATAAAACCAGCACTGGCCGCTCAGATCGGATTAGAGGAAAACAATGAGGCTGCGGAGAAGTGTTAAACTTCAGCTGCAGACAACATAGTTATAATGATGAACTGCGTTTACCGAGGTGCGATCCATCCGGATTATAATGGCCACTTCGTTAATCCCCTCACGGGTGTATCTCCGCGGTGATTCGCATGGATTTTACAGCCTCTGTCCTTGTAGCAGTTACGGTCGCAGAAACGGCACAGGAAGGCGTCCAACTGGCAAACTGCAGTCCCTCACAGTCCCCAGGTGTTTTGGTGACTTCATTCCCTTTATGCTTGAAATTAAATAATGCACGGTCGTCAACACCTAAACACTGTCGTTTTAAAGGCGAGCTGCATATGGGCATTTCAGGGGGGCATTGAAAACATGAGCATGTGGTCATCATCTGATGGCACTAATTGGGATTCATATAATAAAAAGGAACTTTTAGTGGAGCTCTGTTCTGGAGCTTGTTTCAATTTCCCATAAAAAAAATAATAATTCGGCCTAGAATGTTGAATATCTGTGCAAATAGTTTATTTTATGGCAGCCTGAAACTAGACATTCCCTTCAACTTCCCCTAGATCCATTCAGCAAATAGTTTATAGCCTGTTGACAAACTGCAGGGAAAAAGTTAACTAATAATAATTAAGGAAATTGCTCAGAATGTAATTCTCTAATATTCCCCAAGCCACGAGGTCACTGTATGTCACCCCCCCCCCCCCTATTGTTCAGACGGCACCAGGCAAATCTGTAGTTTTTTTTTTTGTTTTTTTTCTCGAAAATCCACAGATGAAACGCGGATTTCTACCACGGATTAGTCAGTACGGTACGTCACATGGACTAGACTATTTGCAATTCAATGAAGCTAATCAACGACTTTTCAGTGCCAAACACGCTGATTTTAAAGTCTGCACTATATTCATTATTCCGCACGCATATTTTTTTCTGCGCATATGAATAGGGTCGCATACTCTATAAGGATTTAGGTGCGGAATCCACATCTAAAACTGACCATACACCTATGAAAGTTGGACAAAATCACAGTTTGCGATGGCAGACGGTCTGCAAATAAAGTCATCTCTGATGTTGGATTTGTTTTGGTCATCATATTCTGAAATTAGGCGTCTATAGCATGACCGGATATTTCGCCACTTTGCACAGGTGCATTATGTTTTTTTTAATTTATTTTTTTAAACTTTGTCGCTGGTCTGCCACTTTAGTCTGGCATGTTGATGGTCAGATTGTACAAACAATCCTATACTTAAAGAGGCTCTGTCACCAGATTTTGCAGCCCCCTATCTGCTATTGCAGCAGATAGGCGCTGCAATGTAGATTACAGTAACGTTTTTATTTTTTAAAAACGAGCATTTTTGGCCAAGTTATGACCATTTTCGTATTTATGCAAATGAGGCTTGCAAAAGTACAACTGGGCGTGTTGAAAAGTAAAAGTACAACTGGGCGTGTATTATGTGCGTACATCGGGGCGTGTTTAATACTTTTACTAGCTGGGCGTTCTGATGAGAAGTATCATCCACTTCTCTTCAGAACGCCCAGCTTCTGGCAGTGCAGACACAGCCGTGTTCTCCAGAGATCACGCTGTGTCGTCACTCACAGGTCCTGCATCGTGTCAGACGAGCGAGGACACATCGACACCAGAGGCTACAGATGATTCTGCAGCAGCATCGACGTTTGCAGGTAAGTCGATGTAGCTACTTACCTGCAAACGCTGATGCTGCTGCAGAATCATCTGTAGCCTCTGGTGCCGATACGATGCAGGACCTGTGAGTGACGTCACAGATCTGCACTGCCAGAAGCTGGGCGTTCTGAAGAGAAGTGGATGATACTTCTCATCAGAAAGCCCAGCTAGTAAAAGTAGTAAACACGCCCCGATGTACGCACATAATACACGCCCAGTTGTACTTTTACTTTTCAACACGCCCAGTTGTACTTTTGCAAGCCTCATTTGCATAAATACGAAAATGGTCATAACTTGGCCAAAAATGCTCGTTTTTTAAAAATAAAAACGTTACTGTAATCTACATTGCAGCGCCGATCTGCTGCAATAGCAGATAGGGGTTGCAAAATCTGGTGACAGAGCCTCTTTAAGTGTCTGACCACCTTAAACCCTTAGAATCCGGAACGTGTGGACATGACTTTACAGGTTAGTATGATCACTTGCATCGTGCCACTTCTCTTTTTAACTTTGATCAGTTTTCTTCGGTCAGACACAGACGGACATTGACTAGCGCCGCTGTCACCTCGTTCTAGTGACCGGCGGAGTTACAGCGGACAGACCTCTGCCAATGCTAATTATAAGGAGCTAAAATACTCCTTCTAATGTCAAATATGCTACTGCGGCTCCTGTCAGATTTCATTATCAACCATCATGTTAAGTGAATGAGGAAGAGAGGAGAGGCAGCTGCTGTAAATCATTGCTGTCTGGTGGTATAAGACCTGCCACATATGCTCTTCAGCTCATACATGATACAAGTTTCACACATGTAAGCACTGCTCCTTCTTGTCCATTGTGGGTATGAATCAGCCGCCCTGGAATCCGCAACCTGTGCGTACATGAACCAGCGGATGTGACCATCATTATTGATGGACGTTCGATCCGATCTCTGGATACAAACTGACTGAGGCTACGGTTTATTGGCCTCTCCTAGGTCGTGGTGGTAAAGGATGGCTCATCTCTGCAGACAATGTGGGGAACGCTGGTTAGGGATAAGGGGCTTAGAAGACGATCCCTGGTCAAAACATTTGCTCCCAAGTTATTCATGTTTGTAGTTGTTTAAAGTGGCAGGTGCTCTATTAAGGAATATTGCAGCCAATTATCTGAGAATGATGGATGTACTCGGTCATTATGTGCTCCTGCAGTGGAGGGGAAGCATGGACCTCTGTCTGGTTCTTCGAACTCTTGCTCCGCTGTCTTTTCCCATTCTTGCCTTCATCGTATTTTAGTCCCCGGCTATTTATACTGATTCATTTGCCAATGCAATTTGTAGCCTTTTGTGTTCTCTGGAGCAAATGACATCACTTTGGCTTCTAATTTTATCAGATCCCTTCCAGGGTCAGCAGTTTGCACGCAAAGTTAAGTAATCCCACGTGCTTCCGGCTCGACTGTGTGTTTGATTGGGACTTTAAATGTACAAAAAAACAGTCCCCATCGTAGGACCCGAGTTCCTGTCTGTGTCACAACGGCGTAAAATAAAATATACCCTTCTATTGAACCAGCCTATGTTCTTGCACATCTGTGCATTCGTGACAGTCGGCCGTGATTCCAGAGCTGATTCACGATCTCTGATTGACACGTGAATTGTTATTACATTGATTAAACATCTGTCACTGTCACTTTTCCTGTCTCCTCTGCTTGGGGCCAGCGTACCAGACTTTTTATGGCTTATTCCATTATCAATGTATAATAATCATATTTAGAATTCTGCTGCGTGTTTGCTCATCCAGATGTTCCGTTTTGTGTAAAAACTTTATTTTTATTGGAAACCAGTAGTAATTATTGCCCAATAACCATATAGTGTTTGTAGGCATTGTAAATAGCTGACCTCAGAGGGAAAAGAAAATTAATCTGTATACTGTGTACACTAGGTGGTGCCATACTAGGGCTAGGCGACTAATCAGAATTCAGCGCAAATACTTGACGTCATCTTGGGCATCTCGGTTTTTTTCAATTATTTTTCCCAGTTTAAACTGTATCTGCATCTTCAGGACGCAGATACAGTTGAATGCAATGGTAGAGCCGTGGGCCGTAAGGTCCCTGCTCTACCATTCACTATGTATCGCGGGGCGCGAGGAAGTGGCGTGATCGCGCCTTTCTGTGCTGAGCTGCACAGACTACTGGTGGAGTCACTGTCTCCATACATTACTTACCCTGTACTGATCTAGGGCTGGGCAATGAATCGAAAAATAACCAAAATCGAAATTCAGCGCAATTAATCAACTTAATCTTGCGAATTTCGTTTTATCAATTATTTTCTCCCGGTTTAAACTATCTGCATCTTCAGGACAGAGATACAGTTGAATCCAATAGTGGATTGCTCTACCATTCACTGTGTCATTGGCCGTGAGGCAGTGATCTCATCGCTGCTGTCTGTGCTGAGCTGCACAGACCGGAGGAGCAGAGGGATCTCCTCCACTCGTCGTCAGAACGGGGTTAGGTGAATATGTATATTATTTTTATTAGGCATTATACAGCGTGGTGGCAGATATGGGGGCATTATACTGTGAGGGGGCAGCTATGGGGGCATTATATGTGGGAAGCACTGTGGATGCAATATACTGTGTGGGGCAGTGTCAGGGGGTATATTATATACAGTAGTATACAGAAGGCTCAGGGGACAAATATTCAATGGTGTAGCATTTAAATAGGGGGCGTGATATGCAAAAAGGGGCGTGGCCTAAATAATCGTTTATTAATCGAGGTTACATGTTCAATTAATCGTGATTTTGATTTAGGCCATAATCGCCCATCTCCATGCCATATTATGTAAGTCCATGTCAGAACTCTTTACTGAATGTTTATTTTATTTTTATTTTACATCATGAATTGTTTTATTTTTTTTATGATCTGTGCAAATTATAATAATATTTACTGGTGGAATAAAGCCTTTAAGTCTGCACCCAACCCTCTTCTTTTCTTTTTTGCTTCTTTCTCCTCTGAGGTCAACTATTTACAATGCTTATAAACACTATTTGCTTATTGGGCAAGAATTACTACCGGCTTCCCATAAAGAGACATTTTTTTTTACACAGAGCTTAACATCTGGATGAGCAAATACGCAGCAGAATTCTAAATATGAATATTATACATTGAGAATGGAATAAGCCATGAAACGTCTCGTAAGTTGGCCCCAGGCAGAGGAGGTAGAAAAAATGACAGCGAAAGATGTTTAATCAATGTAAGCCATAAGAATTCACATGTGTATTATCGCTGCAATTACAGCCGGCGGATGCACAGGTGTGCAAGAACATAAGCAATGTGTACGTCCACCTAATGAGGTGAGTGCTGGTGGATCTGCATGTTCAGTCACTTTCCCCACAGCCAGGAATCTCTATAGTGATCCTGTTCGCTGCGGAGGAGCCAATAGAAAGTGCTTTCTGCCCTTCTTGTCAGGGAACTAGGTGAGGTAGAAAAAGAACACGGCGCCGCAAATCAGAATCTGATACAATAGTAATAAAAATGGGTCGATGAGACAATTCCGCTCACCTCGGGTGGTGGACACCAAGGAGGTGTCAACAAAGCTTGGGAAGCTGCAGCCAGGTCCACATCACAGCCAAACGAAGTTTGCTGTCGGTTTGTAGTAGTTTAGGAGTAGGAAAAACGGGACCACCTGCGCTGCTTGAATCTTTAGGCGATACACAATACACAACCAACGTAGTGGATTAAGTGTATAGAGTTTTAATGTTGATAGGCTACGCGTTTCGACGTCGAACTGACGTCTTCCTCAGGCCAATTTCTTAAAGATTCAACACATCTCATAAGAGATCTTTTTCAATTACAGTCAACCTGTGATATATCTAATATCAACTTTCTCACGGCGGACGTATCCTCTCTATACACCAATATCCCACACACACAGGGTGCACAAGTCACCTTAGACTACCTTGCAACTGATCTACGTTATCCCAACACACAAATTAATTTTATCATGGAATGCGTAGATTTTATACTAACCCATAATACTTTTAATTCTGATGGGAAATTTTACAAACAAACAAAGGGATGTGCAATGGGGACAAGATTCGCACCCTCTTATGCAAACTTATATATGGGGGCGTTCGAGGAAGCCCTCATTCTAAGTAAGCATGCTTTTAGAAATAGAATTCTATTTTATAGGCGATTCATCGATGACCTGTTTTTTATATGGAATGGCGACGCTAGTACAGCCAATGATTTTATGGATGTTTTAAATAATAATACTTTTGGCCTCTCATTTACTCATAATTTCTCAGACACGAACATTGACTTTTTAGATCTAACAATTGGTAAGAAAAATGGCCTTTTTACAACTAAAACTCATTTCAAAATGGTGGACGTGAATAGTTATCTCGATTTTAAAAGTGCTCACTACCCCCCGTGGCTCAAAAATATCCCGTTCGGACAATACAGAAGAATTAGAAAGAACTGCTCAGACAATCTAACCTTTAACCAGGAATGTGGGATTTTAAAGCGGAGATTCCATGAAAAAGGTTTCCCAAAAAGTCTCATCGAAGGTGCGGAATTGAAAGCCAAAAGTCTAACACAAAAAGAATGTATCGAAGTGAAACTTACAAACACTAAGCCAAAATCAAGCAGTGAGAGGGTTAAAACCAATTTTATAACTACATTCAATAAAGAGAGTAATACCATAGCCACCGTTTTTAAAAAACACTGGCATATTTTAACAAACGACCCTCTTTTAAAACCCCTAATACCAGCGAAACCTATTATTACATATAGACGGGCTAAAACAATAAAAAACCTAATAGCCCCTAGCAAACTGCAGAATGCCAAAAGAATAAATCATTGTTTACACCCAGATCTGAAAGGTTCCTTTAAATGCGGCCAAAGCAGATGCCTATGCTGTAATAATATTTCAAACAAATGCAGGGAATATTACTCCATAAAAACAGGGGAAAAATTCATGATAAAAGATTTTTTAAATTGCGGTAGCTCCTATGTCATTTACCTACTTCAGTGCACTTGCAATCTTCAATATGTGGGCCGAACCACACAAACCCTAAGGAACCGAATTAATAACCACAGGTTTAATGTCACGAGGGGTTTTTTAAAACAAAGTGTGTCCCGTCACTGTATGTATAAACATAAGTGCAATTTTTCCGAGATTAAGGTCACCCCAATCGAACAGATATCAGTGGACCTACCCAATAGATTTATTAAGCTTAAGCAGAGGGAGAATTATTGGATTTTCAAATTGGAAACCCTACATCCAAATGGTCTGAATGACCTTACTGAGTCATCCTTAGAATAAAAATAAAAATAAGTAAATAACCAAACAGCAAACATAGCCTCAACTATAAGAGGTTCTTTAACTATCTACCTTTGACATCCATGATTAGAATAACCCTAGCCCCTAATACTAATGAGCTTGAACCCCCGTTCCCCAGTTTATGTACAAATTTTCTTAATATTTTATTTATTTAAAAAAAAGAATTTTTCGGTCCTTCTACAAACTTTTACAAATATATATGTTATCGGCATACAAAATCAATTTGATCGATATCAATCCAGGCCCATTTGTTAACTTTTTAGGTTTTTAAGAAATAACCATTTACCTACTTTGATATTCATGAAAGAGATCCATAGTAATCCATAATAACCAATGTCCCATTATCATGACGTTCTGTCACTCACCAGTTCCGATGCAGGTGCCTCTTTTAGATTTCTTGGCGCGGAGTCCCGCGACCTTATGCAGTTTACTGTGCGATCCAGCGTAAGTCTTTCTTTCCCCCGTGTCATTTTTGTGTTCTTGACTACCAGTAACCAAGGACGCTCCCAACCATTATTGTATACCTGTGCGGTCCAAACATGCGGTCCACTGCAACCTTTTTGTTCCCCCACGGCTCCCGGAGTTTTTTTGACTCCTAGTAACCAAGGACGCTCTGACTCAGCAGTTCTTGGGCTACATTTGTTTTTTCCGCTAACATTAGTCAAAACACAATAAAACTCAGACATAATCAAATATTTAATATATGATCGTTCATTCACCCACAGTCCTATACATAAATAGAGGTTTTGGCTGTCATAAAAATCTCTCTTTGAAGACACGGTACTGATCTGTCAGTGTAACTAAGAGTTTTAAAACAGCTTTTAAACATGTTGTTAATCCCGTTCATTCTTATCGTATTATGACACTCGTAATTGTTTTTAATACTGCTTCTTCCTTCTGTTTTTTATATTTCTGTATTTCATGTGACCTTTGACCCATTATATCTGGCGGCCTTTTTTCCTAGCCCTGATGTATAAATAAGGCAGGAACCGCACAGTCTGTATTGGCCTGAGGAAGACGTCAGTTCGACGTCGAAACGCGTAGCCTATCAACATTAAAACTCTATACACTTAATCCACTACGTTGGTTGTGTATTGTGTATCGCCTAAAGATTCAAGCAGCGCCGGTGGTCCCGTTTTTCCTACTCCTAAACTACTTCTTGTCAGGGAAGGAGCGAAGCCTCTGCAGGATCATGGCCGTATAGTTGAGCAGACTTTCCCCTCACAGACATTTTTTCAGGCCTGAATTCCTCCCTCATGAGAAAGTGACTGTTTTCAGTAATGCACATTTTTATTGTATTGTGTCTCGTGTTTTTTTTTTACTAGTTTCCTTCTTTTGAAACAGATGTTTTATTTTTGTCACTTAACTCCTCAGCTGCACGCCATGCTAATTGTATGGCTGCGGTTGTCTTTAATACATCCACCTGTATGTCAGCATCCCCCATGTACTAGGATCACTATTGCGGGATGATTTACATCCTGCGTGCTAATTTTTGTTTTTGTTAAATAGAAAATATTAGCTATTTTTAGTCAAATAGAAGACTAGAATATTTTTACGCTGCATATTTGCTAAATGGGTGGAAAATTGTACCTAAAAATGCAATATAATTCAGGTTTATAATTTAATAGAATTGGTGTCCTGTGGAAGGTATAATGGCAGACATCTTGGTGGTCACCCTGCTTTCTCAGAAACAAACTTGATAGGAGAAGACGATTTGATTATTGAGGATTTGAACTCACAAGTGTATATTTTGTATAGCAATATCTAATATTAGAACAGAGCCCCCTAGAGGACACGGTTTCACGTGAGACAATCGAAAATTTGCTTGACTGTTACGCTCTACAGATCACCTATTTTTTCTTGTAATACTCAGTTTGCCTGTAAACTGTTCTTCGTATGACCTGAGATGTACATGTTCCTGTAGTCCTGGGTGTTTATCTCCTTCTCCTGCAGGGGGAGCTGTAAATCTCTGTTTGAGTCAAATCCTTGTCAATCCCTGTAAAATCACAGCTGTGCTTCAGGACGTTCATTCCCCACTTAAAAATGAGCTAAAATTAGTTGATCCCCCCAAAAAAGAAATTTGACTGTTAATCAGTTTCATTTTTGTTTATAAGCAGGGAATGTGTATGTGGAGATTCAGTTTCAATATAAACATGGTGACGGAGAGGAACAGTCTGGATGAGGAACACACAATATTCCCGCAGTCTGCACTGTCTGCTGGCTTTACAAATATACAGGACGCATCTTTTGGCCTCCTCAGTTCTAATAGATAAAGGGTTCATACAGTGACAGACAATGTTTGCTCGGCTGTTTCCGTCCAGGCTGCTCCATTCCAAGTCCTCCTTATGGTGGTCACGATGCCGGGGGAGACAGGGGCCCCCGTTATAGCGATCGGTCAGGGTGAGCCCGAAAACCCCACCAATCTAAAATTTGTCACCTCTCCAGTGGTTAGGTGAGATGTGTTTTAGACTGATTCAACCCCTTCAATGTCAGTCACAATTAATGTTGGAATTACAGAGACAAATCTATAATTTCTGCTCCATAAAATGACATCTGCAATTTTTTTTTCCCAAGTTCTAAAAGTACTGACCATCTGTGGTGCCTGGACCCAAAAATGACAAATAAAGCCAACTCCGTTTATTTTTCTAATATCGGGGTGGGGGTTTGTTATTGCCTTCACTTAAAGGGTATTCTGTATTTTAAAGGGAATGTGTTGCCAGAAAAACATGTTTTTTTAAAAAAAATTAAACATTTAGTGTGTGGGTGATTAAACATTGTTCAAATTTTTTTTATTTTTTTCACGAGTCAGGAAATATTATAAATTAATTCTAATTTATAATACTACCCATTTTTGGTCACTAGATGGAGCTCTTCCCAAAATTGCAGCTTTGCAAAATTGGGTAAAAAGCCCTCGCTCTAGTGAGCTCTCAGCATCCCCCCCTCCTTTATCCTGGCTAGTGCCGGGATAAACGAGGGGTTTGAACGGTGTAACCTCCTACACTGTGTGTCGCCATTTTTTGAGCTAACACACAGTGTAGTAGGTTTACATACAGTAGTAAACACACACAAACACGAACATACATTGAAATCTCTTACCTGCTCCTGCCGCCGCGGCTCCCTCCGGCCCGTCCGCTCCGTTTGCTGCCGCTGGTCCAAGTGCACAAATCCGGAAGCCGCGACCGGAAGTAGTAATATTACTGTCCGGCCGCGACTTCCGGTCCACAGGAAAATGGCGCCGGACGGCGCCAATTTCGAATTGGACTGTGTGGGAGCGGCGCATGCGCAGTTCCCACGCAGACGCCGTACACTGAAGTCAATGGGACGGGAGCCGTTCGCAGTCCCTATGGGACTGTGGCTGCCATATTCCATGTCTGTTTGTGTCGTTAATCGACACATACAGAAATGGAACAAAAAATGGCAGCCCCCATAGGGAAGAAAAAGTGTAAAAATAAGAAAAAGTAAAACACAAACACACAAATGAATATAAACGTTTTTAATAAAGCACTAACATCTTTAACATATAAAAAAATAATTTGTGATGACACTGTTCCTTTAAAGACGAGATCCAGCTTTCCATGTCTGCACCCCCCACCTGACTGTATACCACTCTCTACACTTACTTTATGTATACTTTGCTCACTTTTTGAACTGCTGCCTTGTCTAAAAAAGCCTCCATCTTGATTCTTAGATTTCCCCAGCTTTCTCTTCCTCTCTGCTTTGCTATGAATCCCATGATGCTTTCTGCATGCTGGGGGACACTGTGATTATCATTCTCTCTATATTCTCCTTAATAAGCTGTGAAATCATAGGTATACAGACAGGGAGGCTGCACTATATTCTTCTACATTTATACCTGTGTGACAGGAACCGAAGTATCAGTGGTAGCTGATGATAAATGTTTCTGTCCCATCCCCATCCCCTGTTCAAGACTGGTGTGCTACAGGAACTGCTGGAGCCTGTGATGGGTGTCCCTGAAATTTATTGATCCGTGCAGTTTTTTAATATACATATAAAACACAAACTTTTCTTATACCGGTGCTGTAGTCCTCTGTCTCTGCACAGTAGAATAGTACAGCCTATAGATGTGTAGTGCATCAGTAAGAGAACTGAATAGGATCCCAGCACGCATCCTATCTCATAATCCTGTAGCTAACTGGAGGTTTACATGACGTGTTGCGGTCACATGACTGTTTAGTCCTACTGTGAATTGAGGGACTACTGCACTGATATAAGAAAACATGTAAAGAAATATATGTCCGTTCTTGAGGGCATTGAAAAAGACCAGTGTAGCACGGAAATGCAAGTCGCTGTTAAGTGACCTGTAAAGCAAGTGATTATTATTTTAATGTTATTACTCCAGAGTTGTATTCATAATTCTGCTGATTGTCATTGCTGTCAAAAGAGACACCCATAACCGCTGAGCTTAATGCAAATCAACAGAGCAAGTCCTGTGCAGACACTGTATCAGCAGGGAATGCAAGATCCTGAGATCTGCTCTGGTGCAACTCAGGATAGGGCTGGGCAATTATGACCTAAATAAAATTAATAAACGATTAATTGAACATGTAACCTCGATTACGATTATTGAACGATTATTTAGGCCACACCCACTTTGCATTCTACGCCCCCTATTTGCATGCTACGCCATTGAATTAATATTTATCCCCTGAGTCTGCTGCATACCACTGTATATAATATACCCCCTGACACTGCCCCCACACAGTATATTGCAGTATATTGCACCCATAGTCCTCCCCACACAGTATAATGCCCCATAGCTGCCCCCACACCTTATAATGCCCCTACAACTTCCGCCACAAAATATAATGACCTTATAGTTGCACTCCACACCGTATAATGCCCCCATAACTGCCCTCCACACCGTATAATGCCCCCATAACTGCCCTCCACACAATATAATGCCCCCATAACTGCCCTCCACACAGTATAATGCCCCCATAACTGCCCTCCACACAGTATAATGCCCCCCATAACTGTCCTCCACACAGTATAATGCCCCCATAACTGCCTCCACACAGTATAATGCCCCCCATAACTGTCCTCCACACAGTATAATGCCCCCCATAACTGCCCCCACACAGTATAATGCCCCCCATAACTGTCCTCCACACAGTATAATGCCCCCCATAACTACCTTCCACACAGTATAATGCCCCTATAACTGCCTCCACACAGTATAATGCCCCCCATAACTACCTTCCACACATTATAATGCCCCTATAACTGCCTTCCACACAGTATAATGTCCCCATAGCTGCCTCCACACAGTATAATGCCCCCATAACTGCCCTCCCCACAATATAATGCTCATATAGCTGCCTCTACATAATATAATGCCCCTATAACTGCCTCCACACAGTATAATGCCCCCATAACTGCCTCCACACAGTATAATGCCCCCATAACTGCCTTCCACACAGTATAATGCCCCCATAACTGCTCCCACACAGTATAATGCCCCCATAACTGCCTCCACACAGTATAATGCCCCCATAACTGCCTTCCACACAGTATAATGCCCCTATAGCTGCTCTCACACAGTATTATACCGTAAAGCTGCCCCCACAACATATAATGCCCCCAAAGCTGCCCCCACGCAGGATAATGCTCCTATAGCTGCCCCCATATCTGCCTCTACATAGTATATTGCCCCTATAACGGACTTCCATGCAGTATAATGCCCCTTTAGCTGCCCTCACACAGTATAATGCCCCATAACTGCCCGCATAGCTGCACCCCACACAGTATAAAGTCCTCCGTAGCTGCCCCAATAGTGCCTGATAAAAATAATAATATACATACTCGCCTAACCCCGTTCCAATAGCAAGTGGGGGGGATCCCTCTGCTCTTCTGGTCTGTGCAGCTCAGCACAGACAGCAGCGATGACATCACTGCCTCACAGCCAATGACACAGAGTGAATGGTAGAGCAATCCACTATTGGATTCAACTGTATCTCTGTCCTGAAGATGCAGATAGTTTAAATCGGGAAAAAATAATTGATAAAACCGAAATTCACAAGATTAAGTTGAATAATTGCGCTGAATTTCGATTTCGATTTATTTTTCGATTAATTGCCCAGCCCTAGATCAGTACAGGGTAAGTAATGTATGTAGACAGTGACTCCACCAGTAGAATAGTGAGTGCTGCTCTGGAGTATAATACAAGATGTAACTGAGGATCAGTACAGGATAAGTAATGTAATGTATGTACACAGTGACTCCACCAGCAGAATAGTGAGTGCAGCTCTGGAGTATAATACAGGATGTAACTCAGGATCAGTACAGGATAAATAATGTATGTACACAGTGACTCCACCAGCAGAATAGTGAGTGCAGCTCTGGAGTATAATATAGGATGTAACTCAGGATCAGTACAGGATAAGTAATGTAATGTATGTATACAGTGACTCCACCAGCAGAATAGTGAGTGCAGCTCTGGAATATAATACAGGATATAACGCAGGATCAGCACAGGGTAAGTAATGTAATGTATGTACACAGTGATTCCACCAGCAGAATAGTGAGTGCAGCTCTGGAGTATAATACAGGATGTAACTCAGGATCAGTACAGGATAAGTAATGTAATGTATGTATACAGTGACTCCACCAGCAGAATAGTGAGTGCAGCTCTGGAGTATAATACAGGATGTAACTCAGGATCAGTACAGGATAAGTAATGTAATGTATGTACACAGTGACTCCACCAGCAGAATAGTGAGTGCAGCTCTGGAGTATAATACAGGATGTAACTCAGGATCAGTACAGGATAAGTAATGTAATGTATGTACACAGTGACTCCACCAGCAGAATAGTGAGTGCAGCTCTGGAGTATAATACAGGATGTAACTCAGGATCAGTACAGGATAAGTAATGTAATGTATGTACACAGTGACTCCACCAGCAGAATAGTGAGTGCAGCTCTGGAGTATAATACAGGATGTAACTCAGGATCAGTACAGGATAAGTAATGTAATGTATGTACACAGTGACTCCACCAGCAGAATAGTGAGTGCAGATCTGGAGTATAATACAGGCTATAACTCAGGATCAGTACAGGATAAGTAATGTAATGTATGTACACAGTGACTCCACCAGCAGAATAGTGAGTGCAGCTCTGGAGTATAATACAGGATGTAACTCAGGATCAGTAATGTATGTACACAGTGACTCCACCAGCAGAATAGTGAGTGCAGCTCTGGAGTATAATACAGGATGTATCTCAGGATCAGTACAGGATAAGTAATGTAATGTATGTACACAGTGACTCCACCAGCAGAATAGTGAGTGCAGCTCTGGAGTATAATACAGGATGTAACTCAGGATCAGTACAGGATAAGTAATGTAATGTATGTACACAGTGACTCCACCAGCAGAATAGTGAGTGCAGCTCTGGAGTATAATACAGGATGTAACTCAGGATCAGTACAGGATAAGTAATGTAATGTATGTACACAGTGACTCCACCAGCAGAATAGTGAGTGCAGCTCTGGAGTATAATACAGGATGTAACTCAGGATCAGTACAGGATAAGTAATGTAATGTATGTACACAGTGACTCCACCAGCAGAATAGTGAGTGCAGCTCTGGAGTATAATACAGGATGTAACTCAGGATCAGTACAGGATAAGTAATGTATGTACACATTACACATTGTGATATAGATCTATTCTAAATATAAACCGTATAATGGTGATAAAGATGAATATGTGCTTTATATAAAGGAATATAAATATTATTTTCCTCTTGGTGGATGGACAGTTTGTGTTTGCTGTAGGAGAGATTATTTTCTGCTTTGAGTTTGACCCGTTGCTTTGTGAGCTAAAGATTAGAGAAGATTTATAACTGTCCCCTACTTGCTGAAGTTGTCTGCGTTGCTTCAAAAGCAAAAGTATTTTGACCCCTATCGTAAAGAACCAGCCTGGATTTGTTTAATGGCTGTGTACGTTTATGCAGAGACTAAGTCAGTTTATGTTACAAATGTGCGAGTTTATTTTATGTGATTGCTCAACATTTTATTTAACTATCAGACGCTCCATTCTCTTTTATAGACGTCCTATGCCTCGGGTGTTTCAGAAATCCCATCACAGCTGGGAATTTTTTAAAATTTTTTTTTTAAATAATCATTTTAATAGTTTACTGAGTTATTAGATGTTTCCAGGTAGATTAAAATGTGTAATGATTCTTTTACATGAACAGTTCAGCCGCTACATCTGCTGCAATATCGGAGTCAACTACAGAGTTTTATTGTTGTGGTAGCCCAGACCCGTGTAGAATAGCGCCAGAGTATAGATAGCGATCACATAGATGAATGGACAACCGTTATCTAATGTTTATTGTGGAGCTGCACTTTGTGAGACTTCAAAAGTTAAAGGGATTTTACATTTTTATCTGAAATCAGAACCCTGAAATAATGTATTACACTGCCCCCGTGCCAATGATAAGGCATATGGAAAGAGGTTGTGGCATCTTTAAACATTTTATAAAGAAAAAGTCATGCGTTTTAATTTCTAACAGTTTCACAGATCTCTGCTTGCTGTCAGTGAATGAGATGATTCATGTTTACAGGGTTGAAATCCTTACCTGATAACATTGCTCACACAGGTTCTTGGCTCGTGATAGGAGAGATGCTCTAAGAAGCGCTGTATTTAATTATTTTTTATAACTTTTTCTCTAGTAGTAATTGTCACCCCAATACACACATTGCGGTAGCAAATCAGCACGCGTCTTACCGCGAATTGTTGCAGTCGGTATGTGTTTCAATTGTCAAAATGGCCAACAACCGTTTCGCAAAACCATGGCAATTCGCCGTAAAATGTTTGAACACAACCTGGTAGGATTTGTTATTTGTGTTCAGCGAAGATATGCCATGAAATGCTCCTGTTGTGTATTCTGAACATATTCATAGCCTGTAAGGGACCGGATGTTTGAGAAAATAGTGGCTTCATGTCATATGTCTGGCCGATACACGTCTGCATACCCATTTTTTTTCTCTTTTCTCCTTTTATGTTTATTGAAAAGTAAAGTTGACAACAATTTCTAATACAAGGTCATCCTGTAAAAAAAAACAAAAAAAAAACATCATCACCCCTCATGGTATACATTATTATTTTTTTAACAATTAGGCCCCATGCACACGAACGTGTTTTTGCGTCCGCAATTCCCCCGAAAATCCACGGGAGAATTGCGGACCCATTCATTTCTATGGGCCCATACACACTATCCGTGTTTTCACGGGTCCCCGCATGTCCGCAAATCCGTGCCGCACAAACTCAGGACATGTCTTATTACGGCCCGCAAATTCGATGCGGACATGCCCATAGAAGTCAATGGGCCCGTGGAAAATGCGGGTACACCTCCGTGTGTCAACCGCAGTTTGCGGATTTGCGGAAGTGTTGCTAGGCGACGACCGGGAATGAGTTCTGTCGTCATCCTGTTTTACCTAGGATTTTTTTTTTTTATCCGCATTTTGCGGATTACATACGGATGAACTGCGGAGGACATTTCACGAAACACGGTCCTGGAATTTGCGGACCAGAAAAAGACTACGGTCGTGTGCATGAGGCCTAAGAGTCAATTATAGACATATGTATCTGTATGTCATATATTCAGCATTAAAGTCAAAGATTTTCCCGGCATATACGCCATATACATGGTGTTCTGTAATGCAAACCGAAACCCATTGCTGCTGGGCAAAGTTCTTGATCAAACAGAATATCCAGCACACTTCCTAATTTTGTCTCTAAAACGTGAATTTCCCCTTTAATATGGAGTTTTTCCTGTATTGCGGACGTCTTGTAATTGAGATCAATTGATGTTGTCTTTTTATGAAAGTCACTCCTTGTTCTAGGTGCAGAGATCCAACTCCATGCATACAGCTGAGATAAGAATGGTAGAAGAAAAGGTTACAACTATTCAGTCCATTGAATTGTTTCCCGTCCTGACGTATGATTTATACCGTATCACTGAATCAACAAGTTTACTATTTTCTCCCAGAATAGCTGCGTAACCCCTCACTCTAGGGAGGAATAAATAAAGCGCAGGATGCGTCCTCTGAGTGATCCTACTGGCTGCGTCCACTTCCACTGGAGTAGATGTGCGGAATAACAGATGTTGTGTGTACAAGGCAGGAAGGGATGGCAGATCCCCAGCAAGGGTCACGTCTGCTCTTCAGGTTAAACTGCGCTTCTACTCAGCCATGATGCAAACAATGGTTCTCTTTCTATGCGCGGACAGAGATTGTATTGATAAGGATCGGTCAGCGGAGCTATTGTATAGGGTGGGCCGTCAAATGTGTGAGATGATTTCTCTCTTTCTGTGATTTGTCTATAATGTTAGTGTTGGGACTCGTAAGACAATGAGGACAACGAATATGTCATGTTTATAATTTTTGCAGGATGTAGTCAGGCCTTGTGATGTTCAAGGAGAAAAGAGTGTCCGTAGCTTTTGTGGTGCTGGGCAGCCTGTCTGATCTAATAGTATGTACATGCCATATAGGCTGTTAGCCAGCATGGTGCACTACATGTAAACGCAAGCCTTATCTGTGTACAATGATACTCCCTCATTGATGATCGGTGTTTCGCCTCTGCTACCTCCCTCAAATAACATTGCGGCCTGTCTGCATCCGGCTGGGAACTGGTATACAACCTGCCCTCGTATCAGTGTGTGCAGTCTTATTCTGTTATCTAAAGTAAATTTGATCCCATGATATTTAAATGGTAGGTTTTTCTTTATTAAGGCCCTTTTACACAGGCCAATGATCGGACAATCAAGTGTTCCTACGAATGCCCATTCCCAATCATTGCCCTATGTAAACAGGGCAACAATCAGCCGTAGAATGAGCAAACGCTTGTGCATTGACTGATCTGCTGGTTTACACGGCCAATAAAATGTTTACTTGTCTGCAGGACATCTCCCTGTATAAACCTGGAGATATGCTGCCAACAGAATGGAAATATATGTGGACGTACGTACGCTCGTAGTAACCAATTATTGGGGCCTAAGACGTTTTAATGCGGATACCTGTTGCAAGGTATCATGATATTTGGGGCCATTGAAAACTACATTTATCTGTGTTTCAGTCACCGACCATTTTCTGTTTACTCTTGAAAATATCACCGGTAAAAAATAGTCGTCCTGTTTTGTCATTTAGTCTCTGGTTGTATTATCTGTTTCTGGGAAAGCTGGGGTTGTCGGCAGAATGACAAATCGTTGCATAAACTGGAAGATTATCTTATTAACATTGTCTTAAAATTTTGTTGGCGCTTATTCCAAATATGCCATTTATAATCAAGAAAAACTAAACCGGCTCTGCGGATAAAAGCTGAAGTTCCTCTTCTCCAGCCCTTATTCTTTATCCTCTAGTGATTTATTTCTGGAATAGATAGAAATAATAGACAAAAGGTCATGTAGTCCGGTATCAATGAAACGTTCTTCCAGTGAATACTCGGCTGTCTGCGGACTCGAGCTGTGAGACGCTCTGCAGATTTCTGCCTCGGATGCTAATCTTTGCTTTGTGGAATTAACACTTTAGGACGAGTAAACGGTTACCCGGCAACAGTGCAAACCCAATCCCCAAACAGCGCCCGGACTCCATAAAAGATGTTCATAAAATCCGTAAAGCCCTGGAAAGAATGTATTAGCAGCATGTAAAAGTCTGGTTACAGGGGTCACCGCTGTGGAAATAGAAGCCGGCAGACAGAACCTTCTCTCGTCTAAGTGCGACTTCTACAAAATATAGAGAGATCATTGAAATACTGACTTCACTGGGCGGAAAACTTCTGTCTCATTCATGTTTTCATCTAATGCTCTCTTTGGGGATTGCACGTGGATTTACTATGGACTATACATTTTCAAAGCAACACAGAGTATTTCAGGGTCTTGTGAGGAGCCATGTCCTGTTAGTGAGGGCAGGGCTGTGTGTGACCGTGTCATGAGGGGAGCTCGATAGAGAAGACTAGAGTTTTGTAAATCACAGAGTTCAGCCTAAAAGTCATTCCCTCAAATATCCTTGGTGGAGCTTGTAAATATCGTGCTCCGGCTGAGCGCCATTTTTTTTTTTTCATTGTCGTCATTCCAGAAAACTGGTATAATTGCAATGATAAACCTCTAATTTTGCAGATCCAAATAGTCACCCCCATCATTGTCCACATGACCAGTGGAGAGGAGCTCCAGGCTGGTGATACTCTGGCTTACATTTACTGAGACTGACATATCTTCCGCCAGTCTAACTAATGGGGGTAGTTGCAGCAAATATGTTAAAAGGCGCACACTTAATAAATTATGGGAGATTTTGCACAGTCTGAGACAGAAAAAACAAATATACGCCTGTTGTGAGAATGTGTAGATGTGAGACATCATTTGCGCCCTTTGCAGGCTTTATATTTTTCTTTCCTACTTTTCCTGTCACTTTGCAAATTTGACGAGTAAAGTCGCAAATTGAACCACAAATTTGTTGCACTTGTGATTTTTTTTTTTTTTTGCACAATTTATGCCAAAACCTTGTGTAGACTGCAGAACATCTTTAGTGCGCAGTGCATGCCTTTACAATGCTTTACTAATTCTCCTTGAAGCTAAAAATATTTAATACCGATAGAGCAAGTCTGAACAGCGAGCTCTGTATCTGCTGCCTTTTCCACTATTTACTAGAGAGAGTCCCATTACTGGAAGAGGCCGATGTGCTGCGGAGCCAGAATGCCACCAGCGTGTAGACCTGCACCAGCGTGTAGCCGAGGAGGAATCCTCTGCAGGAAAACACACACCTGAGTGATTGGCACTTTTAATATAATCCGTCAACTATTCCTAGCGCTCTAAGCAACATCGAGCAGAGGCCAAAGCGTAAACCCCTCGCAGCAACGAGCCCTGCCCTCACGAAGATATTCTCATTATATTTGGGGAAAGGGCTGAAAATAAAACATACAAATCCTCGCCCCTGGCTCCTGCCATTGTTCTGTGCTTTCACAAGACGTAACTTTTATGTACATAACGTAATAGAAGCTTTACTATTATTTAGAAATGTTGGGGAGTGTGGATGGGATATTCACACAGGAGACTGATTGCCGTCTGAATGCATAATGCCATATTCTAGATTAGGAGGATAAATCGAACTCAGAACTTCTAGACCAGACTAGATGGCACAGAAGTGATCCGGTCCAAACAAAGCTCTTGAGGGGCAGCTCTAGTATTGAACATCATTCTCCTGTTTACACCGAAACATAATCTAAATATGATATTAACCCCTTCCCGTCGTAAACAACTTTCAGATTTTCATTTTTGTTTTTTCCTCCCCACCTTCCAAAAGCCATAACGTCTTTATTTTTCCGTCTTTATAGTCCTATGAGGGCTTGATTTTTGCGGGACAAGTTGTAGTTTTTCGTAGCACCATTTATTTTGCTGTATAATGTACTAGGAAAAAATTATTTGTGGTAGAAAATGAAAAAAGCAGCGATTCCTCCATGTTTTTTTGCGCGCCGTTTTTACGGAATTCACTGTGCAATTAAAACAACATGTTACCTTTATTCTGCGGGTCAATACGATTACGCCGATACCAAATATATATTGTTTTTCCTATATTTTATTACTTTTACAAGTAAAAACCTAAGTGTAAAAAAGAAAATTTATTTTGTGTCGCCAAATTCCGAGCGCCGTAACTTTTTTATTTTTCCGTCGATTAAGTGGTATGAGGGCTTATTTTTGGCGGGATAAGCTGTAGTTTTTAATGATACCATTTTGGGGTACATGCGACGTTTTGATCACTTTTTATTTCATTTTTTGAGGGAGATGAGGTGACCAAAATATAGAGATTCTGGCGTTTACAATTTTTTTTTAACGGCGTTCACCATGCAGGTTAAATAATGATATATTGTAATAGTTCAGACTTTTACGGACGCGGCGATACCAATTATGTTGATTTATTTTATTTTTTTACTATGCTCTAGGAAAATGGGAATTTATTTATTTTTTTAAACTTTAAATATTTATTTATTTTTTTGACACAAAAAAAAAACGTTAACTCATTTTTACTTTTTTTTTTATTAGTCCCCCTAGGGGACTTCAACCAGCGATCGTTAGATCGCTTGCACGATATACTGCAATACTAATGTATTGCAGTATATCATGATTCTGACAGGCATCTCTTAAGCCCCGCCGGACGCAGGGCTTTATAGGTGTACAAAGATGACAGACCTGGGGGTCTTCATTAGTCCCCCAGGCAGCCACAGCAACCATCGTCCCCCCCGCGATTGTGTTGCGGGGGGCGTGATGAGCTGTTAGAGGGGGTCACCCCCTCTTTCTAACGATTTAAATGCTGCGGTCGCTATTGACCGCGGCATTTAATGAGTTAAAAGAGCGGGATCGCGCTCGAGCGCGATGCCGCTCATTACTCTGAAGTCTCGGCTGTAACATACAGCCGACACCAGCATCGTATGAAGCGATGTCACTCCGTGAGCCCGCTCCATACTTCCCCTACCCGGCTATGACGTAACTGTATGTCATGTCGGGAAGGGGTTAATTGACTTGTTTTGCTGATGTTGACTTATGTTATGGCTTATACTCCAGACACATCCAAAGCTGCAGTGAGATTTTTTTTATGTGGCTTTCCTGTTGGTAATCATTATGCAGGATCCTCACATCTGCTGTCCTTCATCATGTTCTCTATCCATACACAGAATGCTTTGCTGAGCTGCATTGTAAGAGATATAGTATTTGCAGAAAACACGCGATCTCCCACCATTCAGCAGAGTGCATTGATTGCGCGTTACAGGTGTGTTAACCAAGCAGCAACCAGCAGAGTCCTGAATGCAGCTCTAGATGTGAGTTGAGTAGGCAGTAATTCCACATTAGTTCAACATAACAAAGCCTGACAGGTGCAATGATGCTCACATTATATGTAGCCATAAGAATTAAAATAATGTTTCAATTGAAGTATTATCTTATCGCGTGTGGCAGTTGTATTGTTCTATGTTATCAGCAGTTTTAGGGCTCATTCATACGAGCGTGTTCCTCATCCGTGTGCTGTGTGTTGAAATAGCGCACAGCACGCGGACCCAGTCATTTCAATGGGGCTATTCAGACATGCGTGAGTTTTCACGCTGCGAGTATCCGTTGCATGAAACGCACTGCATGTCCTATACTGGTGCGTTTTTCGGGTGCGTGAAGACCTAGGACAGCACACGGACGACATCCCTGTTCTGTCTGTGTTTCACGCATCCGTTACTAAAGAAATGCAGAGAAATGAAAAAAAATATTAAGTGCTTGCCCGAATGTAAAAAATGCATGCCACACGTAAAGCACAGTGATGCCAATACGCAACACACACTGATGGCGCACGGACATGAAATGTAGAAAAAAAATTCTACCTTTTTTTATGCGCTCAAATCGGACACGCTCGTCTGAATGTAGCCGTAGGGTCCCTGAAGTAATTTTCCGTCTACAATTATTACTGATTACCTATTGGGTGTCACCGTATCCGACCAGTGGACCGAAATCATCTGCTATGATTTAGTATTGTATTGATAAATGAACGTTCGGGAATATACCGCTGCTGAGAAGGCTTTTTATAGCGATCACATAAAGACATTGATAGATAGGAATAATCAAGGACGGTCACGCGGAGCAGCCCAGCGTATCCAATGTCACATTGATTTATCGATTCGTGAGATTTTTCTGTTCATCATTTTATTGAAATAACTCGTTTTGGTTTTTCTCTGAGCGTTCACCCTCCTTTGCGCTCTATCGTTGTCTCTTTGGATTGGAGGATGTTGATAATTGTTCCAGCTTCTAGAGCTCACAGAGTAACCTGCAAATCCAGAATTCAGGCTATTGACTAATAAATAACCAGCAGAGAGGGACGTGTTGCTTGTTCTGCAGGTTTCCCTTTACGTATTACAATTTTATTTCTATGCCAAACATCCGCGGGGGATTTGAAGAATGAATGGATTGATTTATGATTTATATTATTATATTCGGGCGCCAGCATCCTGCAATGTGGTTGTTGTACAGCTGTGTATCCAGATGTACGCTTCAAGGGAGTCTTATCACAGTCATCTAGAATAGCGGCTAATCTCCTGCTGTACCAATTGCAGCGCACCTCCCTGATTTCCTGGGGGCTTCATAGTAATGGCTTTTTATTTAAAGGGGCGTCACCTTAAAAGATGTGTCATAGCCCTCTTACTACTGTATGAAAACCTGTTCAACTGTTTCTGAACTTGGTTAAGCCAGTTTATGGCATTTTTCCTTTTATAAATGTTCTCCTATTTGTTCAAGTAGTTAAAAATTATATTCGGCAATCGTATCTGTCCGGAAAAGCTGAGTGGTCTATTACAGCGGCCTTTGGGCTTGTAACCCAGCTTTCCTAGAGTGCTGAATGGTGTATCTCAAGCACTCAGCCAGCTTATTGCATTACTAGAAAGATTGAAAATGCAATATAAAATGATTTAGCAAATGTCGTTTCCAGTCACTACATCACGGCCGCAGTCCTCACGATTGTACGTGCATAGTACATTTGCAGAGTCTGTGTCATGGTGGCTCCAATTATTTTTCCTCTTAACGAGTCTCATCATTTCACATCTTTATTTAATCTACGTAGGTTGAAGTTGTTTTTGCAGCTCATGGATTCAATAGAAATAACAATTGTTATTGTCCGGAGATTATTAAATGTTCTATCCAGTGAGAGTTTACTGCCAGCAGTTACAATTAAGTCCCTTTTTTTTTAGGTTATTATGGGTTCAAATGTGAAGTCTGATCCCCGCCAGGAACATTTTCTCTTACTACTGAGTCTTCATAATAAATTGCCCAGGTTTTGCCATGGCCGGAGGTGGTCACAGGGCCCCATTGTCTTGTTAGATTTACTTCATTTTTAGAAACATTTGTTTTATTGGTAATATGTATTGGAAAAAGGTAGCCGTTGAACACAATTTTTCAATAAATGTTATTCACCATGGAGAATAGAAACAGCTGTTTAACTGTACACAAACGTAGTCTGCAAATTATCATTCCATACCATTTATTGTAGATGGACAAATATACAGATTAAGAGCAGATACTGAGAATTACACCCAGTGTACAGGACAGGAGAAGTGGTACTGTGCAGTGTATATATACAGAATAATACATATACTGAGAATTACACCCAGTATACAGGACAGGAGAAGTGGTAATGTGCAGTGTCCATATATACAGAATAATACAGATACTGAGAATTACACCCAGTGTACAGGACAGGAGAAGTGGTACTGTGCAGTGTCCATATATACAGGATAATACAGATACTGAGAATTACACCCAGTATACAGGACAGGAGAAGTGGTACTGTGCAGTGTATATATATACACAGTGTATATATATACAGAATAATACAGATACTGAGAATTACACCCAGCATACATGACAGGAGAAGTGGTACTGTGCAGTGTATATATACAGAATAATACAGATACTGAGAATTACACCCAGTATACAGGACAGGAGAAGTGGTACTGTGCATTATATATATACAGAATAATACAGATACTGAGAATTACACCCAGTATACAGGACAGGAGAAGTGGTACTGTGCAGTGTCCATATATACAGAATAATACAGATACTGAGAATTACACCCAGTATACAGGACAGGAGAAGTGGTACTGTGCAGTGTATGTATATATATATATATATATATATATATATATATATATATATATATATATATATATATATATATATATATATATATATATACACAGAATAATACAGATACTGAGAATTACACCCAGTATACAGGACAGGAGAAATGGTGCTGTGCAGTGTATATATATATATACACAGAATAATACAGATACTGAGAATTACAGCAATTATACAGGACAGGAGAAGTGGTACTGTGCAGTGTATATATATACAGAATAATACAGATACTGAGAATTACACCCAGTATACAGGACAGGAGAAGTGGTACTGTGCAGTATCCATATATACAGAGTAATACAGATACTGAGAATTACACCCAGTATACAGGACAGGAGAAGTGGTACTGTGCAGTGTCTATATATATATATATATATATATATGTATACAGAGTAATACAGATACTGAGAATTACACCCAGTATACAGGACAGGGGAAGTGGTACTGTGCAGTGTATATATACAGAATAATACAGATACTGAGAATTACACCCAGTATGCAGGACAGGAGAAGTTCTGTACAATTCACAAAGTGATGATACTGAGATTTGTAACTGACGTTAAGAATGAGAGCCGGTGAGTTAGGGAATTAATGCATGGAAAATAAGAACAGTATTAACCGTGTATAGCATACAGGAGTATGGAAGTTGTACTGTGTGATTTTTGTACAGTCAGTCCACATGCCGGTGTTGGAGAGGAGTTTTTTTTGCCTATGACATCCTATAGTAGTATAATTACAGTAAGGCTTCCGGTGCAGTTATTTTTGATGCGTGGAGTTTTCACACTTGCTTCCAGTGATGTCTTCTCCTCTCCTCTCATTTTTATCTTACAATCCTGAGGTTTCTTCTTTCGTTTGTCAGCAGCCGGGGCTACATGCCTTCACTGTGAAAGCGTGAGAATGTATTTGACATTCACAATGACCAACTTCAAAATGTAAATCGTGTGTAGACATTGAAATGTTATCATTACCCGATATGGTGAAATTCATCAGGAGAATTCCTCCCGTATCTCTGGCCTGAACGTGGACCAATTTTCTGCTAGGACATTCAATTCTTTGCTGATTTCTCTTCCATATTGTAATTCTTACACTTCTGCTTACAAACTCCTCTCCTGATGCCCCAGACTAGACAAGCGTATTAGTATGTTCTGAGCGCTAGTGTCACGAAGGGTCTGTGGACCCACTGGGCCGTACCGCCTTGGCAGTAAGGCAGCTGGCCAACAGGGAGCAGGTGAGAGTCTATAGGTACCTGTGGCAGCTCAGACAGCAGCAGGGCAGGCTCGGCTGGGACTAGGTAGCTGGCGGACGTCAGGTGAGGTGAAGCAGGTCAGACGTGGATGCAGCATGGCACGACTTTGGCACAGCTTAGTACTAGACCAGGAATGTATGGATTGCTAGGAACAGGAACTGGAAACAGGTATAGGTACAGGGGCAGGGATTGGAACAGGAAACACACTAGGAGGCCATCACATAGACAAACTAGGGAACACAGCAATGCTCAGGCATAGAACTAGGGGGCTGGACCCCTCTTATAGTCCGGGGTACTCACGGGTCAAAGTTCATCCACGAGGTCCGATGCGCGCGCTGCCCCTTTAAGAGCGGGCACAAGCGTGCGCGCACCCTACGGGATCCGGCTGAGGTGAGTAGACGCGAGCGCTGGCGTCTCCTGAGGAGGAGGCTGGGGCCAGCGCTTGCCGACTCGTGGCTGTGGCTGTCAGGGGGAGGTTGGAGCTGACGGCCCGCAGCCACGGACATTGCAGCTAGTATCTGGCGGTGGCAAGTTGTCTACCTGGGTCATGGTGCGTTATTGTGCATTGATACCCTGCACTTCGTGTCACTACGTAACTAGGCAGAACTTCTGTTCCTCTGGGAGATCACTCCTGGAGATCTGTAATCAAGGTCATATTAGTTATCACCCAACTCAGACATAACTAAGAAATGTCGGTATAGAATTTATAGCCATATATTAGACCCTCAGGGCATATGGACATCAAAGAGAGTGGTCCCTTGCTCAGGAGCACTTCACTATCAGCTAGTGGATTAGACCCAGACCGTCCATGTATTATGGCTGGCACAGCATGGTCGGAGATTTATTTGAATGACCATCATAGATTTATGGCTAGCTGCAGCTCCCCCCAGTGATAACTGCTGCTGACTGGGGTTTTCTGAAGCGGAGTTGGCTTCGTCTTGATGAGACAATGAATTTCTGATTTTAGGTAGAATTATTGATAACATGTAAATGTTTTAAGATAGTTACACCCTCTGCCATTTTATCAGATGTCAGACTACAAAGTGTTCCACATGTCTCGGGAACATAATAACAAAAGATTTTCCATACATCTAAATTCTGTTGTTCTGCAGCATACATACGCATTTCTGTAAACCCCATACAGATGATATCTGCAACAAATCTGCCGTGTGTGAATATACCCGTGACGCGTAACGCGGCTTAACGACATGTTGACACTGATGATTCCTCTCTTTTTGCCTTTCATATGTAATTTTATTATTACTTTGATCTTCGTTTTTAAGTTTTCCTATAAATTCCACTTGTGAATGGAAAATTGTTTGAATAAGAAATGTTTGTATGCAGCCTCTAGAATTAGACAAAACATACAAAAACAATAAATGCTGTGTGCTGTGTTTAATTTGACTTAATGAAGAAAAGTGCCCATGGCTTCCGGGATCCGACTGGAAAATGCCTGGAACGTAGCTCAGAGTTTTCAATTGTCACGGCTGACAGCTTTGAGCGCCAGTTTCACTCTCTGTAACGTTGGCCCCGAAGTTGGAGAAAGGGAATTATCTGGATGCACTTCAGTCAGTGGCAGATTATTAATGATAAAAAAGAAGACTGTCAGTGACAGAGTTTAATAAGGAAAATACCATAAAGCTATTTCCACCCCCCCCCCCCCCTACTCTTTTTCGGTTTCCTTGTATTTTGCATTTATCTCCGGCCAAACCCTTATAGATTCAAGGAAATGGTTGATGCTTCCAAGGAACTGCGCTCTGCAGAGATGGACGCTTGAAATTGTCAAGTAAGTGCTGAATAGTAGCCCAAGAATAGAATAGTGGAAGAGGAATGGAAATTATTTTATTAACGCTTCCTTTTCAAACCATAGTAGATCCAGGGGAGTAAATGATTCTTCAAAAGAACTGTGCTCTGCGGAGAAGGGTCCCTGCAATTATTTAAGGGCTTTTCTGGATAATTAGAAATAAAGGCTACGTACACGTTTGAAAGGGATATATTTTTTTTTTATCGTGTTTTGTCCAACTTTATAATTAGTTCTTATTTTAAATTATTTTTACTTTTTGAGATACAGCTGCTCTGTGTTCTGTATATAGAGCGGCTGTATCGTGCGCTAAGACCTGAATCCGTCTAGTTCATAACTCGGATGTGATAGATAACAGGTGGATCGTGTGTGTTAGAGACACGCAGCACCCACTGACACTGAACCCGTCAGTACCGCGGACTTGCCGGGTAGGGGATTCAGCGTAAGATACAGCTGCTCTGTATACAGCATACACAGCAGCTGTATCTCAAAAAGTTAAAATAGTTTTTATTAAAAACGAATTGTAAAGTTGCACAAAACACACTGACCTTTTTATTAATAATGTACATAGGCTTTAATCTCTATATAAGTGAAAAGTTCCGCAACTTTGTGAAAAATGTACTGATACTGCCGTTTCATATACGCCAGTCTTAGGCCTCATTCAGATGAGCGTAATACTTGTCCGTCTGCTGTGCGTTGAAATCATACACAGCACATGGACCCATGCAATTCAATGGGCCATTCACGCATGCGTTGTCTTTCACACAGCGTGTGTACGTTGCGTGTAACTCACTACATGTCCTATATTGGTGCGTTTTCACACACCTAATCGTCCATTGAAGTCTATTTGTTCATTAAAACCACGGACTGCACACGGACAAAGTGCTTTCATGGACGTGAAAAACGCATGCCACGCGCAAAGCGCACCGATACCAATACACAATGCACACAGACAAGAAATGTAGGAAAAACGCAGCGGTTTTTACGCGTGCAAATTGGATACACTCGTCTGAATGTAGCATTAAACTAAAGTGCGCTGGAGTACAATGTGCCACGTTTATTTGGAGACACAAGAAAGCCCATACAGGTCTAGTCCTGGTCTCTTCTGAGAAGTGGTTACAACTCAACACAGTCTAGGCAATGCTCTATGAGCTAAATATATCTGCAACCATCGCTCTGCTAGTTTGCTACAGAGTATCAGTCTGAAGTGGAGGAGGTTTAGCTCACAGGATTGTCTAGACTGGATACAATTGTATCGACTTCTCAGTAGAGAGCAGGAATAGGTCTGTATAGGTTTGCTGCAAGACCAGAATGTTCTCATCCCTAATACCTTGAAAATGTTGAGGGATAAAACCACAAAGTGTGCGTGCATAATATTTATTTATTTGTTTTTATGTTAGATCTTTCTATAGACATGTGATATCTATGTGGAGTTGGCCATAGCGACTAGTCAGACATTTCTCTATTCGTTTCATGCACTCGACTGCTTAAGCAGAAGATGAAGAAATTCCTGTGAGCGTCCTTTGTTGAATTGAGATTAGGGAGGAAACCTTTTCTATTTGTGTCCAGTGGAATCACAACATGGTGCAGCCGCGGTGGTGGTCCTCAGACTCGGGCCCGGGTAGATGCTTATAGGAAGCGATTGTCTTCTCTGCTACTGTTCACCCCCAGCTCTGTTGACATGGGCCTGTTTAGATATAAATACATTTTCATCAGAAACTTTGGATTCTCAAGTGAAGTCTGAATTCTCCCCAGAAAGTGCTTTGCCCCTTTGAACCTTTGTAACATTAATAGAAAACAATTCCGTAAAGTCGGTGGAAGTCGTCTTTCTTTTCTTCTCTCTTTCTAAAATAAATCCCTAATCCACTCACAAATCAGCCAAAGATATTATATAATTGCTCCAGAGACTGGGTTTATTTTTCTAAGCCAGGAACTAACTGTTTTGATAATATTAATGCAACTCTGTGTCTCCGTAATACAGCTACCAGGAGCGTTCATATTCTCCGCCGAGTCCGAATAGCACCTAGATTTGTAATGAAAATAAACATCCCGGCTTTAATAATAAAACACGTTGATTCCTGGAATATTTTTCTAGGCAGGTGGCTTCATTTGGCTCTTTCCTTGCTGATTGATAGGGAATTAGCAGAAAAAGGGGTGAAAATCCCCCTTGAGTGATTTGAGTGATTGAAAGGTTTAGATTCATATAAAAAAAATTTGTAGACTGAATTATCGTTGCCGACCAATTTATGAAAGCAAATCTTCCACGCAGCTGAAGTGTAGGGATTATCCCGAAGATAAAATAACAGGACGAGCGCCCTTAATTCTGTTCTATTCTTCCCTCTTTGTCTATTATTTCAGTTTTGGAGGCAAAGAACCATCTTCATCTTTTTTTTTAAAGAGAGTTTCCACCCAAGATATAAATGTATCCATATTTTCATCAATCAGAGGTTGCAGCCGCCGCCTAAGTTTGTTGCTTATATTTACAGTGAAGCCATATTGGTTGTCACCTCTGAATTATCTTCCCTGAAATGAAGTCTGATTTACTAATATACAGCCAGTTTGACACTTTTGAGGCAAAAGGGTTCCAAATGTCTTAAGAATCCAAATCATATAGTTGGTGGCCACCATAGTACAGTAGCCATCATGTCGATTTAACCCTTTCTACTAGTTTCTATTTTATGCTTTTTGTTTTTTTCCTCCCAGCCTTCAAAAAGTCATAACTCTCTCATTTTTTTTCGTTGACACGGCCCCATGAGGCTTAATTTTTACGGGACAAGTTGTACTTTGTAATGGTACTATTTAATATTAAGTGCGATGTACTGAGAAGCTGGAAAAAAATTCAGAATGGGGTGTATTTGGAAAAAAAAAACAGCAGTTCCGCCATTTTCTTATGGGTTTCTTTATTATGGTGTTTAATATACAGTGAAAATGACTTTTTACCTTTATTCTGCGGGTCAGTACGAACACGGTGATACCAAATATTATTTTGTTTTTGTTATGTTTTACCTTTAAAAAAAATAAAAATGGTTGATTTGAATTTTTCTGTTTTTTTTATCTGATTTTTGCAAAACTTTTTTTTTTTGCTTTTATTTAGCATCCCTAGGGGGCTTGAACCGGCGATCATTCGATAGTTTATGCCATAGACTGCAATATGACAATATTGCAGTTTATGGTAAAATCAGTGCATTGCTATTGAGACCTACCACAGGCAGGTCTCAATAGTAATCTTCCTATAGCAGGGCTGGGAGCGTTCACAAAGCTCCCAGCTTCTATAGGAGTACACCGGCTCCCGCGATCTGGCCCCGAAGTGAAAGGGGCAGTAAAAACCCCTCAGATGCCGGTGCTCACATCTGACGCCGGCATCTTAGGGGTTAAATGCTTGCAATCAGAAATTTTTCTGATAGCATGCATTGCCGCTGGGTCCCTGCTATCCCCTTCTGAGCGGGCGCCATCATTTAAATGCACTTTCCCGACGTAAATAGGCGGATTAGCGACAGGATAGGGTTATCGAATCTAGATACTGTTTTACAGATGGAACCTGTGTGGAAGATATTTGGGGGTTTTGCTTATTGACCTGGATATCTCTGACACAAACGGATAAACTTTGCAGGGCCTGAGGGGGAGGGGCATGACACAGGGATTCACAGAACATCAAAGGGAAAATCCTTGTGTCGTTCCCTTCCCCCCCAGGCTTAACATTGCGTATGTTTTGCCTGGAGTGTTACAGACACACTAAGTAAAAGTCTTCATTATAATCTGTCAGGCACGTCATCACCAGTAATGTGTATATAGTGAATTTATTTATATTTTCAGCACTTTTCTGACGTTTTTTCATGCTGGAAGCTGCAGGTGCTTTTTTTTTATTTGATCTGATCTGCTGCTTGTCCTTTCTGTCCAACCCTGTACGATCAGGATACCCTCACCCACAATTGGACTCCCTCTTGGACAACGAGAATTATTGTCTGTCTAATGGATGAATGAAGCACTGCAAGCAGCATGCAGGACCCGCAGGTCCTGGGCCATTCTCCTTAGACCTCATGCACACAACCGCAATGACGGATCCATAATTGCGGATAAAATACTAACCCATTAATTTTTATCAGCCACGGACACTTTCCCATATATTTACGGGCTGTAGAAATGACCCATAAAAAATAGGACATGTCCCATTTTTTGCATTTACGGACCGTGCGCCTATACTTTATAATGTAAACACGGTCCGCAAATGCGGGTGACAATCCACTGACTGTAAATACTGACCGGTCGTGTGCATGAGGCCTTACTGATTCTTCACTATGATTGGCTAATGCAATATGAGCAGGGAGGAGCCTGTGCAGAGGGGGGCGGGTGCTGGAGGATAATATATGCACGCTACTTGGAAGGCGCCTTGTAAACATGCATCAATGATAGGAGGATTGTAATTTGCTATTTAGTATTTGTTAAAAGATGAGTAAAAGTGGCGGTACAGCGAAGTGTAACGCTCTAATCTTCTTATCTTAAAATACTTAAATACAGGGACTTATGTTCAGATTTAGCAGAACATGACTTCACTTAATGGATAAAAGGGTTTTAGCGAACTGTGAAAAGCAGGAGATTTCTTAGCCGATTACAGTTTTCTTCGGGAGAAAGTTTTAGTAATTACGGATGAAAGTGTCTCTGTTGTGGTTAACCCAGTGACACCTGAGACATGCAGACGTACGAGACGTCTCGAGGGCGATAAGTAGTTGTAATTTGCGCACTCTCTTATTTGTTTACCCGTACGAGACACACTTGACAGCTGTGCCGTCTCATACTCATTATCTCTCCGTATTGTTCCAAAGGATTTCATTATCCGGAGTCTCTCCCTTTGAAGTGAAAAGAGGCAATAACGTCCAATATGGAAAGCGGTTCACAGAAAGATCTTATTACGTTATCAGAGGAATTCCGCCGGGCTTACATTACATGTCTACATTAATAACTTAGCTCAATTAATCATGATTACTGTTATTATACAATACCAAGAAAAAACATACCAGAAGTCTTCGTAATGCATGACTTTGTGGCAGAGCTCAGAGTCGCTACGCAGGAGGGTGCTGTGTGTGTTTAATATAATACTCCAGACCACATTGCTTCAGATCAGTCGATACGTTATCTAATGGTCGTGTACACCTAGGAATCTGTAGTCTTAATGATTGACGGGCGCACGTTGAAATTTACTTTTTTTTTTATATAGCGGCTGTTTGTATAATGTGGTTGTAATTTAATAGGAAATTGTACTTTTATAATCTGGAGCGTGGCAGCCAGTCCCGCTCACTGGGCTTCACTTTTGGCTGTCTGTGTCTTTCATGGACCGTAAATATTGGTCCTGGGCCAGAAATAACTCTTTGTCCCTTCAAGAAATTCTGGAACTTTAGGTGTAAGGTTGAAATTTTAAAGCTGCTTTGCAGAATATATTAGGCCATTGCTTAAAGAGAATATATAGAAAGCATCCTTACTGAGACTCATTTACCTCATTTATATGTGCCCCAGGTACCCAAAAATCCTTGCGTTTAGTTTATAATCTTATAATCAGTGACTGCCTGCTGAACTTTAGCTTATTTACAGCAAACAGTTTGAACATACAGTGCAGCACTGTAAAGCATAGTGGATGACATAGTAGCCGACTATGCCTCTGATAAGATGGGAGGTGAAAAGACCGTGTGAAGGGTCCGTTGAAAAATAGAACATGTCCTATTATCTTCCGTTTTCACGGATCCCTCGATATTCTCAAGTCTATGGGTATCTGTGAAAACGGGACCTGCACGAGTGGAAAAACTACAGTTTTTCACGTCCGAGTTTGCACCCGTTCATGTGAGTCTGGCCTAAATCTAGGGGAAAGATCTGAATAACAGACCGGAGGAGCATTTCAGACCTCCGTTTCCAATGGATAACGCAGCTAAGCTGAAGATGGTTCAATGTGCTGATCTGGATGAGGCGTCCGGAGGAGATGCTGAATGATGGACATGTATGGGGGGATCGTCTTATCTATAGATACTCATGTAAAGGCCCTGTATGTGAATGTAGCCTGAGACTTCATGAATGGTGACTGGGTGATGATCATCTCTATGGTTCTATTGTTGGTTTCAGTAATATTCCAGTGCATCCTGGGATTTTCTCTATAAGTGCAGCCGGTCATCTGTACAATGATACTTGTGCCTATCCTGAAATAAACTTTGTTAAATTGACGAATAGATTCGCACACGGTGGAACAATTACGCCTAGTTCTGATTAATCTCTGTAAAGAATTATATTTCCTTGTGACTCCAGCAGTTTCATTGGATTCCAACTTTCTCCACCTGTTGACAACTTGTTCCATGTCCATATGTTTATCTGTCTTGGTAGAAGGATCTTATTGCAGACTACATCCCCTTAATGCATACGGATCGTAGGCTGCAACTACAGAGCAGACGGGGAGCTTGTTTGGGTGTAACTAAGGAAGCGCTGCGGAGTCTCGGAGGTGCTGTAACACAAGATGAAGCCTCACCAGCTTCCAAACAGTGCGCCCTATTTGTTTTCTATAAATGTTCATTTATATCTGTAAGGACACCTGGTAGTCACTGGATGTGGCCCTCAGGAATCATTTGATGGATGGATCAGACGGTATGAGCAATGTTCACATATTTTGCCAGATAGAAAATAAAACAAAGATTCTGTTTTAATTTGGCTGGAGAGATATTTTTCATTGAAACCAATGCCCAGACGAAATAAGACGGATGAGGGAGAGTAGATTTCTCCTTTGCCGGGTCCATGATTGCATCTGTCGTATACATCTTTAAGAAAAAAAAGTTTTCGGTAATTGTGAGACCACGTAATCGAGGTGGCGTTATACCACTGTGCATTAATCATTTCTAAGTATTTCCTCTATAGCAAGCATAGGGATTAAAAGGCTTGTCCGGGATTAGAAAAACATGACCGCTTTATTCCAAAAACCACGCCACAGTTGCCCAAAGCTTGTGTCTGGTACTGCATCTCGGCTTCATTGGAGTGAATGGGACTAATTTTTAAAGAAAGCAGCCATGGTGTTCTAATTCTGGAGCACCCCCTTAATAGCGCCGTTCTACAGCTTTTATTTAATCTTTTGTTGTATGAAAAGTCCTTCCTTTATATAGAAGTAAGGGACACATCATACGATGACACTTTTACATAATTTCTTTGTCAGCGTTTTTCTATGTTTGTGGTTTCTATCCATGTAAATATTATTGATCGTTTATTCAGATTTGCCACTAGATGTCAACGTACCTGACAGGTAAACTAAGGGAGCTCGTTTTACAGCCTACAGTGAACCTGAATGTCACCTCTCCATTATAATTTGTTGGCAAGGGTTAGGCTTCTTTCACATCTGCATCAGGGCTCCATGCATGGATTCCGTGGGACCTTTGCGTTAGGGGAACCCATGAACGGAACCCCGACTGAAACAAATGGAAACCGTAGGTTTCCGTTTGCATCACCATTCATTCGGTGCAAATGTTTTCCGTTTGTCCCCATTGTGTAAGGGTTCCGTCGTTTCGACGGAATGAATAGCGCAGTCGACTACAGTATTGATTCCGTCCAAACGACGGAACCCTTAACCTCTTAGTGACCAGCCTTTTTTAGGCCTCAATGAGCGATCAATTTTTTTTGCTTTTCCATCGTCGCATTTAAAGAGCTATACGTTTTAGCTGTATGAGGGCTTTTTTTTTTTTTTTTGTGTTCTTGGTTGTATTTTTTAATGGCACCATTTTGGGGTACATATAATTTTTTGATTAACTTATTTTTGGTGGGGGAATACAAAAAAAAACAGCAATTCCGCCATTGTTCTATGCGTTTTAAATTTACCCGGTTTACCGTGCGGAGTAAATAACATGTCACCTTTATTCTATGGGTCGGTACGATTACGACGATATCACATATGTATTTTATTTTATGTTTCACTACTTTTGCACATTAAAAACGCTTTTGAATTGAAATTATTTGTTTTTGCATCGTCGCTTTCCAAGAGTCATGAGTTTTATTTTTTTTCCGTTAATTTAGTTATATGCGCGCTTATGGGACGAGACTTCGTTTTCATTGGTACTTTTTGGGGGTACATGGGACTTATTGATTAACTTTTATTATTACTTTTTTGGGGGGCAATGGCCATGTTTTTTTTGTTTTTTTTTAAAACGCTGTTCACCTTGCGGTTTAAATTACATGTTAACTTTATTGTTTGGGTCATTACGGTCGCGGCGATACCATATATGTGTACTTTTATTTCTTTTTTACACTTTTACTAAATAAAATCACTTTTTAATGGAAAAAATGGTCTTATTTTTTTAACTATAATTTTTATTAATCATTTTTTTATTTAAAATTCCCACTAGTGGACTTCACTATGCGATCTTTTGATCGCTGCTATAATGCATTGGTATACCAAAGCTTTATTGCCTGTCAGTTTAAAACTGTCAGGCAATCTATTAGGATGTGCCTCTGGCAAGGCCTAATAGTCATATAGCCAGAGAAAGCCTTAGGGGCTTTTGTTAGGCCCCCGGTTGCCATGACACCCCATCAGAGGCCCGGGATTGCATTTGTGAGCCGCCGCATTGCTATTGACCCCAGCATTTAAGGGATTAAACAGCCACGATCTAAATAAACTTCGATCGCTACCTTTGGAGCAGGAGCTCTGCTGTCATCACCCGTGCAGGACTTAGACTAGGCTGCTGTGAAAAGGCGTATTGGTGGTCACTAAGTGGTTAAACAACGTTGACAAACGGAAACCATTTGGATCGGATCTGTCACCATTGAATTCAATGGTGATGCAAATGGAAACCTATGGTTTCTGTTTGTTTCAGTTTGGATTCCCTTCATGGGTTCCCCTGAGGGAAAGCTCCGACGGAACCATGAACGGAGTCCCGATGCAGATGTGAACGAAGCCTAAGATATGCAACTCTCATAATGATGATGGCAAAATGATAACACACAATAGAAAGAGAGGGCAGGGTTATCTGCAAGGTCTGGTAATGTTGCTGCCCATCTCCATATCATGTGCGGTACTGTTTGCTGAGCTGCTGTATCTAATCCCATCATGTGTGATACTCCTGCGGATTCGCTGAACGGCCTATCGTATGGTATTATCTTATAGGATTATAAGGTATGACGTTCCCTGTTGTGTAAAGTTCTCACTAAGTCCAGTGAAGTGAACTTTCTTTTTCCCTGTTTAGTCTTCGAGTTGCATTGGTCATTGTATTTACAGATACAGGTCTGACGCCCTAAGGAATCACTCCGGAGGCTGTTTTGTGGTCAGTCTTGTACATATGCCTTAAAGACATTTGCAGACTCCGGACCGATGCCATATGAATGCTGTATTCCTGTCTGGTGGGTGCGGCGCGGACTGCAGAACTGGCGATACTTTCTGTAGCTCTTACTCCACGTTATAAAATCTCTGGGTTCCTCTTACTTTTATACCATTCCAGCTCGGCTTTCATAGCTCAGGAATCTTTCAGATGACGGGAGATTTTATTACTCAATCCAGCTGTAAGTTTGTTTTCAGAGATGCCATTTACACTCGACACCAGTGACTATTTTTAATTTTCCCTTCCTCCCAAATTCAGTAGTAATAGGAGAGTAACCAAGAAAAAGCCGCAGGTTCCATCAACATTGCACAGCTCTGTTTATTCCACTGACATCCAGATAAAACCTTCTATTTACTCTTCAACTTCATACTTTCCATTTTTTAAGAGAGTAGTAATTTTCCAATTGGAAATCTGGATGGAACAAAATTAGACTCCATTCTGTCGGTGACCAGGTAGACTGCTGGTATTGGTACTGGCAAGCGTGCCCTGGATTTTTTGGGTGGCAATGATTCATTGCCCCATGCAGGAGACAGACCTGAAACTCGGAATTTTAAATTACAGCCTTCAATTTGGATCGCCTTAGACAAATCACAATTACTTTGTCAGAATTTATATATCCGCCTGTCTTGAGCTTTTCCTTTTTCAGCCAGTAAGACGTATAACTATAATTCAGTCACTGCTGCCGCAAAACCATCTATTCTGCAAATGGGGCAGACATTGGCAATAGAGCAACAATTTATTAATATGGTTCTAAAATTCGGTTTGCAGAAAAGATAATTCTATGTTATTTTAATAGGTTTTTGGAAGGTGAAATATTTTATTTTGATTCATGGTCCATAAGTGGCTTCAATTACCCATCTAATTATAAATGGACAAGATCAACAAACCTCCTCCGCATCATATACTGATTGTCTCAAGGATAAGGGTATGTGCACACACACTAATTACGTCCGTAATTGACGGACGTATTTCGGCCGCAAGTACCGGACCGAACACAGTGCAGGGAGCCGGGCTCCTAGCATCATACTTATGTACGATGCTAGAAGTCCCTGCCTCGCTGCAGGACAACTGTCCCGTACTGTAAACATGATTATACTACGGGACAGTTGTCCTGCAGCAAGGCAGGGACTCCTAGCGTCGTACATAAGTATGATGCTAGGAGCCCGGCTCCCTGCACTGTGTTCGGTCCGGGACTTGCGGCCGAAATACGTCCGTCAATTACGGACGTAATTAGTGTGTGTGCACATACCCTAAGACGTTCACATTCAGGCAGCTCCGTTGCTCATGAGAACATCATTGAGCCGACCCTACAGTAATATTTTTGCACTGTAATGTTAGAAATAACCCAGGGTCTAGTTGTTCATCCTATTATATCATTTTCATCGTCTCAGTGACGTGATTGTCATGGCGGCAGCTATATTGATTTCTGTTTTCACCCAAATAAAAGAAGTTAGCTACTTCCTCAGTGATTATATTGATATCATGCGTCTCACTGTACAGGTCAGGATTCAGTGACACATGTCTCTGCACGATGAGGTGTTTTTTTTTGGGGGGGGGGGGGGGGGTATTATTTTGCCGTGTTTGAATGCCCGGTATATCTCAGAGATGGTTGGTGCTCACTGGGTAACAGCAAAATTGAGCCCCCCATGAAGGTTAATATGGCTGTAAAATCATAGCTGATGGACCGGAGACAGAAAGAGCAGAAGTCTGGAGCTCGAAGTGCACACAAATCTTTGTGTCTGACTTCAGGCGCCCTTTAAATGCAACTAAATACATTTTATGAACTGGTTCTGCTTTATACAAGACTGCGTGATCTGAGTTCATAGAGGAGATGTTCACTCATGTAAAGCTCGCTTCTGGTTTTATTTGCAATATGCAAAAGCAATAAACTGGGTTTCTGGGGGTCTCTTGAGAGGCATGTATTATGTCCTGTACACAAAGCATATGAGATATAGTAGGTGCCTGCTGACAAGTCTCCTTTAATGCTTATCAGTCTTTGTTGTTGTCAGTAGTTCAGCTCTGCTACATATAACATATGCTGTAGTCCATTTCATGGCCTGGTAACTCTTTGACTAATTCCTCCTGGGAGTAACAATGAAGACTGTACAAGCTGCGATTTTCCTGCTCTGCTTTATGTTACCCTTGATTGGCTCCACTCGAATAAATACCACTTGATTCTCTGAATTACCTCTCTCTCATCTCATATGTCAAAATACTAGCACATTTGACAATTGAACTCTATGTCCATTATTTGCTTTTCCGTTTTAAATCCCAGTTCTGTCATCTTGACGTTGATATCTATAAATCCAAATATTCTAAAAAAAACAAAAAAAACACCATCATTACAGCGCCAAAGGACTTTAGTTGCACTGACACAAGCCTCCACTAGAGGGCACCACTGAGTCCTGGAAGCATCTGCTCTCCCGATCTATAGCTTTTCTGTTTAATTCAAATTCAATTCAAAGAAGCTTTATTGGTAGGACCAAATACACATTAGCATCGCTAAAGCAAGTGGGAATGAGGGATAGGGGGTTGGGGGATAGGGACACATCTAGGGTTGGTATATACAAGTCCATGGCATATCATGTCTCTCAGTCTATGGCATGCAGTGACATATTGTGCCGCTGTGCCCACTGTGGTTTCCTCTTCACCCAGCAGGACGTAGAGTTTCTCTTCCTCTTCCATGGAGCTGAAGTCCGGTAAGAGATCAGAGTCTCCTGAAGTGAGTGTCCCTCACTGCTGAGTATTTGGAGCAGTGTAGCAGGAAGTGGGCCTCATCCTCCACGGCCTCCTGGTCGCACTGTTGGCACAGTCTGTTCTCCCTGGACTTGTAGGTTTGTCTGTGGCGCCCGGATTGGATGAGCAGGTTGTGGGCGCTCCGTCTGTAGCGGCTCAGGATCTGTCTGTCTCTGGGGTTTGGCAGTTTCTCCAGATATGGCGCCAGTTTATATTCCCGCTGTAGACTCCGGTATATTGTCAGTTTCTGGGATGTCTTTATGTCGTTCCTCCAGTCACTGATATATTCCTCTTGGCCTTTGTTTATTATATTCTTGATTTCGGCTTTTGTGAGGCCGCGCTGAGTGACATTTTCTTCAGGCCGGGTCAGGGTGAGATGTTCTGGGGGGCCTGGTTTACCTGGGACCCCTTGGTGTAGCAAGGCTTTATGGTGATAGGAACTTTGCCTGCTGCTGTGTAGATGGGCCCAGAATGATAGCGCCCTCTTCTGGATTGTGAGGTGTAGTGGGAATCTGCCCAGTTCTGCCCGACAGGCACTATTTGAGGTACTCCGATGGACTTGGAGAAGGTGTTTGCAGAATTCCAGGTGGAATATTTCTGTTGGGCTGGAATCCCACGTTGGGGTATCTGTCTGGACCCCAGACTTCACTGCCATACGGGAGGATTGGGGAGATTATGCAGTCAAAGATTTTAAGCCAGACCGTCACTGGTGGTTTGAGGTGATAGTTTTCTTCTGATGGCATAGAAGGTTTTTCACGCCTTGTCTTTCAGCATCTCAATGGCTTGTTTAAAGCTTCCCTATTGGTTGATTTCTAGGCCCAGGTAGGTGTACCTGTCGGTCGCTGTGAGTGTGGCAGTATTCAGTGTGAAGGAAGGATGCCTGGGGGATTTTGAGTTTACATTACTGATTCCAGTTTGGTTACAGATCTGTGAAGTGGAGCAATCCAGCCTGCAAGTTATTACCAGATCTCTACCACTTGTAAAGGGAGGCATTCCAGTCAATTGCAATTCATAATGCAAATCTTCACTTTGTAGTGCATTGCTATAAGTTTTGCATCCTATACCTGAAGATTTTGGTGGCTGATGTCTACCATCTTCCTTTCCAGCCATTTACCTCCTGCTGCTTATATAGTGCTAACAACCCGCGGTCCTATTCAACCATCTTGAAGCATTCAGAACACCATGTGCAGATATAATATGGGTGTATATACTGTATGTTACTGTGTGCAGGGCATTTACCCCCTGTGTATCCAGCTGCAGTGTAATGGCACATGGCCGCTAATAATAGCCTACAACACCACATATCAGATGTCATGTATTGGGAATCCTATTCTCATAGAATTCTGTGAGCAGCTGGGGATCCGGCCTCATATAAAATCTTCTTTGTAGAATCTGTACATTTATAGTTCAATGTTGCATATAATAAGCCAACGTATGCATTTGGTTATCTTTGTGACATTCATTTCTCAGGCCAAGGATAATTGCATAGTGTTTTATTCCTGAATTCCCTCTGTTCTCCCTGTAGGGATTTACCACATGTTGTCACTATGGTGGTCAATGATGTTTCTCACCTACCATTAGGTTATGGCTCCTCAGCGATGATGATGATGGACCCACAGGAAGGCTCCGGGCTGTAGAGACAACCTAAGATGTGGGACAACTCTTCATTGCTGTATCTATTCATTATGGACACATTACATTTAGTTAGTTTAGGCTTTTTGCTTACAGTGGCGTGTAATACACCAACGCACACGTTCCCATTCTAGCTGAGTGATTTTTAGCCCATGTGATGGTACAAGGTGATGAGCACAGAGGCTGCACTGTCACATTACAGCAGTCCTGACTGATCTGTCACTGTATGGTTCATATATTATGGCCTATTTTACGGCTTCTGCTTAATGTTAATGCCTCTGGTAATACACCGATGCCACGTAACTATATTGGATATTTGTGACAAGTTTTGTTATTTTTCCCTTTTAGAGGATTTCCCGAATGGCACCTGGCTAGGAGATGAGAGTAATCCTGAGATACGTGTGAGATGCCCCGTCACTGCCGCCGACATGCTGCATATCAGCACCAACTGCCGGACAGCAGAGAAGATGGCACTAACGCTGCTCGACTACCTATTCCACCGCGAGGTGCAAGCAGTCTCCAACCTGTCCGGGCAAGGGAAACATGGGAAAAAGCAGCTTGATCCATTGATGATTTACGGCGTCCGATGTAAGTAGGCTGAATCGTTACAGGTTGTGCTTTTTGTATACTGTAATATCTTCTGCTCGGTGTCATGTCAGAGTAATTCTGTCGCATTAACGTATATAATAGTATTACGGTCTAACCTGAGTAGGTTTTTATAATGGCCATGAGATCAGCCAACAAATATATAATATCTATCGCCTCCTTTAGGGTTGCAGGGACGCTCTGTGTCCTACTGAACAATTGTGAGCAGCCGGCTGCACTGACTTTACACCGTTCGTGCTGCTGCTAGAAGCCAAATCAGTAATACAAGTCATTTAGAAAACGATTCTAGTGCATTGTCCTGCACACTCCTGCACTATAATAGTTTTTCACTTTAATATATTTACCCCTACTTATTGCAGCTCACTGTATCATTATTATTGTGTTAATAATTCCAGATATTGCCCCAAAGCCATTTCTGGATCCTGAATTTGCTAAATCCACAAAGTTTTACTCTAACATCTGGAATTTTATGCAGGTTTTCTTGTTCTGCTATAGTAACGCAGTAGTAACCAGTATCGCACAGGACATCGATGATGGATGGTGTTTAAATAGTTATTTTATGTTTAGCGGTGGATTACCCCGACATGCTCGTGTCCTGCTGAAAACCGCACCCAACTATGTGACCAGAAATCACTCTCTTCCCATAACCTGCAATACGTTTTCTTTTGTTTTCGTTGTGTTTTTTATGAGTCAAAATGGCAAGAATTAAATACAGTACGTCCTCGACCCCTTACATCTCATATAGTAATTTCCGGCACACGGGTTTCTAAGGGTCACTTATAAGATGTGCAGCTCCGCAGCAGAGTGCGGTCTGTGTGGGAGTCAGCTCGGGTCAATGTGAGTTCTTCATCTTTGGGTCTTGCCCCTCTCCGCTGTCTATTCACAATTTAAGGCTCTTGGGCCTTTAGTGGGTTGAAAGTTGGAAGCAGCTTAATCCATGAGGAAGGGTCCCAACCTCCATAGTCCATGACTAATGATTTCCCACCCAGATTGAAGCACATTCTGCCTTTTCATCCTACGGGAGACCTAAAAGGAGCCATAAGTACTGACATAGTAGCTTTCATGTTGTGTATAAGTTATCCTGCTGGTGTGTGTATTTAATTTAAAGGCACAGTCCACAGCTGCCTTTGTTTCGCTTATTCGGGGATTTGTTTTTTCTACATAAATTTAGCATTTAGTTGCACAGCAGGATTAGACAATTCTCTTGCGCCAATTGTTTGTGTATAAAGCCGAAGCAAACAAAGTGGAATAACGAAAACAAACAATTTGTATTCTGGTGTAAACAATCTGCACATAATCAAGACTTGTTTCTCATGATGCAACGGGGGATTTCATTGCAGCTTTATTGTGTCCTTGTTTTAAAATCCTGGTGTGACATGCAACAATACTAAAAAGCATCCTGCTCACCCATATATTCTTCTCTCTACGAGTCACAGGAAGGGCTAGTTCACACAGTTTTTTGGCGCTGTTTTTAACGCGGAAACCTTGTCAGAAATAGTGCCAAAGAAGTCCGAAATTGTCTTCCCCTTGATTTCTATGGGAGGCGTTTCTTCCCGCGGTTCCGTCTCTGACCTCACATTGAAATCAATGCGAGGCAGAGAAAGCGTTTTTAGCTACGTTTTTTGCCCGCGGCCGAAAAATGCCGCAAAGAAAGGCAGGCAGGTCAAAATCGGCCTCAAAATTCCTGACGGTTTTCCCATGAAGGACATTTATGACATATCTACAGGATATGTCATAAATGTCAGATAGATGCGGGTCCCACCTCTGGGACCTGCACCTATCTCTAGAATGGGCCCCCTAAACCCCCTTCTAGCTTTGTCTGATCTCGCTGCTTCCCGTCCGCTTCCTGGTTATGTGGTCAGGAGATACGAAGACGGCGTAACTCGCTGAGCTACGTTGTTTCCGTAACTCTCATAGTAGTGAACGACAGTTACAGAAGCAGTGTAGCATGCATGGAATGCCGTTTCCGTAACTACTATTCAGTTCTATGGGACTTACGGAAACAACGTAGCTCAGCGAGCTACGCGGTTTTCATAACTCACGACTATATAGCCTTTTTCATGGTCGGAATTCACCTGGTTCAGCCGCAACACAAGACGGCTGAACGGGGTTTAGGGGGCCCCGTTCCGGAGATAGGTGCGGGTCCCAGAGGATGTGTCATTAATGTCCCTCATGGGAAAACCCCTTTAATGGTGGGTTTCAGTTTTAGCAATGAAAATAAGAAAGAGAGCAGTGAGGGAAAGGGAACCCAACCATTGCTTATACATATAGGATAACTAACGAAGTGACTGTGACCAGAGACATCATATTCGCCAATAATATTATAACGTGGACCGCCACCGTTTGGAAGATATGGCATATGTCCTGAGATAGGAACAGCCCTTTTAATATAGTATGCACCTGTCCGCGTCTCTTAAACTCATACTAAAAAAGTACAACTTGTCCTGAGGCGTCTCAAAGATTTGTAGTTTAAAAATGTAAAATTATGAGAGGTGGGAATTAAAAAAATAATTGTCCTGAAAGTTCAAATTAACTCAGAAATTAAGCGGTTAATATTTTCTGCCTTTCCTGTCAGTCCCCCTTCACAGAGCATCTGCCCTTCTTACTAAGAATCACTATATACAGTATAATTAAACATGGATTATTTAAGATTAGGAGGATAAACAGTCATTAAAAAACATTTGATTATATTTCCTGCTCTCCAGGGTCTGGTCTGTCTCGTGTCTGTGTCCCTTTAAATGCCTTCCAGCGTGACAGCCTCAGCTTGCGTGCCTCTTACTCTCGCTCACATATTTCCATTGCACGTCTGCATCGGTTTTATGAGCATTCGTTAACACGGACACAAATCGTTTCTAACAGCAACACGAGGATATGACTTTTACGATGCTTGGAAGGATAATATGGACAGAGGGAAATATAAAAAATGTTCTTTGTTGTTTTCCTTCCAAAGGTACATTTATATGGAGATCCTCTGAGCTGGATTCCATTGTGATAATACGTTCAGTCGTTTAAAGGGAATAACTTTTTAATCTAAACAAATATCAATCTCATCAGCCAAATTTGGTAAAAGAGAATCCAGAAAAGCAGAAAATTAGCCGGTTCTGGGGCGTTTCGTCCGAGCCGTATCGGTGTCTCAGCACCACATTGAAATAACAAAGCCTGACCGCTACATCCGCCGTGTCCGCACGGACTGCGATCGCCTTTCTGCTGGGAGACATCTCAGTAGCTAATAAAAACACTTGGCTATAAGTTTACTTTGCTGTTCTGTGGCGTCTTGAAAATCCAGAGTAGGCAAAAATGGAAGTGCAGAATGGAAACAGACGTAATAGCTGCAAGAGATGGAATCACTATCAGAAAACCACAGACCACTCCAGGCACTCGCTGTGTTCACAAGATCTTTGTTAAAAACTATTTTTTTTTAAAAACGTTGCTTTTTCAGACAATGGGAGATTGAAATCTATAGTTCTGGGCTCCAGTTCATAGAAAGGATGCCCTGGAGTTAGAAAAAATACAAAGAAGAGCAACGAAGCTAATAAGGGGCGCGGAGAATCTAAGTTATGAGGAAAGGTTAAAAGAACTAAACCTATTTAGCCTTGAAAAAAGACGACTAAGGGGGGACATGATTAACTTATATAAATATATGAATGGCACATACAAACAATATGGTGAAATCCTGTTCCATGTAAAACCCCCTCAAAAAACAAGGGGGCACTCCCTCCGTCTGGAAAAAAAAAAAGGTTCAACCTGCAGAGGCGACAAGTCTTCTTTACTGTGAATCTATGGAATAGTCACCGCAGGAGCCGTCACAGCAGGGACAGTAGACACCGCAGGAGCCGTCACAGCAGGGACAGGAGATGCTGCAAAAATGGCAAAGATCATATCCTAGAACAAAAAAATATCAGCTCCTGTGTGTAGAAATGTTTTACTTCCCTTTTCCCCCTCTCTTGGTTGAACTTGATGGACATGTATCTTTTTTCAACCGTATGAACTATTTAACTATGTAACTATAGTCGGGATATTTCCTGTCTTGTTAAATAAGAGCTCCCCCAAAGTCTAAAGTATCTGGTTACATTGATACTTTTAGGCATAAAAACACTCTCCAAGATACTAAGGACTATAATTGGCCTGATGTTTTTGCAGATCTCTTCCAGGGGCATTAACCCCTTCCCGACATTTGACGTACATGTACGTCATGGAAAGCATTGACTTCCCGCAAAATGCCGTACATGTACGTCAAACGTTTGGCACCGGCTCAGAAGCTGAGTCGGTGCCAACATCACCGGATCTCAGCTGTATCTTACAGCTGACATCCGACTGTAACGGCGGGGACCGAAATTAGCTTCGATCCCCGCCATTAACCCCTTAAGTGCAGCGCTCAAACGCGATCGCTGCACTTAAGGTGTTTGCAGCTCATCGGAGCCCCAGCAATGAAATTGCCGGGGTTCCGGTGGCTGCAATGGCAACCGGAGGCCTAATACTGGCCTCCCGGTCTGCCTAGCACCGAAGCCGGTCAAGATCCGCCCGGCGGCGGAGCCTGATCGGCTTCCGTAGCTGCCGGCAAGATGGCGCCGGGTCAGGAGCTGATCCGGCGTCATCAGCGGTGGAGGTCAGCTGTACTGTACAGCTGACATCCACCTGTAAGGGCAGGAACCGGAGCTAGCTCCGATCCCTGCCATTAACCCCTTCGATGCAGCAATCGAAAGCGATTGCTGCATCGTAGCGGTTACTAGCAGATCGCCAGCCCTGATAGGCAATCGGGACTGGCGACTGCTGTTATGGCAACAGGAGACACAATGGTCTCCTGCTCTGCCATTACGGAAGCCGATTTAGGCCCCGCCGGGAGGCGAAGCCTAAACGGCTTGCTGTCAGTGAATGACTGACAGATCTAATACATTGCACTACATAGGTAGTGCAATGTATTAGAAAAAAATAAATCTGACCGTTGGACCTTCAAGTCCCCTAGTGGGACTTGAGAAAAAGTGTAAAAAAAGTGTAAAAAAAAAGTGCAAAAAATAAAAGTTTGAAAACAATAAAAGTTTCAAGTAATCAAATAACACACAATCCCCCTTTTACTCTTATCAAGTCCTTTATTATTTAAAAATAATAATAAACCATATGTATTTGGTATCGCCACGACCGTAACGACCGGAGGTATCAAAATATTATATTATTTATTGCACGCGGTGAACAGCGTAAAAAAAACCCGTAAAAAACTTTACCAGAGTTTCTGTTTTTTGGTCACTTTGCCCTACAAATATTACAATAAAAAGTGATCAAAAAGTCGCACGTATCCAAAAATGATACCTATAAAAACTATAGCTCGTCCCGCAAAAAACAAGCCCTCATACACCTCCGTCGACAAAAAAATTAAAACGTTATGGTTCTCACAACTTGGCGACAGAAAAAAAATACATTCTTTTTACAAAAGTAATTTTATTGTGCAAAAAGTTGTAAAACATAAAAAAGTGCTATAAATTAGGTATCGCCGGAATCGTACTGACCCGCAGAATAAAGTTAACATGTAATTTAGAACGCATGGTGAACGCTGTATAAAAAAAACTAAAAAAGCTGTGCCAGAATTGCGTTTTTTGTTTACCTGCCATCCCAAAAAATAGGATAAAAGGTGATCAAAAAGTTGCATGTACCCCAAAATGGTACCAATAATAACTACAGCTCGTCCCGCAACAAACCAGCCCTCACACCGCTACGTCTATGAAAAATAAAATTAGTTATGGCCCCAATAAGTCAGGAAATAAAAAAATATGCAGTTGTGCCCGAGGGGAACATTTCTTCTGTTTCAAGAGGCGATTTATCAAGGACCTAAAATTAGGGAACCAGGAAGGGGAGGGCCCAAACATATCCGCTGGAAGCGACGGTGCCCGTATTACACCAGGACAACACTTTCCCAGCAAAATTCCCCAAACTACAAAGGCGCGGAGTGTGGACCAAAAGGGGGATAAGAAATGACACCATTTATCAGTGCGACACTGGCCTGTGCGGAAAGGATTGCTTCACAGCGTAACACACATCTATGGATTATTTTTATTTTTTTATACCACCTGACTATGCCCCTTATATACTCCGCCCCGCTTACATGTACCCCCACATTATAAAACACCAGCAATACTCAAACAAATATAGTACCAAGCAAAATCCGCTCTCCAAAAGCCAAATGGTGCTCCCTCGGCCCTGAACCCTACAGCGTGCCCAAACAGCAGTTTCCTTCAACATATATGGCATCGTCATACCCGGGAGAACCCTTTTAACAATTTTTGGGGTGTGTGTCTCCAGCGTCATAAGCTGGGCATTACATATTTGCCACTGAATGGCATATCTAGGGAAAAATATAAATTTTTAATTTGCACCATCCACAGCGCATTCATTTATGGAAAAGACCTGTGGGGTGAAAATGCTCACTACACTCCTTAATTAATGCCTTGAGGGGTGCAGTTCCATAGTGGGGGTCACTTCTCAGGGGTTTCTTTTTATTATTTCACATCTGAGCCTCTGCAGTTGTGAACCAATACTTTGTAAATCGCCAAATTAGGCCTCCACTCCGCATGGTACTCTTCACTTCTGAGCCCTGTCATATGTCCAGACAAAAGATTAGGGCCACATGTCGGGTTTTTCTAAAACCGGGAAACACTGCATAATAATTAGAGAGCTGTCTTGTTATGGTGGCACAAGCCGGGCACCACATATTGGCATATCTATGGAAAAAAATCCCATTTTCACTCTGCAACATTGAGCGCACACTAATTTCTACAAAACACCTGCAGGGTTAAAATGCTTACTACACCCCTTGGTAAATGCATTGAGGGGTGTAGTTTCCAAAATGGGGTCACTTCTGGGGGGTTTCCACTGTTTTGGGCCCACAGGTGCCCAGAAACCAATCCAGCAACATCTGCACTCCAAATGGCGGTCCTTCCCATCTGAGCCCTGCGGTTTGCCCAAACAGCAGTTTATGACCACATATGGGGTATTGCCGTACTCGGGAGAAATTGTTTTACAAATGTTGGGTTCTTTTTTTCCTTTATTTGTTGAGAAAATGAAAAAATTTGCGCTAAAGCTACGTCTTATTGAAGAAATAGGACTGTTTTTATTTTCACTGCCTAATTCTAATAAATTCTATGAAACATCTGTGGGGTCAAAATGCTCACTACACCCCTAGATGAATTCCTCAAGAGGTGTAGTTTCCTAAATGGAGTCCCTTTTTGGGCGTTTTCATTGTTTTGTCCCCTCAGGGGCTTTGCAAATGTGACCTGGCCTCCGCAAATCATTCCTGCTTAATGTGATCTCAAAAAGCCAAATAGCGCTCTTTCCCTTCTAAGCCCTGCCGTGTGTCCAAACAGCCGTTTATTACCACATGTGGGGTATTGTTTTACTCGGGAGAAATTGCTTTACAAATTTTGTGGTGCTTTTTCTCCTTCAGTCCTTCTGGAAATGAGAAAAAATTAGCTAAACCTACATTTTCTTTGAAAAAATGTAGATTATTATTTTCAGGGCCTACTTCCAATAATTTCTGCAAAAAAACTGTGGTGTCAAATCGTTCACTATACCCCTAGATAATTTCATCAATGGGTGTAGTTTCCAAAATGGGGTCACTTGTGGGGGGTTTCCACTGTTTTATCCCCTCAGGGGCTTTGTAAATGTGACATGGCCTCCGCAAACCATTCCTGCTAAATTTGAGTTCCAAAAGCCAAATGGCGCTCTTTCCCTTCTCAGCCTCGCCGTGTGTCCAAACAGCCGTTTATTACCACATGTGGGGTATTGTTTTACTCGGGAGAAATTTCTTTACAAATTTTATGGTGCTTTTTCTCCTTTAGTCCTTGTGGAAATGAAAAAAAATTAGCTAAACCTACATTTTATTTGAAAAAATGTAGATTTTCATTTTCACAGCCTACTTGCAAAAATTTCTGCAAAAAACCTGTGGGGTCAAAATGCTCACTATACCCTTAGATAATTTCCTCAAGGGGTATAGTTTCCAAAATGGGGTCACTTGTTTGGGGTTTCCACTGTTTTGTCACCTCAGGGGCTTTGTAAATGTGACATGGCCTCCGCAAACCATTCCTGCTAAATGTGAACTCCAAAAGCCAAATAGCGCTCTTTCCCTTCTCAGCCACGCCGTGTCTCCAAACAACCGTTTATTACCACATGTGGGGTATTGTTTTACTCGGGAGAAATTGCTTTACAAATTTTGCGGTGCTTTTTCTCCTTTAGTCCTTGTGGAAATGAGAAAAAAAATCGCTAAACCTACATTTTCTTTGAAGAAATGTTGATTTTAATTTTCACGGCCTACTTCCAATAATTTCTGTAAAAAACCTGTGCGGTCAAAATGCTCACTACACCCCTAGATAATTTCCTTGAGGTGTCTAGTTTCCCAGATGGGGTCACTTTTGGGGGATTTTGACTGTTTTGGCACCACAAGAGCCCTTCAAACCTGACATGGTGCCTAAAATATATTCTAACAAAAATAAGGCCCCAAAATCCACTAGGTGCTCCTTTGCTTCTGAGGCCGGTGCTTCAGTCCAGTAGCACGCTACGGCCACATGTGGGATATTTCCTAAAACTGCAGAAACTGGGCAACAAATATTGAGTTGCATTTCTCTGGTAAAACCTTCTGTGTTATAAAAAAAATTGTATTAAAAATGTATTTCTGCAGAAAAATATGAAATTTGTAAATTTCACCTCTACTTTGCTTTAATTCCTGTGAAATGTGTAAAGGGTTAAGACATTTTCTAAATGCTGTTTTGAATACTTTGAGGGGTGAAGTTTTTAAAATGGGGTGACTTTTTTGGGGTTTCTAATATATAAGGCCCTCAAAGCCACTTCACAACTGAACTGGCCCCTGTAAAAATAGCCTTTTGAAATTTTCTTGAAAATGTGAGAAATTGCTGCTAAAGTTCTAAGCCTTGTGACGTCATAGAAAAATAAAAGGATGTTCAAAAAACGATGCCAATCTAAAGTAGACATATGGGTGATGTTAATTAGCAACAATTTTGTGTGGTATAACTGCCTGTCTTACAAGCAGATACATTTAAATTGAGAAAAATGCTAATTTTTGCAATTTTTCGCTAATTTTTGGTGTTTTTCACAATTAAATACTGAACATATCGAGCAAATTTTGCCAGTAACATAAAGTCCAATGTGTCACGAGAAAACAATCTCAGAATCGCTTGGATAGGTGAAAGCATTCCGGAGTTATTACCACATAAAGTGACACATGTCAGATTTGAAAAATGAGGCTCTGTCAGGAAGGTCAAAAGTGGCTAAAGAGGGAAGGGGTTAAAGGGGTTGTTTTATTTGCCTAGTAGGGCATATGGACATCATAGGCTATTAGGCTGGGTTTACACATCGCGGTCAATATGACACTGTTTTGCCACAAATCATAGACCATGCCCGTCCATTTATTACACAGTCCGGCATACATATTAATGACGGGATGTAATACTACATCACCCGTGAGCTGCCACTGCGGGGAAATGTATGTCCGGCCGCTGTTGCCTCTCGTGATGACAGCTGATCGCGAGGCAGCTTCAGTTTGAACATGGGTTGTCTGTGGTCAAGAATTGATCTTTTTTTAGGGCGTTCTGCAGTTTTCGCAAAACGTTGTCCCTTTTTATTTTCCTTTTTGGCTTCAATAGTTAAACTCAAAGTTATTAAAATTAGTTCTATGACTGTTTCCCTACATAAACCATGGCTAATAATAGTAGCAAATAATGCAGGTGGTTTTTGTTGCAGTCTGCTCGTTGTGTCCCACTACTGCTATGTCTGAACTATCACTCCACAAATACACTATATCTATTGTGAATATATTATATTAGAAGGCATAAAGGTGCAGGGGCTAAAAGAGCCTATTCTATTCTCCCAAGGTTGAAGGTGTCTGACACTGATGATATTGAATGGAGTCGCTGTCAAATGACAGCTGCTTTGTTGCCATGCTCCTAAATATAGTAGGCTCTGTTCACACTTGCATTGTGGCTTCATAACACTAGACACAATGCTCTGCCGGAAATGCTTTTCAACGGATACCACTGGCACGTTACAATCGGTTTCGGCGTAATGTCCGTCAAATTTGATGGGTAAAATAGTGCTGTATGCTGCGCTGTGTTTCCCATCAAATCTGATGGAATCTGCAAACTGAGCCTCTAGTGTAGATGTGAACGGAGCCTTATTTGTAAGGGTTCTTGGAGCCGTGAAGGAGGCACCTTATGACCAATATCTCACTAAGTGCCAGTTACCCACATTTGTCAGCGTCCACCTCTGATTCATCCACATATGCCATAGCCTGCACTAGGTTCTGGGAGTATAAAGGTTAACCCTATATGTTAACACCCTGTTTACAGGCGTATTTTCTCTCTCAGGTCCTCAGCCATGTACTTAGGAATTCAGTATAATGATTTTTGCCTCTGGCAGATTTTCGGTGTTCATCACTCATCAGTATGATCCATTCCTACAGATGGCAGCAGCTGCCATTAGCAAGGCCGAGGGCACTAACTTGTGTTATCTCTGCATAAATTATATCTTTAGTGGAACTGTATTCCTGGAAATCTAAAGTCTCCGAGATCATAACATGATAGGGCGAGCCGTAAAATTACTCAAAAAGCATTTCCAACCGCAATAAATGCATGTGCTCGAGTCCTCCAAAACCGCAGGATGTTAAAAATTCTGTTCAGCCCGTTCTTAGTTTTATCGATTACCGGAAAAAGTGGGTGACAACCGCAACGGCCACCATTACTGCAGGCGTTCTGCCAATATCATCTCCTATAGGTTTTATATTTATACCTCACAGAATCTTATCAGCCCCGGGAGTCGTTGTAGTAAATATCTGTACAATTTGTCCTTCTGCCATGACTATATTATAGGATAAATATTTTTCAAGTTGTTTTCGCCACGGAGCAGCTTGTTTCAGTCTGAGTTTTTTTTCTTTTGATTTTGCAAATTAGTTTTTATTAGAAGAAAGTTTTGTTTTTTCTTTTTTTTTGCTGTGATTATTGCAAAATCGCTGTGGTTTTGTTTGAAAGGATTTTGCATAACCGCTGTTTTATTTTTTTGGGCCGCAATTTGGGGATTATCGTGGCCATAAAAAAATACCGCGCAAAACCTGCTCGTGTGAATACACCCTTAGGCCTCATGCACACGGCCGTGCCCTTAATCACGACCCACGATTGTGGGCACGGCCGACGGCTGCGCACCGCATTTTCATGCCGTACTCCCATACGAAGTATGGAAGCTCGGCCCGTAAAATCCGAAAAGTAGGACACGGTATTTCCAGGCACGGTTCTACGGCACGGACACCCTTCTGTAGCCATTCGGAAAGGTGTCCGCGGCCAATAGTACCGGAAATTCACCGTTAGACCTTCTGCATACGGGACGGAAATGCTTCACATTTTTCATCCAGATTTGAGAGCAGAAAATCTGAAGCCTATTAGGCTATGTTCACACGGAGTATTTTGGGGGAGGAATATCTGCCTCAAAATTCCGTTTGGAACTTTGAGGCAGATATTCCTCTCCCTGCACGCCGTTTTTCGCCCGCGGCCATTGAGCGCCGTGGGCATAAAACAGCGAGAAGTACGCTTTCTCCTGCCTCCCATTGAAGTCAATGGGAGGTCAGAGGCGGAAGCGCCCGAAGATAGGGCATGTCGCTTCTTTTTCCCGCGAGGCAGTTTTACTGCTCGCGGGAAAAAGATGCCGACGCCTGCCATTGAAATCGATGGGAGGCGTTCTCGGGCAGTTTTTGCAGAGTTTTGCGACGCGGTTTCCGCGTCAAAAAACTCGGCAAAATACCCCGTGTGAACATAGCCTTACAGTAGCAGCAAAGTGGATGAGATCTCATCCACATGCTCCGGAATATTTCCGCACGGATATCATGGCGTGCCGCAGATTTTTGAATTCACGTTTGCAGAAAATGTCACCCTTTACGGTGTAGAAAGGGTAAAATCCGCAACAAATCCGCCACGTGTGTGGGCGCTCTTAGGTTACCCTCACACGTGGTGTCATTGTGTGCCTCTAATTTGGCGCACCGAATTTGCTGCAAATCAGATGGTGAAATCTGCAGCAATTCTGCATCCAAATCCACATAAAACATGGCACATTCTCCTTGGCCAATCCTGTAAATCCACCCTAATTTATGGTTAATACTGACATTTTTATTTGCCACCTGCTCTATACGATCTGTTATTACATCCTTGTCTTCGCTGGCTGATCCAGCATCTACTCTGCACGTTCTCCCACTCCAAACACACGTTCTTCCTTAATTGTGAACATCTGATGCCAGGCATTGCCCATAAATCTGCCAGGAGGATTTTATTCCCCCTCCAAATGAAAGTTTGTTTACCTTCACAGATTGCATGTACTGTATTCATTACACCGCAGAGGAATTTCCATTTATATTTTCAGTATCCACAATGATAGGATTATGTCTGCATTGGTGGCAGGATCTCCGACATAGAATGTCCTCTGGTCACTGATGCTACAAATAACTAATTACTGCAACGTAACAAGATGTGCTCTCATACAGGGATAGTGTCGGGCCAGGACTGGGTTTCCACATGGATTATATTGTCACAGTCATCAGCCCAACATGTAAAGTATTTGCAGACTTGATGACGGCCCTTGAACCTCACGTTGGTCGGGGGATACAACTAACACCGCTGACCTCAGCCCCCGAGCAAATCTCACTTGTCAGGCCATAAATTATATGCCTAATGTTGAGTCAGAAAGGGCGTTCTCCTGCTGGATATTATCTGTATACACAAGCTCAGCTGTTTATATGACTACAGGCTAATAAAATCAGTTCTCTGCAACACATGGATTTCTATACAATATATAACACACTCAGACCATTATCTGCCCTCAAGAAAAAATACAACCTTTATTATAGGCCTGGGATTAGGATTAGGCCTTGTTCACACGGGCGTCTCTGATTAGCGTCTGCCAAAAACTGACAGTTTTTCATGCGTATGAATGTCCGTTTTGCGTCAGTGTGATTTTCGCGTGTCATCCATTTTTCTCGTCCGTTTTCCTCCTCTACAAGCATTTTTAGTGATCCGTGAAAAATGAACAGCACGTGGATGTCGTCCGTGTGCTGTCCATTGATCCCCCATAAATTTAAATGGCCAATAACGGATAAGAATGGGGCATGCTGTGGGTTTCCCAAAATGGAGCACACGCTTTGTGTGTTGTTTGAAAATCCCCATTGACTTGTTTGGATCAGTTAGTTTTAGCAACGGACAGCAAACAGCACACAGACCTTATTCACACAAGCGTGTTTATTGTAAAAGGCAGAGACTTGTGAATATATTGTGCTGTCATTTTGCTAAGGGCTTGTTCACATCTGCGCTATTGTTTCCAGTAAAACCCCGAACACCATGACGGAAACTCCATGGAACCCATTAATGTCAATGGATTCCTTCCGGTGCCGACGGTGTCCGTCATACCAGGAAACCGGCGCTACCGATATTTTCATTGTTCTGTTCCTCTTACGTAGCAGAGCAACGGAAACACTGATGCAGGTGTGAATAGGCCCTAAGAAACAGAAAATGTCCTGCCCAGGAACTAGTAAAGCGAATTGTATCAATCTCGTGTATCCGTCAATGTCAGACAATTTTGCTAATACATTTTTATCCAAATACTAATATTATATATACATACACACATTTATTTTTATTTTATTTTTTGGGCGTATGCCCGTTATCTGTCGTCTCCAGACATGGGATAGGACTGTGCACACTACTGTTAGGCTCTCTACCGTCAGATTTCCTTATCTTTTTTTTAACCAGCAGAATAGCGTAGTCTGCTATGCTATAGTTTTCTGTGAATATTAAATCCTAGAAACCTAACGGACCTATTTGAAATCATCAGGATCGGTAACACAACAAATCCCTCATAGCTGTTATGGGTCGGTTATTAACAGAAGCTGTGGCGCTAGTGTAAAAGGCATGCAAGAGGACCGGCCATGTGGAATTTCAACATGCCCAATACTTTGTTCTGGTGGAAGATAAGTCCCTGCCAGAGGTAAATGGCAGCAGCTTATTCCCCTCTCCCCATTGCAATAGACATGTACACTCAGCCGAGCATGGGGAATTCAGGATAAATAGCTGTCGGAAAAAAGAAACGTTAGCTCATGCGTATGGCCGCCTTAACCTTCTTCCATTCCTCTGTCCCATTTTTGTGCTAATCTACAGACTGTAGGAAAAGGGACAGATGGAAGAGATTGACACATGACTGGAGATGTCCAAGTGTGTTCCCCTCCACGTCCTACAGGGGGCACTCTACATGAGCTGCGTCAATGTAAATCACTTTTTACATTGTTCACAATGTTGTTTTGTGTGGGAATAAAACCTACCTAAAGCCACATGTGCCGGTTACTGGTCTATTATGGCGAAGGACAATCTCCGCTGTCTCGTATAACCCCGCGTATGATTGCCCAAACAGGACCCGAGCCTTGCCTGTTATTTTAGGTATGAATGGCGGCATCCCAGGTCAGTTGTACATCCGCCGGCACAAGAGTCAAGTCCTGACACCTCCATGTGGATTGATGACGCGGTTTTGCTCAGTAGCTGCTGCAGGATATTTGTTTATAGCATGAGAAGGAAAATATACATGGTACAAATCTTTATAGATGTAGGAAAACCCCTTCCTTATTGGATTAAACCGCTCAGTGTCAATCACCGCTTCCTTGACTTCATATATTAAGCTGCAGTTCACCGGGGACAGCAATAAAATACCCGTCAGCGATCTTGAATAGAGGGACCTCGGCCAGAATAAATTAAATGTAGTATTTCTAACAAAACATCTGGACAGAGGCCAAAGCATTTGCAATTCACGAGAGCTTCTTGTACAAAAGGCTGAATATTTCGAGTCTTCCTTCTATCCTTCCCACCAAAGGTGTTGTTTTCCCTACTGGGAGCGATTCTTATTTTGATAGGCCATAACATCGTAATGTGCTTGAACCTCGGCTGACTTCGAAAGGCCGCAGAAACAGAGGCTTCCTTCTGTGGCTGCTCATCTGTCAGGCAGGTGGGTGGAGTGCGGGTCACTGTCAGCAGGCCGCGTTGTGTACACGCTGGTGCCAAATTGCATCGTGAACATGTGGTAGAGCGGTCTCCCCTTTCTGTTGGTGTTATTTGACCAGTGATGAGCTCCTTGACGCGGCGGCTCTCAGCTTTTTATTTCACCATGTGTTAATGTCGTAATATTTTGTGTATGTGATGTTACATTAATTTTTTGTCTCTGCAACCCAGGTTTTCAGGATGTTGCACATGTCCAGATATACTGAGTCCCCATCCCCCACTCCCATATCGCTGAATAACTAATCACATTTCCTATTTATGAATCGGGCAAAGCTGACAAATGACACACTCTGTAAGAACTGTATCGTCGGACACATTTGTCGTCACCCATCTTTATTAGGGCCTGTTCATATCACCTTTCGCTTTCCGTTCCGGGGTTCCGTCTGAGGTTTCCGTCGGGTGAACCCCGCAACGTAAAGTGAAAGTGAAACCACAGCTTCCGTTTCAGTCACCTTTGATATCAATGGTGACGGAAACATCGCTAATGGTTTTCGTTCGTCACCATTCCGGCAGGTTTCCGGTTTTCCGACGGAATAAATAGCACAGTCGACTCCGCTATTGATTCCGTCAGAAAACCGGAAACCTGCCGGAATGGTGACGAACGGAAACCATTAGCGATGTTTCCGTCACCATTGATATCAATGGTGACTGAAACGGAAGCTGTGGTTTCACTTTCACTTTCCGTTGCGGGGTTCACCCGACGGAAACCTCAGACGGAACCCCGGAACGGAAAGCGAACGGTAGTGTGAACAGGCCCTTATAAAGAGATACAGTATATGGGCAAAAGTATGAGGACCACTGACCATCACATCTACGTATGAGCTTGTTGGGCATCCCATTCCACAACAATCAGGGTAAATATGAAGTTGGGTCCTTTTTGCGCGTATAAAGGCTTTCCACAAGATTTTGGGGTATCTGTGGGAATTTGTTTGAATTCAAGTGCTGATATTGGGGAAGGTGTAGCTAGCAATTGGCATTCCAACTCATCCCAAAGGTGTTGGATGGTTTCGTGGTGCAGCCCCTTACTCCATGTCTTTATGGAGCTCGCTTTGTGCGTGGCGGCGCAGTCATGCTAGAACAGGAAAGGGCTGAACTCTGATCTGTTACCACAAAGTTGGAAGCTACACTTCACTGGAAATAAGGGGCCAAACCCTGAAAAACCGCTCCAGACCATTACTGCTCCTCCACCTGTTACAGTATGCACTATGTATTCTGGTAGGTAACGTTCTCCTGGCCTCCGCTAAACCCAGATCCTTCCATCAGACTGCCATGTAGTGAACTGTGATTCATCGCTCCAGACAACACGCCGCTCTAGAGTCCCGTGACAATGTGCTTTACACAACTCCAGCCGCCGCTTGGCATTGTGGATGGTGATCTTAGGCTTTGCATTTGGCGGCGCCCCGATCTGGGATTTTGCGTGGTCTACCTCTACATGGCTGAGCTGTTGTTTCCTCTTCACTATAATAACCGCGTGTGTTTTTTGTTTTGCGGTGCTCGGCCTCGCGGCAAGAACCGCGCTTCCACTGCAACACCGAAATATACCATGAATAAAAAGCGATTGAATAGACTTTTTAGAAACTTGAGAAAAGAACAGCTCAGGAACTTTTATTTTCTGGTTGAACGCTCGGATAATTGGTGAGGTCATCCCATTGCAACGTTGAACCCTACTAAATGGAACAACTTGGAAATATTATATGTTGTGGAAAGCAGAAATATTTCATAGAAGATTAATCCTCGCTGCTTGTTATTCTTCCGCCTTTTTGTTTTATTTCATATCAATGAACTTGTCTTGTGTTGGATTGGTCAGTGGCTCCGGCCACCTACAGAGTCGCGAACTCTCTGCGTAGGAAAATCTGTTGGACGTTGTAGTTATTGACATCTGAGGATGAGACGTTTTCTTGAAAATCCATTCATCACAGCACATGGAGAAACACTTATACCTGGATTTCATATTAATCTTCTAGAAAGTTATCTGGGATCTGCAGAATAGATCTAGTGTTGGTGGCGGGATACACGCTCGCTGTGTATTGTCATCATGGGCTTTATCCCAATTACTAAACCAAGTACAAAAAGTCAATCACTGGACACAGTAAATCTCAATGATTGAATATTCATAGACTTCAGCGTCGTACTAGATTCAGAAGATATTCCAAAAAAGAATAAACCTTGAGGTTTTTTTTTCCCTAAATGTCCCATTTAAATGAATGGAACAACGCTTCAATACCAGACACAGCCACTCTGATAGCAACAAGTGTACAAGTACAAACCAGGCTGAAACCGATGTAAACAATGATGTGGCTGTAGCGATCGCATGAGCGCCGCTGAACCTTCAAACAGCTTGTCACGATATAGGGGTATGTGGACCCACTAGGCCGCTCCGCCGCAGCGGAGAGGCAGCTGACCAACTCAGTCTACGCACAGTCTATGGTAGGAGTGTAGCACACGGGTACCTGGGATAGTCCAGAGGGCGGCAATGGCTCTGGCACAGATGGGGCTGGAGGTGGTGGGTTGCGCCAGACGTGGCGGATGGTATCCAGAAGGACAGGCGACCGCCGACGTTGAGAATTCCGGCAGGCAAGGCAAGGTACAGCTCCGGTACTACACAGGCTCGGAAACAAGGCACAGCACGGGATACAGGATATAGGAGACAGGACACGGGAACACTGGGAGCAGGAACACACTAAGGGAACGTTTGCAATACAGACATGGGAAAACTACAACAACGCTCAGGCAGAGAATGGAAGGAAAAATGTATGGAGAAATCCTCCAGCTCACAATTTAGCAGGTTTCGACCCCAGACAGCGCCAGGATCGCCGCGACGGCACGCGGCGTTGAAGCAGGAAAGGAGGGGAAGCGATGATCCAGCGCATTAAAGTTAAAATGAAACGTAATGAAGGGTAGAGCCCCTCTTAGGCTATGTTCACACTGAGTTTTTTTGCAGGCGGAATTTCTGCCTCAAAATTCAGTTTGGAAGTTTGAGGCAGATTTTCCTCTCCCTGCACGACGATTTTCGCTGCGTTTTCCGCCCGTGGCCATTGAGCGCCGGGGGCATAAAACGCAGCGAAATACTCTTTCTCTGCCTCCCACTGAAGTCAATGGGAGGTCAGAGGCGTAAATGCCCGAAGATGGGGCATGCCCCTCCTTTCTCCCGCAAAGCGGTTTTACCGCTCGCAGGAGAAAACCTCCCCCGCCTCTCTTTGAAATCAATGGGAGGCATTTTCGGGCCGTTTTTGACGAGTTTTGCGGCGCGGTTTCCGCGTAAAAAAACTCAGTGTGTACATGGCCTTATAGTCCAGGATGGCAGGGGTTGATTAGGGAACTTTAAACATGTGCGCGTGCTGGCCCTTTAAGGCCGGGACCGCGCAAGCACCTTACCAGTCAGTGAGAGCAGGACCAGACAACCATGAGTGCTGGCGTCTCCTAGGAGGGAGACGCGGGCAAGAAGACCACGGACTGTGGTCGGGGCGTCGCCAGGTAAGGAGCGGCGGCGGTCTGTGACACAGCTGATTGGCGGTGGTGCGGAGAGTAGGACCCCCACAAATCTAATATTGATGACTTATCCTAAGGATAGGCCATCAATTTCAAAATCCTGGATAACTCCTTTAAAAGGGTATTCCCATTACAGAAATTTATGGCATATTCTTAGCATCAGGTGGAGAATGAATGAAGAGGTGAACGCTTTCAGCTGTTGTCATAACTCCCATAGAACAGAATGGCCACCTCTTCGTTCATTCTTTTCCTGGATGCCACGGCTGCCCCTCCAGTCCTAAAGCCCCAGATTTAAATTGCAGCTGCATAGATTTTTTGACTTCTAGTTTATTACTATTATTATTTCAGAGGCCAATCTCTGTGTCAGGTCAAATGCGGCCTATACTCGCACAGGTCTCCTGTACTGCAGACGTGGACTATAAGACTGTGTGTAAACCTTCTGTATAAGAATTATCAGCTCTGTGCAAAATAGAAGGCACTGATGTGATGTACTTGAGATTTCAGTTGCAGTTTCTCTCTGCAGTAGATCTCTCTTCATTCGTCGTCTTTAGGTTTCAGCTATTCCGAGTTTTTGCCAATTGTGACACCCTGGCGCAGCTCACAGGTCTTAAGACTTGTCCCGTATGTTCTTGCCATTCTGTCCCACCTTTCTCAGGAGTGGTTATTATAACAGGGTGTCTGTTGTAATGTTCCATTAGGCAGAAACGACTCCAGAACGGTGACTGGCCAAAAGTCGGAGCCGGCCAAAGCATAAAAAAATTATCCATAGGGGGATGAGGTTGAGTCTTGACAGCAAGAGGCAGATCGGAAACTCAGCAGATCAAACACGGGCATCTTGCCCACCCTCCTCACCTTCTAAGTCTTTAACGCAAAAAATAGCATAACAGGATATAGCACAATAAACCGTGATCACCCGAGGGAAGGAGGACGAGCAGACAGGTGACTGCTTTTGCCCAAAAAATTATATTTTGCATTAATTAAATGGGTTGTGTGAGATTAGAGAAACATAACTGCTCCTTTTTCTAGAAATAGCGCTCCCCTTGTCCATGGGCTATGGCTGGTATTGCAGCTCAGCCCCATTCAGGTGAATGAAACTAAATTGCAATATCAAACACAGCCCATGGACAAGAGTGGCGCTGTTTCCAGGAGGAATTCTGGTTATGTTAGACTTTTTAGTTGTGCCCTGTGGACCTATGACCCAATGCACTGCATACACGGGCTCTGACGATAGCGTTTTATAAGAGGTTACCTTTACTCTGTCTTTGTGGGATAGTTGATTACTAGGAAGTTTTCTTCCCATAAGCAGAGACGCTATCGCTGTTCAGTGTGACCCAAAGCAGAATTTATTACAAACAAAAAAAAAATCTATAAAGTCGACATATAAGAAATGCTGTGATCTATCTGTGCACAATCTGGCGATGACATTGGCTTCCCCTCCGTTAGTTCCTGTTCTTTGTGTTCCCTTCTGTTTTGATTGGAATTACTATTACAGTTATAAAAAGGAAAATATTATCAAAAGAAGCGACTGTTCTCGATAGATCTCTGCCAAGTTCATTACTTTGCTCCTCAGCGCTCAATTAAAAGCCACAATGTTCTCAACTTTATCCAATGAATGAATGCAATAAAAGGGAAATGTTACAAAGTATAGGACATTGGGTCACCACGCTCCAGTATAAAACTTTAGTGTTGCTCATTACAAAGTGTTATCCCCAATTTATGACCATACACTGTGGACATCGACAACAGAAAGTGGAATCCAGGAGTCGGCCAGTAAAAGCAAGCAGGGAAAGCGGTTCCTCTACCGCCCTGTGTTCAGCTTTAACCTATACTTACATTTTAGGGAGCTGCTCAATAAGCAATAGGGTTTTGGAGGGAGGGAGGCTAAAGTTTACTTTACCTGTTTATTCACAGTGGTAATATTTAATGGCAGGCAGACGTAGCACCTTACCTGGTACAGACAGGTAGATAATACCAGGGCTGTTGTCCGAGTCTTTGGTGTGTTAGGCCACTTTCACACGTTGCTGAAATATCGGCCAAAAATCAATCTGCTGCACATGCGGATTTTGCTGTGGAATTTGTTGCGGATTTCACCCCTCTTAAATCTGCGGTGAAAATTCAGATTTTAACATCTGTTCCGCGGGTCAATTGCGCAGAAGTTTTCCTCAGCGTGTTGATGAGATTTGTTAACATCTCATCCACTTTGCTGCTACTGTAATATGCTGCAGATTTTCCACCCGCAAATTCGGACAGAAAATCTGCAGCATTTCTGCTGCAGGGAACATACCCTTAAAGGGTAACTAAACTTTCAGAAAACTTCTGACCTGTCAGAAGTTTTGATCGGTGGGTGTCCGAGCACTGAGACCCCCACCGATCGCTAGAACGAAGCAGTAGAAGCGCCGAGCAGGTGAGCGCTGAGCCGCTTGGTTTCTGATCGGCTTTTCTCGGGAAGCCGAGAATTTGGTGTACAGGATGATAGACTTTGTATTAGGTTCGTACGCCATTACATCGACTTTCTGAGAAAAGCCGATCAGTAACCAAGCGACTCAGCGCTCACCTGAGCTCTCCTGCCTCTTCGTTCTAGCGATCGGTGGGGGTCTCAGTGCTCCGAACCCCACTGATCAAAACTCCTGACATGTCACTATGATGTCAGAAGTTTTCTGAAAGTTTAGTTACTCTTTGAATACATACACTCACGTATGTCCAAATACAATGTTTGTCTCTAATATTTTTAAATACTTGTAAATTACAAAGTTTGTAATTTATAAATAGCGTTGTTTGTAACGTGAGCAGAAGGTGACGGGCTCAGCAGTAATTGACGTCCTCATTGTGGTGGCAGGTTTGCTGTGCAGCTGCTGCTCTATGAATATATGTATGTACGTGTGTATGTATATAGATACTTACATTGCTTTAATGCAAAGAGCTTGTACAACTTCTCTTCCAGACTCAAGGGGGATCCATGTGCTGACAGGTGACTCAACCACTGGTTCAGTCTTATTGAGTCTTTCACCAAGTGCTTATTCAGGATTATCGCAAAAAAAAATGTGGCCTGTTAGCGGGTTCTGCTGTGTATAAAGGTGCGTTGCAGAAGTTATCGTGACTTTGAAGACTTTCCACTACAGGTTTTCTTCTGCAGCTGTGAAAGTCTCCAGATAAATATGTCGTATCAGGGTTGAAAACTATTATGCAAACTTGCTGCAGAGGTTGGCAGCTGCGGCACCAGTTTTTGGTAAGAATTCTCCGTTATGAACATTGCCGGACTCCAGATCATCAAAGAGGTTAATTTGTCTTCATTCCTTCAGGAAGAGGCCTTAGAATTACTACAGCTAGGTGACATGTCCCATTTAAGCTTCTCTCAAGAAGCCACAAGGACCCTTGGAAGAGATGAAGCTCCTGTTGGTGATTCATAATAACCTTGTTTGTCTTGGCGTCCGGTGTGAAGGTTTCTTGCCATCCAGATGGATTTCTGAGATGCTCTGGAAAGGGCTTATGTAACAGGATGTCTAGGGAGCACAAAAAAAAATCTGTAAGTGTATAAATATGAATCTTCATGTGCACACACTTCTGTTAGTCTTGTAGGTGCCTCAGTAAACGCGTATTTAACTGTGACTCAAAAAGCCACTTATCCTCTTATTAATAGGAGGAATCCGTAAAGACGTCCCATCCTCTGTAGGAAAGACGAAACCGGAATCTGAGGCTCCGTCAATGCCTTCTGTGACTGCCGTCCATTCCCAAACAGCAATTGCCAGAGTTTACCTTTCAAGACAAATTAAGTTTTCTGCCAGAGCAGTTTGTCATGTTCAGTGGGATATTAAGAAAATAATCATGAAAGCCAAATCCAAGTCAAGGCGCTTCTGTATGAGCCATCATTAGGGGATATTTACAGACTTTATATGTAATGTTTTTTTATATTTTTACTGTAAAACGAAATATTTGTAGTTTTGTTTTCCTTGTGGTATAAATCATTTCTTTGGATTTCTCGGCGACCACAACGCTGTTTCTGTGAATGGGCAGATTTTTTTTTTTTTTATATATATCTTTTTTTTTTTTTTTTTTCAACCCAAGCTTCTATAAAAACATTTTTATGAATCAGGGTCGTGACTAAACATTCTTGGATTGTGACCTAATCCTGTAAACTTGCAGATCGGGTAAATCACACTTCATTACTGACTGAAGGATCTGAGCTAGACGCACTTTATTCTAATGCCAAACACTACAACATTATAGTCACGTCTTCACCAATCTGAGACGTGGTTCACGTGTACGTCTGAGCCTCCGTTGAAGATTCTGTCAAATTTGACAGGCAAAATAGCGCTGCATATGGTGGTACTTTTCCCGTCAAATGACGGACAACTCGGCGGAATATATCGGACCAAATTGTAAATCGTTTGGCGCTGGTAGAATTTGATACAACCGGCACTGATTCGTGGCTTCCATTATAAACAGGAGCCACGGTGCAGATGTGAGGACAGCGCCTTAGAGACTCCTGTGTCGTTTACATTTTTTAAGTAGTTCACCTGAGAGCTATGGCCGGACAAAGCGTGAGCTTTACTTATCTGACCCCGGGAGGAGGGAAAGGCACACAAGGGTGTCAATACTGACACAGCATGGAGGGAGCCCCAATAATTCCTTGCTGCCGTTCAGGAGCCTGGAAGAATAGAAGAGCGCGCGCGCGCGCACGCTGTATCAACATTTTCATATCTGAGGCTCATCTTAACTCCTAATTCTCATTATCGTGGCCACAATTACTTAAGCTGGCCATAGACTAGAGATTTTGGACGGCCAAAAAGATAGATTTAGACCATTTTCTGGCAACTGTCGTAGCCGCCTTCTTCTTCACACGAACGAACGTGACAGAAGCCGATCAGATATCTGTGGAAAGATTCATCTGTCATGTTGGATTTTGGCTATGTGTTGTGGTTTTTGTTCTAATTGCACATGAGCTGAGCCTAAGCCAAGGCCTAGAACTATATACACATTCCTAATATTGGCAGGGTCTATATCTGGGTCTATTACCCAAAACTTTTTATCACCACTGATACATTGTAGCATTTAGGACAGGAGAGTGATTTTTTTGCTGCCTGATTTGTTTAGCTCACGGAGTGTTTTTAGGCTGAATACAATTGTAACAAATCCTCAGCTGCAAAAAGTATTAGGTCAGGAGGAGTTTAAAAAAATAATAAAAATTCTACAGCCAACATTACAACACTACTTACATCTCAACAATTCTATGTACATTGTATTTCCTTCTCCACTTATAATTTACTTGTAATCCAGTTGCCACATTCTGCAGTTTTGGAAACTCTAAGGAATAAAACTCCATCAAAACGTCTTCATTTTTCGTATGGTCTTAGTCACGTGGGTGACTAATTCCTGGTAGCGCAGCAGTACGGAACAGTTTAGATTTAGTGTTCAGTCCGGTCTCATAACGTCCCTCGGAGGATCATTCTGTTCATACTCGCATCCATACAATCACTAGGCACAGAAATGGAATGAACCTGCACAGCTTGGATTGTAATTTGCTGCCAGACAGAAATGATACCTTGGGGTTTACAAGTCTATTCTACAATAAAAGGACAAATCAGATGTGCTCATGTTGGCAGCAGGCGAACAATTCATCACAGCCACACCTTCATTTATGGCTCCATTACGGGTCGTCCGTCTCTAGCTTGGCACCTGTGGAAGCTGGACTTGGCCATATAGGATGTGGAAAGGATGAACAGCAGAGGAGTGCCTGCGTGCATATATCTGTACACGTATTTATATTAGTCTTGGTAACTGCAAGACACCAGGAGTCATAAACCAAACTGCTGCAAAAATCCTGTAGGCGCAGGCTGCCATAAAACGGCCAATGTCTGCTGACAGAGAAGCCGTGACTGATTTTAAAATTATTTTTTCGGAACAGGACACAGCCCGCCATAGACATTCAATATTTGAAGCCAACCTTTGCACATTACTTCTAGAATTCTGGTGCAATAGAGAGCAAAGAGCGGCTACCAAATACATCTGTTGCCACTTATCTACGGGGAACCAATGTAATGCCACTTAATTGACCTTAACCCCCCCCCCCCCCCAACCTTAAGACATGACATTATTGCTGTTTAGTATTATAGCGAATGTCTAAGGGTTAAGGTTGTTCTCATCATTATTATTACGGGCATCGGGTCACTAGTTCATCCTCTGAAGCCGCCGGTATTTATCTTCACCCACAAGGAGCTCTATATTGTCGCTGACTTTATCCCGACACCATCGGTTGAGTAGTAATTAAAAAGTAAAAGTGTTCATAATTGCATCCATCATTTCTGACTTTTATTTTTTTGCTAATTGTTTACAGAGATTCCTTGTGAGATACGTTGAGTCACGGCATGCTCGGCACATTTCCCATATGTGTGTATATTGTAAAGTTTGATTCCCGACCAAATGACTGAAGAGATCTCTAGACTGGAAAACCCATGTGTTTTCTATTCTACCCGTGAATCTGGTCATCATATGGACAGTAAAAGTTTTATTAGTGGTAAAGTTGTCCTCACATAGAGTTGTCTCTGCGTCATTTTCGTGGTTCTGTGCGTGACTTATGACTTTACCTGAGAGTTGGTAGTGAATGACTAGAAATGTTCTGTTCTTACGTGGCACATTTAAAGGGTAAGTTCGCATGCAACGTGTCAAAAGATAACATCATCAATGGTTGTATGAGCTGAAATCCCAAAAATTTCCAGCACATGGTGGCTGCCCAACTATGTACCAAATGTACCCAAACCTCTTCAGAGATGACATAACCTGGGACTCTCTAATTCACTGTTCAAGTGCCGATAGTTGTAGTTACGCTTTAATTGGCTTGTTCTGTATCTGAAGAAATGTGTTGTGTCAGAGATGCCAAATATTGGGAAACTTTGTTCAGTGCTGAAAGGATTTGAGCACATTACATAGGGCTGCAGTCCCTTCATTCTGGGAACTGTTGGGGGTTCAAGCCCATAGATCCCTACCAATGTTATTTCCTGATATGTCTCTTCTTATAAAAAAAAAAAAAGGTTTATTTTCTCTTTAAAGGGGTTGTCCAGTTGCGAAAACCAATTTTTAATCTACCTTATTAGGGAATTATGTTCAGGATCCTCATCTATTTGTCGGAGTGGAGAGCGGTTACATAGAGCGTCTCTCTCTCTGGAGGACCTGTCCTATCCTCTATTACACAGACAACTCTTTGATATGAATGGACACTGTAATACCTCATTTCCCCTGTGGTGGCACTGTAGGGAAACGGAACACTTACTGCCGGGTTTCCCCACAGATTACAGATGATCGCTGGAGGTCCCAGCAGGACAACACTTTGTGATCAGCTTATTGTCAAGGGGCCTTTCTAACCAGTAGGAATTGTCCAAAGCGGAGAACCCCTTTAAATACAAATATAAATTTAAACAGTAGCATCGTTGTCTGATCAGATATGTGGACCAGAGGAAGGTAAATCCAACCATCCGGCAAACTATGAAAGGTGAAAAAATTCCTTACGAAAAGCTGAATCACCTGGACTTTTTCTTGCTGGCGCCGGACATTTCGGACGGTTTCCTTTTGTATCAGTCCGTTTTCTAGAGTTCGCAGTATTGGTCCATTTCTTACTTGGTATATTGGCCCTGAGTTACTATTAGATAAGGAATCAGAAACATAATGCTGTAAAATTACAAATGCGTATTTTATATTAGTCTTGTAGTCGGTCTATACCTGATACATGTCTGGGATCTATCACATCTAGGAAACAGTCCGTTTTAATTATGCAAAAAGCTAAAAGAATAAAACTTTTCTGCAGCTGCTGAATCCACTTTGCCTTCAGATAATCGGTACATGTTTTATGTGCGTCTTTCTATATAACACAATGATTCACAGACCCATTGGGTTACTCTCTGGGCACCTTTTTTTAAAACTTTGTTACATTATCCGTTGACGACGCTTCGCTATGGACTTAACTAGGAGCAATTTGTTTGGGAAGTGAAAATCCTGTGATTAACTCCAAGTCAATCCATTTCTGGCCCAATAAAATCCGGTGCAATTTTGGTCAATTTTACTGTAATAGAGCTCTCAATTCCTGTCTAAGCAGCCGTGTAATAACTGTCCCAGTATCGGCTGTGGGTTCCTCCCTGGCAGCGCGCTCGCAGGTCTCCTGGGTACGTCTGCCTGACTGGACAATGCCAGGAACAGTTACTAGTTGTATTAAAGAGGCCGTTCTTCCCGTATATTGCTAACTCATGCAGGGCAGGCCTGGACAGGAGTCTGGGAAACCTGCCCCCTCTTCGGTGTGACATCCACAAGGCATGCAACGGTAAACATCTTGCCAAAAGAGAATCCGCCAAAAACAGCAAAAACTTCATTTTCAGATAATATGCACTTTATCTTTTCTTCAACTTTTTCCATAGTTTTTATTTTTATTTTATAACCATTAGACATTTATGTTCTGTTTGTCTCAGAGAAGCAATTCAGCTGTGAAGTTATGGAGTAAAGCAAACCCAATGCTCCGCGCGTCGCTGCTCCATTTGCTGGGCATCATGATTGTGGCACGACTCCCGGCCCGCGGGTTTTATTTCTCCATTGTCCATAGACCTGTTGTATAGTTTTATGCGACGCTATTAATTGTCCTCTTGCCGTTGGTCGTTATATTTATTCTGTCTGCTTATTGATATATTTTTTCAGTTTTGTCTCGTCCCTGTCTTGCTATCCTCAGTTCTTCTCAGAATGAAAGGTAACAGGATAATCTCATAAAGGGATGGTTGATGTGATTGTATGGGCAGCAACATTCACGACATATGATGTATCAGATTTTCCTGTATTTTGTCACAGCTGACCACAGATTCAGAGATTCACCCCCTGGGAAAGATTTTTTGCATTATTTTTTACTTTCTGACAAATTGGATCCATAAGAACAGTTTTGTTTCACTGAAAATCATTGGGAAATCCATAGAGAGAATCAAAAGACCTCATTTTTCTGACTGGTGACCTACTTTGTTATACAACTAAAAACACACAAAAAGAGCTTCAAGATCTCTGCTTGCAGTCATTGATTGAGGAGCTCATTGTTTACTTCTAGATGATGACCATATCTGTCCTCACCATGAAATGCTCTTACAGGGATTGTTACATCCTCTGCAAATAAACAAAGTTCCCATTCAAAGACTACAAGCAGAGATATTGAAACATATGAGATTTTAATACTCTGAATTTAATCAGTTTAATTTGCTGAAACCGGAAATCCCCTTTAATTGCAAGCTGTTTCCTCTGATACGTGGCGCTTTCAACGTGGCAGCCCTTGGCATAAGTGATGGTATTAGATGGCCAGTAGTTAGTCTTGTGTTTATTATTATATTAGGTCATTGTGTTTTTGGGGCCAGACCAACATCGTGTGGGTCTAAACACAAGCGACCAACTCTGACAGAAGTTGGACAGCACCCGGGGAGAGAAATACAATAAGCCAATGTTTGCTGTTGGATGTGTCTACACCCCTGTGTGAAGTTATGGGACAGCTTATAATCCCACAGAGGCCAAAACTTTTATTTTTCTATTTACACAGAGCGTGTCGAGCGCCGTGTCTTACAGAATAAACTCCTGGTTTGTTTACAGCCGGAACGTCCCCCGGGGGCTCAATAATGATGTCCCCGTCCACCTATCAAACAGCCTCGTTCATTCCACATATATGACGGCTGACCTCCCCCTGCACATCCCCCCCCCTCCGTCTGCCTTCTAATTGTGTCCTGAAATAAGGCCAACAATCTGGAAATAGCGTTAGATAATGAAAATCAAGCTGTTGTCTCGTAGTAACGTGGGAGTTTACTGCCTTTCATTAATGCCAGGTACTGCTGAGCTCCAAAGGCGCAGAGGAAATGAGAATCTGTATGGTATCGCTCGCTCGCTATAGATATATCATTTCTTGTTGGCTTTTGTACTTGTTATGTATTATTATGTAGCGTGCGTTTATCAGAACTTCTGAACGTGCGAGGTCAGTCCATCACTGGTGTAAGGAAGTGACGCAGAAAATACGGACGGCACGTCCAGCCTGATTGTCCTGTTTGCACTTTGTCAGGGTTTCTTGTATCTATTATTGCTACTGCCCACCAGAGGATGTCGGATCCTTTTGCTCTTACTATACCGGTCACTGTCCTCATTATATTTCTATAGTAGATGTAAATGCAGAGCTCAGACTATAGTATGGACACGAGCCTGCGCAAAACGTTATAATGCCGGGATTTACTTTGCCGGACATTACTATCTGCTGTTTATAACAATATTATAATTGTATGTGCATCATTATTGGGCCTTATTCAGACGAGCGTGTTCGTTTTGCGTCCGCAAAAAACGACCGTATTTCATGCATTTCAGTTGCGTGTCGCATCAGCGTGCTTTCCATGTGGCATCCGTGTGCTATCCGTTTTTCACGTCCTGTTTCTGCATTCTGTTTTTTTCTCTCCGCATTCCTTTACCAACTGGTGCGTGAAACACAGACCGCACACGGATATGGTCCGTGTGCTGTCCGTGTTTTTCCCGCACCCATAGACTTCAATGGGTGACGTGGTCTGCAAAAACGGTCTAAAATAGGGCTGCAGTGAGTTGCGTGCAACGGGCACACGCTGCGTTAAAAATCACGTATGTGATGATCAGGAGATCAGAGAATTGATGTCCTCGTTTCGACAGACAGCGTGGTACGCAAGAGAACACCTTAGTGGTTCTTTGGGAGCATTGGAGATATCCTAGAGGTATCAGGGAGACAGATATTAGGACAATACCAGGTATTGTTAGACTACTTGCACAGGTCTTTATGGTGGGGTGGAATGGGATGGTTGGCGATGTGTTGGAATGAATTGTAAACTAAACTCGTTCTTGTATGGACGGTCTACTGTGTAATATTTTGTGACGGTAATGATGTCGATACATATTGGCAAATGTTAAATTGTTTTTCAAAGTTCAATGTTGTATTGAAATGTTATTATGTAAAATTGGAAAAAGGCAAATAAAAATGAAAGTATAAAAAAATATCACGTATGTGTGAATAGCCGCATTGATTTGCATGGGTCTGTGTGATGTCAGTTATTTCAACGGACAGCGCACAGATATAAAACACGTTCGTCTGAATAAGACCTTAGTCTAGAAAAAATAAAATGTAAATTCTCAATCCCATATAATATATTATTCATCGTCCGGGTTATTAAACATGCAGACGGCATGGTTTATTATGGATTAGAAAGCTGCAACCTCCGTGATATTCATCATTATACCATCAGGACATCTACCAGGCATCTTCTATTTTTCACACATGGCGTTGTCACATACTTGTAGCGTATAATAACTGAACGCACGTGGAAATTGTTACGATCATGATCAGAACCGATTACCCCTGAAATATCCTGTCACCGTCAAGGGGTTAATGCAGCAAATGGGAACCGGCTCCGCTGGCAGGATGTCCGTTTGGCCGGACCTAGATCTTGATGAGATGAGGACGGAGTTTAGTAGTTACTTTCCAGGCTATTGTCATGTTAGTGAAGATTTCAGTTCTGCGTGTAATGTGGAACAGCCTAATGCTCAAAACCTGTTTCTTATAATACAAATTTCAGAATCAACGGCGACGTATTTTATGATTTCATCACTGAAACCGGGAATAATTATGGCCCATTATGGGATTGTAACAGAAGATGATCTGGGGTGTAAACAGTATCTGCCATCCACTCCCCACATCCCAATATGAAAGTTTCATGATCGGAACGTGCGCCGCTAATCGTGTGATGTTACAGCCCATAAAGCATTTATATAGGATTGTCATGATCCTTGTTAGAGACGCTTAAGCCTTTCTTATTAATTTACTGTCCTGGTGGGATTTAGGGAACGGCTCTCATTTACCATGAAATATAAAAGCGACACGCTTGGTTTGGAGTACAGGGAGCAGTTTCCCGGACTCTTATATAACCAATGATGATGTTTGTCCAATTGTTGCTTTTATTTATCCGTTGTTATGTAGTTAACGTTGCGTTGGTTCAGGGGGGGGGGGGCAGAGTCGCTCTCATTCGAGGGGAATTTTTATTGTGCTGGGAAGTCTGAAGTTTACTTTTTGGTATGTGGTAAAGTCTGGGGATCAATCCCTAAAGGTCCGGGATAATATTCGTATTACGTAAATCCCTATCAATTTTGGTATTAATTCTCAGGAAGCTGGAGAGTCCACTCTCTTGTTATCTTCCATTAGTATCTGTAATAAGAAGCACTGCATTTATCTGCAACAGATGCAAATAATTGGCTATAAATTGTTTGTAGTCCAAAAATTTTTCTTTTTTTCTTTTTTTTTTTTCTTTTTTATTTCCTTGATTTGCATATAAATGTCTTTCTCTATATGTACATTCTGATCAGTGTCGTGTCTCCACTTGGCAAATCTGCATTTGTATTTAGACTCTTGGACATGACCGTATTTTTGCAGCCGCAATTAAGCCGCATTTTTGAGTATAAATTGTGAACCCATTCTTTTCTATGGCCCCGCGCACACGACTGTGATTTACACAGAGCGGGGGGGGGGGGGGTTGGTGCAAATCCGGATGACACACTGATGCACAGCAAGGTTTTTTGGCGGTTCGACGGGCCGCAACAGACCCGTGGTTTTGCTGACCGCAAAAGTACTACGATCGTGTGCATGAGACATTAGGGGGCCCAAGTACATCCTCAAAGGGGTTGTCCAGAATTAGATACACTTGGCTGTTTTCTTCCAAGAACCAGCGTCACACCTGTCCATGTATTGTCTCTAGTATTTCAGCTCCTCTCCATTGAATAGAATGGCGCAGAGCTGCAATTTCGCGCACAACAAAAAGCAGCCATGTTTTTCTAGTCAAGCACAACCTGTTCTAAAGAAGCACTCCGTTTTGTTTTTTTTCTTTACTTCGTAGTGGGCGTTGTTAACTTTTTCCAGTAATTGGCATTTTCTCCTCTTTAATATGGCACCAACATTGTCAGCTTCATCAGAACAGCCGAAATCTTTCAAGCTTAAAAAAAATGGTATGATTTAAGAATATGCCTCCAGCCTGCCAAAGAGTGAACTGTCAGAAGCCATAGTTTATTTCATCTCTGCGAGTTCAGGGTTTCACGACTGCACGCCCTTATGGTGCTGGAACTGTGTGTTGCTACAAGCGTGTTGGGGGACTGGAGCTTGGCCGGATATATTCCTATACCATGGAGTGCGCGGCAATTTCTGCTTTTCAATGTATCCTCTACGCAGTCTTACAAATCCATTACCTTAGGCGATGCTTACCTGCTATTTATGGTCATCTGTGTTGGCTGTTTCTAGTGGTAAACCGCAACTTAGCTACGTTGTCTACGGGGGAGCGGGGGGGGGGGGCTGCGGTCGACTTCAATGATTTTGGAACTTTAAGGTGGCCATGAATTTTGAATAACTGTAGTCCGAATTCTCGTTCTGACTTATTTCTTCCGTCTCCACCATACATGCGCAGGCTCGGTTTGGCTGGGGGTTCGTGTTTATTTCAATGGGGGAGATAGGAATAAGCCGCTGCCAGCAACTTGTCTCCTGTGGAAATAAAGAATCAGACATGTTGAAATAATTTCTTATGTCAGATGGACAGAGCGCTCTTACCATGTCTGGTTTACCATGTTGCATTTACTGCATCATGAATTGTACGCTGCATTTTTAACTTCTCCATAAATGTATTACATGTAAATGTTAAAACGGTTCAGAGGATTACCAGACATTACAGAATTTTTCTCTCTCACCACAGGTCACCTTTTCCACAAATTCAGAATCACAGAATCCGATTGGTATAGGATCAAACAGAGCATTGATTCCAAATGCCGCACAGCCTGGCGCCGGAAACAGAGAGGACAAAGCCTGGCGGTAAAGAGCTTCTCCAGACGAACTCCCTCTAATTCCTCGTACAGCACGACAGGTGAGTGACCCCCATACCCTGTGATGTGCAGGCACTTGATGAGTTATTGTGTGTCTTCATATACCCTATTCGGGAATTACCAGAAATGAGTCCCTCGTTTTAGATCTCGAGGACCAGGCAGGTCTGTGCATTATACTGGGATTCTATTGACTTCAAAAAGCACCATGTAATGTGTCATTTCCCCAGTGGTACTCCTAAAGATTACTACTGATCCTTAAGTGTCCCAGCAGTAAAGGCCCTATTACACGGGCAATGATCAGGCAAAAAAGCGTTCAGATGAAAGCTCGTTCCCGATCATTGCTCTGTGTAATCGAAGCAACAATCAGCCGATAAACAAGCAAACGCTCGTTCATCGGCTGATCTGCTCTTTTATGCAGAATTAAAAATCGTTGCAAACGGTGCAAACGGAGATGCGCTGCCGACATGATGAAAATGTATGTAATGAGCGCTCGTCAATATACATATTTAGTCATTGCTCTGTGTGATAGGAGCAAATGAGCGCCGATCAACGAGATGTCCGGTTGGTCGTCGCTCGTTTACACGGCCCATGTCAGGCCGCGTAATAGTACCCTAAGACACCCGGCGATCCGTTATTTTCTGAAGACTTTTCTAACAAAGAAGGATTGTCAAATGGGAACCACCCCTCTTAAGGTCTCATAATGCTTTATCCTTGAAAATTATGCTTGTATATTTCACCGTTTAGTATTGTATATTCTTGTGTACTGACTAAAGTGACGCTCTCGAGAGTAGAGCGCATGACGGAGGGAGAAAGACGAGGATTAACCGTTCAGTCTCCTGGACTAGCAATGTCTGTGTGTATGCAATAAAGAGAATACCTGGTGAAGGCAGCTTTGCTCCATTTTTTGCAGCCAGGATGTAAGGGTATACACCTGTGACAGGCTGTATATGTGGTCACACTGGCAGATATTGCTATGCAAATAAACGAGGCAAACTGGGTTGCAGATTATAACGCACTATACAATGAGAACATAAACCGTCAAGCTTGATCACAATTTCTATACATTATAACTATTCTGTTGACAAGAACTTCCATATGGCTGAACTGTGGTGACTTGGTCCATGTCAGTCTCTTTCCTGCCCATCACCCTTTTTGTTTGCAAGTTCTACTTACACACTTTTCACCTTTGTGAAAAGAGCAAATAAGCGCCGATCAATGAGCTGGCTGGTTGATCGGCGCCCGTTTTTTTTGGTTTTTTTTATTAGCTAATGTTGGCCTGTGAAAAAGGACCCGAAGTCCTTTGCCATTTTGGAGGTATCCCACCCAAGTCCTAACCACTGAGACAAATTTTTTATTATATGATCTGATCAGCTGATTGCAGTAATCTCTTGACCGGAGCTGAGAATCTACAATCCGTATATGTCATTGTGACAGGGTTGGGGGTGGATCTGTGACGGCATGGCAGCACATCAGCTTTACAGGCACAGGTGACTCCGGACTCCTCAGTGCTCGGCTGATACTACAGGCTGCTAGTTTTCTTGCATGTTCTCAGTGTTAGCGGCATCTCTGGTCCCGGCCTGTGTTTTATAGCAGCGTTGTGGAAGATCTTTACCTCTTTCTTATATTAAAAGCAGCATTTTGGAGCCTCTCCCAGATACAAGGGGAGCAGAACTTATTCCCTGTACCGGTCGTTTGGCTGCACAGAATAACCACTGTGTCTTCAGCGTGAGAGGCCAAAACCTGATTTTAATGGAAAAATTCAATTCTCCAAATGTGACTTAATTCCAAGAGACTGAAATGAAAATACATTAAATGTTATTATTACGAAGTTCTACTTGTTAGTAGCGGCATCTTAAGGTGGCCATACATATTCCACTAACGTCAGCCAAACCTGCCGGCCATCTGATGTGTATTAGATGTTCAGCCGAAGTTCGCTTGGCAGATGTCGGGGAAAGAGAGGATCGGGCATGTGGAAATTCAACATGCCCGATCCTGTGTTCTTCAAAGAGATGGGGCACCGCCGGCGGTGTCTGGCAGCGGATTATTCCCTTCCCACCCGAGAGCACATATACGCTTGGCTGAACCGAGCATGCGTATCAATGGGGAGGTCGAGAGATATAGCTGAACGAGCTTTCAACCAACAGCTTTTAAAGGTGCGTGGCCATCGTAGGCCATCCGCAAAAGTTTTTTTCTTTTCTTGAAAGAATTATAATGTTTGTTTTAACCTGACCGATAATTCATATACATTTATATTATCGAGGAACTAAAACAGATGGAAAACAAGTTACTGTGCAGTAATCTGAACTAGAGAACATGGTAATGTGATTTTTAAAGAAAAAGGGAAGGCGCTGTTCACACCTATGTCAGTGCCCTTCGTCTCATAGTTACATAGTTAGTACAGTTGGAAAAACATCATGTCCATCAAGTTCAACCAAGGGATGGTAAGAACTATAGAACTTTTGTTTTACCCTTATTGATCCAGAGAAAAGGTTTAACATTTATTTTTTTAATTAAATATATATATATATATTATATTACCCAAAAGGCATTAACCAATGTTCCCTAAAAAGGAAAATTTCCCTCCTGATGTGGCAATCTGACTGAATACATACTGACATTGGCGCTGATATTATTTTGCATGGAACGGGTTTTTACAATGTTTCTTCTATGTGCCATTAATATATTTATATAAGTTAATCATGTCCCCCCTTAGTCGTCTCCTTTTCAAGGCTAAATAGGTTTAATTCTTTTAATCTTTCCTCATAACTAAGATTCTCCGCGCCCCTTATTAGCTTTGTTGCTCTTCTTTTTTCCTGCTTCCTATGAACTGGAGCCCAGAACTGAACTGCATATTCTAGATGAGGCCGCACTAATGCTTTGCAATGTAGTAATATTATATTTCTGTCCCGCGAGTCCATTCCTCTTTTAATACACAACAGTTTCCTGCTGGCCTTAGAAGCAGCTGATTGACATTGTGCTGTTATTTAGTCTGTGATCTACAAGTACTCCCAGATCCTTCTCAGCTTATGTCATATTTGTACGCAGCTAAATTAATTCCCGTCAAAATGAAGAACGCCACGACGCAACCCGATGGACCTCAACGGTCCACCGGTGGTATTAATCATAATGGTATCTTTTGCGTGATGGTTTGGCAGAGAGCGTTGTGGATTCCATTATGAATGGAGGCCTCAATGCAAATGTGAACATAGCCTTAAATAATATTGTGTCCTAAAGTGAAATGAGGACAAGGCGGGTTGAAGAGCTGTGTGTGCACAATCTCCTCTTTAATCTACACTGGTAGTTGGTCAGACTAGGGTTGTCACGATACCAGAATTTGGATTTCGATACCGATACTTTGTGTAGTATTGTGATCCTTTTTTTTTTTTAAATCAAACCAGTTTTTATTGAAAATACAGCATACATTATAAATCTCATGTATATCTGAAATAATCAAAAAACTAATAAATTTTCGGTTTTGTACAGAATATTCAGTTGCATTTAAAATAACTCCCCCTTCCCTCCAACCGAACTCCCCCCCCCCCCGCAGTACCTCCTCCTTTCCCTGGCTCGACCAACCAGTCTCCCTCCCACATCATACTGATATATCAAAAAGCAATCCCCTGATCAGATCACCTCAAGATGTCTCCTACCTCCCTGCAGTGCCATAGTTGTGTATCCATTTTCCCCATTGTTTATCATGTTTGTGTATTGCCCCGCGTTTCAGATATATCCGATGTTCCAACGACACCGTGTGGCTAACATATCCTACCAGTTCAGACACCTCCGGGGGATCCGCGTTCAGCCAATATTTTGCTAGCATTTTCCTCGCGTGGTACAAAACCTTTTTAATAGACAATAATTCAGCCCCATCTCCTCCCTCTTCCCCCATACAACCCAATATAAAGATCTTAGGTTCTAACAGGAAATCTCTCCCATATACTCTCGCTACCATGCCTCTAACCTCCTTTCAATAGTCATTCAGCATCGGACAGCCCCAGAACATATGCTTTATGTCTGACCCATCAAACGAACACCTGGGACACTCCTTCGTTGGTCTGAGCCGCATTTGCCATAACACCTTAGGCGTCCTATACACCCTATGTAGGAGAAAAAGTTGTGACCTCCTGTGCGCTACATTAATGGAAAGCATTTTGGACGATTCAAGTATCTCCTCCCACTCGTCATCTGTTATAGTCCCCACATCCTCTTCCCATTTGCGTCTGATCTCCCCCAGCGGATCTCCAAGGAATTTAGAAAGTAATGTACCATATATCCCAGAGATAATCCCTTTAGTGTCCTTTGCCCCCAATACCTGTTCCATCACTCCCATAGTGGAGCAGCTCAAGTCCACCGACCTACCTTGGGCCTGTGCTGCGTGACGTAATTGGAGGTATTGATAGAACATCCGGTGTGGGAGTCCAAACTCCTCCTGCAATTGTGAGAACAATTTGAGACTTCTTCCCTCATATAGCTGGTATACATATCTGACCCCTGCTTGTTCCCATTCCTGAAAACCGTCCAAGATACTAAATTCCCATAAGTATGGATTGTCTCATAGGCATATAGTTGGAGCACCCTGTAACGCCCAATATTTTCTTGCATTCCCACCAGACCCTATGTATCAATAGCAAAGTCGGTTTCCCTGTCGCCTCCCTCCGCACTTTATGAGACTCCATGGCCTCTAGTATATCCGTGCACTGACTCAAATAATACACCAGTTTCCCACTAGAGTCCCACTCTTCCCTATTCTTCCAACCTTTAAAGTGTTGCAATTGGGCTGCTAGATAATATACCCACGCATTTGGAATAGCTAAACCTCCCTGGTCTGTTGGTAATTGTAATTTTTCCAATTTGATCCTGGGGATCCCCCTTTTCCACACTAAGTCCCTAAACAAATTATGTATTCTCCTGAACCAGTACTTAGGCAACCACACTGGGGCATTATGCACAACATAAAGAACCTGAGGCATCAGAATCATTTTAATCAGGTTTGCTCTTCCTAGCGCTGAAAGTGGTAGCCCAAGCCATATTCTAGTCTTATCTATTAGTTTGTCCAATAATGGTTTCACATTCAGCGCGATAAAATCCTGCACCCTCGTCGAGACCGTAATCCCCAGATATTTAAACTCCTTAACACAAGGTACATCAATTCCCCCCACCACCAGTGGCGCATCTAATGACTTAAGTGGCAACAATGGCGACTTGTTCCAATTAATTTGCAACCCCGAAAATCTACCAAACCGTTCCAATACGGTCATTATCACCGGCAGTGATCGGTCTATCTCTCCCAGGAACAGTAAAATATCATCCGCATATAGTGCTATGCGCTCCTCCAGATCCCCACAGCGAAACCCTTCTATACCCGGATGCTGCCTTACTACGTTTGCCAGAGGTTCGATCGCTAGAGCGAATAGTAGCGGGGAAAGTGGACATCCCTGACGCGTCCCCCTCCCTAGCCTAAAAGAGTCCGACATCCTTCCATTGGCTCTGATTCTAGCTACCAGTTCCTTATACAACAATTTTACCCATGTTATAAAATTTCTCCCAAAACCAAACCGCTCCAAAACAGCCCACAAGTACCCCCACTCCACACTGTCAAACGCCTTAGCAGCGTCTAAGGACAGCACTGCTCTACACTGTGCGTCTGCAGCATCTGTCTGCAAATTCAAGAATAATCTTCGTAGATTAACCGCTGTAGATCTTGATGGCATGAATCCCGACTGATCCGGGCCCACTACTTTAGCCACCACTCTTGTCAACCTGTTAGCCAGAACCTTTGCTAAAATTTTAACATCAGCGGGCATCAGGGATATTGGTCTATAAGTATCAGGCTGTGTCCGGTCTTTCCCATCTTTGGGAATAACTACTATTGCTGCTTCATACATAGTCTGCGGCAGACGCCCCCTGGTAAAACTATCTTGGAACACCTCCAATAACTCTGGCAGAAGCTCCCCCCCATATGTTTTGTACAGCTCGGTAGGTATACCATCCATCCCTGGAGCCTTTTCATTTGCCATAGAACTCACTGCTTCCTGCAGTTCCTCCAAAGTAATTGACTCCTCCAGCCACTCCCTCTCCTCCTCCCCCAGAGTAACCCACGTCATTTCTGCCAGATAGTCTGTCAGAAGATCTTCCGTATAATCTACCCTAGTGCGATACAGCTCAGTGTAAAAGGATTTCAACACACCCAGTATATCCCGTTTCTCCAACCAGTGTCCCTTCTTTATCCTGCAATTGGTGGATGAACGCACCTTCCCGCTGAGGCCTAGCCATATTTGCCAACAATCTGCCCGTCATTTCTCCCTCATCATAGTATTTTTGTTGCAAAAACAACCTTTTATTAGCTGCTTGTTCCAGCTGATGTTCCCTTAGTAGTTTTTGGGCGACCTTCCACTGGGCCAACGTTTCTGCTGTATTATTGGTGATATTGTTCTCCTCGGTTAACGTCACCCTTCCCATCAGATGTTCACCCACCTGTCGTGATTTATTCTTTATGGTCGTGATCTCCCGAATATGCACCCCCCTTATATTTGCCTTCATAGCATCCCATAGGATATCCATAGGAACCGTACCTTTTATTAAACTCAAAGTATTCCTGCAGGCTCGTATTTATTATCTCCTCCCCCACCAGGTGTATCCAGACCACGGATTCAGCCTCCAGTGCATTCTTAGCCCCCCCATCTGCGGACTAGTTCGGACCTTCAGTATCATCGGGGAGTGATCAGACAGTGACCGTGGCAGATATTCCACCCCCTTCACACACTCAATCCCTGAGCCGTTACTAAACATCAAATCTATTCGGGATAACGATCCATATGTAGATGGCACACAAGAATATTGCGTAGTAGAGGGCCACTTTGTCCGCCAAACATCCGTATACCCAACCTCCATCATGTACTTCCCAAACCGCGTCAGAGCAGCGTCTCCTACCCCCCCCCCCCCCTTTTGGAAATTTATCGCACCTTTTGTCCATTATGTTGTTGAAATCCCCCATTAGTATAGTCGGGACCATAGGCCAACTAGCCAGCCGCTCCAACACTTCTCTTATTGGAACCACAGAGTATGGGGGAGGTACATACAGTACCACAATTATACATTCCCAATTAAACAGTTTACAATGTACCCCTACATATCTGCCCTCCCCATCCCTAAAGGAAGCCAAACAGCAAAAAGGTACATCCCTATGAACCAGGAGACTAACCCCCCTCGAGTATGTGGAATGAAAGGAGTGGAAACTGTGCCTAATCCAAACCCTATGTGCCTGTTGCACAGTATCAGCGGTAAGATGCGTTTCCTGTAGTCCCATCACACCAGAAGACTGCCCTTTCAGGAAATCGAATATAGCTCGCCGTTTTGTTGCCTCTCCCATACCTCTCACATTCCAGGACAAAAGATTTACCCTACCCCCCATCTAGCCATTTCTTTTATCTGACAGTGGCAATTACCGTTGAATCCAGTGATATTCCGAGCGTACTGCATTTCAAACTCCCTTTCCCTCCAAAACATTTTCCCCCCTCCACCCACCTCCCTAACCCACCCAACTTTCCATAAACTTACCCTCCAAAGAGGGCCCGGGCTGGCGAAGAAATCTCCACCAATGTGACCATTCAGCTTCCCATTCACATTGCAGAAACACATCTTTTCCCACAATATAAACCTAAGAACCACGAACCTCCCGCCACCTTACCACAATAGACAGATAGCATTTCTGTGACTCAAATAACTGATGTTTCAATTAAACTGACATCTCTGTCTCCCCCCTCCCACCATTAGAAAAATATAGACTGCAGCCCTTCATTAGAACAACAAATAAATGCAGAAAACAGTGCCTTATTCCCCAGTGTGGCGCATCCTCCTCCTTCTTTAGCAGAGTCCCCACTTCAGCCATCCATCTGATGATCATCCCACGCTTCCTCTCGATCCTGACGAAGGCGATCCTCGTGATTATCCAGCCATCTTAGCGCATCTTTTGAGTTCTCAAAGAATTGTACGGATCCCAGCGCCGCAACACGAAGCTTCGCCGGGTACAGCATTGAATATTGAACACGCAGATTCCTCAGTCGTCTTTTAATGTCCAGAAATTGCATCCTCCGTTTCTGAATCTCTGCAGAAAAATCCGGGTAAAATTACACTTTCACACCGTTCACCCGTATATCTTGCTTTTCCCGGGCCTGCCGAAGAATTAAATCTCTGTCTTTATAGTGAAGCAACTTTACCAACACAGGTCTTGGCGCCGTCCAGGTGGGCCAGGGCGAGTGGGTACTCTATGGGCTCTTTCCACCGCAAACAGTGGGGTCAGCGACTCTTTGCCAAACACCTCCAATAGCCATTTTTCAAAATAGCAATCCGGGTGGTACCCTTCCACTTTTTCAGGTATTCCCACCATCCTCACATTATTGCGACATAGACGATTCTCCAGATCATCAGTTTTAGATAAAAGATAAGTAACATCCACAGCTACCGTATTTACATCTCTCCTCATGGGCAGCATTCTGTCTTCCAACTCGCTGACCCGGCCTTCCACCGCTGTTGTACGCTCCGACACTTTCTGCAGATCGTGGCGTATGATGGAGATATCCTCCTTAATTCCGCCCACCTGGCATGTAAGTTTAGCTAGCGTGGCATTACACAGGCTTACCGCCGAAAAGACATCTGCCAGCGTGGGGCCAGGCTTATTCAAGCTATGTGAGCCTCGATCCAGCCCTCCTCCTGAGCTGCCTGCAGCATCTTCTCCATTCTCCTCCTCCTCTGACTCCATCTGTGCCCGCAACGGTTAATATCTAGACCCTGAGCGGCCTGCCTGCTCCTTCCCTCCATCTGACATCTCTCCACCAGCATCGGCCTTCATTGGTGTCTTTCTGGCAAAGCGCTCCAGCCGGGATGCCGCCGCCCCTCTCAAATCCCTGCTCTCTGCAAACATGCACGTGTTGGCGCCATCTTGCACTCCCAGCTCACCGTCCTCTGCCGCCTTAGATTTTCTGGAACGGGTCATTACAGCCTCCAAATGATCCAGAATCGTGTCCCCAGGTTCTCCTCCTTCTCCCCTCTCGTCACAGGTATGTCTCCGTTAGGAAAGCTCAGCCACAGGATGTGTATCAGGATATCGGCAGCGGGAGCTCCGGTTCCTGCGTCAGCTCACATATGCCGCTAAGCCACGCCCCCTAGTATTGTGATTCTTGATACCAAAACGATACTTTGCTAGCAATAAAATAAAAGTTCTTCCATTTTCTGATTTGAGGCACAAGGTGTGATGAATTCTGAACCTCCATGTGCCTCACATTTATAGTAATTAACCCCATCATGTTCCACACAGTCATAATGGACAACATTGGGTTAAAGAGGCTGTCACCACATTATAAGTGCCCTGTCTTCTACATAAGGAGATCGGCGTTATAATGTAGGTGACAGCAGTGCTTTTTATTTAGAAAAACGATCTATTTTAAACCACTTTTTGAGCGATTTTTAGCTTTATGCTAATGAGTTTTTTAATGCCCAAGTTTTTACTTTAGACCAAGTGGGCGTTGTACAGAGGAGTGTGTGACGCTGACCAATCAGTGACCAATCAGCGTCATACACTTCTCTCCATTCATTTACACTACACTAGTGATATAGTTATATTGCTAGTGCAGCAACATAAACACACTAACGTTACTGCAGTGTCCTGACAATGAATATACATTACCTCCAGCCAGGACGTGATGTTTATTCAGAATCCTGACATGTCTGTAGCGTCTCTGTGAGATTCCAGCAAGGCAAACGTAATCTCGCGAGATTACGATGTAACCTGTCATTTCAAACGAGATTACGTTTGCCTTGCTGGTATCTAACAGAAAAGATTCAGAAGTGTCAGGATTCTGAAGAAACATCACGTCCTGGCTGGAGGCAATGTATATTCATTGTCAGGACACAGCAGTAATGTTATAGTGTGTGTATGAGGCTGCACATAGTGATATAACTATATCACTAGTGTAGTGTAAATGAATGGAGAGAAGTGTATGATGCTGACTGGTCACTGATTGGTCAGCGTCATACACTCCTCTGAACAACGCCCACTTGGTCTAAAGTAAAACACGCCCACTTGGGCATTAGGAAACTCATTAGCATAAATCTAAAAATCGCTCATAAAGTGGTTTAAAAATAGATTGTTTTTGTAAATAAAAAGCATTACTGTCACCTACATTATAGCGCCGATCTCCTTATATAGGAGACAGGGCACTTATAATGTGGTGACAGCGCCTCTTTAACCCAATGTTGTGAGATACATGATGGGGTTAGTTACTATTAATGTGAGGCACATGGAGGTTCACAATTCATAATGCCTCGTGCCTCACATTAATAAGTGAAAGAAAGCAGTTTTAAATTTATTTTATTTTTTTACGGCGGACACATCATAAATTACGCTATAAATGTGCAGGTTATTACGGGCTTGTCAATACTGACTGTGTGTATATTTTATGTATTGAGTCCTATTTTTTTTAATGTTGTAAAAAAATGTGTTTATTTTTTTATTTAACTTTTTTTTTTTTTCTATTTTTAAACTTTCATCTACTGGCATATATCTATATACTGATAGTACACAGCCAATTGTTAGGACATACCTCAGTATGCCCTAACAACAGAAAATATGGTCAGACAGCCCTGGGGTCCTTCAATGGACCCTGGCCTGTCTGCCCATATATGGTATGTCCCTCAATCACATCACAGGGATTCCCTGTGATGCAATCCAAGGAACATCCCCCTTCTCATTTTCCCCTTGAAATCTGCGGTCAGTTTGATCGAAGGAATAGCGGCAACGATCAGAGCGGGGCTGCGGCTGTGTAATATAGCCATTGCCCCGCTCCTGATCGCACACTTGTTGTGCCCACGGTCAGCATCATGTGGCCGGCGATGCAATAATGAGCGGCGTCATCTTCTTTGTCTTCAGGGCCGGCCGCATCACATCTTGCTACTGACTAAATTCATATGTTACAATACTAAGCGGTGCGGCCGCACAGCTTAGCATCGAGATACATGAATTAATGGTATTGAACCATTTGAGGGTGCACGGCATTGAAATAGTATCGATGCATCGGGCAACCCCAGTACATATGCAGCAGACCTCTCCCTCCGGTGCAGTGACGCAGATATTAAATACTGAGCTCTGGTTCTTTAGAAAGAAATCTCTTAAACAAACAAGAACCATAGGTTTAGGAGCCGTCACTTCTGATCCCGATGTCTATTTCTGTGATATCATTTGGCCTGGACTGGTCCTGAATATCACTCCAGGGCTTCTTATTTGCCCAATACCTGCTGAGCGCCCACTGCAGGTAGATCGGGTCACGATGTACCCCTCCCCCTCTCACCCATCAATGTAAATATCTCCGGTCTGTTTTCATATTGCTGCAGCATCCAGGTACTTAGCAATTTCCTTGCCGAGTACCTGAAATAATGGTCTGAACTTTTGGATTGATATTACAGCTGTTTCCTTTTGTGGGTATCACATCTGCAAAACAAAACATGTCTTGAAATCAACTTATTACAACATGGTTATCCTAAAATGCATTTTTATTTGCACTCTTAGCTAAAATTTTTACGATACTGTTCAGATGGAGCAGAATTCATTGCTATGAATGTTACTCATACGCTGCGATTCAGAGGCTTGTTTATAGGGCCGAGCAATTAATCCACGAAAAAACAAAACAGAAAGTCAGCCCAATGAATCGTCGTCATCTTGCCAATTATATTTTCTCCCGGTTTAAACTGTATCTGCATCTTTAGGACGCAGATACAGTTGAATCCAATGGTAGAGCAGGGGACCTGCTCTACCATTCACTATGTATCGCCGGACGCCAGGCAGTGATGTCACCGTGCCTGTTTGCGCCCTGCCGCACAGACGAGAGGGATCTCCTCAACTCGTTGTTGGAATGGGGTAAGGTGAGTATATGTATATTATTATTTTTATCAGGCACTATTGGGGCTTTGTGGGGGCAGTTATGGGGGCATTATACAGCATGGGGGCAGCTATGGGGACTTTATACTCTGTGAAGGACAGTTATGGGGGCATTATACTGTGTGGAGGACAGTTATGGGGGCATTATACTGTGTGGAGGACAGTTATGGGGGCATTATACTGTGTGGAGGACAGTTATGGGGCATTATACTGTGTGGAGGACAGTTATGGGGCATTATACAGCATTGGGGCAGCTATGGGGCATTATACTGTGTGGAGGGCAGTTATGGGGGCATTATACTGTGTGGAGGGCAGATATAGGGGCATTTTACTGTGTGGAGGGCAGTTATGGGGGCATTATACCGTGTGGAGGACAGTTATGGGGGCATTATACTGTGTGGAGGACAGTTATGGGGGCATTATACTGTGTGGAGGACAGTTATGGGGGCATTATACTGTGTGGAGGACAGTTATGGGGGCATTATACTCTGTGGAGGACAGTTATGGGGGCATTATACCGTGTGGAGGACAGTTATGGGGGCATTATACCGTGTGGAGGACAGTTATGGGGGCATTATACCGTGTGGAGGACAGTTATGGGGGCATTATACCGCGTGGAGGACAGTTATGGGGGCATTATACCGCGTGGAGGACAGTTATGGGGGCATTATACCGTGTGGAGGACAGTTATGGGGGCATTATACCGTATGGAGGACAGTTATGGGGACTTTATACTCTGTGGAGGACAGTTATGGGGACTTTATACTCTGTGGAGGACAGTTATGGGGGCATTATACCGCGTGGAGGACAGTTATGGGGGCATTATACCGTGTGGAGGACAGTTATGGGGGCATTATACCGTGTGGAGGACAGTTATGGGGGCATTATACTGTGTGGAGGACAGTTATGGGGGCATTATACTGTGTGGAGGACAGTTATGGGGGCATTATACTGTGTGGAGGGCAGTTATGGGGGCATTATACCGTGTGGAGGACAGTTATGGGGGCATTATACCGTGTGGAGGACTGTTATGGGGGCATTATACCGTGTGGAGGACAGTTATGGGGGCATTATACCGTGTGGAGGACAGTTATGGGGGCATTATACCGCGTGGAGGACAGTTATGGGGGCATTATACCGCGTGGAGGACAGTTATGGGGGCATTATACCGTGTGGAGGACAGTTATGGGGGCATTATACCGTGTGGAGGACAGTTATGGGGGCATTATACTGTGTGGAGCACAGTTATGGGGGCATTATACTGTGTGGAGGACAGTTATGGGGGCATTATACTGTGTGGAGGGCAGTTATGGGGGCATTATACCGTGTGGAGGACAGTTATGGGGGCATTATACTGTGTGGAGGACAGTTATGGGGGCATTATACCGTGTGGAGGACAGTTATGGGGGCATTATACCGTGTGGAGGACAGTTATGGGGGCATTATACCGTGTGGAGGACAGTTATGGGGGCATTATACTGTGTGGAGGGCAGTTATGGGGGCATTATACCACGTGGAGGACAGTTATGGGGGCATTATACCACGTGGAGGACAGTTATGGGGGCATTATACCGTGTGGAGGACAGTTATGGGGACTTTATACTCTGTGGAGGACAGTTATGGGGGCATTATACTGTGTGGAGGACAGTTATGGGGGCATTATACTGTGTGGAGGACAGTTATGGGGGCATTATACCGTGTGGAGGACAGTTATGGGGGCATTATACTGTGTGGAGGACAGTTATGGGGGCATTATACCGTGTGGAGGACTGTTATGGGGGCATTATACCGTGTGGAGGACAGTTATGGGGGCATTATACCGTGTGGAGGACAGTTATGGGGGCATTATACCGCGTGGAGGACAGTTATGGGGGCATTATACCGCGTGGAGGACAGTTATGGGGGCATTATACCGTGTGGAGGACAGTTATGGGGGCATTATACCGTGTGGAGGACAGTTATGGGGGCATTATACCGTGTGGAGGACAGTTATGGGGGCATTATACCGTGTGGAGGACAGTTATGGGGGCATTATACTGTGTGGAGGACAGTTATGGGGGCATTATACTGTGTGGAGGACAGTTATGGGGGCATTATACTGTGTGGAGGGCAGTTATGGGTACATTATACTGTGTGGAGGACAGTTATGGGGGCATTATACTGTGTGGAGGGCAGTTATGGGTACATTATACTGTGTGGAGGGCAGTTATGGGTACATTATACTGTGTGGGGGCAGTTATGGGGGCATTATACTGTGTGGAGGCAGTTATGTGGGCATTATACTGTGTGGGGGCAGTTATGGGGGCATTATACTGTGTGGGGGCATTATACTGTGTGGAGGGCAGTTATGGGGGCATTATACTGTGTGGAGGGCAGTTATGGGGGCATTATACGGTGTGGAGGGCAGTTATGGGGGCATTATACAGTGTGGAGGGCAGTTATGGGGGCATTATACTGTGTGGAGGCAGTTATGTGGGCATTATAATGTGTGGAGGGCAGTTATGGGGGCATTATACTGTGTGGGGGCAGTTATGGGGGCATTATACTGTGTGGGGGCATTATACTGTGTGGAGGGCAGTTATGGGGGCATTATACTGTGTGGAGGGCAGATATGGGGGCATTATACTGTGTGGAGGGCAGTTATGGGGGCATTTTACTTTGTGGAGGACAGTTATGGGGGGCATTATACTGTATGGTGACAGCTATGGGGAAATATACTGTGTGGGAGGGGGGTAGTGTAAGGGGGTATATTTTATACAGTAGTATACAGCAGGTTAGTCGCTCTATCTAACAGCAGAATACAAGCTGCCTGCTGTAATGGCAATGGGGGAGGGTGGGAGGGGGTTTACCAATCCCCTTATCTTTGCACCTCTATTATGCGAAGCCTTCTAACTATAAAGGCAGTAACTATAAAAAGATGAAAGGACAATTTTGCTGTAAGTCATAGAACATCAGTATTACAGATGTAGCCAAGTTTATCTGGACTCTGATGATATCACACAACAAAAGCCATTGAAAAGTCCATGAAAAAGTCAAGTTAAAGTTGCTTTCCACTGTGTATTTAATGCGTTAAGAGTCCAGATAAAGATGGCTACATCTGTACGTGTAGAGGGCGAGGCTTCAAATAGCCGAGAATGGAAAGTTATTTTGACAGACGTTTGACTTGGATGTTGTTGGTCCAGTGTAATCATTTGTCAGGTTTGAGAAAGATGTGATATTGACCTGAACCATGTTGTGATCTCATCATTAAAGACGTTCTGCTCCTACAGTAAATCCAATTCTAATCTTCCTCTATTCATAAGCCTTATTCACACGAACGTGTCCGTTTTGGGCGCGTTGCAGTTCCGCGTGTCCTAAGTGTTTGGTGCGCGTCTGCGTTATTTTCGCGCTTATGCCATCCTTATGTCACACGGTTTTAAAATGTACAAAATAAAATGAAGGAGGTGGTTTTCTTTTTCCCATCATTTCTTGAGCAACTGTTGCGCGAATCACGCACAGCACACGGATGTGCGTCCGTGTGCTGTCCGTGATTTTCACGCACCCATTGACTTCAAAGGGTGCGTGATGCGCAAAAAACGCTCAAGTACAGGACATGCAGTGAGTTTCATGCAGCGGACACACGCTGCGTGAAAAACACGGACTGTCTGAATGGCCCCATTGACTTGCATAGGTCCGTGCGACGTGCGTGATTGTCACGCGCGTATGACGGACGTGACATACGCTGGTGTGAATAAGGGCTAAAACAAATGTGCAGCGTGCCCTCCCGGTTATGCCCCTCGTATTTCAGCACGTGTGGGCCTCGTGTCAATCATCCCGGGACATCCGGCTCCTTCCTTACTTGCCACATGCAGATCCCGGGTAGATTTTTCATTCTTCTGCGCGCTGCTTTATTTATTACCATTTCTTGGACATCATTACTGTTAATGAGAAAGCTGCAGATCTAGAAGCTTGTGAACTCTGAGGCATCCTGGAGCTCTGTATTCCCATCAGAATATCTCGTGTCAGACAGATAATCTCCAACAAATCTTGTTCAGTGGATTAAGCATCGAATGGATAATATTCATTATTGGTAAACGAGGAAGATACCGACGGCAGCTTCCGGAGCGTCACTCAAAAGAAGCGAGCACAGGACAAATAAACACAGCCGTGCTGCTCCTATGAAGAACTACAAGTCCCAGCATGCACATTCTGGATGTTATACGGATTGCTAATGTTCGGTACGATTTGTGAAAATGTTTTCTTCACTTGCAAGTTATCAGACGCGTGGGAATTTTTATATATTTTTTGCTTTGTTTGTTATTGTGGAATTGCGGCGTGTAAACTGGATCTGCCCAAAATTCCACATCCAAGACAGAACCAAATTGTTTAGGTCTCTGTGACAGATATTTGTGCCGCATTTTCCGCAGTGTCTTAGAAGATCCCGCCAGCTCCTAAATATCGCTGTCTGGCAACGGAGAACATGTGAATAAAATTGCTGTGTACATTTGATGAGAACTTTGGCTGCCCTTTAACCTCCTTCATAGAAAGTAGCGCAGCTGTCTCTCTACACATCTTGCTTTTGTTTACGGTCACTGCCGTTTCTGTCTCTCCGCGCAATATTCGATGTGTAGAATTTCACCCATTAACAATTATTCTTATATTTAAAAAAAAAACAAATGACAAAAACAATGATGAAAAAGCTACAAAACCGCACCGAAGTAGCCAGGATGTAGATCACCGGAGGCTGATGGATGTTGTCGGTTCCTTGCGAAATGGACGATGCCTTGATTTTGCCATTTGCTACGGTTGTGTCTCTCACCTGCAGAAATGTAATACTGCAGCCGCAGCCTGTGAGAGGGCCACTGTGTAACCCAAAAAGCATCGCGTCCACACCCGGTGGGTCGTTCCTCCTAAATGGATAAAACACATTTTGTAATGTGAAAAGCTGTGATCAGATTGAAGCCTCTTACAGCAGCGAGAGAGACGAGCTCCCATCCACCATGCTTTACCTTTACGGCTTGTATCTTCCTGCAAAAGGCATCACAACAATTGTTTTGCTCTGGCAGTAGCAGGAATGTTCAGGTGATATCTACAGATTCCCCTCTTCTAAAAACATTACGTGAACGTGTCAGAGATATGAATCTTTCTAGAGCTGATCGCTACCGTGGAGCTAATGTGGGGTAAATATAGTCTGATGGTTTTACTTCCCCTCCGGGCCTTCGGGACTGTGTACCAGTCTTCAGATTTATAAAAGAATGTGTTCAAGTCAGGAACGGCAAACGATAATTGGAGCCTTATGTTCCCGCACAGATGTGAGCGTTCACCAGATCAGCGGCCTCTGTCTCCGTGGAGATCGCAACACAACTCGACAGATATTCACAATTTGGAGGATCCTGCTTCCCAAACTTTTTTTTGGGGAGGGGGTAGTTTTCCCTCCCACGACAGTCAGTGGCGGCTTACGCTCCTCTCGTCGTCAGTGACGCTTTACAAATACTAATTTAAAGAATTACCTTTTTAGACTTCACTAATTTGAAACATACGTTTTATTATTAAATTAAAAAAAGCAAATGCCCGAGATTGGAAAGCAAAATTGAAAATGTCGTCTGCACGGCCGCTCCGATTGACTAAAGATTGCACAATAAGATTTGTCTGCTTGAACTTTTGTTGACTTTTCGTGCCCGTTTATTGCCGGAGGGGTCGGAACAGTGGACCGGTAATACGACTATTAAACATTGGCTGTAAAATTGTAGCAGAAGGTTAGATGAAGAGCGCGTCCGCGTGTGATGTGCTGAGAAATAGGAGCTGTTTATTCAGGGTGCACGCTATTCCTAGACATGGACAGCCTGTCGAATAAACCTCTATCAAGTCATTAATAGGTCAAGGCTTATTTGACGGTAACATGGCTGACTACTCAGCAGAGATTTTTATTACCTTTCAGCTTCATTTAAAGCAGAATAAAAAAGCAGCGGTTAGAGCTGGACTTGGCATGTACAAACACGGGCTCGTCGTTAGAATAGATTGGTACAATATGTTTTCAGCTTTTGATTGGCAAACGTTTGTTTGTAATGTTTTTCTATGCGTTTGACCCGTCAAGCCACATTAGCTCTGAAATTCCATTTACAGAGGGAGGAAAAATAATGAAATGTAGACTGCTGCTTTTTTGTAGGCAAGGCATATTTTTTGTGTGGTCCCATTTAAAAAAAAAATAAAAATAATTTTTGTTTGAAGGTGGATATGGATGGATTCCTTATTGATGTATTCAGGCAAAGTGTAAAACCACAATCGCCGAAGATGTCTGTAGAAGGTTTTTCCGCAGCGGATTGTCTGCTCGTTTTAACGGAAACGCTGCAGAAATTTTCTGCAGCATTTCTGTTACTTGTGGACAAGTCCTGAGGGTTTTCTAGTTTTGTAAATGTAACATATTAAAAAGTTCTGCAGCTTTCTAATATACTGTGTGTTTCAATTTGTTACCATTTTGTAGATTTCTACTTGCTGTCAGTAAATGGAAATGGTCAGAGTGCAGTCCAAATGAGACAGGTGCACAGTTTGTTATAACTGAATTCTGATACATTGTGTTGAGACATGCACCTGTTTTAGTAGAAGTAGGTCAGGGCAGGCTTTTTAGCTGTGGAATGAATGTTTCCATTCACTGGCAGCAAGCCTAGATCTTGGGAATAAAGTGAGAAACTGAATAGTCTAAAGTATATAAGGCAATGTTCACATCTGCGCTAAGAATTCAGGTTTTCTGTTCCGTCATAGTAGCAGTAAATGGAATTCAGTGCTGTGACTAATCTGTCACATGACGGAAAGCGCCGCACGCACACCATTAACTTTAATAGGTTTCCATCCGTCCCAGTATCTGTCATTTTACCTGTTTTACCGCAATTTGGTGCTTTTCCCAGGCAGTTCGCCCCTTGTGGAGTGTGACTGGAGAAGTCTGTAAGGGCCCTTTTTGACGGGCCAAGTATTGGGCAAACGAACGTTCGGCTGATCGTGTCGATTATGCAGCAGTAAATATTATCATTGTTGGCAGCACAGGGAGACGCGCTGCCGACGTGATGCAAATGCATGAGGACGAGCGATCGTAGTAGCGAGCGCTCGTCTCCATGCATAATCATTGCGCCTTGTGAAAGGAGCAAACGAGCGCCGATCAACAAGCTGTGATGATGCGCTCGTTTTTACGGCCCATATTGGCCGGTGTAAAAGGACCTTCCCCACCTGCACAGACAATATAAATGTTGCATCACTGTCATATAATAGAGGACGCAATATATACAATAATCCCAGAGCCGTTCGGTATAAACAAGTTTGGCAACAGGATTGCGCAGAACCCCTGATATAGACCCGCGGGGCTCTCCTCATTGTACTAGTTGCTAAGGGCAGGTATTTCTTTCTTTCTTTGACAAGACTCCGGGCCTATTATTGGATCATCATGAATTCTCATATTTCGTTTTTCCGCTATAGGTGGGAGAAAATACATTCGAGCAGTCTCCTTACACCGAGCAATTGGAACAGATTGTTGGGATTACAGTAAAGTTGCGTCTCAGTATTTCCTCTGGCACGATGAGATGGAAACGTTGCACTCGGTTGTGCAAGAGGTTGTGAGCGTTGCAGTCCGTGCTGCGCTTTCTACAGCCAGCTTCTAATCTTCACAGCATATGTGTTCTGTTTTATTTTGCTGCTCTTGAAGGCTGTGCCTGGCCCTGTCACAATCTGTTAGCTTTCAGCCGTCGTTACAATGGCGAAGCTTCGCTGGTGATTCTGATCATCGGTCTCTTCGACTAACGGGGTTTCCTGTCCCTAGAAGGATTCCTGAGGTCATAGTGAACTTCGCTGCAAAAATCAAAGCTTTGCATTTACAGTTCAATAAGTTTCGCAGTCGTTAAAGGCTCCAGATTTGGTCGACAGATGAACTGTGAAGCCGCAGTAAAACCAGATATCGTGCCAAATCGTTCTTCCAAGCCTGGATAACAAATGACTTTGATTATTTAACTCTGTTGATGTTTTCGTAAGGGATTCTTTTGTACTGGATAAAGCTCATGACTCTTTAATTATCAATTTATCGATTTCCAGTAAACCGCCATCACCCACATGTGCCTCCTCTGGGTGCAAAGCCAACACACACAAAGATGCAGCGGCACCCGGCCAAAATAAGGCGACCTCATACAATGGGGTCTACAGGTCAGGAATAGTTAGTAAAATAACTTACCGAGAGGCACCTGATGACATCGGGCTCATGCGCGGTGTACAGTTCCCTGCATCATGTGCGCAACCGATGCCCCCCCCCCCTGAAATTCCATGACCAAGATAAAGCAGTCACCACCCCCAAAAACTTCATTTCCACTGGGTGCAAGTCCTTACGTGACTATATAGATCATTGGCATTGGCTGGTGTTCAGAATGACATCACAATTAGATGCGGATATATAATGCAAGTTTTTGAAAATGTGCATGTCATACAACCAGAAAATAGTCAAGCAACCTGCGATGGTATTTTTATCTTTTTTGGGTTACACAATTATTATAGTCTAAGAAGATATTATTGAGGATATCACTATGTAACATATAAGCAGCAATTGCTATGGCTATATGTATAGGGGGACCCAGGTCGGGTCAGTCCCCACACTCTTCCCTATGAGTGGTGTGATCTGGACGCCCTCCTCTTCCTGAGGTATACAGCATTGGCAAATCTTGGAGAAAATTGTCTTAGGCCCCATGCACACGACCGTATTTTTTCCCTCCCGTAAATACGGGTCCGTTGTCATCCATATTCCACCCGTATTTACGGACTTGTAAAAAAAGGGGGGGCTGGAAATGACGTCACAATCATTTCCAAACCCATTAAAAGGGTCACATGATTGCTCAGACAAGACACCCTTTTCTCTGCTTCTCTTTATACAAAAATGTAAATCCCCATACATCGCCTAGCAACGCTCCCTTAATTACGGTTGCACACACGTCGCATAGACTTCTACGGGCCTGCCCGTGCCGTATTTACGGCCTGAAATAGGGCATGTTATATATTTTTCAACGGCCCGGGCACCTTCCCGTAAGCAAACGGGATGTGGTGGGATGTGAACCTGTTCTAGGAGAGGGACATTGTCCATTTAACCTTCTCTCCTTTATGTATTTCATTGATTCCATATGTTGAATCTGCATGATGGCCATTGTTATTGTCACCAGTTCTCAATACATTCCCCATAGTCGGAGACAAAGTGACGCTGATCTAGAGAAAAAAAAATCAGAAAAGGTTAACCGAGCAGCGTTGAGCGGGTTTCCAATTTTCGGTATTGCTTCTCTTTACCATTTATTTACGGTGACATTTATATAAGGATCCGGCATGATATATGACATTATGTATGATGTCATTTTACCGCTGTCCTCCCATCTGTGTACAGTATACACCTCACCGGCTCTCTGGTTTAATGATCAGGTTATTAAATTCTTCTTTTACCTGTCGGCTCCCATCTTGCTCCGGAGTAATATTAGGCAGGAATGCTGCAGCCATAACTCACCTCCATCAACCTTCCCCTGAGCCGGGGTAGAGCATTGTGAATCTTACACAGGATATTGGAGTAAATTATTCCCTGCCTAGAGGTTAGGTGCCGCTTTGTAGAGGACACCTGACTTCTATCATCCAGTGGCCCCTATATCATCTCTTCCCTTTTGTCTTGAAAATGAAATGTGCACTTATATCCTGGAGGTGCCGTCACTATAATATACGACTCTGACAGGGCTGTTCTGTGTGGAGGAGCACGGAGGGGAATCTGCTCTCAGAACCTTTGTTATTGTAAGGCTGGGTTCACACGACCACATTAACGTCCGTAATGGACGGACGTATTTCTGCCGGAAGTCCCGGACCGAACTCAGTGCAGGGAGCCGGGCTCCTAGCATCATACTTATGTACGATGCTAGGAGTCCCTGCCTCTCTGCAGGACAACTGTCCCGTACTGTAATCATGTTTTCAGTACAGGACAGTAGTTCTACGGAGAGGCAGGGACTCCTAGCGTCGTACATAACTATGATGCTAGGAGCCCGGCTCCCTGCACTGAGTTCGGTCCGGGACTTCCGGCCGAAATACGTTCCGTCAATTACGGACGTTAATGTGGTCGTGTGAACCCAGCCTAAAAATAAATTATTTTCCACTTGACCTGTGCGTATGTCTCTTAGTCTGTAGAGCGCACAGGTCGGTCCTCGTCTGTCTGCAGCCGGTCATTTGTCTTGTGTGGGGTGTTGAGGGGGGGGGGGGGGTTCGTTTTAGTTAAACCTACACAATACCGACTGTTTCAGATTATAGTTTTTATGGAAAATATTTAAATACAACTGAGAATTACTAAGCAAATTGTCCCATGTAAAAATAAGATTGAGAACATTATTGATGAGCAGCAAAGAGAATGAGGGGGGCAAAAGTAACCTCAATATATAAAGTGCAGTTACAGCAAGTATTGATATCTTATGTGATAGTTTATGGTCAAATTATTCAGATTCGATATACAGAAGGTATTCGCACCGGTTGAAAAGAGCCCCCACACCCCAAAATATAGAGTAATACTCCATAAATCTGTAAGAACAGGCCTGAAAATATGAGAATGTGAACAGCGTATATCGGGTAACACTAAGGCCTCATGCACATGACCGTAGCGGTGTGTACGGTCCGCCATTACGGTACGGACGGCCCGAGGAGTGTTATACGTGGGCCGTCCGCAAACACAAACCGCGCAAGAGGGCATTGAGTTTAATGAGCCTGGACCGCAAATGCGGCCCGTAAATGACATGTCTTATTTTTTTTGGAGTTCGATTCCACCGTCTCGTGCATTGGCCCTTAGGATATAATGTGCCCTATACGATCTGCAATAGCGTATAGTATATGCCTGGTCGTGTGCAAGGGGCCTAATAAAGGAGAGTGATATTATCTATAGGTATCGGGAACGACTCCCATACACATTAGACAAAGCCAACCCGCCCATTTCCGTGATCTGATGTGTATGGGGGTCTCCTGACTCTTAACATGGACGTAAGACGTTGACAGAGCGGTCTCACACCGACTTATTCCTCTCTACCCAGTAAAATAAACCCGCTCGGCTGGGAGAGGAGAAATAACTAGTAATGGTTTATCGGTTATAACATGATCACTAGGAAGCTGCAAATATCATTGTGTTTGTTACCATCAGTCATCTGATATGATGAGCTATTATCTGACACTTATCGGTGTCGTCTCTGTAAAATATATGGGAGGCAGGGATTTAAAAACAGAAAGAAAGAAAAAAAACCTTTGAGAATATTTCTCATTTTAAAATGATTGATTCAAGGCGTGGATGAGGAGCTGTGGAAAAAAGCCCAAGGAGCCCGGCCCCGGGGTGAGGAATGTTAGTAATGGGGTTACAGGGGAGAGACCAGATCCACCTTATTGGCAGGTTGGAGCACGATTGTGAAAATCTCCGCCGTGTGCTAATGTTATAGAAAGGAAGGGAAATGCTTCAGCGCTCGGAGAGAATTGGAAACACTTTGCAGTTGAGTTTTCAGCATCCAAAACGTGTCTAAAGGTATCGATCCCGACCTCATAATAACCAGAGCATCAGGAGGTCGTGACCTGGCGTCCTTATACTCGTGTCCTGGGCTGCACAATCCATGGTAACACTAGGCTGAGATAATCTATAGCTGAACCGTTATATGGATCTCATACTGAGCGCCAGTGCTGTATGTTACAGCCGACACATCACATTAACGAGCGGGATCGGGCTCGAGCGCGATCCCGCTCACTTAACCCATTAAATGCCGCCGTCAATAGCGACAGCAGCATTTAAACCATTAGAAAGAGGGGGGCAACTCCCTCTAGCAGCTCATGGTGCCCCCCGCAATGTAATCACGGGGTGGCGATGGTTGCTATGGCAGCCTGGGGGGCCTAATGAAGGCCCCCAGGTCCGCCATCTTTGTGCTCCTACTAAGCCCTGCCTTTGGCTCCCTGGCTTAATCGAAGCCTGTCAGAAAGACGATATACTGCAATACATTAGTACTGCAGTATATAGTGCGAGCGATCCTACGATTGCTGGTTGAGGTTCTCTAGGGGGACTAATAAAAAAAGAAAAAAATTTGTCAAATAAAGTTGGTTTTTTTTATGTTAAAAAAAATTAAAAGTTCAAAAATCCCCGTCGGAACTATTACATTATATCATTATTTAACCCGCACGGTGTACGCCGTAAAAAAAATAAATGTAAAGGCCAGAATCGCTATTTTTTTGGTCACCTCGTCTTCCACATTAAATGGAATAAAAAGTGATCAGAACCTTGCAACCGAATCGAAAATCGCACCACATTTGCGGTAAAAACGCATGCAGTGTTTGGATGCAGATTTGTTATGCGGTTTTATCCGCGACTCACCTGCAACGTCTGAATACCCTTGTGGCAGGTTTTGTTGCTGCAATTCTGCTTTAATAACGACAAAAAAAGAGCCACAAAAGCTGCTCATGTAAATACATCCTGAGGCCGCCCGTGCACGTAGTCGTTGTGTGTTGCGTTTCCAAGGCCCGTTCCTACAGCACATTGCCTTGGTTTTGCTGTGTTTTTTGGCCACGTGGCTTGGTACAGGTCAAGCTCATGGTTTTTATATATTTCACCTGTTGGCCAAATGTCCAAATTCTGCGTCACAAAACCAGGGCAATTTGTGGTAAAACCGTGTTAAGAGCATCGCCACCCGAGGGTATGTTTACAAGATGGATTTTTCCGTCTGAAAAAATCCATTGCGGATTTAGCTGAGAATCTGTGGCAGAAATTCAAGGGTGACCATTAAATTTCTGCCATGTCTTTGCAGTTTCATCTGCCACGGACCCGCACATGGATTTAGCCCCATTCAATGGGGTTAATCTGTGTGTGACTACCCAATGCGATTTTCGTGTCGAGAAGTGTCATGTCACTTTTTTTTCTCCCAAAATAAAGATTTACAACGGAGCAGATTCCCATTGAAAATGGGACATGAAATACAAGCGGATTTCATTAAGGTTTCAGCGTGGCATCTGAAAATTCTGCCATCTGAACAAGGCCTTACAATTGTACTAAATATCATTATATGGGCATCTAAAGCCTCAATTCCTTTCAGAGAGAAACTCCCCTTTAGGCCCCATTCACACAACCGTAGATTTCATCCGTAATTACGGACCCAGTCATTTCTATGGCGCACCTTCCCGTATATTTAAGGGAAGGTGTCCGTGCCGTAGAAAGGCTCCCCAAAAGACATGTCCTATGTTTTGCTTTTTATGGACTGTGCTCTCATACTTTATATGGGAGCACGGCCCGCAGATGCGGGTGACTGTCCGCGGCCGTCAGTGCCCGTAATCGCGGACAGTAATTATGGGCACGGTCGTGTGCAGCGGGCCTTACTCATTGACTTCTCCTCTTATATCTTAAAATGCAAGAAACCAATGTGTAATGTTTTCTATGTTATGGGAAGGGAAGCGCAGCCTCTTGGTAGATGAAGCTGAAGTCTTCCGGCTGGGACCTCTCTATTGTAGGGCACATGGCAGAGAGGATCTTTGTTACACAATTTAGGATGTGAGATCCTGAAAAGAGTGGACAGAGGAGGGCTGGCCGCCAGCTGTGAACAGAGAACGTTTATAATCGCAGCTTTCAGGGAATTGGGCTTCATCCCAATATTTGTTTATTTGTACACAGAGCTACAATAAAAGTGACACCGCATCCACGCAGCTGCCCCCCCATAGCCCAGAGAGATCAGGTGAGACTAAACAGCCGCCCATAGTCCAGAGGCACCCGCCCTCCTCACTCAGCGGCGCGGTCGCGCTCCCTGTGCCAGCGATTTCCTCACATATCAAAATTGTAAATTCAGAGCCAGTGTGTTTACATTATGGTGACTTGTAAGTGCAGAGAAATCCTCCCTCCTAGTTCTGTGTCTGTTGAGTTTTTATGGAAAAATGGATAAATCTCCAGAGAATTCCAGAGAGCGAAGTCTGCGGATGTTTCCAGGCCACACAGACAAATCTAAGAGGCGTTATCTTCCTTATCAGTTACGATTCTACTTTATAAATGTTTGGTGTTTTTTTTAAACAACAGAAATGGTCATTAGAAATATATTTGTGGCTTCTCATGAAGTACCAGACCCACCTCCTGACTGTGAGACAGCGGTCGTGAATTGTTTAGCCACGTTCCTTCGATGCTTCTTTTTTTTTAATGCGTCCTACATGCAAACATTCATAAATATGGTGCAAATGTCGCAGCCTAATAAGTAGCTGTTACTTTAAACTTCTGTCTTGTCTATTCTGCGTTACAGATGGTGTGCAAAATACAGTGTCGTCCTCCAGTGACCTGCAGCAGACTCCGCCGCAGGCGCTGCACTATGCCTTGGCTAATGCCCAGCAGGTTCAGATCCACCAGATTGGAGAGGACGGTCAGGTCCAAGTGGTAAGTTTCTGCACTCTCCTACATGGAATATTAGACAGTGTGCAGCGAGATCCCTCCTCATATGCACCGCTCTCAAGGTTTTTGTGGAGTGTCTGTTTTTTCCTACTTTTTATGTTCTGTTTTATGAAAGTAATTTATATATATATATATATGTTCAGTCCTCTATGTTGTGGGCAACAGACACCGGGTGACGATCACTATGGCCACCATTACGGGACACAATCCCCCATTCCCACAGATCCTGAATGACATAAACATTTTCATTGTTAAAGGGTTATTGCCATCTTATGATGTCATATATCTACGATATGTCATCACTTTCCGATCTATGAGACCCTCACCGATCCTGAGAATATATGGGCTGCAGCGTTGGGTCCCTTTCAAATGGTTTCCCTGCGCAGCAATGCTCCCGGCCACAAGATGTACTGGGACTGAGGGAAGGGGGGTGTCCTTTTACTTGGACCCCCACCGATCAGGGTGTGATGGCATATCTTACCTTTAAGCAGAGCTACATGCACTCCCTGCTTCATCAGCTGCTGCTCTATTTTTACTGTAGTTGTATGAGGGATATTTGACCACAGTTGTCCCAAAGGTGAAAGAAAAAACTGATATTTTGAAGATCCTGACATTAGAAATGTTGAGAACGAGGGTTCGTACCCTGAAGATTGAAAGGTTTTAAATTCAGCGAAAGATCCGCCAAATAAAGGGAAGTTTATTTCCTCTGGCGACTGATTTTTCCCAGAGAATGTAAGATTATCTTGCAGAAATACCTCCGCTAATGTCAGGCAATGAGCGATGGAGCGATGACACGTTATTTCACAGTTGATCGCTGGAGCTTGGAGCAGAGACGCATTGATTTAAGTCTTGTACGGAGATCACAAAGTCTCTTGTAGAAAAGTGAAATGAATGAACGATTATTTATGAGGTTAAAGTCTCTTCCGAGACAAACCTGGCCACTTTCATTTCCTTACACAAAGCCTCATAGACTAAAGTGCTGCTTATCAAAAACAGAGATAACTGAGGTACAACTGAGTGCTGGGAGTTTATTCTCCAGCGTCTGAATTGTAGTTTTATGGAATTGCTTAAGTGACCACCCCCCCCCCCCTTTACCCCAATATGAGTAAATAAAAGCACTAGCCTCAGGCCCCATACACACAAACTTATTTTTGCGGCCGCAATTCATTTCAATGGGTCCATGCATTGCCCGAGAGCCTGGACCGCAAAAAGATAGGACATGTCTTATTACGGCAGCCGCGGATGACGGCGGCCGTCCGAGCCACAGATCACGGCCTGTGCACACCACTACGGTCGTGTGCATGAGGCCTTAAAGAGGATACAAGACATATTAGCCACACCCAACAGGCTAATAAAATCCAGGACCCCCCCCCCCCCCCTGGCTAGTTATGCCTCGGTGAACGGTAATGCAGCGAAAATATGTAGGACCAGCAGCAGCACTATAATAAGATAGAGATAAAAGTCATATCTAGGTCTAGTCCTATTACAAGGTTTATAATATGTGGCCGCTGCTAATAACCGTGGTCTGTCATGGCAGCCTCGGAGTTAATTCCACCAAACCTTCTCCAGGCTGCAGGGAACGGAAGGCAAAAGTGTCTCTTATCAAGTCTGAATGAAGCTTGGGCTGGAAATTTTCCTTGAGGTCCCTATTGTCGGTTTGATAAGTCCCGTCTGTTTTGTTTTGCCTCTTATGAATAGGATGACTTCCTTCCAAAGGAAATGAAGCTGTTTGATATAGAGCGAGCTGTGTGTCTTTGAAATTCACAGGCAATTGTTCTTGTTTTAAAAGTAAAAAAATAAAAAAAAAATTCAAAGTCGTCCGAGGCTTTTTGACTAAATTCCATCTTGCGCATCTTAATCTCCCTTCGGTGCAGCATGTTTAATTCTTTCAAAGCAAGATCAGCGGGAAAATGAGAATTTCAGTTATTGAAGAACCAGAAGTGTCCAAAGTTTCTGCACAGTTCCCATCACAAGACCACGAATACGTCTCTACCAATCAGAGGTCATCGTGACCGGGATATGTTTGCTCTGGGTAGTGGCGTCACATAGTTTCATGTATTTCTGCTGAATAACAACTAATTTAGAGCCGTGTATTTATTCTGCCTTATACTGGTCATTTACATCACACTAAACTGGACAGTCTACTTTCTTGGAAGATTCTAGTTTAATCTTTTTATGTGCAGGTGAGAAGTTTACTGATTATCTTCAAACAGTAGTTGCACACACATGTACATAGTATTGTGTACACAGTGACTCTACCAGCAGAATAGTGAGTGCAGCTCTGGAGTATAATACCGGAAGTAACTCAGGATCAGTACAGGATAAGTAATGTAATGTATGTACACAGTGACTCCACCAGCAGAATAGTGAGTGCAGCTCTGGAGTATAATACAGGATATAACTCAGGATCAGTACAGGATAAGTAATGTAATGTATGTACACAGTGACTCCACCAGCAGAATAGCGAGTGCAGCTCTGGAGTGTAATACAGGATGTAACTCAGGATCAGTACAGGATAAGTAATGTAATGTATGTACACAGTGACTCCACCAGCAGAATAGTGAGTACAGCTCTGGAGTATAATACAGGATATAACTCAGGATCAGTACAGGATAAGTAATGTAATGTATGTACACAGTGACTCTACCAGCAGAATAGTGAGTGCAGCTCTGGAGTATAATACAGGATATAACTCAGGATCAGTACAGGATAAGTAATGTAATGTATGTACACAGTGACTCTACCAGCAGAATAGTGAGTGCAGCTCTGGAGTATAATACCGGAAGTAACTCAGGATCAGTACAGGATAAGTAATGTATGTATACAGTGACTCCACCAGCAGAATAGTGAGTGCAGCTCTGGAGTATAATACAGGATATAACTCAGGATCAGTACAGGATAAGTAATGTAATGTATGTACACAGTGACTCTACCAGCAGAATAGTGAGTGCAGCTCTGGAGTATAATACAGGATATAACTCAGGATCAGTACAGGATAAGTAATGTATGTATACAGTGACTCCACCAGCAGAATAGTGAGTGCAGCTCTGGAGTATAATACAGGATATAACTCAGGATCAGTACAGGATAAGTAATGTAATGTATGTACACAGTGACTCTACCAGCAGAATAGTGAGTGCAGCTCTGGAGTATAATACAGGATATAACTCAGGATCAGTACAGGATAAGTAATGTATGTACACAGTGACTCCACCAGCAGAATAGTGAGTGCAGCTCTGGAGTATAATACAGGATCTAACTCAGGATCAGTACAGGATAAGTAATGGAGATCAATGTTGAACATATGCTTTAAGCCCAGGTGTTGTTATAATTATATTATTCTTATAATTTGGGGAACATCTGATGCCATTAAAATTTTAAATGTGAGTTTTGGTTGGATCATGTTAGTTTCTCTTTCTGTTTTCTTTATTCTTCTTCCTCTTCCGCAAAACTGCTGTATCTTGTATGTGGCCATTGACTAAGTTTTCTTGGTTTCTCACATCATTCCTCTATGTTTTACAGGGACATCTGCACATCGCACAGGTGCCGCAGGGAGAGCAGGTTCAGATCACCCAGGACAGTGAGGTAATTTATTCCTAATCACTAAAAGACGACATTCTGGTGCCAACAAAGTATTAGCACAGACTGGAGGTTTTCACCTTTATGGGCACTTGCCAATTAGCTGAGGCAACCTGTAGCGTATCGGGTCTGCGTTGCCGTGTTAGTTGAATTACGTTTTTATGTTAAATAAAAACTGAGAGGTTACACCGACTGTACATATAGATAACACAGGATCCACCATTGACTATACAGTAGATGATGGACACAGCTCCCCTCCTCCTCCACCTCCGCACAGGTCACACTCATATAGAAGTCAATGAGTAATCTCCAAATCATTGTTTCCTATGGTCCTGTGTAAAGCAGATCTCTTAATATTTTTAACGGAGCAAAACAGCATTTCAGGCATGATGGCCGCCCCATAATCATGTGCAGAAAAATTATTTTCAAAAAATCGACAATTCGAAAAATAAACAAACAAAAACAAGACAATTGGGCTTCGTTCACATCTGCGCCGGAATGGAGCCCTGACTGACACAAACGAAAACCGTAGGTTTCAATAGGAAACCATTGATTTCAATGGTGACGGATCCGGTGCCAATGGTTTCCGTTTGTCTCCTTTGTGCAGGGGTTCCGTCGTTTTGACTAAACCATTGGCACCGGATCCGTCACCATTGAAATCAATGGTTTCCTATTGAAACCTACGGTTTTCGTTTGGGTCAGTCAGGGCTCCATTCTGACGGAAAGCTCAGACGTAACGTCAGAATTGAGCTTTGGCGCTGATGTGAACGAAGCCTTAAACAAAAATATGTTTTAGTATCTGGTTCTAATTCGTAAAACATTTAGGAGGCGCGTTCCATTTATTGGTTCGTGTTTCCACAATGTCTATTAATCCAACACTGAGAGAGTGCGGCGGTCTCTTTACTCTCCTGACTGTCAGGCGGGGTTGGCTCTGGTTTTGTATTGTGATCTCCACGACAGACCGTGAACAGCGCAGTAACCATCCAAACCTATTTGTGTTTCTGATATTGGTCAAAAACTGATGATATTCAGGAAAATCAAACATTTGAGCTCCTGTGGTTTGTAAAGACCTGTTTCATATCTCGCCGTTTGCAAGTTCTGTCAGTTATGAGTTTCCATCGAGCCGTAGACTCACGGGTGTACTTCAAGGATCAGTAGGATTTCTAAGCATAAACGTCTCAGGACAATGGAGTGGAAGGTGTTACATAGCGAGGTGGTTTTTCTATATTGCTTTGTTGGCAGCCAATGTCTAACTTACTTTACAGCTGTTTAGACTTTTGCTGCGCATTTAAAGGGGCTGTAAAGATGGCAGAAAAAAAAATTGGTCAAATTCTTTAGCGGCCCCTGTATCTTTAATGAGAATGACAGGTTGAAAGTAAGGGTGCCCGTATACATCAGACGAAAGTCCGTGGGACCGGCCGACTAGTGTGTGTGAGGGTCTCCTGACCCTCCCCTGGTGTTGGGGAAAGAAGGATTGGGCACGTTGAATTTGAACGTCTGAACGCTGTAGCGGATTTCCCATTGACTTGACTTGGAGGCGGATTCTATTCCAAATCTTGAACTTGTCAACAAATCTTGACGTGTATTTACGACTTTGTAGACAAGACTGTTCAGATCAAGTCTGAGCCTTCTGTCAGACACATACGCCGGGGTATTGCCCAATACAAACACATCTCTGATGGAAGGCTCTGATGTGCACCGCTGTATACTTCATGTATACAGTGGTGTATGTCACCCATAGGTTTTCGGATTAAATGAACGTATACCACATGGTATAATTTTTTGCAGGATGCCTTTATGTAGTAGACTTCTGAAGGCGAACACTCAAAATTCTGCCACAAAAGTGCCATCGGATACCCCCAATGTATGACAATGGGGCTAATCCGTGGCTTTTACGTATGGAATTTGCATAAATAATGAGCGTTTTTTTTTTGTATATTGCTTTTTTATTGTATCCATTTTTTTTCTCCTGCAGCGCGGCCAACGATCTGCACGTTTTTTCCTGCTGCGTGTGATTGGCGCGTAAAATACCCATTTCACTTACATTTGGCGCAGAATGTAAGCGGATCTGATGAGGATTTAGGGACGGCATCAGTGCCTAAATATTCAGCAAATACTGAAAGTGATGTATGGCTGAATTGTATGTCAAAAACGTGGTGTAAACCGAGCGCTAATGTGGCCTTAAATGAACATTTTATGTATATATGAGATGGTGCCTGTAAAGATATTCTGTTAGTTGCCGGTGACGTGCTCAGCAGATGACCCCCTGGACTTTCTGAAAACCAATAATTGACAATTAGTTATGGAGAGTTTTGCGACTTGCCGACAGGATGATGAATTTCACAGCCGCTCTTAAAAATTATTTTCGTGTTCTTTCAATAATCAACCGTCCTCCATGATAAGTTATAAAATAAAGATGGAAGATTTAGTATCTCTGCTGGTACTCGGCACCTTCTGCGGTGAAGTCCTCTACATACCGGCGAACATGAGTCTTGTATTATTACTAACAAATCAGAGTCGTGAAGAACGTTGCGGCTTATTAGGCTTCCTAAAGTAAACAGACGAGAGCTCCTCTCTGTGACTTTCGCTGATTAATTCCCCGTCTGACGTTCTTGTGTGTTTTATAGGGGAACCTGCAGATCCATCAAGTCCACGTGGGTCAGGACGGGCAGGTAAGGTCTCTGGTTCACGCCAGCGTCTCTGTTCAGCTACAAATGTTGTGTTTATTACGTCCTGACTTTTGTATAAGCGCCGACGTCATCTCAGAAAACACGCAACTACCGAACATAAATCCCATGCATGACACAAAGCTGTTTATAACGAGGACTCTTGCATATAATTTGCACATGATCTATATATAATCCCTCAGCCGTGGAATTTAAGATGACTTTTCTTTAATGTAAGTGATGCAGTGACGGGGGAGGGACAAGGCGCAGCGCCAAGTTTACATTCCTTTATATCTTCAAAGATCAAATATTTTAAGAGAAGGGATACAAATTGATTTGAGATAAGAAAAGGAAAGCTTAAATCCATTATAACATGACCGATTACTTACAGCAGCACTAAGTATTTCAGGAGAGGAGTGTGCTGATCTTGTGGGAGGTCACAGATTGAAAGTAACATAGTGGAATTATTAGTATCCCTAGCAGCACAGAGTATTTCAGGGGAGAGTGTACTGATATTGTGGGATGCAGTGACCTGTCCGTTCACCTGATGATACTATAAAGGACAGAATTGCCTGTGACGGGGGCAGCGTCATGATGTTGGGTATGGGGAAAGATGTCCTGACTTGTGACGTGACATTGTGAATCTCTATCCCAGAGGGACCAATGATTTGTAGGTAACATTGTAATCCTGGTTTGATTTACCTGCTGTACATACGTCCTTAGTGTGTATCTAACCGCTGAGACTGCACGTATCACATATATGAATGTCCGTATTGCTCTATTACTAGAACCCCAATCAGAATGTAAGTGCATGAATATATTATTACAATTGCCTATATTCAGACAGATGAGTGTCATTCGTTGTTCCTTTGTGATGTGTTGTGTGTTTACTGCTGCCCCGGATTTCTGCGAGCACTCACTTTCATGAACAGGAGAGTCTTTCATTATTAATAGCGCTAATAACACTTATATTTTGGGTATGAAGAATTTATCAAGAATATTTTTAACGTGCCTCGGGTAAAGTAGATAACAATGTCATTTCACTTTACCTCTTGAAATGCTGCACTGGTTCCTGATCTATAGACTTGGGGGTCAGGAGTTACATAAGAGTGACTTTGGTCATTATATTTTATATTCTGTTGAGCTGCCGGGGGGCTCCAGGTACAATCAGACCTTATATGTGATCTTTGCTTTGCCTGTGACTATGGTCTTCCTCGTCTACATTCTGTTTTCTTTTGGGTTTTATATATATATGGTCTCCGTAAAAGAAAACTCGTTGCTAGAAGATCGTTGCTCATGCACTTGGGTTATGCCAGATTACACTCAATGAAGCTGCAAAACTGACCACAGCTATGTAACAGTAATGTTCCTGGGGAAAGTAGATATTTATCCTTTCTTTTCCTTTAATAAACGTGACATTTTCCGGTCTGTTAGGGACCTTTTACTTTGGCTCATTTTGGCCGTAACAACGAGCGCCGGTCAACGAGACAGCTCGTTGATCGGTGCTCGTTTGCTCTTTTTACAAGAAGCTATGAATGGGGACGAGCGCTTGTTTCTCTGATCGCTGCATTTCCATCATGTCGGCCGCGTCTCCCTGATTACACGAGGAGATGCGCTGCCGACAACAATAATATTTTCTGCTGCACAAACGATACGATCAGCCGATGAACAAGCGTTTGCTCATAGATCGGCTGATCGTTGGCCTGTTTACACAGAGCAATAAACGGGAACGAGCGTCGTGCGCATGTGCCCGATAATGACCCGTGTAAAGGGGGTTTATATTGAGGGCTGGTGGACTTTTACTCTTCACTTCTAGGGACACTCGATGCAGGCGAAGACTTAATACAGTGAAACCTCTCAAAAAAGAGAGAGCCTCTATTAGAAGGCCACTTATGATCTAGACCAGGGGTCTCAAGCACGCGGGCCGCATGCGGCCCCTGGGGCTGTCATCTGCGGCCCGCGGGACACAGAGCCGCTAGTATCGGCTCTGCTCTGAGACTCTGGAATTCCCTGACATCGCTGTCCACACATGAACAAGCTATCTCTGGGGCTTCCCCAGAGCCGGAGTCCCGGGCAGAGCGCTAGTACAGGCTCTGCTTCGAGACTTTGTGGAATTCCCTGACATCGCTGCCCATATATGGACACTGTGTCAGGGTCTTGCCCAGAGCGGAGCAGAGCGCAGGTGTCGGCTCTGCTCCTGGACTCTGTGGAATTCCCTGACATCGCTGCCCACATATGAACAGCGATGTCTGGGGCTTCCCCAGAGCCGGAGTCCCGAGCAGAGTGCTGGTGTCGGCTCTGCTCCGGGACTCTGTGGAATTCCCTGACATCGCTGTCCACATATGAACAGCGATGTCTGGGGCTTCCCCAGAGCCGGAGTCCCGAGCAGAGCGCTGGTGTCGGCTCTGCTCCGGGACTCTGTGGAATTCCCTGACATCGCTGTCCACATATGAACAGCGATGTCTGGGGCTTCCCCAGAGCCGGAGTCCCGGGCAGAGCGCTAGTACAGGCTCTGCTCCGAGACTCTGTGGAATTCCCTGACATCGCTGCCCATATATGGACAGCGTGTCAGGGTCTTGCCCAGAGCGGAGCAGAGCGCAGGTGTCGGCTCTGCTCCTGGACTCTGTGGAATTCCCTGACATCGCTGTCCACATATGAACAGCGATGTCTGGGGCTTCCCCAGAGCCGGAGTCCCGAGCAGAGCGCTGGTGTCGGCTCTGCTCCGGGACTCTGTGGAATTCCCTGACATCGCTGCCCACATATGAACAGCGATGTCTGGGGCTTCCCCAGAGCCGGAGTCCCGAGCAGAGCGCTGGTGTCGGCTCTGCTCCGGGACTCTGTGGAATTCCCTGACATCGCTGTCCACATATGAACAGCGATGTCTGGGGCTTCCCCAGAGCCGGAGTGCCGAGCAGAGCGCTGGTGTCGGCTCTGCTCCGGGACTCTGTGGAATTCCCTGACATCGCTGCCCACATATGAACAGCGATGTCTGGAGCTTCCCCAGAGCCGGAGTCCCGAGCACAGCGCTGGTGTCGGCTCTGCTCCGGGACTCTGTGGAATTCCCTGACATCGCTGCCCACATATGAACAGCGATGTCTGGGGCTTCCCCAGAGCCGGAGTCCCGATCAGAGCGCTGGTGTTGGCTCTGCTCCGGGACTCTGTGGAATTCCCTGACATCGCTGTCCACATATGAACAGCAATGTCTGGGGCTTCCCCAGAGCCGGAGTCCCGAGCAGAGCGCTGGTGTCTGCTCTGCTCCGGGACTCTGTGGAATTCCCTGACATCGCTGTCCACATATGAACAGCGATGTCTGGGGCTTCCCCATAGCCGGAGTCCCGAGCAGAGCGCTGGTGTCGGCTCTGCTCCGGGACTCTGTGGAATTCCCTGACATCGCTGTCCACATATGAACAGCGATGTCTGGGGCTTCCCCAGAGCCGGAGTCCCGGGCAGAGCGCTAGTACAGGCTCTGCTCCGAGACTCTGTGGAATTCTCTGACATCGCTGCCCATATATGGACAGCGTGTCAGGGTCTTGCCCAGAGCGGAGCAGAGCGCAGGTGTCGGCTCTGCTCCTGGACTCTGTGGAATTCCCTGACATCGCTGCCCACATATGAACAGCGATGTCTGGGGCTTCCCCAGAGCCGGAGTCCCGAGCAGAGCGCTGGTGTCGGCTCTGCTCCGATACTCTGTGGAATTCCCTGACATCGCTGCCCACATATGAACAGCGATGTCTGGGGCTTCCCCAGAGCCGGAGTCCCGAGCAGAGCGCTGGTGTTGGCTCTGCTCCGGGACTCTGTGGAATTCCCTGACATCACTGTCCACATATGAACAGCAATGTCTGGGGCTTCCCCAGAGCCGGAGTCCCGAGCAGAGCGCTGGTGTCTGCTCTGCTCCGGGACTCTGTGGAATTCCCTGACATCGCTGTCCACATATGAACAGCGATGTCTGGGACTTCCCTAGAGCCGGAGTCCCGGGCAGAGCGCTAGTACAGGCTCTGCTCCGAGACTCTGTGGAATTCCCTGACATCGCTGCCCATATATGGACAGTGTGTCAGGGTCTTGCCCAGAGCGGAGCAGAGCGCAGGTGTCGGCTCCTGCTCCTGGACTCTGTGGAATTCCCTGACATCGCTGTCCACATATGAACAGCGATGTCTGGGGCTTCCCCAGAGCCGGAGTCTCGGGCAGAGCGCTAGTACAGACTCTGCTCCGGGACTCTGTGGAATTCCCTGACATCGCTGCCCATATGTGGACAGTGTGCCAGGGTCCCCGGGCAGAGCGCTAGTATAGGCTCTGCTCCGGGACGCTGCGGAATTCCCTGACATATCTGCCCATATATGGACAGTGTGTCAGGGTCTTCCCCAGAGCGGAGTCTCGGGCAGAGCGCTAGTATCGGCTCTGCTCCGGGACTCTGTGGAATTCCCTGACATCGCTGCCCATATATGGACAGTGTGTCAGGGTCTTCCCCAGAGGGGAGTCCCGGGCAGAGCGCTATTATCGGCTCTGCTCCGGGACTCTGGGGAAGCCTCTGACATCGCTGTCCATACATTGACAATGATGTCAGGGGCTTCCCCAGAGCAGGAGTCCCAGTGATGTCAGGAGCACAGCTGCAGTCCCGGGAAGAGCCTACTAGCGCTATGCCTGGGACTCCAGCTCTGGGGTTGCCCCTGACATCTCTGTCCATATATGGACAGTGATGTCAGGAGCAGAGCTGGAATCCCAGGCAGAGTGCCAGAAGCGGCTCTGCTCCGGGACTCCAGCTCTGGGCAAGCCCCTGACATCACTGGGGCAGCCTCTACAGAGGGCACTGTGGCAGCCTCTACAAGTGGGTGTGTGGCAGTATCTGAAGAGGACACTGGCATTATCTAGGGGTGTGTTGCATTATCTACAGAGGGCACTGTGGCCTTATCTACAGAGGGCACTGTGGCCTTATCTACAGAGGGCACTGTGGCCTTATCTACAGAGGGCACTGTGGCCTTATCTACAGAGGGCACTGTGGCCTTATCTACAGAGGGCACTGTGGCCTTATCTAGGGGTGTGTTGCATTATCCACAGAGGGCACTGCGGCAGCATCCACAGAGGGCACTGCGGCACTATCTAAAAAGGGGCTGCCCAATCTTGACATGTGTGCTAACTGAGCCGCCGGACTGCATTTAGCGACACAAACTGGAAAGCTGGATTGTTGAAATAAGCACGTGGAGAAATATCTCAAATTTTAAACCTAGCGGTATTATTATAGTAATGTAGTATTATTATTCTAGTAATATAGTGGTTGTGTAGTAATATAGTGTTATAGTAGTTCAAATAACTAATTGATTAACAATAATTTTGTATTGTATCAAATTTGAAAGTAATGCGACCCGTCAACTTCCCATTTTTTCTATATGCGGCCCACTTACCCGGCCGAGTTTGAGACCCCTGATCTAGACCAAATGTTTCAGTTATTGATTTTTAGTTGCCTTATATTCTATGTGTATTGGCCTCTTGTTTGAGGACCATCTCCTCTAGAAAACCACTTTTTGCAATTTTGGGTGATCGTCTCAAATAAATTTCACTGTAGTTGGAGGTGAGATGTGAGAGCTGTAGGTTCTGTGTACAGGAACAGAAACAAAGTATCAAACATAGTTATATTATTTTAAGTCTTGGCATCTCCATGTGGTGCAATGGTCTCGTGTTTTGAAGTAGTTTGGTATGTTCACACAGCGTTTTTTGCAGGCAGAAAATTCTGCCTCAAAATTCTGTCTGGAATTTCAAGGCAGATTTTGATCTCCCTGCACGCCGTTTGCCGTGTTTTTCGCCCGCGGCCAAAAACGCAGCAAAAAACGCTTTCTCTACCTCCCATTGATGTCAATGGGATGTCAGAAATGTAACACCGAAGATAGAGCATATCGCTTCTTTTTCCCGCTAGCCGGTTTTACGTGTATTTTGGTGTGTTTTCCGACGCGGTTTCCGCATCACAAAATGTGTCAAACTCTGTGTGAACAGGGCCTGTAGGTCGTCCATTTGCCTCCTCTGTAGGTTAGCCAGAATAGGAGCAGATTGATAAGAGTAACACATGAATGCAGGAACAGACTACATGCGATTTCTTTGTGGCCAGGCAGACATATAACACACAAACTTTGCATAGGAGCTGCATACACAAAACGGTAAATTTTTAATCAGAACAACAGTATTTTGCTAAGAAGCGATAAGACCCAAGTGTTTAAACATTTCCCATAGACTTATTGTGTGGAGACTCTGAATATGATGGTCTTCAGGCACCTCTCAGCATAGAAGGAAGACGTAACGATGACATAATTAATTAAGTTAAAGTTGCAGGAAGTGAAAAGCATAAACAATGAGTTGAAAGTCGTCTGAGGGTAGAAACTCAGCACCTCGGCGTCTCTATTCCTGTTATGTGTTTTGTTGCTGGGAAGCAGCTATTGTAGTTACGTTTATTCTCTTGGCATCGGATGATCGTGTTTGCGCCAAGTGATAAATCTAAACCGTCCACCGATCCTGACACTTGTAGAACGCGGGCGCTTAGGCTTCAACTCATTTGTGTGGCAATATGTTTCTCCAATCTACAGACCAATCTCTGGGTATATTCAACCAGGAGACTCTAGTTATGTTTGTGTTCTTAGATTTTTTGTGTGTCATTGTGAATTTGGAGTTAAAATCTCCAGTTACATCTTGTTTTGGGAGGTTTTTTTTCTGTCTTGTCATTATTTTCGGTTACAGGCAATAAAACACGGTGGGGATGACTTACTAAATGGCAATGTGGTCTGAAGGCGCGTCTTTCCGCTACCGCTATTCTTTCTTGTGGCAAACTGCAGAGACCGCGAGACTCAGGAAGGGAGAGTTACCGAGTCTTCAAATAAAAGACATTTATTTTTATTTGGATTCTACACAGTAAACCACTCTGTATATGTACCCAGTATAGGTGCGGCGTGATCTCCTATAAGTGCCAATAGAAAGAAAATGCTCTGCCTGTCGTGAAATGAAGGAGTTAATTTGATACATTTTCCAAATTTTTCCAAGGTGCTTCTAGTTTCAGAAGAATATATGATATAATGAATATTCAGGATAATAGACTGCATAACGGTTAATAATAATGCAGAAAACACCTCATTCAGACGTCTATGGTATAGTCCAGACTCATTTTACCTGCACTGATACATTGTAGCAAACTTTCAGAACAGAAGAGAGATTTGTATTGACCTAATTGAGGATTGTTCCACACTGAATTTAACTGTAGCAAACCCTCAGCTGTGAGAAGTATAAGGTCTGTACTGACTGTAAGAATGTAAACAAGGAGTGTTCCCTGTCACTGACCGCAAGCAGAGATATTTAAAATTATCAAAAATTGAAACACAAAGTGAATTAGAAAGTTCAAGAACTTTATTACAAACTTTATTTATATAAAACTGGGATTTATTTATTTTTAGATTAGGTTCAGCTTCCTGGTGGGCCACACATCTGGTGTAAAGGTCTATAGCAAGTGATTTGTTAAAGATGGTCGGGTCCATTTAGTAGGTACAAGTTCTTTGTCTGATAATTATAATTTGCCACAAGAAGCCTCGGTGATGTTATATGTCAGAATGTCGGCCTCCGGAGTTAGTGGATCTCGGGTGTTATTGTTGCCCATGCTCTTTGATTTTAAGCTGTAAATATTTACGGTGATGCCAGTTTTCTGAGCAGATTTTTGGACGCCTTCCAAGCGATTGTAATTACCATAAAGAACATAGCGGGAAAGGGCCGGACAATATCCCTATAACGGAGTCTGTGTAAGATTTAAAAATAGCACCCGGTGCTGAGACTTCTGAGCTGCCTTTATGTGCCGGAGCTTTGATGTCAAACTAAAACCACAAGACCCGCTGTTGTTTTAAGTTTGGCAGCTCGGCCAGATTCAGCACTCAATAGCTTTTCCAGCAAACAAGGGGGAAAAAAACACAAAAACACCCGTCTATAGAAATACAACTTTTTTTCTTTGCATTGTGATGATGGATTTTATGCTGCAAATATAAATCTGCTGGAAAGTTGGATTTTCTTTAGTAATTTAGAAATCCCCGGTCATTTTGTTATGTGCATGTTACAGCCATAGGAAAGATTGTAAGAAAGCTCCAGTATCCGCAACATCCTAATATAAAAGAGGACAAAGCCCATAACAGATCAGCAGATGCTCCGCCACTTCCCTGCAGCTTGTTCGGCGTGAATGCCGTGAGCGGAGGCTGTTGCTGCCCGTCAGTGCTGAAAAAGAATAGAAATTGATGCAATCCATTTTTCAGCGCGTATTGGTCGCGTGCCGGGCTTGGGAATGCTTTTACCGTGTGGCCGACTGAATGTGTGAAACTCCAGTGTAAAAGTTTCTCATGTGAATTCTTACCCCAAATCCTGATGTCTGAATAATAAATGATCCTCCTAAATTTTCTTGAACAATCGCATAGCAGCAGTTCATGTACGTATTGCATCATGTGACAGCCGCAGATCCCCATCGTCCTGTCTGATCCGCCGTTGTCACTGAGAGTTCTTCCAGATCTTTTCCTGTAGAATGCGGATGGGGTTATCAGTTTGCTGTGCAGCGATACAGAAGAAACTCCCAAAGTTTGGGACGTATACAATTATTATATCGTTATTAAATATGACATCAATCTGGATTGTAAGCCTCATTGGGGATCAACAGCGCTGTGGAATATGTTGGCGCTATATAAGCAATAGTCTAAGGGCAGTTGCACACGACTCTGTGCCACTCGGGCCGTTTTTCACACCATCCGATAGCTTTCACGGACCCATTTACTTTAGCGGGTGAATCGGGTCTGTGAAAACGGACCTGACTCTCCGATCCGTGGAAAGATAGAGCATGTCCTGTCTTTCCACGGACGGGACTCGGGCGGCAGACACGGTGGTGTGTATTAGGCCTCATGCCCACTTCAGTTTTTTCCTTCCGTTTTTGTCACAGAGAGCACCCTGAAGCCGTTCATTTCAATCGGCCATGCACACTTCCGTTGTTTTAACAGAACCGTGCGGCCGTTCCGTCAAAAGTAGTGCAGGTTCTACTCCTGCCCGTTTTTGACGGAACAGTCTCGGCCTTTGCATTGAATTTGGTCCGGGAAACAACGGACTGCACACGGAAGCCATCTGTGTGCAATGGGACCGTCATTAACGGCCGACGGAAGTGTGCACGAGGCCTTATGTTATGTCATCTCATTATGTTATTTCAATAACTTCCTATAGGAGATCCATCATGTACAATATAATTAGATACATAATTATCTTTTCCCCCATTCATTTGGCAATTTTCCACACCTTGAGAGGAGATTTACTGTCACATGATATAAGGGAAGGAGTTCACAGTTACGGGAGTGGAAATATGTGTTATGGAGATAATGGCAATGTGGTGCTACAATGTTGAAACCATACTGAAACAGTAACTACAATATGAGAAACACAGATCTATTTGTCTGGTAATACTGGGTGATCTGAACATCTCGGGAAATCTTTCTCTCCAGCTAAACATGACAGAATTATCCCATGTAACGTAATAACATTGTGTGAGCCTGTAGCTAATTGTACCATCCTTCCTCTGGGAAGTCATGAAATCCCCGCTATAATCTCGCTTCCTCTCTGATTTCTATCCGGCTGTGTCCAGTTTAACCTCCTCTGACCAGTAGAGGGCACTGGAGCTTAGATCAACACCCGCACAGTTGATTTTCATACAGCACAATGATATTGCCGTCTCTTAGCAGCAAGACACATTCCTGACCCGTCACCATCGTTGTTTGCTGATTATAGAATTATTGAACATCTCTTTATAACTTTTGCAACTCCAAATTTTTGTAACAAAAACGCTTTTTAAAGTAAATAAAGCATTCCTGTCATAGCAGAGATCCGGCAGCTGTGAGGACGACAATCCGCTATTTACTCCACGCGTGGGTTTAAGATGAACTGTAAATCAATCATTGATCGCTGGCTGGGACATACCACCGCTTTCTTATTGGTGGGGGTCTGACTACCTGGAACTCACTGATTCTCAGAATCAAGGATCAAAGTTTTTCCCTGCAAAGGGAAGGTCCTGGTCACGTACTGTGTAGGGAAATGAAACCCAGCGCCGTTCACTGAAATAAAGCTGTTTTGCGCTTCTTTACACTGCAGGTGGTTGGAAACCCTGCTGTGCAGGAAAAAGACCAAAACGGCTTGTGCCCCTTTGTGCTCGCGAAGGTCAGACCCCCTACCGAGCAAAATCTTATGGCTTACCCTAGTGGCATAACCTTATATGATGGGAATACCCCTTTAATAAATTTGCTAATCTGAGATCGGATAGTCAGTGGATCAGTTACAAGATGATTGATGTGTGACTCGCAACGACCAAGGTTTATTTCTATCCATTCGATCCCCTTTAATTCCTGAAACCCTGCACTTCGGGGCCAGCTGCGAGTAGATTTTAAGGGCAGCTCCTCGGATACAGCACATCTGCTTTGAATAATCAAAACAGGGAAACAAACAGGATTGTTAGAAAGAAAAAAGAGAGAAAATGAAAACGTAAACATTGTACAGCTGGAAATCCAGCGTTCGTACCTTTATTTTGAGAAGGGGAAATAGATCATTTGGGATCACGTGATTTTATTTTTACGACGCGCAGAGATGTTTAGGCGTTAATTACTGAGGATGCAGAAAATGATGCGGCCCAAAACATAATCCATCCGGAGACCCCTCCAGTTCTACATGGACACTGCGGGGTTAATGGGATAGATTGCCCCTTTACTGCAGAACATTGCTGAACTTTTTACTAGCTGTAATAATAATCGAAACATTATAGATCCACACGATAGATGAGATTTACAGCTGGGGTTAGTGGCAATAATGTTTTGTTTTTTTACGTTTATCATTTATTTATGTAAAATGTATAATATTACCTCTATGAGAAAGACCCTGTAGCATTTAATGCTTATGATGCTGGCAATGATAGATGTAGCGCAGTCTCTGCTGATAACGGTATGTGGCCTTTTTACATGATTATCCAGGATTTTCTAGATGTACGAGGCTGCGGATACTAAGGCGCCAGTGATGAGGGATTCTTCTTATAGGAGAAGCTTTGTGGCTGCTTCAAGGTCCTGAGTGTTGAACAGCAGAACTGACCATAATGTATACACCGACCTTCACCTATAGTCGGCCACAGCAAACCCAAAACATTTCTAGAATTTTCCATTTATTGCAGTAAAGACGGTCGGGTCCCTTCTCCATGGTTGTCATTGCGCGCTATAGTCACTTGGGCTTTGGCTCTCCACATCTGCTGTCGTCTGGCTCAGTGACTGTTCCTCAAATTGATGACCTGAGCCATTTAGTGTAATAAGTCTATGATATTCCTGCTAGTGGGTATATAACTGCGGATTGGATAAGGACAGGAGATCGTCCACACACACACATGTATTTTCTTCACACTAGAGACATGTCATCTTAGATATGCAGCGTCTTTAGTGTTTAATATTCTTGCCACTAAACTGTGGTGCTTGAAAGTTTGTGAACCCTTCAGAATTCTCTATAGTTATTTATTGAGAAAAATTATTCAATATCACATATCTGTGAGTGTCAAAAATATGTGAACCTTTAGGATTATCAGATAATTTGAAGGTGACATTAGAGTCAGGTGTTTTCAATCAATGGGATGACAATCAGGGGTGAGTGGGCGACCTGATCTATGTAAAGAACAGGGATCCGTCAAAGTCTGATCTTCACAACACGTGTTTGTTTACGTGTATCGTGGCACAAACAAAGGACATTTCTGATGACCTGAGAAGAAGAGTTGTTGATTCTCATCAGGCCGGAATACTTTACAAAACCATCTAATTTCACCTTCAAATTATCCTAAAGGTTCACAAACTTTTGCCACTCACAGATGTGATATTGGACCATCTGCTTCAATAAATAAATGACCAAGTCTAATATTTTTTTTTATTTGGTTCTCTTTATCTACTTTTTAGGACTTGTGTAAAAATCTGATGAAGTTTTAGATCAAATTTATGCAGAAATATAGAAAAATCTGAAGGGTTCACAAACTTTCAAGCACCACTGTATTTCATGCACCTTTAAATTGTGGCCTTAGGCTGAGCACTGAAGCTCCGTTACCAGCGTGCTGTGGGATGGTCCATCATGGGAGTGGGGGAGACTAAAATAACTGTATAATCTTATGGTGGAGTCGGACTTGGGAGACTATGGGGAGCTGGGGGTCCTTGGACAGCTGCAGCAAACTGGAACTGAAGGTGTAATGGTGTTTCCCAGGATTGCGTTCCGCTTTGTAATTGTTGGTGGTCTTTTTGCAGAATCATCTTATATCTAATCTTTAAGTGCGCCATTGTGCTCTGACACCATATTAACCAGTGGAAAATAAATTTCACTGCTGTCCACAACTCCCGCATGAAATAAATGGTTTTCCACTCCGGTCCTTGGTGCAGCTTCCAGGATACTTGGCCGAATGATTTTGTCAGCTTCTCATCGCTCGTATCTTCCCTTTGCGGGGTCGGATGCAGTCGCCACTTCTCCAGTCCTTGTTTATGTCTATTTTAGATACTTGGTGAGCTGTGACTATTGAGTCATGTCTACTTATATATCTTCTCATTACTTCTCGCTCGCCCATGCACCTTACCGGAGTCATTTCTCATTACTTCTCGCTCACCCATGCACCTTACCGGAGTCATTTCTATGAGGACCCCCCAGTGACTGATCTCCAGGGGTCCTAGATGTAACTGAATGACTTGTACTCTGTCCTGCCCAAAACAGGCTTTTTTTTTTTGAACTCTAGCAAATGATTTTAATTAAAAAGTTTTATATTTGGCCACAATTAATGTTTTCCAGAATCTTATAGACAAGTTCATTAATCTCTGCTGGATGATAATTCATCTTGGCAGCTGTGAGGGCGATTTTATGAGAATCTTGATGATGGACAGAGCTCATGAAATGTGCGGACAGCGTTCTGGGTGCTCTAGGTAGGAAAATGGAAAACAAAGCCAATGGAGAAAATCTAGAGGCTTCTGATAGATTTCAGCTTTGATACCACAGAGCTGATGTGTCTGCGGTTGTGTCATTATCTGTATGGCCATCATGCTTATTTCTGTGAGTATGAAAGCTCAGGCCCCGGCAATTGCTGAGACCCTGAAGCCACAAAGCAGACAACGGATTATACCGGGGTCACTAGGAGCGACTTCTCCAAATTACCAGATACTCTAATAAGAGATAAAATAGTGGAAATAAAGTCCCTGTTACACGGGGCAATGTCCAATTGAACACTTGTTCCCGATCATTGCCCTGTATAGATGGCGCAGCTGATCAGATTTTTTATGTGCCCCTAAAAATGGTCGATTGACGGCAGCACGTCTCCCCGGGTAAACAGGATGTTCTGCCAACAAGATGCAAATATATGGGGACAAACGATCGCATTATCCTGTTCCCATACTTTCCAAACGTTGCTCCAATTAAATGGCGCAAACTAGCGCAGATTAACAAGCTGTATTGTCGATCGACTGGTTTACTGGGCAGAAATTCTGCTTCTGTAAAAGGACACTAAGGCTCATGTGTGACACCCCTATAGGTTGAGGAAGGGATTACAGCTGCCTGGTGCTTTGACTGGCTTAGGGCCCCTTCACACTGCGTTTCTCCTGATATATGTGTTGGGAAAGCTTCTGGGCATATGTCAAATGTACCAATCGGCTCCTATTATACCGACGGAGGCCAGAAGAGCGTTATTTTGGCCTCATGGGGCAGTATATGTTGTGGATAATACTTTGCTTTTTGCTAGATATAATAGCGTAGTCGACTGTGTTATTCTATCTAGAAGCATCCCACAAAAACCATGAACCTATGTGAGACACCATTCTTTTCATGACGTGCCTGTTAAATGGCTGCCATAATTGTCTATGGCCACTATTAGTCAGTTATAGCCTCCGTTTAACGTAGATGTTGGGAGTGTTTCCCAACGTTAAATAGAGACCATAAACGCAGCGGGATGGGGGTCTTAGAGACTCCGTAGGAAGCAGCATACACTCCGTATTGGTACCTGGTCGGAGCCGTGTTTAGTGGATACAGATGGGATCTACTGGTTTAACCTTACTAAAGGGGTTATATACAGGACTAGAAACATGGCTGCTTCCTCCCAAACATAGTGTCACACCTGTCTGGGTGTGTGGCATTGTAACTCCGCACCGTTCACTTTAATGGAGTAGCTGCAATACCAGATACAACCCATGCACAAGTGTGGCGCTGTGTTTGGAAGGAAGCAGCCATGTTTAACCCTGCACAATCATGTTCTAGGACTATATATATATATATATATATATATATATATATATATATATATATAGGTCTGTTACGGTGATGAAGTTTATATGGTGTGTATCAGTCAAATAATAATACGCTGGGAAACATGATTAAAGAGGGTGTAGTAAAAAGTAAAGTTATAAATCTATAGTAATCTGTATGAGTAATAATTGAATGAGACTGAGACATCGATAAATCTGCTGATTACACAGAAAGGGTAACTGTCGGCTCCAGCAGTGACTGTCCAGGGACGTGAACTACCGGGATCCTCGGACACCTCCAGCATCACAACAAAATACCAAGTATCATGAACACAGTCGACCTTTCCTGCTCACGATGTAACTAGTGGAAATAAGAGCAAAAAGCACGGCGCCACATGGTGCAGGTCAATCAGGTTAGGCAAGTTAAGGATAGTAACATACCATGCTCACCTAATAATTGTGTGGAAACAAATATTGAGAAGTTAGTCACAAGGGTAATCCACAGGTGCTGCTGCCAAGATCCAGACCGGTTAACCAAGAGGTCACCGCTTGACATAATAATTGAAAAAATGGAAAAGGAAGGATCTTATGAGGCGCTGCTGCGTGGCTGATTGAAAAGAAGGGGAAATGGCAAGCAAAATATTTAAAATATATCTATTTATTACAAACAGTAGTGGCTACGCGTTTCAACGCTGTACCAGCGTCTTCCTCAGGCCATATACATCACACACAATGCAGCTCCTTATATATCATAGGGTATTTAGGAATCAAAATGTATATGGCCTGAGGAAGACGCTGGTACAGCGTTGAAACGCGTAGCCACTACTGTTTGTAATAAATAGATATATTTTAAATATTTCGCTTGCCATTTCCCCTTCTTTTCAATCAGCCACGCAGCAGCGCCTCATAAGATCCTTCCTTTTCCATTTTTTCAATTATCACGATGTAACTAAACACTTGCCGGCTGGGTTACGTTTAATCTTGATGTTCCTTTACTTTGGATTCCCTCAAGCCAGCGGTCAGCATTGCACCTTGCTCGGTATTTTATTCCTTATGACGGCGGTAGTGGCGGACTAGTGGACGGCTGCTGTATAGCGCTCACCCAGGACCTCATGTTCATCTTCACATATGGCTGAACTTCTCCCTTCACATATCATGGAATGTTCTTGTTTAGAAAACCAATCTCCTTTGATCAATTAATGTCCCGGCAGTTGCTTCGCACGGAGCCAAATCTTCCGTAGAATCTCACTGTCACATTTATGTAAACCCTCATCTTTTTAAGAAAACATTTATTAATATATCTTGTAAAAAAAAACAAACATGTCAACAAGTGGTAATGATTTAAGGCAGAGTTTTTGGTCCCCTCGTTCCATAAATATGAGGAAGACTAAAGAGAACAAATTGTGTTCAGCGGAGATGAGACTTGTCCGGGGTCCATGTCTGGCTCTAGTGCCACCAGGAATGCTGAAATCTGCTCATAAATGGGATATCGGCATCATTTCATACTTATGGATGTCATGGAGACTTTAAAGTGACTTTACCCTATTACTTTTTTCTCGTGGTTGACCTCACTACATAACTAGGGGGTTCAGAGCTGCTCTTTGAAGAGTGATCTCTTGTTGCTGCGTTTGGTGACTTTTCCATAACACTTCGCAATCACACAGAGAGGTAGAAAAACAAAACCGCTGTGAAGCTTCAGATCTGAGCCTCGTACCTATTCGCGATCAGGCCTGGCTTCATCTTCTTACAAACACATGAAGACGTTGCGCCGCAGTGATGTTGCTAATTAGCAGCGAAATCGTGTTTTTTATTATCTTACTATATGTTACTTGGTTGCTTCACATCTTACACTTCTTTTAAGTTCCATAATACCTTCAGGCTTCTGCTGGAGTCCGCCAGCACTGAGATGACGGTCACACCACGTACAACTTCTCGTTATGAAAGACAAACAGGCGATTCATGGGACGAGCACCCGTGTAGTGTAAGAATTGATGAAGGATCAAATAGATGAACTCGCACCTTTTTCAGGTTGTGTAAGACAGACAGAGCCCTGTGTTGAAGCAATGATTAATCCACATGTAAGCCGGAACTTTCTACACTGGGGCAGCTCACTTGGATTATCCGTTCCAGATGAACAGTCAGCAAATGCGGATACAAAAAAACAGAAAAAGATGGAAGGAACGCTCCTAGTGCATTACTGGCATTTAAAGAACAAGTCAATGTAATCTAGTCGGCAAATGCTCTCACCTTGTAGTGTTGTACTATCAGTATATGATATTTCACCCCATACAACTTGACAGGAGTGTTTTTTTTTCTTTTGTTGCATCAGCAGAAACCCACATATGATGTCACAGCAGCTTACCTGAACAAGAGACATTTGTGATGTCACCGCTATGTAACGATCTACAACCCCCACGCACGCATTCTTTGCTGGGCTGAATAGGCATGGTTTTTCCAATAGGGGTGTAAGGTGCTGCCTGATATCTCTGATAGTAACACAACTCCTGCTCGTCTTTTTCTGGTATTCCTAAAAATAAAAAGTGGCAATGTATCACACGGCAGGGATTTTAATGTTCTGATGCTTGACTGAGATCTAGAGAGTGTTGGATCTGTAACCAGTGCAGCTGCCTCCACCGACTGCCGGCCCTGCACCATAATCCATAAGTGAGAGCTGTAAATTATAGGCCATCTTTATCTTCAATTTCTGCAATAAGAATATGTATGGAAATATCACTGAGGGTCTTGTCAGGGATGAAGGGTTTTTGGCACCCTCTGATATTCATGACTTATTTTTATGGCGTGTTTGCCAGCTGCTCTTTATATTGTGGACTGTAAATAACACATCGCTGACCTGTGTGATGTAGAACCTGCTCTCGGTGAGATGGGATGAGCAGGCCGCTGGTCTACCACTCATGGATGTAATGCATATCACAAATGCGGCCATGTCAAGTGACGCTGACAACCCGTGTCCGAGAGGAAAATCGCACATAAAATTGGTGTCCCGAAGGGGCCATTTCTGCAGTTTCCACCCTGTAACATGGCTGGAAATGTTGACCCGTAATACCCATTGAATATTCAGGCCCGTTAGTTATCCGTCCCTCAGCTGCAGGTTTTACGGAGCTGTCACCAGTCCTAGCGCTCTGGTTTTCCTTCCTGTCAGACATTCTTCAGTTCTGTCGGCTGAATTTCCTCCTCTAGCCCCATGTTTGCACCTGAGATGTCTTTTGTAATTTAGAGTAGCTTTGCCCTCCTTCCCTCTCCCGGTGAAACAACATATCATCTGCCGGGTCCCTGCAGATCCCTAAGAAATCTTAGCATCTCTCCCTTGTCAAGCCGCCTCTCAGAAGCTTTCAGCAATGTGTACGGGCTGCGTAGGTGCAGAAATGTTATCACCGCTGTTCTATGATAAAGATTACGACACATCTGCTAAATTTACAAAGAAATGGAAAGTGTCCCAGCGCAACATCTCTGAGTTTCTTCATTAATCACAGGACAGAACAAGTGTAGAAATGGCCTTAAATAATCACTGACACGGATCAAGTGCAGATACAGTACAGAGCGCCTTCACCTACGTGCACCGGGTGCCTGTTACTCTTCTTGTGTTTGTTGCCTTTGGTTATGACACATTAGTTTCGCCATGTTTATTTACAACATAATATAATTAAATTTTTATGTGAAATTTGTAAAACTTGAAAGTAAAGATTACACTACAGTAGACTATAAGGGAGTTTCAAGGAGTCTGAAAAATCTAGCCTAAAGGTAGGAAATGGGATTAAAAAATAAATACATAAAAAACAAAAACAATACTTATCTGTTAAATCCAACGCCACTGCTCCGGTGATCCTTCTGGTCTTTGTTTGCTCTGATTTGCCCCACATCCAGGGGACTGCTGCAGCCAGTGACGGACCTCATCGGTGTTGTGCCGTACATGTGAATAGCTGAAGTGGTCGTAAAATGTACAGCACGTTATCGCTGCAGTGAAGTAAACAAACACGAGCATCGTCTCTGGATTATTGGTTATTTTATCACATTTTCTACTGTCAGGCTAATTTTCCTGAAAACCCCTTTAGGCTTCTGTTGGGCTGAATGTACACAAATAAGCGCTGCACCAGTTGTTATCTCATGATGTCACTTGAGGTGCCATCACCGTGATGAGTCCAGTGTTCATGTCTTTTCCTTCAGTTCTCTGGCTTTGTTTAGCTTCTTCGCTTATGTCGCTGAACTGGTGTAACATAAGAAAATGGCTTCTCTGGTGTCGCGCTGTTCGCTCCTGTCAGTACCAATACTGTGTAGAAGTACAATTTGCTTCTACGGTCAGTGGACGTCTTTCCTGATAATACCCATTGCCCCATGTCCCTGACGTCAGGACATGTTGGAGTCAGACCCCAGGTGAGAGTCCAGACACAGTACTAAACCGTTTCCATAATGTCGTTGTATCCAGCCCAGCGATGGCCGTGTCAGCACATATCATCTTTTGTCATCCAGAGATTTATTTTCTCCTCTGTAATTTGAAAGGTGAAGGCTGCTTCCTGGCAGATGGAGGCAGTGACTGGGTCACTGTGATGCTTCATTACTGAGGTGGGACAATGCACAAATATGTATGAGATAATCCCTCTAAACCAAAGCCTGCAGCAAACACGACTGTTATGGGAGCACCGGATCAGGGACATGCAATATTCCTGATTATAAGACCTTTCTAGGACAAGCGGTTTTTGTGGCTGTCGCAGAGATATGAGACGCTATGTACACCTTTAAAATATACTTTTTTTTTTCATTAAAAAAAACAAAACAAAACCTATCATTGTGTTTGGTTCAAATTTATTAGGCTATGTTCACACGGGGTATTTTGCCGAGTTTTTTGACGCGGAAACCGCGTCGCAAAACTCGGCAAAAACGGCCCGAGAACGCCTCCCATTGATTTCATGCCCTATCTTCGGGCGCTTCTGCCTCTGACCTCCCATTGACTTCAATGGGAGGCAGGAGAAAGCGTATTTCTCGCTGTTTTATGCCCGCAGCGCTCAATGGCCGCGGGCAAAAAACGGCGCGAAAATTGGCGTGCAGGGAGAGGAATATCTGCCTCAAAGTTCCAAACGGAATTTTGAGGCAGATATTCCTCCCCCAAAATACTCCGTGTGAACATAGCCTTAAAGTGTAGCTAAATGTTTGAAAAACTTCTGACATGTTAGAAGTTTGGATTGGTGGGGGTCCGAGTACTGAGACCCCCACCAATCGCTAGAATGAAGCACTCGTGTGAGCGCTCAGCCGTTTTGTGTCTGTTCGGCTATTTCCGGAAAGCCGATGTATTGGAGTACGGGCTCATAGACTTTCTATTGAGTCCTTACACGATACATTTATTTCTGAAAAAAGCCGAACAGACACAAAGCGGCTGAGCGCTCACACGAGTGCTTCATTCTAGCGATTGGTGGGGGTCTCAGTGCTCGGATCCCCACCAATCCAAACTTCTAACATGTCACTAAGACATGTCAGAAGTTTGTCAAACGTTTATCTACACTTTAATAAAAAAATATTTTTACTTTTTGAGATACAGCTGCTTTATATCTTTTATACTGAGTATCATGTCCTGAGACCTGAATCTGTCTGGCCAGCAGGACTGACGTGTTCAGTGTCAGAGGTTCCCGCAGGCTCCATCTGTTATCGATCACATCTAAGTTCATAACTTAGATGTGATCGATAACAGATGGATCCCGCGTGTCGTAGACCCGTGAATTGACGGATACAGGTTTCAGTGCAATATACAGCTGCTCTGTATACAGGATACAAAGCAGCTGTATCTTAAAAAGTTAAAATAATTTTTAATAAAAAGTATTTAGAAAGTTGCCCCAAACACACACTTTTTTTTTTTTTCCTAAACTATTTCAAAGGTGTGCATAGCCTTTAAGAAAAAACATGGAATGGGGACTAATAGAAACATGGAAGAAATTCTTAGACATATGTGGCAGTAATAAGTTTTCTCCTGCGAGACATAGTTGATATTGTTTCCCTTCCCCGTCATGAAGACTTTCACTAAGGCTTGCCATGCACATGAGACAATCTATTTTGGCAGCTAGAAGGATCAGGCATGTTGGATTTCATCCCCGGGAGAGAAATATCTGACGGAGGTGTCTGGCAGCGGCTTATCTCCCTCTGTAGTAAAAATGCATGCTTGGCCGATCCAAGCGTGCATGATTATGGGTGGTCGGCTTTACTCTGGTCTGTTAAAACCTTCATGTATAATTTGGATATTCAGAACATCAAGTGTAAGTCAGATGCCTGGTAAACACTAAAGCCGGCCATACACATAAGATCGCTGTCGGCTTAACCGCCCTTATCACGACCATGCTCAGCTCAGTGTGTATGTTTATGCAATATGGCAGGGGTCTGCAACCTACAGCACCCGTGCCACAGCTGGCACTCAGGGCCTTGATCTCTGGCACGCTCTCCCCGTGCCTAGGGCTGTTGTATGCTGCAGCGCTGAATACAGTATGAGAGAGCAGGGAAACGGTGGCAGAGCCGGTTAGAGTGAAGGGAGCGCTGCTTCCTTAGGATGGCAGAGTGGCATTTCCGTTTGAACTATCAGATCAAGCGCCACTCTGCCTTGCTGTTTGTGTTTCTCGGTGCTGAACACTGGGCGGCGCTGTGTTGTGTGTTTGGCAAAGACACAATGTAGCACCGCTCTTCTCCTCAGCCATGACAAGACTCTCTGTGCTCTTGGTCGTTGTCGCTGCCGCCGCCATTACAGGTTTACCTGTGAAATAAGAGCTACAAGTTATGAAGTTATATTATAAATCACTGAAGATATAAAAAAAATTGGCAGCTTTTTGTCAGCCCCCCAAGCTGGTGTTTAGCACCCCCCCCTCCCCCCAGGAAAATCTCTGCATCCACCCCCTTCCCACAATCTGGTGATTAGTAGCCGCTCTCTCCTGTGAGCACCCCCACAATCTGGTTATTAGTAGGCACTCTCTCCTGTGAGCACCCCCATAATCTGGTGATTAGTAGCCACTCTCTCCTGTGAGCAGCCCCCACAATCTGGTGATTAGTAGTCGCTCTCTCCTGTGAGCACCCCCATAATCTGGTGATTAGTAGCCGCTCTCTCCTGTGAGCACCCCCACAATCTGGTGATTAGTAGCCGCTCTCTCCTGTGAGCACCCCCACAATCTGGTTATTAGTAGCCGCTCTCTCCTGTGAGCACCCCCACAATCTGGTGATTAGTAGCCGCTCTCTCCTGTGAGCACCCCCACAATCTGGTGATTAGTAGCCGCTCTCTCCTGTGAGCATCCCCATAATCTGGTGATTAGTAGCCGCTCTCTCCTGTGAGCACCCCCACAATCTGGTGATTAGTAGCCGCTCTCTCCTGTGAGCATCCCCACAATCTGGTGATTAGTAGCCGCTCTCTCCTGTGAGCACCCCCACAATCTGGTGATTAGTAGCCGCTCTCTCCTGTGAGCACCCCCACAATCTGGTTATTAGTAGCCGCTCTCTCCTGTGAGCACCCCCACAATCTGGTGATTAGTAGCCGCTCTCTCCTGTGAGCACCCCCACAATCTGGTGATTAGTAGCCGCTCTCTCCTGTGAGCACCCCCACAATCTGGTGATTAGTAGCCGCTCTCTCCTGTGAGCATCCCCACAATCTGGTGATTAGTAGCCGCTCTCTCCTGTGAGCACCCCCACAATCTTGTGATTAGTAGCCGCTCTCTCCTGTGAGCACCCCCACAATCTGGTGATTAGTAGCCACTCTCTGCTGTGAGCACCCCCACAATCTGGTGATTAGTAGCCGCTCTCTCCTGTGAGCACCCCCATAATCTGGTGATTAGTAGCCACTCTCTCCTGTGAGCAGCCCCCCACAATCTGGTGATTAGTAGCCGCTCTCTCCTGTGAGCACCCCCACAATCTGGTGATTAGTAGCCGCTCTCTCCTGTGAGCACCCCCACAATCTGGTGATTAGTAGCCGCTCTCTCCTGTGAGCACCCCCACAATCTGGTGATTAGTAGCCGCTCTCTCCTGTGAGCACCCCCATAATCTGGTGATTAGTAGCCGCTCTCTCCTGTGAGCACCCCCACAATCTGGTGATTAGTAGCCACTCTCTCCTGTGAGCACCCCCATAATCTGGTGATTAGTAGCCGCTCTCTCCTGTGAGCAGCTCCCCACAATCTGGTGATTAGTAGCCGCTCTCTCCTGTGAGCACCCCCACAATCTGGTGATTAGTAGCCGCTCTCTCCTGTGAGCACCCCCACAATCTTGTGATTAGTAGCCGCTCTCTCCTGTGAGCACCCCCACAATCTGGTGATTAGTAGCCACTCTCTGCTGTGAGCACCCCCACAATCTGGTGATTAGTAGCCGCTCTCTCCTGTGAGCACCCCCATAATCTGGTGATTAGTAGCCACTCTCTCCTGTGAGCAGCCCCCCACAATCTGGTGATTAGTAGCCGCTCTCTCCTGTGAGCACCCCCACAATCTGGTGATTAGTAGCCGCTCTCTCCTGTGAGCACCCCCACAATCTGGTGATTAGTAGCCGCTCTCTCCTGTGAGCACCCCCACAATCTGGTGATTAGTAGCCACTCTCTCCTATGAGCACCCCCATAATCTGGTGATTAGTAGCCGCTCTCTCCTGTGAGCACCCCCACAATCTGGTGATTAGTAGCCACTCTCTCCTGTGAGCACCCCCATAATCTGGTGATTAGTAGCCGCTCTCTCCTGTGAGCAGCTCCCCACAATCTGGTGATTAGTAGCCGCTCTCTCCTGTGAGCACCCCCACAATCTGGTGATTAGTAGCCGCTCTCTCCTGTGAGCACCCCCACAATCTGGTGATTAGTAGCCGCTCTCTCCTGTGAGCACCCCCACAATCTGGTGATTAGTAGCCACTCTCTCCTGTGAGCACCCCCATAATCTGGTGATTAGTAGCCGCTCTCTCCTGTGAGCACCCCCACAATCTGGTGATTAGTAGCCGCTCTCTCCTGTGAGCACCCCCATAATCTGGTGATTAGTAGCCGCTCTCTCCTGTGAGCACCCCCACAATCTGGTGATTAGTAGCCACTCTCTCCTGTGAGCACCCCCATAATCTGGTGATTAGTAGCCGCTCTCTCCTGTGAGCACCCCCATAATCTGGTGATTAGTAGCTGCTCTCTCCTGTGAGCAGCTCCCCACAATCTGGTGATTAGTAGCCGCTCTCTCCTGTGAGCACCCCCATAATCTGGTGATTAGTAGCCACTCTCTCCTGTGAGCACCCCCATAATCTGGTGATTAGTAGCCGCTCTCTCCTGTGAGCACCCCCACAATCTGGTGATTAGTAGCCACTCTCTCCTGTTAGCAGCTCCCCACAATCTGGTGATTAGTAGCCGCTCTCTCCTGTGAGCACCCCCACAATCTGGTGATTAGTAGCCGCTCTCTCCTGTGAGCACCCCCACAATCTGGTGATTAGTAGGCGCTCTCTCCTGTGAGCACCCCCATAATCTGGTGATTAGTAGCCGCTCTCTCCTGTGAGCACCCCCACAATCTGGTGATTAGTAGCCGCTCTCTCCTGTGAGCACCCCCATAATCTGGTGATTAGTAGCCGCTCTCTCCTGTGAGCACCCCCACAATCTGGTGATTAGTAGCCACTCTCTCCTGTGAGCACCCCCATAATCTGGTGATTAGTAGCCGCTCTCTCCTGTGAGCACCCCCATAATCTGGTGATTAGTAGCTGCTCTCTCCTGTGAGCAGCTCCCCACAATCTGGTGATTAGTAGCCGCTCTCTCCTGTGAGCACCCCCATAATCTGGTGATTAGTAGCCACTCTCTCCTGTGAGCACCCCCATAATCTGGTGATTAGTAGCCGCTCTCTCCTGTGAGCACCCCCACAATCTGGTGATTAGTAGCCGCTCTCTCCTGTGAGCACCCCCATAATCTGGTGATTAGTAGCCGCTCTCTCCTGTGAGCACCCCCACAATCTGGTGATTAGTAGCCACTCTCTCCTGTTAGCAGCTCCCCACAATCTGGTGATTAGTAGCCGCTCTCTCCTGTGAGCACCCCCACAATCTGGTGATTAGTAGCCGCTCTCTCCTGTGAGCACCCCCACAATCTGGTGATTAGTAGCCACTCTCTCCTGTGAGCAGCCCCCCACAATCTGGTGATTAGTAGCCGCTCTCTCCTGTGAGCACCCCCACAATCTGGTGATTAGTAGCCGCTCTCTCCTGTGAGCACCCCCACAATCTGGTGATTAGTAGGCGCTCTCTCCTGTGAGCACCCCCCCACAAGTTGGTGTTTAGTGAGTTTTTTGTGAGCTGCGCACGTCACTTGAAACATCCAAAGAAGATGCGCAGTCCCTTTTTTATCTGTTGGACATCACTTCCAGAGACATGTGACTGTTTAAAGATTGTATTGGCAATGTTGTCAGTCTTTGGGTCGACGTATCTGTGTGAGCAGATCTTTCTCACACATGAATTCCGTCCTCGGCCCTCTCTGAGGCCATTGTTTCAGATCCGTTGCCTCGTATGCACCACAGATGGATCATCTTTGCAAAGAAAGTCCGGGACAAGTCTCACACTGAGATGTAACTTTAATTCATCGATTTATATCACATACATAGCTACAGTTTGTGTCATATGACGTTCTTTTTTGCATGTCACACCGAGTACTTTTTTTTATTTATTTTTTTTTTTTTTTATCGGCACACCATACAAAAATGCCATACCTGCAATATGAAGACAATCCACTAGCAGACACCTCTACTACGTCTCTGGTAGTGAAGAGTGATCGCTCAAGACTATGGAGGATGCAGAGAAGGAGTATAATGTATAACGAGAAATGACATTTCCATTCTGTAATACATAAATGCCGTCGTCTTGGATATCTAAATGTTAACTCTTAACGTCAATGGAATTCCTGCACACCCGTGAATCTGATCTCTCCCACGTTCCGCTTCTGATAGGTGATATATTTGGGCTTTTGCTACCGGATTCCTTTACTCGTTAGGGCTGGACGGTATCGTACGTTATCTGCAGACCACACTAATGACTTGCTGCGTGTCCATATAACACAAACATAGAGGGATGGATACATGTTTATTTACATGCTGCAAAATTCCTTCTACTAGGCATCAATGGGATCTGGCAGGTGGTGAATTATCACATATTCTGAGTTATTGGACCGTTAAATAAAATTCACTTGTAAGGTGAGAGCCTTCAGGAAGATCAGGATTACCTCGGAGTCTACTGACGTAACTTTGTATTTCTAATAAGAGGAATTCTCTCTGCTCAGTCTTCTCACACTTTCAGAATTTGATCAGGATTTAGGTGTGTATTCTGTGCCAAAATCGTCAGTAAATCCGCTGACATTCTGAATTCAATGCAAGTGAAAGGGGTTTTCCGACCCCATTATCTGTGTAGCATTTGAGGATTAGCTCCATACAAATACAATGGGGCTACTCCGCGTGCGGATCTGCTGGCACATTCATGGCAGAAGTCCAAGTTCCGTTTTGGATTCCTCCAGCAGATTTTCTCTAAAATCCACAGCGGTTTTGCCTAAGGCAAATCTGACACATGTGCACGCAGCCCTGTGCTGGATGTAGGATAGAGCACATAGTGATTTTGTGGTGGCAGATTTCGGGTTTGGGACAGATTCATCTTCCAGCAGCATTTCTTTCTGCTTAATAAGACAAGTCGTATGTTATAGATTAGAATGAAAGACAGTGACCTGTTTTGGCTGCAGACCGGTCATGTTTGGCCGACCTCATCAGCCCCTTTCCTCTCGGCTATAACATTTCAGGAATATATTAGAACCAGTTTTGTATATTTACACAAGTCTGTGTGAGGCATTCGTTTTATTGTAGTGTCTATCACCTCAGTATAAAGCCAGATCCATGAAATACCATTTTCTTCCATCCAGCCACAGCTCTAAAGGGGAACTATGGTCTTTAATTAGAGAGGTTCACTTCGATTGTGATCTCTGCCGCACGTTCCTCTTGTGTTTTAGATTTGGATGGCTATTTCTCATTTTATGGCCTCTATACGTAGTAGATCTCCCGTCCGGATTTGCGTGTGGAAAATCTGCAGCGGAAGACTTGCAGGCGAGTGGGTGAAATGTAAAAGTATCTCATCCACATGCTGCTAAAGATTTTCCGCACGGAAATCACTCTATGCTGCAGATTTTCACACTAAATCAGATTTCACCTTTTCGAATGTAGAAGTGACATCTGCAGCAAACGTGTGGATTGTGAGGCAAAAATGCTGTGGATACGCTGCGGAAAATCAACAACAAATTCGCTAGATGAGTGGCAATAACTTATGGGATCGCAATGTTCAGATTTCTTCTTTAACCCCTTAATGACCAGCCTATTTTAGACCTTAATGACCAAGCCATTTTTTACGTTTTCCCATCGTCGCGTTCCAAGAGCTATAACCTTTTTATTTTTGCGTCGACATCGCTGTATAAGGTCAAGTTGTACTTTTTAATAGCACCATTTTGGGGGACATATTATTTATTGATTAACTTTTCTTAACTTTTTTTTGGAGGGAATAGAAAAAAACCTGAAATTTTGTCACTCTTTTTCGCGTCTTAAATCTACGCCGTTTACCGTGTGGTATAAATAACCCAATAACTTTATTCAGCGGGTTGTTACGATTGCAACGATACCAAATTTGTATAGTTTTTGTATGTTTTACTACTTTTACACAGTAAAAACACTTTTTTTTTCAAAATTATTTGTTTTTGTGTCTTCATATTTGAAGAGCCGTAACGTTTTTATTTTTTCGCCGATGCGGTTGTATGAGGGCTTTTTTTTTGCGGGACGACTTGTAGTTTTTATTGGTACCATTTTGGAGTAGATGCGACTTTTTGATCACTTTTTATCAAATTTTTTTAAAGTCAGGATTCACAGAAAACAGCAATTCTTCCATAGTTTTTTATTTAATTTTTTACGGCGTTCACCGTGCGGGTTAAATAATGTAATAGATTTATAGTCGGGGTCGTTACGGACGCGGCGATACCAAATATGCGTAACTTTTTAACTTTATTTTGTTTTTTTAATAGTAGAGCATTTTGGAATGGGAAAAGCTGGGTTTTTCATTTTTTTTAAAAAAAATTTTTAAATTAACTTTATTAAACTTTTTTTTTACTTTTTTACTAGTCCCACTAGGGGACTATAATATGCGATACTGCGATCGCTATTGTAATACACTGCAATACTTTTGTATTGCAGTGTATTACTGCCTGTCAGTTTAAAACGGACAGGCATCTGCTAGGTCATGCCTCCGGCATGATCTAGCAGGCAGTTGCTCCAGGCAGACCTGGGGGCCTTTATTAGGCCCCCGGCTGCCATTGGAGAAACAGTCACTCGGCGATCGTGTCGGTGGGATGAGAGGGAGCTCCCTCCCTCTCTCCAAAACCACTCAGATGCGGTGCTCGCTATTGCAGCTGAGAGCAGGGAGATTTGACGCTCCCTGCTCTGTTTACTTTATCCTGATGCAGCGCCGTGAAAAGGCATATGCATCAGAATAAAGCCCGTTGGTGGCCGCCGTTAAAAGGCGTATTGGCGGTCACTAACGGGTTAAGGTGATGACTAGCTAAAAAGATTCAGCCTTTCAGGTGACATCCCATGACTGGAAATTTTAGAGATTTACTATGAAATGTTACTGCAGTTCCCTCGTGTTTGGGTCACGTTTTCTCCACATTGTCCAGCTTATTACAAGCGCTGGAATTGTAGAATTTACAGAGAAAATAAATAGAATTTGCTGTTTGTTTTTCTACAAGTCCGGCTGCTTCTGATTACACCAGATATTGAATGTTTTTACATGATCAGCGTAATCGAAAGGACAATCTGATCTTTGCTCAGAAAAATATTGACACCGTCTTATGTTATGCCGTGCAAAGATAACTGATGGACTTGCTGCATAAATTCTCAATCTGGCACTGACTGTTTCACAGATCTGGCGCGGTTGGTAATGAGGTGTGTGGCTTCCCACGTTGGTGCAGTACATTTGGAGATTCTGTGTCTTTGTAGGTTTTTTCTTTATGCTTGACTGTTGCCGCAACCTTCCAAAAGCAATGCATTGTAGATGGCAGCAAGCTATATAATACAGGCGCTATGATTGTTTAGAGAAAATCCGGTCTCTGACCTGTGATTTTGAGGCTCTGAGCCCCACTGATTTTTGCACATTCTATAATTGAAGATAACTAGGTGCTGCACTTTCAGGACCTTCCTCCTGAATCGTCATACAACTGCTGTTCCCTGCGTTACTTTCCTGCACAGTGTGAGCTTTGCTCATCCCTCTGTCATGTCCAGCTGCACCTAATAGGACCCAGACTGAGAGTGACAACGAGGGGGCACTAGCACTGACCGGAAGGGAGAAGAGCCCAGGGAGCAGGCTGACACGATCACATAGACTTATAAGCTGAGAAGGAGACAGGGAGAGCAGACCACAGCTGAGAGATCTCCTGGACTTGAAGAACAGTCAATGAGAGGTCTAGAGAAGTTTTTGGGAAAGACTAAACATTCGGATCCTGAAGAAATGTGACATTTGTGGCTGGATGTTTGAAGTTAAGAGGAGTGATTTATTCTATTCCACCAAGGAAGGAAAACTGTTCTGAAAGAATCATCTCTTAATGGAAATGTAATCGCACCCGTCGTATAATCAATAACATCAGAATGTATATAACACAGTGGCCTATAGTGTGTAAGTGGCACTTCATCAAGTACAACATCTGTGAATTCATTTCAGGATTTTAGACTTGGCATCTTAAGCTCATATGTGACTGTCCGTGGCCAGGGAGCTGGATCACATAGGAAATAATACATCTAAGTTGTAAGTATTTTTTCCAGGCCTGTGCTGACCTCAGTAATTGTATTTTCTGCACACATTTGCACTTTTTGGTGACTTCATTGTTCTCTATGTTCATGGCTGGTAAAGCATCTGCCAGTTTCCAGCAATGTAATGCAGCTGGGCAGCACCTGCACATCCCGGTCAATGACTCGCGTGTATGTCAGACTGTCCTAATGAAATCAGCCTCCTACCTGTCAGCGCTCCCATAACGAAGAAATGATTCCTCCACCCGAGGATTATTCTTCAAAACCTTCTGATCATCTGAACCATCACCTGGTGCAAAAGGCTCTTTGTGAAATGTTTCCTATCTGACAATATTAATAATGATCTTAGGTGAGTCGAGAAGCCTCTCCCCAAGTCACAAACCAGGATCCATCGTGCCTCCGATGATGGGCACATATTAGTTTTGTAAAGATTGCATTTATTGCTTGTGTTATGCTATTTGTTATCTGTTTAAACATTCTCATATTTATTCATGTTATAGTAAGAGCAAGTTCACATGTAGTGTAAATACTGCGGATTTTCCACAGTGGATTTTGTTGCGGAAAATCCGCAGCATAATACAGAAGCAGCAGAGTGGATGACATCTGCACAAATCTCATACGCACGCTGGGTAAATGATTAAAAAAAACAACCAAACGCTCAGAAATGAACCTGCGGTGCAGTTTATTAATCCGCAGCATGTCAATTGTATTTGCGTAATCACTGCTTTTTTGTTGCAGGTTTTCCTCATTGAATTCAAAGGGGAGGTAAAACCTGCAACAAATGTCAGATGTTGCCATTTGTGCAGCGTTAAAGCTGCGATTCTACCGCAAAAATGGCAACTCAGGAAAAAAAAATTCTTATACTTACCCAAACATTCTGTGTTTCTTCGTCCAGGCCGACCTCCTAGGATGACGTTTCATCCCATGTGACCGCTGCAGCTGTCACATGCGATAAAACATCACCCCAGGGTTGCATAACACCATGGTAAGTATCCATTTTGCATTTTTTTTTGCATTTTTCATTGCAGGATTTCCGCTGCGGACATTCCGACCGAAAAACTGCACCACAATTTGGTGCCGTTTTTTGGGCTGGAATTACCTGTAACGACCAGGGTGTTCTTTTACGCAGCTAATCCGCCCTGTGTGAACGTAGCCTAACCTGTACAAATAGCCAGTATCCGCATTAGGACTGCAACCTAATGCTTCCGGCTGTATGGGGTGATGGATGTGCGGTACAGTCATAAACATCTGATCTGTGTTGTGAAAAGCTTCTCTACTATATTCAAGAGAGTCTACAAAAATATTCTCCGTTTGCTCAGTATTTGGTAGTGACATTCTCGTGTGATGAGTGAGAAGAGGACGTTTCAAATGTTACATAAAGTTGAGCTCCATATAATACCATGACAAGGATCAGCCGAGCATTCAAGTTATAAACCCCCTGAGCAATAGGGGAAATCTAGGGGCCGATGTGGAAAATCTGTTACTTCATTCAAACAATTTCCGAAGCATGACTGAAGAGGAGACCCCGGACGCTTATGCGTTTCGAGCAAATATGTTCTTAATCATCGCAATACATCTTAATAAGACGGACATTATTTGTAGTCGCCTGTTCTCATTATACCTCGTATCTTAGCCATTGAAATCATAATATACAGATGCAGCCATCAGAAGCGTGAAAGGGTTTTTACAAAATACGGCTATATATTTATCATGAAAATGTGAGAATGTTAATAACCAGACTTTATGATAAGATGTACTGGTGAATATAGTTCTATAAGCATTGATAAATGCAAATATACAGTGCAATATTACTAGTACTGTAGCTTTAAGATCAAGGGTGCTGTGATTGGTCCATTGTTTATTTAGAATGCTGTGCTTCTTACTATCACGTATTTGGAAACACGTAAGTGTCCGGGGTCTGTGTTCTGTCATTACATGCTGCAAATACCACCAACAACACCGAATGTAGAGACGAGCCGGGGGGGGGGGGGGGGGATTGATGAGAATTCCCTGAAAAGAGAAGTTCGTAGGTCTTATTTTCTGCATGGACGTGTTAGGGCTCTGGCTGATGTGATCGCAGTCGGTCCGCTCTGACTTTCAGCACTTACATTTAGACGATTTTTTTTCTCATTTTCCTTATTTATAACCTCTGGTAATTGCTGCCGTCAGTATCAAAACAAGAGTCATTTATGTGATAACGATCGCTCTCCGGCACTCGCTTAGCAAAACATTTACTCAGTGCTGAGGATTTGCTGGGGGTGATCCTCAGGACTTCCTGTGCCGAGCGCCTTCTCCGAAGGTCCTTTCAGGTTTCCACCCAGGCCATTCAATATGGTCATTATTGAGCTTCATGGCCTTGTCTCTGCTGAATTAATCGTCCACTCAGTGAGCAGCGAACCTAAGGGACGGGACAGGTCAGCGCCACTGTTCATCGAGGAACAATCGTGTTTTTTTTGTAAATTGTCCACAGGAAAGGTTAGGACAGGATACATACTGGTGTATGGTGCGTTCTGTGTCTGAGGGATATGCCACCAATGTGTGATTAATGGGGTCCTGACTGCCGGGACCCCCATCAGTAGCTGCCCTTGTCTGTGTGCAGGGCAGGTGAATATTTTGTAAATTGTGATTACATGTTATAAAATGTTATCGTGAATGCAGGTTTGACCCTGAGCCAAGGTCTTGGGACCACTCTGGGACCGCATTAATATGTTGTAAAGGATCTGCCAGGCACTACGTCTGGGTATACTCCCAGGATTAATCAGTCGACACCTGAGGCCAGACCTCTGAGACTGACACCTGCTCCCACCAATCAGGGTGGCAGGCTCAGGAGTGGGAGAGCCTGGATTTTATCACCGATTTGCCTCCATCTCAGGGCAAGTCGGTGGTGTGGGTTGTAGTAGACCGCTTCAGCAAGATGTGCCACTTTGTGCCCCTTAAGAAACTACCTAACGCCAAGACGTTAGCTTCTTTGTTTGTGAAACACATTCTGCGTCTCCATGGGGCCCCAGTCAATATTGTTTCGGACAGAGGGGTACAATTTGTTTCCTTATATGGGAGAGCTTTTTGTAAAAAGTTTGAGATTGATCTATCCTTCTCCTCCGCCTTCCATCCCGAAACTAATGGCCAAACGGAAAGGACTAACCAATCCCTGGAACAATATTTAAGGTGTTTCATTTCTGACTGTCAATTTGATTGGGTCTCATTCCTTCCCCTCGCCGAATTTTCCCTGAATAACCGGGTCAGTAACTCGTCAGGGGTCTCCCCGTTTTTCTGTAATTTCGGGTTTAACCCAAGGTTCTCCTCCGTTTCTCCTGGTTGTTCCAATAATCCCGAGGTAGAGGACGTTCATCGGGAACTGTGCACAGTCTGGGCCCAGGTTCAGAAGAACCTAGAGGCGTCCCAGAGCGTACAAAAGATTCAGGCTGATTGTAGACGTTCTGCTAACCCCCGGTTTGTCGTCGGGGATCTGGTGTGGTTGTCGTCGAGGAACTTGCGCCTTAAGGTCCCGTCCAGGAAGTTTGCTCCCCGATTTATTGGACCTTATAAGGTCATTGAAGTCCTCAACCCTGTATCCTTCCGTCTGGAGCTGCCCCCATCCTTTCGCATACACGACGTCTTCCATGCCTCCCTCCTGAAACGCTGCTCCCCGTCCTGGTCCCCCTCGAGGAAACCTCCTGTTCCCGTTCTCACCCCTGAGGGGGTGGAATTCGAGGTGGCCAAGATTGTGGACAGTAGGATGATCCAGGGCTCCCTCCAGTACCTGGTCCATTGGAGAGGATACGGGCCAGAGGAGAGGACTTGGGTACCTGCTCGAGATGTTCACGCTGGGGTATTGATCAGGAGGTTCCACCTTCTCTTCCCCACTAAACCGGGTCCTCTTAGTAAGGGTCCGGTGGCCCCTCATAAAAGGGGGAGTACTGTAAAGGATCTGCCAGGCACTACGTCTGGGTATACTCCCAGGATTAATCAGTCGACACCTGAGGCCAGACCTCTGAGACTGACACCTGCTCCCACCAATCAGGGTAGCAGGCTCAGGAGTGGGAGAGCCTATCGCGGCCTGGTCAGTCAGAGTTAGCTCCGCCCCCTGTCCATTTATACCTGCCGTTTTCTCTTCCTCCTTGCTTGTTATTCTTCTTGGATTCCTGGCCCCACTGCTGCCTTGCTCCAGCCTGCTTCTGCCGTGCTTCTGCCTTGCTTCAGTTCCGTTTATCCTGCGTTGCTCTGCCCCTGGCTTGCTTCTGCTCCGTGCTCCCGTTTGTATACTCCACTACTTCCTGATCCTGACTGGCTCATTCACCGCTCCGTTTCCTCGCGGCGTTCCGTGGGCTACTGTATTCCCTTGCGTGTTCCCTGTTTGTACTCCCTTGCACTTAGACAGGGTAGGGACCGCCGCCAAGTTGTACCCCGTCGCCTAGGGCGGGTCGTTGCAAGTAGGCAGGGACAGGGCGGTGGGTAGATTAGGGCTCACTTGTTCCCTTCACCTCCTTCCTGCCATTACATATGTAGTGTTATTACACAGATTCATTACCTGCTGAAATCATTGTACAACCCCTTTAACAGGTTAGGAAACTCTCCTGATCTGCGCTGATGAGTTGTGACATTCAGGGACATAATCTGCTCTGAGCGCAGTCACCTCTCCGTTAAAACTCTGCCTGGATTTGGCCAACGGTGTCAGGTGGAGGTCTCAGAATTGATGGCATATCCTTTGGATAGTATCACACATAATGACAGTTTAGATTAGATACACTGATCGCTGCACTGGAAACTATATGCATGAAAAGTTGATACTGCAGTAAAGGGCAGCCATGTCAATACCATATGCTGGAATGACCTTCTAGGAGGGGGAAATCCCTGCAGCTTGTATCCCGGGTAGACGGTACCTGCTCTTGTAGACGTGCGGGGATATTATTGACACTTTGTGCTGGCGCAAGCTCCGTCATTGTGAGAGTATGGGAGGATGGAAATGGCGGCTGCAGAAATTCACACATTTAATTTCTACAACAGACTAATAAAACGTACCACGCACACTGATCCGGGAAGAATTTGTGGCAAATCATCAGGCCCTTATTTTAATTATATTGAAACAAACTCATTATTTTGGGTTTTGGCAGGAAATTAATTTGTGTTTTTCCTATAGTTCTAGCACATGGATCAGTGTCCTGCAGTCATTGGTTGTATTTAACCACCTGACCGGTCCTACAATCCCTATATCTGCTATTATTAGGGACTCTGTGATGACGGTTACCTGATCATTACTCATCACGTCTGTGTATATTGTTGTAGATACATTGTGTATTCGTCCTGTCGGTGGGGTGTGGATATCCATGTATCGTGCTCTCGTCACCCGTCCAGCAGAGCTGCTTCCCTCTCACATCTGTGTGTAATATGTGTGCGCTTCATGTGTGGCGTGTTTGTCTGCTGCTTTGGAGCAATATACTGGATATAAACCATGGGGAGAGCTTCACATGCTTGATTTAAATGATACATTTTTATAAAATTAAGTGGAATATTAAATCCATCTTCTCTTTTATGAGGGCTCTATGGACTGTATATATTCCCCCATAGATTTCCTATAAACAGTTGCATAAGAAGACCCTGCTGAATGTGGATTAGATTGTAAACTCCAGTTAACGAATAAAGGGTTAATCAGACGGCATATAGGCCCCCCAACCCTATATGATAAAACTGTGGCTTATTTTCCGTGCAGACAAGGTCTATGCTGCAGCTCATTAAAGGACTTCTGTGAGTTTTTCTATATCGGCCGCGTGAAATCATCGGATTCTTCCATTAGATAAACACCATTTATCCTGACTAATCTGTTTATGTGATGTGTTTATTCCACTTGTGTTTAAATAAATTGCTATTTGTCTGACTACATCCGCTGCTCTGAGTATCCACTGACCTTAGAGAAATGATAAGAACCACTGATAAGAATATAAAGGACACCAGTACTGATCGATTACACATGGGTCTGATCCACCAGAATATGTTGAGATCACAGTCCCGGCTTCAGAAGTTATCCAGCTGCTCCCCTTCATGTGACACGATCACCACTCGCTGCACACGTGACTTGCATGCGACTGTAAAGGGTTAATCAGCTTTCCACACAGCCCCACACCTCAAATTAGGCTAAAAATTAGTTAGAGGGGTTGTCCGAGATTTAATGAAGTTGTGTTAATGCATGTAATTTATAAATGTAAATACATTTTTAATATACTTACATTTTCCAAAGTGGCCCCATTTCCAGATCCAGCCGTGGGGTACTTGACGGGTGACGACACTCTCTGCTCTGCCGCTTTGTTGATCTTGAATTCTTTGCCGGGTATATGACACGTTACTTGTGACGTGGTGTATATCGGCTTGTTCTGTTGTAACACGCATGCGCGGCCCCTGCTGTTATCTCGAGAATAGCAGGAACCGCGCATGCGCGTTATGGGCTGTGAAGCAGAACAGCCCATACACGGCACGTCACAAGTAACATGTCATATCAACACAGCGGCTAGAGCCAGTGCAGTTAGTGACGTCACCTGTAAAGTTCCCCACGGCAGGATCTGGAAACGGGGCCACTTTGGAAAATGTAAGTATATTAAAAATGTGTTTACATTTACAAGCATTAACACAGTCATTAAATCTCGGACAACCCCTCTAAGCACAACCCAAAACCAGTCCACACACAATGCTGCCACCCCTTGCCGTATTAGGCTATGTTTACACGGAGTATTTTGGGGGAGGAATATCTGCCTCAAAATTCCGTTTGGAACTCGGCCGTTTGGAACTCGGCCGTTTTTGCCGAGTTTTGCGACGCGGTTTCCGCGTCAAAAAACTCGGCAAAATACTCCATGTGAACATAGCCTTAAACTGGGTTTTTCGCGTCAGTCAAAATGCATTTTTTGATGCGAGCAAGAAAAACAGCCTCAGATTATGTGTAGTTTTTTGTGTCTTTTTTTTTTTCCAAGACTGCCACGTTTTTGCCGCCAATACTGCATTTACGGCAAAAACTGCCACAAACAAATTACTAATGGAAACATACACTTAGGAAGACGAGCATACTCCTGGTAGCATGCAGGCGCAGAGTAAAATGAAGATTTTTCCAGTTCCCCGGTGTCCAGCATCTTCAGTGATCCAGTGCACGGACCGCGCCCTGACTTAGGCGTCTTCCACAGTAGCAAACAAAAGGTATAATTTAGCACTTCATGAAGCAATGTTACGCCCCATGCACACCGTGTGCGCCGGCCGAGTCCCGTCAGTGATCCGAGGAAAGATAGAACGTGTCCTATCTTTCCTCGGATCGGAGACTCAAATAATTTTTCATGGACCCAATTCACCCGCTAAAGTGAATGGGTCTGTGAAGACTATCGGGTGGCGTCAAAAACGGACCAAGTGGCACAACGATCCTGTGCATGAGGCGCTAGACTTTATTATAAAATATAAAAAATCCACCCAGCACACAAAGACAGAGGAGACCAGTACATTTACGCCAGCTGCGTTCTTAGTCATAGCGCTAGAGTCCTGTGATTGCTCCATGACGTGCTGGATCGTACCTTTTGTTTGCAACGCACAGACACACACTGAATCTGTCTAGCAATTAGGATCTATTCAGACATTGCGGTTGAGGTGCAGTTAAAACCGCATGAAAAATGCAACCATAAAACCGCACACGTTTTTACTGCAATTTGATGTGTTTTTTTTCCCTTCTGGTTGCGGTAAAAAACACGACTGCTTTGAAAAACTCAATGTATTGCAGTAGAAACACATGCGGTTTTGCAGTTGCATTTTTCTATGCAGTTCTAACCACATTTTAACCGTAACGTCTAAATTCATCCTAACGTTCCATTCACACGTTGAGGTGTGGTGAAAATCACATCTGAAAACCGTATGCATTTTTACTGTCATTCGGTGCGTTTTTCGATGCAGTTGCAATTGTATCGATTTCAGATGTGATTTTTCAATGTGGTTGTAACTGCACCTCAACCGCAACATCTGAACGGACCCTTAGTCGAGTATTGGGCCTTATTCACAAGGGCGTGTACCTTTGCACCAGCCAAAACGGGCCGTTTTTCATGCATATGACTGTCCACGTGGCGTCCGTGCGGTTTCCCTGTGTCATCCGTTTTTCGTGTCCATGTTTCTCCTCTGCAGGCACTTTCTGGTATTGCTTTTCTTTTTTTCTCTGCATTTCTTTAGCAACTGATGTGTGAAAACAGACAGTACACGGATGTCGTCCTGTGTTTTTCTCGTACCTATAGACTTCGTTGGGCGAGTCTGATCTGCAAAAACGGACCAATATAGGACATGCTGTAAATTTCACGCAACAGACGTGAAAAAACATAGAAGTGTGAATAGCCCATTGATTTGCATTAGTCAGTGAGTTATTTATACGGACAGCACACTGATGTGAATTACGTTCGTGTGAATAAGGCGGCAGCTTTGATGCAGTTTTTGGCACACTTTGAGCCAAAGCCAGAAGTGGATCCAAAATGAAGGAACGGTAAAAAGAAAAGACTGATGCATATTCTTTCATGTCCACTCTTGTGTTTGGCTAAAAATAAACCGAGCAAAAAACGGCACCAAAAATGTCTGTGATTCCGGCCCTAAACAGGACTTCTAGCATACTGACATTCAGAGGGTTAACACCGCTAAGCGAGATCTACGAGGTTGTGGGAAATTTATTAATAATTAGCACCTATATATGTCTCACATGTACATACCATACAACAAATAAATCTTAGACATGTGTTTAGTCCAAAATGTAAATTTTATTATTCCATAAATATGGATACCCCCAAAAAAATCCACATAAATATACATACAAATATTAAAACATACTTAAAAAAGAAAACTCAGAGATCATCAGAAAATTACCACCATGGCCTAAGAAGTATAGTAATATATAATATACAGCAGGTAGGGCAACAACACACAGGGAGAGCATATAATATGCCTCTAGACAGATTTCCCCTAGCACATCCACCTTCAATATAGTCTATAGGATAGTTATTAAAGTATAGCACTAGCACATATGAATGGTCAACATAAATCAGTCTCCATTACCTGTGGCTGGCATTATCGCTGTCAGTGATCTCAGAGTAGAACACCTCGACGCGCGTTTCGCACCCTTCGTCAGGAGATCTAAATATATAAAGCAAGACTGATAATAAAAAGAAAAGGGAAAATATAGAATAACAGACCTCTAACTAATCAGATTGGTGGGGATCCCGCTGAGGACAGCTTGAATTTGGACAGAACTGCAATTTCGGTCGCATCTCCTGTGTTTGATGCCATTGGTCTCTTGACATGAGATTTTCTAGTGGTTATCCAGGATTTTAAAATTGATGGCCTATCCATAGTCTAGGCCATCAATATTAGATTGTTGGGGGTCCAACTCCGGGCACCCCTGCCGAACCGCTATTTGAAGGGGCCGCAGCGCTTTAACTAAAACAGTGCTACAATACCCTGGATAGGTCATCCGTTTTAAAATCCCAGAAAACCCCTATAAAGGGTCCCAGTAAGATAACTGCACCCCTCTTCCCTCATGTCATGTGAGAGGGGGAGACTAAGTACATGCACGAGGGGAAAGTTTTCGGACAGAATTCTACATTGTCATATCTTCTCATAGGAATCTGTCAGAGAAATAAAATCCGGCAAGTTACATAGCATTTGTTAGCCAATCTATGCACACCAAACATGGCCAGATATATTAATAATTTGAACCAATATATAATTCTGTGGGCTCCTGAGGCCTAAAATTCCCCTGTTTCAGACGAGAGACGTGGCTAAGCTCCCTGATCATGAATACACAGGACATGAATTATGACAGAGGTGACTTGGATGCATTACATATTCCTTGGAACTTTTGTAGCGGACTTTAGACTCTTTTGGACTAACGAGGGCTTTGTATACGAGCAGTCTACCCACAGGTGCAGTCACCTCCCACTTGTTAACACCTCTATCTGAGCTGGGACCCCCCAAAACTAATTTATAAACTACATCTGTCCAGGGATATTTAAAGGGGTTGTCCAGTACCTAAAAGTTGATGGCCTCAGGATAGGCATCAATATCAGATCAGTTGGGGTCTGACTCCCGGGACCCCCGCCGATCAGATGTTTTGAAGTGAATGGGAGAAGGCTGTAATATTGTGAACCGCCGCTACAAGCGTGTTGGTGATTCACAATACAAGCAGATAAGGAATAGAGGGGAACCCGTGCTTGTACGAGCGCTGCAGACCTTCAAAACAGCTGATTGGCCTATCTTGGCCATTAATTTTTAGGGACTGGACAATGCCTTTAATGTGGCCGTGATTCACAAGATTAAAACATAACCCATAACAATGCGTTTGTACAATCACCTGATAAATGAGACCTTGCCCTTGATGCTCCCCGCTCCTCTGCTCCGTGCTAATTCAGCCTGGACTTAAAGACTGGTTGCTATGGATACAGTTCCTGACAAAACCGTTTAAAAGGCTCCTGTTGTTAGGCTTTTCCTCCACAGCAACCAGTCTCAGAGCTGGATTTGCACTGTGGTACCAGGAGGGAAGGGCAGCTTAGTGGCAGTCACTCGTCGCTACGCTCCATCTCAGGCTTCAGTATTTATCAGACTTTTTGGAAAATATATTAAGCTTGACAATATAATCCTGCAGTAGACAATGGGCTGAGTGTAAGACCAGTCCATATGTGTACCCAGTGACTGCTATCCCATGTGGCGGGTCCCTGATGAAGTAGGAGTACATTGTTTTTAGCTTGTCCCGGACTTGATTTTTCTCAGACTTTGCATTTCTTTAGTCATATTAAGTCATGTTCGTTAGGCTTTGTTTTTAAAGGTCTCTGAAGCTTTTGTCCGCACAGAGTTTGACTCATCCATACGCAGACGGCATGCAGCTACAGCAAACTAACATATGTATTCCTTTAGGAGCGGATGAGTGATGCTCATAACTTGGGCCAAATGAAATACCCACCATTGCAACTTTATTTTTCCCTTAATAAGTAATCTGTCTGGCAGATTTTATTCATTAGACGGCAAAACCTCAGAATGATCTGAGGGCGCAGATTGCTCAAACTGAAGAACCGGAACGCTGTCTGGCAACCATTTCTATGTGGCACGGTGCCGGGCATTGTGGGAAATTTAGATAATCTCAGGGGAATGTGAGTAAGCATGTCAGAGTGATGCACTGACGGCTCAGGGAGGTTATACTTCTGAACTTGTGTTTCTCTATTTATTTTTTAAATTAATGATAAAATACAAAAAAATAGTTTATTGTATTTGCAGCCGATTCATTACAATGTCTGGGTTCCTTTTTAGTTCTGTTTAGCAGCCGTCCATTTCCCCAGTGTTTGTATAGAGAATGAGCCTGTGTATATAATCTGTGACATCACTGCCGAGGAAATATTAAAGGGGTTTTCCCATCAGAGACATTTATGGCATTTCCACAGGATAGGTCATAAATGTCAGATAGACGCGGGTCCCACCTCTGGAACCCGCACCTATCTCTAGAACGGGGCCCCCTAAACCCCCGACCATGTAATCAGTATGTGGCCGGGAGTCAGCGTGAGCACAAAAAGCTAGAAGAGGGTTTAGGGGGCCCCGTTCCAGAGATAGGTGCGGGTTCCAGAGATGGGACCCGCGTCTATCTGACATTTATGACCTATCCTGTGGAAATGCCATAAATGTCTCGGATGGGAAATCCCCTTTAACCCCTTAAGGACACGGCCAATTTTGGCCTTGAGGACAGAACAATTTTTTTACATTTCCCCTCTTTGCATCCCGACGCTCAGAACTCTTTTATTTTTTGTACGACGTAGTTGTATGAGACTTTGTTTTTTGCAGGACGAGTTGTACTTTATGTAGGTAGCATTTTTTGGGTACAGATACATTATCGTTTAATTTCTAGAAATTTTTATTTTGGCGAAAATTAGGAAAAAAAGCAGTTCCGCAGCAGTTTTAATATTTTTTTTACACCATACACCGATCATCATAAATAATGTTATACATTTGTTGTACAGGTTGTTACGGTCGTGGCGATATCAAATATGTCTATATTATTTCATGTTTTGGGACTTATATTTTAAAAAGTTTATTTATCATAAAAAAATGTGTTTCTGTGTATTTTTTTTTTACTTTTTATTTATTTATTTATTTATCATTATTTTTTTTTACATTCATTTAACTTTTTTTTTTTAATCCCATAAAGGGATTTATCATTTTGATTTTGTAACTGTAATGTACTGGCATAGATCTATATACTGATTGTACACTGGCAGTTGTTAGGGCATACCTCAGTATGCCCTAACAACAGGAAATATGTTCAGACAGCCCTGGGGTCCTTCAATGGACCCTGGGCTGTCTGGTCATACGAGTTGTGGGCTTTGATCTCGTCACAGTTATCTTCTGTGACGCGATCAAAGTGCAGTCCCCCAGCTTTCATCGCGGCATTCAAAGGGTTAAAGGCGGAGAGAAGATGTTTCTCTCCTCTCCGCTGTCAGAGCTGGGCCGTGGCTGTGTATTACAGCCGTTGCCCCGCTCTCAATCGCGCGCACAGATGGCTGTCACACGGGACGAGAATGCTCGTCCTAATGCGCCAAATATTCGCCGCTCAGGACCAGCATTCTCGTCCTGTGTCGGCAACCAGTTAAGTGTAATCTTTCTGCTGACCGATCATCCTCACCATGCAAAACATTTCTCTTTTCAATAATGATCCTTAATCTTGACAACTCGAAAACAGTTCACGGACGTCAGCATCACTATGAGCTTCTTTATTTAGGGATAAAACTTACAAAAGAGCGACAATTCTGCGTCTGCTGAGATCTATCTCAAGCTTAAGAAACCCCTCCGCAGAGGCCGCAACATTGTTTTTGTATGGCTGAATAAAGGCGCTTGAACTGATGCTGACGTCCATTGGCTCTTTTCTGGATTTACTGTAGGTGGGTGAGAACTTATCTGTCTGGATGGACTGTTGCATCTATTTTCCACTTGAGACGTTGCGCTTCTATCACCAACCTGTTCTTTGCACTTCTCTTGACAACTCTCCCTAAACATGATACCAGCATGGAAAATTGCCAGAAAATTCTCCTGAATCGTTAGGCTAAATTCACACAGGACGGAATTGCTGCATGTTTTTACACAGCATAAGGGGAGATTCACACGAACGTTGCGTTTTTGCGCGCGCAAACAACGCAGCGTTTTGCGAGCGCAAAAACCATTTGACAGCTGCGTGTGTCATGCGTGTCTGATGCGCGGCTGCGTGATTTTCGCGCAGCCGGCATCATAGAGATGAGGCTTGTCAACGCCCGTCACTGTCCAAGGTGCTGAAAGAGCTAAATCTTTCAGCACCCTCGACAGTGAATGCCGAACACAACAGCGAAAAACCTGTAAAAAAAAAAGATAAAGTTCCTACTTACCGAGAACTTCCCGGCCGTTGCCTTGGTGACGCGTCCTTGGTGACGCGTCCTTGGTGACGCGCCTCTCTTGACATCGGGCCCCACCTCCCTGGATGACGCAGCAGTCCAAGTGACCGCTGCAGCCTGTGATTGGCTGCAGCCTGTGCTTGGCCTGTGATTGGCTGGAGCTGTCACTTGAACTGAAGTGTCATCCCGGGAGGTCGGACTGCAGGAAGGAGACAGGAGTAATCGGTAAGTTAGAACTTCGGTTTTTTTTACAGGTTAATGTATTTTGGGATCGCAAGTCACTGTCCATGGTGCTGAAACAGTTTAACTCTTTCAGCACCATGGACAGTGACTATCTCCTGACGTCGCGTACCGATAATTTTTTTGCCGGGATCGGCCAAAACGACTTTGGCCGAACCCGGTGAAGTTCGGTACGCTTGTCCGGCTTCGCTAATCGCAAAGACACTCCGTTTGGATGTTCGGAAACAGAAAAGCACGTGGTGCTTTTCGGTTTTCATTCATCCTTTTCACTGCTGTTGCGCGAATCACGCTCGTCCCTCGGAAGTGCTTCCGTGTGGTGCGCGTGATTTTCACGCACCCATTGACTTCAATGGGTGCGTGATGCGCGAAATACGCAGAGTTATTGAACCTGTCGCGCTTTTTGCGCAGCAGACAAACGCTGCGCAAAAAGCACGGACTGTCTGTACTGCCCCATAGACTTGTATTGGTCCATGCGTGCCGCGTGAAAACCACGCGGCCCGCACGGACCGAATACACGCTCGTGTGAATCCCCCCTAATACTCAAGTTTTATGTGTGTATTTTGCTGTAGATTTCACTCTTACATTGAAAAGGCTGAAATCCGCAGTAAACACCCAGAACAGCATGAACATTCTGCGTTTTATAAACTCCAGAGGTGAGATTTACTCAAATCTCATCCACATGGCTGGGACTGTAATATGCTGCAAATTTTCCACACAGAAAATCCACAGCATTTTCGTCCAGTGTGAATAAAGCCTTACTGTGCCGGTTCCTAGTGATCCAGTCATTGGCCTCTTGTTGCCCAGTAAATTTATTTGAAAATCCTGAGGACATACACGGCTGCCCACAACCTGTGCCATCCATACATCTCTGCTCTAATCTCCAGATACCTCTCCACACCTTCTTCTCTTCTCTGCCCCTCAGATTGTCTCCAAGATTACTCCCATGCATCCCCCATACTCTCGCACTCAACATCAGATTCTCTCCCTCAATCTGACCCTTTAAAAGCAACCTGAAAACCCCGGCCCCCACTAAACAACAAAGACAGATTCTCACCTACTGTCTCCTTCCCCCTTGCTCTTAAACCCTAATCTGCTATAACACCCTTTTCTAATATCAGGACAAATAAATGCTAAGTTTTAATAAATTATGTCACACATGACACCCCAGCCATGACACAATGCTCTTAGGTTTATGATGCCTTGCATGGCAGTGTGGGTGTTTCACTTTTAAAAAGCTCCGTACCCCTCATTCAGTAGAATGCGGACTCGATGAGCCTCATGGATTAATGTGAACACTGAGAGATGACAGAGTTTGATGCATGACAGCAACAAATCCTCTTTCTCCAGTGCATTGCCAGATGAATGTGGAGATTTCTTGTTTTTAAAGGGTCCTAATTAAAGGGAATTGGTCATCGGTCATGAGGCCATGAGAGTGTTGGTTCTAGCGGCCAATCAAAAGGTCTCAAAACTGCTGACCGATTCCCTATAATGCACTTCCTTGTAGATTTATTTCCCTGAACACTGAGGTAAATGTGGGGTTGCACAGGTTGTCAGCTGCTTATGACAGACGGGATGGATTGCTCCTAGTCTGCATGTGAGCTAAAAACTTCCGCTAGGTCTGAGGAGCACGGCCATAACTTAAACAGCACATCAATCTCCGCACACTTGACTATGGGGTTAATAAATCACCGTGGTATGATGAACAGTGCTGGGGGGGGGGGGGGGCTGCATGCTTGACCTTTGTGTGAATGCGTTTTTAACATGCAGAGTTTTGTTTTATTATTTTGTGTATTTAATGTGTTAGAGCCAAATTATTCATTTCATTGCACTGAGTAGCAGAAGGATAAAATGAAGGGTTAAATCTGCTGAAGTCAGAGCCCTGTCCTCCCGAGAGGCTCATATGGCAGATACATGAATATACCCCATTACTCACTCCTCGCCATGGGAAACCCCAACACACACGGCTTTCGATGAGTAAATAATAAAAAAACATGTTCCAGACACATCAAAGAAACACCAGAGAACACAGTGTTGGCTCCTCCATGTGTTTGTCCGTTTTCCAGTCCTGTTCACGTGTTCTGTGACTTCTGTCGCTGGACAAACCGCATCCCTCATACTGAATGTGTAACATGAAAACCGTAATAAGAGCAGCCGTTACCCGGGCCAGATGTCACCTCCCCCCCAGTCAGGAAAATGGATTCTTCTGATTCATGACTGTAAATAACAGGACTGGCCAAGAAGCTCGGCAATCACTTTATTTTATTACATCCAGTACACAATGTCACATCTATGCCAGGATTATGATGGGGCATTTTCAGGGCCCGGCTCCTCGTCTTGCTGAATACATGGCCTGGATTCTCATGGGTTGCACAGTTCCTTGTTGAATCCCCATAGACTGTTCTCTCAAGTGGACGGTAACTTCATAAGACAGGGACCAGCATAAGCCATAGCTCGCAGCGTGTTTGTGACAGTGGGTTATGGCACATTGGCTTGGTGTTTGCAGTCTGAAGTTGGGATGCTTCTTACATTATGTTCTCGAGACGGCGTGAACCAAATGTATCACGAGTAGTTCCCACCAGGAGCCATTGAGCTAATGAGGATAATCGTCCTGTCATGTAATGTCATGAATCTGTAGAATTGTCTTCCTTGCACCTCTTTGGTGGACCAGGAGCCATTCCCTTGCTGTAAACACATGTATTCATGGTGCAGACATCACATAGCGCTCAGCTGGGCTCCTCTGTGCTATTAATATTCACGTTTATTTATACCCCTTGAGACAATAATTGTGCCCGACAAAAGCCCTACAGAATCAGTCTGCAGCCTTAATCATGGTGTTTGTCTTGGATGGATTTCTTCAGAGGGCTTGCTCAGAACATTTTTTTGTTTATCTCATGTTGCCAAAAAGCTCGAAACATTGGCTCTGCGCTGGGAGTTATAATTAAGCTCTGCAACTTTCAGACTATTTTTTCCAGTACTTTGGTGCAGAAAGCCTCAGTGTTTTCCAGTCCATCTTAAAATTAGTTTAAAGATCTGTGGCCGGGTTCTTGGTTTTATGTTATGGTTAAGTGGAAGTGCCGAGTTCTGCCCGGATAACAGAAAATATGTGACGGTAAATAGCAGTCGGCTGCAGGCCTCCGTGTCTGTAATAATGTGTAGGTGAATCGGGTACGGTGGGCATTTCATCCAGATATGTCAGGTAACCATTAGTGGTGGTCCATGAGCTGGGACTCCACTGAACTCTACCAAGTGCTGTACCCACCCAACGTAACTTACAGATTTCTGTATCCGCGTTATGCTCAGGACTCTTCCATTCATCCCATTTAGAGCGCTGTCTGCAAAACAGATAAAGAAATCAACAAGTCAGGTGGATGGGCCACAGTGTGAATATTAGATGTAGAAACCACTAGATGAAGGGGCCTGCGGTGTCTCCACAATCTTGCAACTCAATCTGTGCGATCATCTGTCATTGACATGTCTAACGATAGCTGAAGATACACACACTCCTCAATGTATGTTTTTTTACTTTCAACGCAGAAATTGTTCGAACCTAAAACAGTAATTCATGATAATGAGTTTTTGTCAATTTGTTAAGCGAGAAGTAAAGAAATCCTCTGTACTGAGAGCTACAGAGAGGGGTTCACTACTGTGTCATTCTTATACAGACGGTGACAAGCAAAATACAACGTTCCTCCCTCACTTTGCACTCCCTGGTTTTGCTGATGGAGATAGTTTTACGTTTTGCTGATGAGATCTACACACAATTTATTGTACAGTCATTTAGTCTATAATGGTTAACTCTAAAATGAACAAGGACTCGGCACAGCCCCCACCACTGGAATAAATAGTTGTCTATAGAAGTATGTGATGTGTTTATAGAGTGTGTGTAATTCAGTTTCAGCTCTTTTCTACTGTTTTTATGTCTATTTTGACAAATAACCCTTAGAATTTTAATGTGGGTAATAAATACACACGACCAGTGCCAGCGGGCACAGCAAGTTTGGCTCCACATGTTCTTATCTATACAAAATTATTCAATTAGTTACATTTCAGGGTTTTTCGTTCCCCTCTAAATTACTGGAGGCAAAATATGAAATTTACAGATGGGAAAAAAAAAAAAAAAGAGTAGCAATAGCAAACTGATCCTTCCATTAGTCGTATCTCAGAGTCTCAGCAGAACGCAGACATCGCCTTTCTCCTGATAACGTCTATCTATTCCATGTATAGTTCCCAGTAATTCACAATCGTGATAGGTTACATAGTTGGACACTCTTGTAATTCTGCGCTATAGCTCTAATTTTGATTTATGGCATATTGAACAGAATTTTCCATCCCGGGGTAAGGAGAGAACCCGGCTTCCTTCAATTTAGTGACAAAGAAATTTGTTGCATAAATAAAACGGGAATTTGACTAACTACTGTTGAGAACTGATGGATGTGGGGTGCTTAAGGGATTACGTGTGGCTCCTAATGTAGAGCAGATGCTGGCGTGGAGGTGAGATCACTGTTGTTCCCGATTAGTTGTTTGTCTCAAGTATTGGAGGAGAAGCTCACAGTTTACAAAGGAATATTGTGGATCTCCTGACTAAGCACATCCAGCGCGGCCACAACATTCATTCCACGATGATTCACAAGCCCGCAGTATTTTTAGAGCTTTAAAAATTCAGTCATTCTATAGTAAGAGGAGACGCTCTTGGACGTACAGAAGGGGAGTCATATGTCAGCCACAACTTTAATGTACCGTATGTTTAAAAGCAGGAAAAAGCTACCGGAGTCTTGTCCGCAGTCACTGAATGATTGGAACTTTATCCGGGTAGAAAGTTTTTGATGCAATTAATGGAGATTTATTCAAACTAATCCAATTAGGCGGAGACCAGGGTAAAGTACTGGTTTGCTGTAGAAAATACATCTCTGTGTTATTTCTAACCAGAAAATATTACAATGTATTGTTGGCTTAGGGTGAAGCGCCACCTTGGCATTACTTTCAAGAATGTTTGAAGTTTCCTAATCTAAAGCTGTTATCAGAAGACTTTCTGTAGCTGCGAGCTTTGTGTGCGCATAAAATGTCGTGCTGCAGGGATTTCAATGACTTCAAGTTTTATTTATACAGCGCCAAAATATTCCACAGAGTTTGAATTGGAAGAGAGCAAACGTAAATAATTGTAATGTCTGACAATCGGAAGCAACACAATAGGTACTAAGTGCTGATTCAGTACAGCGGAGCCGCCGCATGCAATGCAGACATTAGAATAATGCAGCATGAATCTGTCACCTCAAAGGGCTTTTCCCATAATTAATATTGATCACCTACCCACCCGCACTACCGCTTCATTCCTATGGAGCTCGCAGAAATGGCAAGGTAAGCCCGTTCTCGTGATCGGTGGATCCCCACTGATCACATATTTATCATCTATCCAATAATGTTTATGGGAGAACCCCTTTAATTCCCTGTGAATGCCAACTACATCCATCACCAGTATACTGAGCATCGTTCACTCTGGAGGACCCAGTACATTCATACATTACATAGACAGCCTACTGATTTCAATGGGAACTGTGTAATGTTTTATTTCTGCTGTGGTGGCGCTGCAGGGAAATTCAACACTTGCTTCCCGTACTGGTTACAGCTGATCGCTAAGGACCATGTGATCAGTTTATCATCAGGGGATCCATCTAACAAAAAGATATTGCCTAAAGTAGAAAATCCCTTTAATCAAGCATTATTTCCCAAGGTAACTCTTATCATTCACTGATCACGATTTATCATGTTATATCAGGTCACACGTATTCTCTCTCTATACTTTCTGGTATTTATTGGGCGTCCTATGAAGTCATTGATTATATGAGATATTCCTTTATGGCAGAGCTGTGATGGCTTCCTCTGGAGATTGGCGGGCTTGGTCATCAGAGAACTGACAGCTGTAATGGTCTTAAATCCCTGAAAGTGGATATTTTGTTCTGTGTACTTTTATCATCTCTCACACATTCTCCGCTTTCATGTAATCTCTGAGTTCTGACATCTCCTGAGCTACGGCTGGTATTTTAGCAGAAATTGCCACATATATCATCGCGGAGCAGTTTAGCCAACAAAACGTTGAGCTGGACTTTAATTGGAATCTGTACTGACATGTTGCCCTCGCTTCAGAAGACCGAGTCTAAGTAACGATCTGTAATCCCGCTGCCTTTTACATATAATACGTGACTTCTCAGGATGACTGCAATGCCCATTTTCTGGAAAAGGCTGCTGGGTCTTGTAGTGTCACACAGTCAGAGACATAAATTACCAAGACTTACTTTAAGATGCTGAATAATAATAATAATAATCTTTATTTATATAGCGCCAACATATTACGCAGCACGTTACAGTTTAGAGGGAACATGTACAGACAATCTCCGACATTACATAGTGACAAAGCTAATTTACAATTCAAACAAGAGGAGTGAGGAGCCTGCTCGCAAGAGCTTACAATCTATGAGGAAATAAGATGGACAATGAAGACTTGATATAAAATTTAGTTCACATAGGGTGCGTTCACATCATCGTTTGCTTTCCATTGATGGTTCTGTCGGAATCATAGTTTCCGTTTGCATTACCATTGATTTCAATGCTAATGCTTCCGTTGCTAATGGTTTCCGTTTATCCCCGACCTGTAAGGTTTCTGTTTATTTTTACGGAATCAATAGTGTAGTCGACTCTGACGGAACGCAAACGCTGATGTGAACATGCCCTTAAAGGCTATGTACACCTTTGAAATCGTGTTTTGTTGTTTTTTTTGTTTATAAAAATGTATCCGTGTGTTTGGTGCAACTTTGTAATTACATTTTTATTAAAAATAATTTGTACTTTTCAAGATACAGCTGCTTTGTATCCTGTATACAGTAGCGCTAAAATCTGTATCCGTCAGGTCAGCGGGACTGACGGGTTCAGTGACAGCGGGCCCTGTGTCTCTGACAGTTCATAACTTAGATGTGATGGATAAGAGATGGATCTTGCGTATCAGAGACACACGGGACCTGCTAACACTGGACCCACTGACCTGACGGATACAATTTTCTGTATACAGCTGGATACAGCTGCTCTGTATACAAGATACAAAGCAGCTGTATCTCAAAAAGTAAAAATAATTTTTAATATAGGTATTTAGAAAGTTGCACAAAATACACTGATGGACATTTAAAAAAGAAAAAAAAAATTCAAAGGTGCGCATAATTAATTAGGGTCAATTTACTTCAAAACTCCTCATCAGAGGAAGGAGGGCATTACATATATTACCAGTGACACTTATGGCACGTTAACACACAGCAGATTTGTTTCAGAAATTTCTGCTACGGAAAAGAAGTTCCGTTCCTGTGAATGGAGTTGTTTTTGATTTCTATAGGCCCCATTCAGATGAATGGAACAATGGCAGATATTTCTGCTACAAATCTGCGGTGTGTGAATCTACCCTTTAAAAGTAAACTCCGGCGACTCTGAAGTGGAGGTACACCTATAGAGGAAAGTCATTATAGTTTTTATTATGAGCTCGCTTCTGCTGTAAAGGGAGATTCTGATAGACACACAGGAGGCAATCACATCATTTACTGTTTTACTACAAGTCAGAGCTTCACAGTCTCCCAGCTAATGCAGAAAGTTTTCCTTGTGTTTCCCTGGATCTCGCAGATTATAAATATGTCAGATATTTGGGGTCCATAGGCGGCCTGTGTCCCGACCCTCTTTCAGTTCACATGGGAGTTTCGTGCTTTCCTTCGCCTACTCTCGTGTGGATTTGAGGTCAGTTATAGCTGTGAAAGAAATGGCCGTCCCCACGCTTCTTATTAATGATCAGGTTGGGAATAGTCTTTTGACCTTCTCTCTAGACACAGCGCTCCGTAGCCAGCTGGAACCCGGGGCTGCAGCTATTCACAGGCTTCTCCGTCTGGCCTTGAATTAGGTTTAGCATTTTTCTACTTTATTAGGAGATTGACTTTCTCCAGTTAAAAATAATGACGAAACAAATGTTTTTGTTTAATGGACGGTTAAGTGGATGAATGTGGCTGGTCAGAGATTATTAAAGTGCTTCAGCCAGTATTGATCTGAGATCTCTGCCTGTACATTGAGGGAGTGAGGCCTACAGAGATGTGTGTGGGGATGTATCTGTTCTGCCTACACCAGTTCTGATGATCACATGCCTATTATAGGGGCGGTGGTGGACAGGGGGTCAGCATGGGCACGCTGAACAGTCTGTATCTACAGACGTGTTCTGCCACCTTTCTATCATAGCCAGCTGTAACTTTTTCAGTAATTTGTTCTACAGTATCTCTTCTGTGGGATTGGACCAGGCGAGCTAACCTTTGCTCCTGACACACATCAATGAGCCTTCGGCACCCATGATCCTGTCGCCCGCCGGTGTCCAGTTGTTCTTCCTTAGTACCAGCCAAAAGTGCTCCATGTTACTAACCACTGCATACCGGGAGCACCCCACAAGACCGGCCGTTCTGGGGATGATCGGACACAATTAACGCTTTTCAAAGTCGCATCAGATCCTTACACGTTTTTCCGGCTTCCAGCATCAACTTCAAGTACGGACTGATCACTTGCTGCCTTCACCCCCCCCCCCCCCACACTTGTCAGATGCCATTGTAACCAAATCATTCATGTTATTAATTTCACTGGTCTGGTTTTGCTGTGGATAGAAATGAATAAAATAATAAAATGGTGCATACGTTGTGCAGGTTAGATAAAACCTTTTCTTGTCTGCAGAAAATAATGTGCAATATTTAATAAGATGCCGGTAGTACAACATTTATGCTGCATCATTTCCAGAAGATCAGCTACAACTTGCCAGATGTGTGCCAGTCTCCTTGGAAGTTGCCTTCGGCCTACAGGGCTGCTAAAACCTAGTAACAAGTCTTAGGCTGGGTTCACATTGAGTATTTTTGTTTCTTTTATATACAATACCAAAAAAATAAAGTCAAAAAACTTCACGCGTATCAGCTGTAATGCTACAACCATAAGACATTTCTTTATTTTTTTTTATAATTCTTGATTTTACTCTCAACAGACGCATTCGATACATGTCTTATATATTTATCAGACAATCACCGCTTGGCATTCAACCCACAACCTGTGCAGCTCTTCCCTATGAAGCCGCTGGCTTGTTTCTGATGCTGAAGCTCATCCCATAATCCGGTGATTGCATTTTTAGCTTAGAAGTTTTCTCCAGATCATTATCCACAGGGGAGAGTGCATTGTTGTATCTTACCTCCCAGCATTGTTGTATCTTACCTCCCAGCATTGTTGTATCTTACCTCCCAGCATTGTTGGATCTTACCTCCCAGCATTGTTGTATCTTACCTCTCAGCATTGTTGTATCTTACCTCCCAGCATTGTTGTATCTTACCTCCCAGCATTGTTGTATCTTACCTCCCAGCACCCTGGCTTTAGTTCCATTATATAGTAGTAACAACAGGACTCCACAGTAAAAAAGATCATGTGTGCCTTTGGCTCCGGTCTAAATATTTGGGATGTAAATGATATATTTTGGTCGCATTTTGAAACCATTTTAGTTGCTTTCTAGAAACCTGAACGATCATAATCAAGTCAAAAAATTACCGTCCACTGCAGGTTTTAGAGGCATCAATTAAAACTCCACAACTATCTGCAGATACCGCGGCCATTAGTAAAGAAGGCAAGACTACAATACAATTATGTATTCACAACATTTCGTTACCTCTTTCTGGTAACAATAATTAATTTGCTGCCTCATAACCTTGAATGAGTGAGACCAAAATATGCAGCCAGTTCTGTTCCTATAAAACTGTTCCAGGTAAAATGTTCCTTCTGTGCGTTCCAAGACCAAAAATGTGGTGTGCTGTAAGATGGAAAGCCTGGGGAGGAGTCGATTATAGGAAGCCATTCCCGACCGGCACAGACAAAGTCCCTTATAGTGACCACAGGACTAATAATGCTCGTGAAGGGTTAACAGTAGACGCTGGGCAAAGAATTGTGAACCAGGTGGGTTGTGCTGAATCCAGGAAGCCGTGGGATATGCTGGGCTGCATTATATTGTGTTTGGCTGTAACTGCTTTGGAGGGACATGAGTGATTTTGACAGATTTCTTTTTACTTCAGTAATTTCCTCTTTAACCAGAGATGTGGTCTTCTGTTACATTACAAGTAATCTCACAACTGTCAGTCTGATATCAGGCAGCACTGCAATAACATTGTGCAAAGCAACAGGGGCAGCTGCCCGGACAGGTATACAGACAATACGTACCATATCTACAACTCAGGCCCCGTACACACGAACATGCTTTTGCAGCCACAATTCCCCCGAAAATCCACGGGAGAATTGCAGCCCCATTCATTTCCATGGGGCCATGCACACGACCGTAGTTTTTACGGTCTGTACATGGCCTGGGAGCCCGCACCGCAGAAAGCACGGGCATGTCTTATTACAGCTGTCTTCTGCGGTCCGGGCTCATTGAAAATAATGGCCGCGGGCGGCTTGCGGCTGACAGTCCGCTGCTGGCCGACCCAAAAATCACGGGCGTGCACATGGCTACGGTCGTGTGCATGAGGCCTTATACTGTGCACAAGAAAAGATTCAAAAGTCAGTGGCAACCAATATGGCAGCCACAACAGAATACAACAAAGCCAATGTACCTTACTAAAAAAAAAAAAAGTTACCGAATATTGACTTCTGTTCAAACTCATGGCTTTTCTTTGGTGGGTTCCTTAACCCTTTCACTCCTAAGGACCCAGTACTCGTTTTAAGTTGGGGAGCAGGAAGAAAAGTTTTACTTACTGCTTCTGTGTCTGTGTGAAGGAGGTGGGGGAGCTGCATGTGAGAGCAGGAAGACGGATCACATCCTGTTACTGTCATCTCTTCCCCTGTATATCCTCGATTTTCCCTGGGGGGGAGATACAGGAACTTTTCTTATTATTACACAGCCCCCATAACAATTAGAGAGGATGTGTGCTCTCTGATTACCACATGGGGTTGTCTCCTTTTACAGGGGTAAGAAGATGAGCAGTTACACCTCTAATCCCCCCATCTGCACCTAATCTGACCGCTCTGTGACTTGGATGTTGCCGGGATCTAGATTGAAGAGATTTCGGATCTCTTCAGTCCTAGGGATTATGTGAAGACCTCCGCGTGTAGACATAAGTGTCATGTATGAACTCCATACATCCTGTACGTTTATTTTTGGTGTAGGTTGTACACCGCTGGCTCTGCTGTGGTACAAATTTTAGCCACAAACATATATTTTTATGCCTTAGGTAAGTGCTCGGTGGCATTTTAATGCAGATGTAGAAGTACAGAAAGGCAAACGGGGAAATTCCTCAGCAGGCGAATGTGAGAGGAATACGTCATAAGTCAAATCTGCCCTGAGAGAGAACTCACGTTCCACATCCCGTCCACCGATGACAAGCTGTAAGCATCTGTGGACCCCGCACTGGAATCATTCAATTCATCTATATATAACTTTTGCAGGAAAATAATTATGTCAAGAGAATCCTGGACATTAAGTGGCAGCCTGGAAAATTCTAACTCAATTACAGCAGATATCACAAATATGTGTATTTAGCAAATTCAATTACTTCTGGTATTTGGCTCGGTGGGTAATTCAAATGAGTAATATACATTATTTTGTGTTCTCAGACATATTAATTGATTCAGCCTGCCCCTCACCTTTTTTATGATGACAAATGATGGGACGTCTTGTGGCGGGATGAGAAATAGCCAGGTCTGTTAGATTGTACCTGAAATGGAGATCAGAGTGACTCATTAATGTGCTGCTTCTGCACTTGGACATAATTTGATATTGTACAGTCACAGTGGATAATATATATATTAGGTTTAGTGGAGACTCCTATAGAAGGAACAGCGTCACATCTCAATGTCACAGTGATGTTCAGCCAATGTGTCGGTCTTTTGTCTCCATAGACCATACTAGTAGCGTTAAACTTGTTATGTGAGAATGGTATCAATTTCTATAGAATAAAATCCCCTAGAGCTCACAATATTTCTGCAGCACAATTGCGGAGTCCCCTGTGCCTACAGCCTTCCCTGCTCTTCTCTTCTGACATTCTTACTTCTTCACTTTGATTTGCTGCGGTGTCAGAAACTTTCATAGCAGCTAGTGACACATTCTGGTCAGTGGATGCACCTGTGCTTGTTGGTCGCAGGCAGTGGCGGATTAGGCTCTGGGCTATACCCCAAACTTGGGCCCCCCTTTCTCCACCGCCACCCTGCCTATAATCAACACCACCTTTCTGTGTGAGCATTGACAAATGGGTGTTACGATTCCCCTGGTCTCAGGGCTGTACCCCTACATACTGACAGTATCACACTGTGTAGAGACAAATCCTCCTGACAATGGGAATGGTAACACCCATTTGTCAATGCTCGCACAGAAAGTTGTCTATTAGTCCTGGGCTACACGGAGACTTTTTGTTAGAGAAAATAATTTTATATAACAGACATGTTCCAGAGTCCCTATAAATCCAGTTACTACAGGTGACGTCTTCTCTGATGAGCGTCATTCCCTTTTCTTTTCCATGTGACACAAACCATTATGGCCACTTCTCCTGATGACTGCAGAGTTTCCTGCCGAGACCTCTTTGCCCCTCGCTTCTGCAGCCATTTACAGCTTCTATAGCAACACAAAAATTCAGACCGCAGACCAGAGCCCTAAGCAAATTCAGACCCCAGACCTTCTAAACTATTGCAGTCCGCAGACCAGACCCCAGAACAAGCACCCTAAATAAATACAGACCCTAGACCAGACCCCCTAAATACAGACCCCCAGACCTGACCACCTAAACTAATAGACCCCAGACCTGACCCCCTAAATTAATACACACCTCATGACGGACCCCTAAATACAGACACCAGGTCCCCTAAACTAATACAGACCCCTAAACTAATACAGACCCACTAAATACAAACCCATAAACTAATACAGACCCCAGACCAGACCCCCTAAATACAAACCCAGACCATTAAACTAATACAGACTCCATATACTTACATAGCAGCTCACAGCCTTTTCTATGGAGTCTTGCTGCTGTACTCTCTTGTTTAAGCACCTGCAGGTCTTTTAACTGTAAGGGTATGTTCACACAGCTTAATTTCAGCTGTTTTTCATTGTGTCAAGTGAAAAACGGCCAGAAAAAACGCCTAAAAAAATTACATCAAAACTGCAATGTACTTTGGTTGGCCAATATGGTGATCGCAGGGGTTATATGATGAAGCAGATATGTGATCACTTCTGTCTGTAAGACAGAGAAACAACTCCGGTAACCCAAGTCCTCACTGCACAAGAATATACCCTGGTCTCTGTAAGATAACTATGGATGCCTCTACAGGAAGGGATGTTTATCCCAAGAAGAAAACACAAAGTGAAAAAGCCACACACAGTGTCCCTGAGCCACATGAGAACCAGACTGCTCCTCCTGTCAGATGGGTGGTCTCCCAAGTCACACAAGGGTTAACCCTAATAACCTAAGGAGGTCTGACAATGATAAGCCCTGAAAAGATATTACTGCCTGTGGCTGAGGATGTTTGGGTGTAATACTCAGGGAGATTGTGTGTAAATGTTTATCCACAGGACGACTTGTGCTACAAGCTGGAGATGTACACGCTTGCTCCATAACGCCCTTCTGTTGTCCACTCCACTCGGTCTTGGACTGTCCACATATTCAGGCGGCTAATTCTGAAAGTATTAACCACTTTACTGCATCACAGACTTGAATGATGTCAGCTTTAGGCCCCTAATTGTCAGAGATCACTGCAATAAAACACCCCGGCCCCTAAGTGGGCACTCAACCAAGTAACACTTCTCTGCATTATGTAAGTAATTAAGTGCATGTTTAATGAGATGCTAAGTCTTCATGCTGCCGCCAACTGGAAAAATGCGCTCAATCATCATGGAAGAGTCCAAAGAAAAAAATTCTGCCTTCTAAAACTGATTTTATACCAGGAATAAAATGACATCATTGCAATAAATAAGATTACAGATAGAAAGTAACATTCTCTGAAAAGTAGGAAATGCTACAAACTGAAGGTGAAAACGATTGACAGAACTGCAAAAGACCAAACGAGGATAAAGAAAAGAGAAACTCTACAGATGCGCAAGAAACACTAAAGCCGCCGCAAAGAAGCAGCGATCCGAAGGATTCTAATATTGATGGGACACTTGGGGTATGTTCACACAGGGCGAATACGCTGCATAAAAGTACACAGTGTATGCACCCTGGAGTCTGCAGGGTATTTCCGACCAAAAACCACACCAAATTGGGGTGCAGTTATTTGTCCGGAAAGTCCGCTGCGGAAGGACGGCGATTAAAAAAAATAATCCTATACTTACCCGTATTCATGGTGACTCGTCCCTCTGACGTCCTGCCGCCCAGCCTCCTGGGATGATGTTTTTTTCCATGTGACCACTGCAGCCTGTAGGCATATTAGTTGTGTTTCTGAGCTGTGATATTTGCGACGGAATCGCAGCTTTTCCGCCGCAAAAAAATAAACATTTGTGATTTGCTCTGGGTTTTACCTCCTGAAACAGAAAACCAGCGATTCCACAGCATAAATTGACATGTTGCGGACTAAAAAAAACACGCACCGTTGGTCAATTTATGAACGTTCTTTACGCAGCGTGTGGATGAGATTTGCTGCCACTGTATTACGCTGCAGATTTCCGCGTGTGAATTTACCCTTATTGTCCTTGCTTGAAAATGTTTCCAACTGTTAATGGTAGACACCGCAATTGGAAAGTTTATGTAGGACACTTTTATATATATATATATATATATATATATATATATATATATATATATATATGATATTTCCCCGATATGACCATTTTTCTATAAGAGAACATTAATATTAGAACAGGGTGACGTGGTTACATTTATAGCCAGCTTACAATTAGTGGTACAGATGATACCAGCTTAATACCCCTATTAATTTGTGCAGCCAGCCAATTCTCCGCAGCGTTACTACCCAGGTCTACAAGTTCTCATCTCTGCGTTGCGCTCCTGAGATTCAGTGGAGAGCTGTAAAGGGCCCTCATATTGATATTCTTGTCAGTGTGCAGCGTGTTTTATGAACCTGCCAAATATGTTACCAGTCTAGTTGTGGGTATCGTGTCATCAATCCAGCGATACACCTGCGTTCTTTACTACATGGTGAGACTGGAGAGATGTTGTGACCATATTTAGTACAATGGATTAGATACTATCTGTCAAATAGATTATAAAAAGAGACTTCTGATGTAACAATAATAATCTGATGAAAGAAATCCTGCCATGTTCATGGAGATCACACCAGTTGTGTGGTTTTGGTCTATACCCGGTCTGTAAGGGCCATTGTGGACTGTGAAGTCTTCTTAGGGTAAGGCCACACATAGGGAGATTTTTTATCACTGGCGTTTCATTCACCAGTCTTAATATACAGGTCGCTGGAGTAAGATGTGCCTAATTTATTAAGACACGCACTCCTCTTAATGAATCAATCGTATCTCTACGAGTCCAAGTCGAATCTACGCTTATGAGCTGATGTCAATTTGCTCTCTAATTTACACTAGTCTCTGGCATAAATGATAGTAAATTTGTCTGATTTTGAGCGGCACAAAAGTCCCAAAAAATTTTACTGCAAAAATTGCAACTATTATGTCATTTGCGACTTTTCTTAACAAGAAAACTGGCGTAGAGAAGTAAAAGAACTCCCCCAAGTGTCCCGATGCGGCCAAAAAACAAAAACGCAATTATATTCTCAAACATTTGTAAACCGCACCATGCTGGTATGTACATATATATATATATGTGTGTGTGATCTTGCAGCACTCCACGTTCAAGATCTAAAACTGGTTTGTTCAGACAACATCAAAAAGTGCAACATTTCAATCTCACATTGGGATCTTTCTCAAGTAAAGAAACGCTGCATCTTTTTGATGTTGTCTGAATAAACCAGTTTTATATCTTGAACGTGGAGCGCTGCAGGATCTTCATGTATCTATACAGTCCCTTGATTCGGGATTACTTGCTGGGCACCGGGCTGCAGGAAAGGAAACTGGCGTTTTTAATGCATTATTATGTAATGACTCTTTATCTCATATCTTACGTTTAACATTTCCTATGTTCCTGATATATATATATATATATACGTGTGGATTTATCGGTCTACATCCATTCTTAGTGTACTGCACTATTTATCCTCTTTGTAAGTTCATGAATGAATGTTTAATTTTTGATGAGAGTGTTGGGTCTGGAGCCAGTGCAGCCCAGAAGACGTCAAACTCCAAATAATCACAAAGTATCTGAACCGAGTCTATTAGATTTCCAGCGGCTGTGAAAAGAACTTGCATCCGTCCCAAACCCCCTTATCTCCAAACTACTAATATAACAAGTCATTAAAAAGCTTCAGATCATTAAAGTTTTGTGGAATCGACAATAATGACTATTCAGAGGCGTAATTACCATCGCTGGCCGATATTTAATAAGCGCCTGGTCAGCAGAGACCTCACTGGATGGCAATTGTTAATTCACTTATTTAAATTAGTGCATCCCAAAGGCTAATTAATCCAGACAAACTTTACTGCTGAACCAAAGTTTTTCTCTTCCATAAAACTATTGTATCCGTCCTACAGAGATGCTCAGAGTTTTCTGTAATGCTGCAACCTGTACAGTTATGATACCAGTTAGGCCTCATGAGGTTTCGTACTGTCCGCAAATACGGTTTCAACGGCTACACACATGCTTAGCTTCCGTAGGGTAAGGCGTAACTTGCTGACTGGGGGGTGTCAGACAGCTGGGACCTCCACCATTTACGAGAACGGGGGTCCTGTACTTCTCATTTGAACCGAGCGGTAGGTCGGCTCATTCGCACTGCCGCTCCATTCATTTTCTATGGCAGTGCCGGGGGAAGCCGAGTACAGCAATCGGCTATCTCTGGCGCTCCCATAGAGAATGAACGGTGCGGCAGTGCGCATAAGCGACCTGTCGTTCGGTTCATACGAGGGGTACGTGACCTTCATTCTCGTAAACGGTGGGGGTCCCAGCTTTGGGACACCCACCGATCATCAAGTTACCCCTTACCCTACGTATAAGGGGTAACTTGTTGTAACCGGAATACCCCTTTAATGTCTTTGTATGGAGTCTTGTGATTTATCTCTGCATGGTTTTGATTTTGCATTAATTTGAGTTATTAGATGGTAAAAAAAATAATGACATCAGATTGATGAGTCTGGTTAGTTGGAATCCCTGTGCGAACTGTAAAATCAGAACTGTCATAGGGAACTTACCTTTTGTACGATTTACCAAGTACTCAACAATTGAAATTGAATCTGCTCGGTATTCTTAATGAAGTGTCCATTTCCATTCAATTACTCCCCAGCACTGGTCACCAGTGAGGCCTCATGCACACGACCGTAGCCGTGTGCACGGCCGTGATTTTCGGGTCGGCCGGCTGCGGACTGTCAGCGGACTGTCAGCCGCAGGCCGCCCGCAAATCGCGGGACATGCACATGGCCGCGGCCATTGTTTTCAATGAGCCCCGACGGCAGAACGGGGCCGTAATAAGACATGCCCGTTCTTTCTGCGGTCCGGGCTCCCGGGCCGTGCACGGACCGCAAAAACTACGGTCGTGTGCACGGCCCCATAGAAAAGAATGGGGCCGCAATTCTCCCGTGGATTTTCGGGGGAATTGCGGCCGCAAAAACACGGTCGTGTGCATGAGGCCTGAGGCTGTTAGCGTAGCCTGAGTACTGCCACCTTTTCCATTAGATAGTACTAATCATAAGTGAGGTGACCGGCACCGGCTGTAATAAATAATCTATATAAACACAATCAAATATTTACACTGCAATAAAACGCCCCGTCTGCATAGATTATGAAGGGAATTAGATCCACCGCCTGAGCAGCTGCCTCTCTATTGGATCCTCCTCCCCGTGTCGTAGATTTGCTCTTTCCCACCACCGGTAATCATTTTTCTTCGTGCACCGCTCTCTGGCGTGGAGCCGCCTCTGAATCTCTGAATATGATTTCTCAGCAGGAAGGTGAAGCTATTTTGGTTATTGCGTTATTTGGATCTCTTCAGTTCTGGAAAATCATAAATGTTTTGGCAGATTCTCTGTGTGGAATGTGGAGGCTCCAAATACTGTTTTTATGTTAGAAAAAAACTAAATCACCATTTTAGTAGGGCTGGGCAATTATGACCTAAATCAAAAAGCACGATTAATTGAACATGAAACCTCGATTACGATTATTTAGGCCACACCCTTTTTGCATATCACGCCATTTAATTAATATTTATCCCCTGAGCCTGCTGTATACTACTGTACATAATATACCCCCTGACACTGCCCCACACACAGTATAATTCCACTATAGCTGCCCCCACACAGTATAATGTCCCCTATAGCTGCCCCCACACAGTATAATTCCCCTATATCTGCCCCCACACCGTATAATGCCCCCATAGCTGCCCCAGACAGTATTATTTCCCTATAGCTGCCCCCACACAGTATAATGCCCCCATAGCTGCCCCCACAAAGTATAATTCCCCTATAGCTGCCCCCACACTGTATAATTCCCCATATAGCTTCCCCCACACAGTATAATTCCCCTATAGCTGCCCTCCACACAGTATAATGCCCCCATAGCTGCTCCCACAGTATAATGCCCCCTTAACTGCCCACACACAGCATAATGCCCCCCATAGCTGCCCCCACACAGTGTAAATCCCCCATAACTGCCCACACACAGCATAATGCCCCCCATAACTGCCCTCCACACAGTATAATGCCCCCATAACTCCCCCTATAGCTGCCCCAATAGTGCCTAATAAAATACATACTCGCCTAACCCCGTTACAAGTGGGGGAGATAACTCTGCTCCTTTGGTCTCTGTAGCTTGGCGCAGACAGGCGCTATGACATCACTGCCTCTCGCCTGTTTGTGCCAAGCCGTGAGCGTCCGGCAATACATACTATACTGAATGGTAGAACTGGGACCTTACGGCTCTCTTCCCTACCGTTGTTTTCACTGTATCTGCATCTTGAGGACGCACGTACAGTTACTGGGGGGAAAATAAAAATCAAAGAAACCAAAATGCGCAAGAGGCCTGTTAATTCGCTGAATTTCAGTTTTGTGGGTTTTTTTTCAATTGCCCAACATTTTTGTATCACCAAGGTGAGAGACCTACAGACAGAAAAATGATCAACTCTGGCACAAAGGTATTGAGTATAAAAATATATAAATTTTATTAGAGATAGACACAACAGAATAAAAAAAGATGAGTCACACGATGACAAGAAGGCGTCGACCTGTGCAAGACCAAAAAACACGTACAGCGAGCCTGATCATACGTGAATGTCAAAATACAGGCGCATGTGCAAATTGGAGTCCAGAAGGGCCAAGAAAGCTGTATGAGATGTATAGCAAAATAGTTCATATCTGTAACGATAACCATCTAATGTAAAGTGCTGAAAGATGCAGATAGCACAGCAAATAGCCATAAACTACTAGACTACATATGAGTAAATACAAGCCTAGGGCCGCAGCCCATCAACTGAAGGGCCAAAGTAACAACAGACCTAAAGCATGTAACACAGACATCTGTAAGAGGTAACATACATACCCAAAGTCATGGTCTCACACAGGGAGGACGCCAACATTTGAGTAAATCTCTCCGCCCTCTTTGGGTACAGTTGGTTATATATAAGGTGTAAGGTTGAATTTTCCTGGGCTATAGAGCTGCTCATAGTACAAAAAATACTTGTGATGGTAAACCCTGCTGGTGTCAAATGTTTCCTGAGTAATAGATGAATGGTTATTCCCTCACAGCGTTCTCTTTTTATCTAAATTAGATTTTAGCTTTTTTATTCCACTCCAGGACAATAAAGGGGGTTTTACACTGAACGATTATAGGGCAGACGAGAGTTCATATAACGCTCATTGCCGATAATTGCGCTGTGTAAACAGGGGAACAATCAGCAGATGAACAAGCAAACACTGGATCATCTGCTGATCGTATCGTTTTGTGAAATATTGTCGTTGTCGGCAGCGCATCTCCCTGTGTAAATATGGGGACGAGCAATCGGAATAACGTCGCACTCGTCCCCATCCATAGCTCCGTGTTACAGGAGCAAACGAGCGCCGAGCACCGTCTGCTGATCGGACGTTGTAAAAGGGCCTTAACTCCTTCCCGACATTCGACGTAACTGTATATCATGGAAGGGGGAGTAGTGAGCAGGGTTACTGGTGTACACGTCACTTTAACAGCTGATATTGGGGATAACTCTTATCCCGGCAGTTTAACAATTTAGATGCTGCGGTCCACAGCGCCATCTAAGTCGTTAGTAAGATTGTATTGCAGTGTAAAGAAATGTTTGATCAAGACCCTTAGGGGTACTAAAAAAAAACAAAAAAATCAGTCCAAGTGTCTTTTAATATACAAAGAAACAAAAAAATATTGAAAGTTCAAAAAAATTATATTCCCCTAAAGTAATGCAAAAAATAAACATAATTGGTATCACTTGTTTGTAAAAGTCTGAACTATTACGATATAACATTATTTATCCCGCAGGGTAAACACGGTAAAAAAAAATGCCCGAGTCGCTGTTTTCTGCTCACCTTACGTTCCTCAAAATAATTTGAAGTAATCCAAAAGTTGTATGTATACAAAAATTGGACCAATATAAACTACAGGTCATACTGCAAAAAACAACCCCCACATCGCTCCATCGACAGAAGAATAAAAAAGCTTTAGCTCTCAGAATATGACGACACAAAACTATTTAATTTTTTTCTTTTCAAAAAGTTGTTATTCTTTTTTTGCAAATAGTTTTTGTTTTGACCCGCATGAACGTTGTAAAAACGAAACACAAAAGACAATAGAGGAATCCGTTTTCTTCCTTTCATTAAAAGCTACAACTTGTCCCACAGAAAACAAGCCCTCATAGGCTGGATCAACAGGAAAGTAAAAAAGTTATGGAAGCTTTTGAAAGGCAGGGTAGAAAGGCAAAGGGTTAAAAAAAGAATAACTTTCTAAATGATATCTCAGCGACATCGAACTCCCAGATGACCTGACATGAAGCACCAGCCATTATATTCTATCAGCTGTATGGGACGTTTACTGCTTGTATGTAGCCGGCACCGTGCTGGGCAGGGATGCTTTATAGAGGGAGATAGGCTGTGCTTCCCAGTGCAGGAATATCAGTAGTTCTACCAGTTACCCGCACACAAGACAGGAATGGTTGGCACTCTGAACTTTTATTTCATTGGCGTTTCCTTTTTGGAGGCTCTGGGCATTTTTCGTGAAGGGGCATCTTTCTAGATAAGTCATGTCCCAGCTTTGGAAAGTTAATGAGTGGGAACAAAGTGAAGCAAATGTCACAGCAAAGGCCAAGGCACTTAGTTGATAGTTTGACAGAATCTACTGTAACTCAATATGTATTTAGAGCTGAGGATTACCGAGTGTTACAGCAGGTTCAGGAGGGCAGCCGTGGACCAATCAGATGACACCGTACTTCCAAGGGTAGCGAATGCCCTGTTCAGTCATCGTGGTTATTTCTCATAAGTGGTGCTTGTCCTCTCCCCTCTACATGCTTTGTGCATTTTTAATATACAGAGAGGAGCAGGCCATTTGAAAAACGTGACTTGATTGTCAATTTGTTTGTTTTTTCGACCTGGGGTGAATACAACTCATTCTCCATTTAGATTCACTCTTAAGCAATGATGTTGGGTCCTCGGACTGCGTATATCTGTCCTCACGAGGAGCCAATTGTCTTAAAGAAGTGTCTGTATGGAGGCCGTTCTATTTCCTCTGCACCATAGGGTGATTAGGATTACGCTCCGTTATCCTGCACCTTGTTCACACAATAACGAGTTTACAATACAGTGCTGACATTGGAAGCAGCCACCTGGTGCGGTAAACCATTAGAGAGTTAGGGGGCAGTTAGGCCATTACAGGAGCCAGTATGTTTTTGTTCGTGGCCTAGCACCAAGAACTTTCATAGAAAAAAATGGAAAACAACTGAAAAAGGTAGATGCCAGTCATGTGACCACTTTCATGTGGAGGTTCTGTATGAATCAATATTGTGTCTGTCACTATGCAGCTGGGGTTTAGCGTTCCAAACATGCCCACGTCAAAACCAGCCGTCTCTGCATCAGGTAGTAACTTACAGTATAAATGACTCAAGAGGAGTCTGGGAGATGAGCCCAGCGTCATCGGGGGCATTGCAGATGAAGCTGAGGGGAGAGTACATCTTGTGTCATTGACGTGAGTATGTTTGGAAAGCTAGACCTCATCTGGATAATGACATGCTAATAGTTTAGTTGCCCCAAACCAAGTGACCGGTTCCCTTTAATTGTTCTACATTGCAGGGTAATTGTACACAGAATCACGAGCCGCCGTTATCAGCCATTGTGAATTAGCAAGTGTCCCTTTTTTTCCTGTAATTATTCATAAATTAAACGGAGGTTCTGACGTTTTTGGGATCCGAGTTATTCCTTCTACTTCCTCCATGGCGTTGTTTTTACCATATAAACATTCAAACAGCTGCTTTTGAAGCTCAGCAGGTTTATGGAGTAGAAAGCTGTAACTTGACATGGATCCATCCAGAATGCTGGAGTTCTAGAGTCCATCCCTGGGAAAAACTCATTTGGAAGCGGAATACAACAGGAAATTCCTCTCGACTTTTCTTGCTGTGCGCAGACATATCTGTGCTATAAATTGAGATTATTTTCGGCTTCTCCACGCCACAGATGCATCTTTCCTGCAGCCTCTATTTACATTTTGTGTATCTTTGGCTCCTTCTTTTCCCGGCGGTCTCTTCAGCAGAGACACAGAACTTGACTCCTAGACAGCCATTTTGTACCTTGGGGATCGTTCAACGTGTGAGGGAATTCTTCATTTATTGAGGATAAAGAACATAATCTGGTGATCTTGCACCTCCGTCACTGACATTGCCCCTGGTTGCAGCCGGCATATATTCCTTCTGTGGGGCGGAGTGTGGTCTCTCCCCCATTTTATACTTTATGGCGCTTGGTTTGCTTTAGTTCTATGTCTCTAAGATACCCAAGTTCTGTTAACTGAACGAGACAGCCTGGTGAATGTATTGTTGTGTAGATGGCTGTAGCTTGACTGACAAACAGATGTGCTTCCCTCACTTTTTTTTTTTGGAAGTTGTGCACCAGTTTTCACATTTTCCCTGGTGGGCAGTAAAGTGAGTAACGTTGTTGGCAGCCATGGGGGGAAAACAGATGTGTACTCTAAGAAAGTAATTATCTTAGACTTAGAGTTTTCATTGAAGTCTGCCTTAAATTCACACCCGATATTACTCTCCTATTGTCTACAGGACAAAAAAAAAATAAGGGGGGAAAAAAACCACAGTGATTGGAAAGCCTCATGCGTCTCGAGGTAACGCTGCACATTCTCGTCCGAAAGGAAAGAACTTTGGCTGGCCCAGCGTCTTGGCTTTCCTGCTGCAGATCAGGAGTCCAGTTCTAACTGTTTGGACTCTCATGCCTCAAGCCAATAGCAGCTGGAAGCTCTGCAGACGGGTCATACTCCGGAACGGAGGCCAGGAAAAAATGCCTTTATTATTTTTAAATTATGTTGTAGGAACGGCTTTATAGTGATTTTAATTACATTCAGGAGTCGTTTGTTACAGTATATGAGAGCGATAAGAGGTGGAAGATCATTTGTTATATAACAAGAAGAGCGCGCTCGGTGCCTACCTACGTGTGCCCCGTGGTAAATAGCAGCAAAACAAGTTCTTTCTTATGGAATACTGATGAGTAATAATATATATATATATTCAAGCTGCACGATGTCTACTGTATGAGTGCACTGTATGCTGGGATGTGTAATTGAATTATTGCAGGAGGCATAAAGCCACTATAAAAAATGGCCCTTGTGTATCAGTTGAAAAATCTTGCAAAAAAGTGACGTTATAAATTCTGTGCACTGACCAATTTCACTTTTTAAGGCCCCATATACAGGTCCGTGGTTCTGATCCGCAATTACGGATCCGTAATGCAGATAAAATACAGACACATTACTTTCTATCGGTCACAGACAACTTGCCGTACGTTTACAGATGTGTCCGGGCCGTAGAAATGAGCTGCAAAAAACAGGATATGTCCTATTTTTTTTTTAATTTACGGAATGTGCTCCTATACTTATTACTGTGAGCAAGGTCCGCAAATGCGGATGACGCTCTGTGGCCCGTCCGTGCAGTACTTACAGAACATAAATACATGCACAGATGTGTGCATGGGGCCTAAGTCTTCACAACTGCTCTACAGAAAGTAAAATAACATAAAGGACCTTGTAACGTGCTGCCGGGCAGTTCTTCTGCCTCTTCAGGTATCAGTGACTTTCTGTATTGACGATTGAAGTAATAGATGCAATATCTGTGGTCGCTGGCAGCTGCAGTATTTCCTATAGATGGTTCATGGAGCGCTGCCCAGTTATCAGGTCCGCACAAGTTTCAGCTGTAACCTAGTAGAGGACAGTGGGAAATCTCTGGAAGGCGCTGTTCAGATAGGGCAAATACAGCTCCATGACTGACCAAAAGCACTTTTTTCCATTTCCGCAGAGATTAAGACTGCGGCATATTTTATATACTTTCAGAAGTAGATTGTTGGGGTTATGTAGTGACAAGTCCGGTGCTGCTGTTTGGCCTAATGTTAACCAGTTGATATGCATATAAAAAGGGCTGACAATTTACGACAGAGACATCAAAGCCTGCACAGATGTTACCGTCCGCTGATGATACTTTGTGTCTCGCAGTAATTAGGGCTCGTTCAGCACTTCTTACAGTAGCAGGGAAATAACACAATAGGTTTGAATGATTGTGAAGTTGTGTAATTATGGGCGGGTATGGTGTTGGTCGCTGCAGATTGCTTTTGCATTAGATGTGGCACTATGGTGGTCCCTGACATGAGACTTTAAGGACCACAACTACAAGAGCTCTTATAGGTTTATAGGGCTTTGGTACTCGATAGGGAGCACACCAGTTACATATGGGTGTCAGGGTAAACTTCCTTTTCCCTGTTATTTCACACCGAATAGCCACCTCTGTAAATTGGAAACTGAGGGCATGCATGGAAGAAATATACCAGGCAGACAAGTTGGTAGACGTCCTCCCTCAGTGAAGCAGGAAGTAAGATTAAACTTTATTAAACAAAGAACCTACAGATCTCCTCCCTAGAGATGTGGGACGTGCTTAATCCCTATTGGCTCTATTCAGCTGTAAGTTTATCTGTACACTCCTCTTGTATTCCAGGGGCGGTGTCTCCATAGGCGTGTTCCTGATACAGGTTTAATTTTGTTTCATTCAAAATCTTTGTGGAATATACTGATATAAAGCAATAATGTTTTTGCAAACAATATACAGGCTAATGATCCCTGACATGGGCAATTCTGTTCTCCGTTCACATCTGCGCTAGGGCTCCGTTCCAACAGAGCTTTCCGTCAGGACGGAGCCCTGACAGACACAAACAGAAACCATAGGTTTCATTGATCTCAATGGTGATGGATCCAGTGCCAATGGTCTACGTTTGTCTCCATTGTACAAGGGTTCCATCGTTTTGCCGGAATCAATAGCGTAGTCGACTGCGCAGATGTAAACGAAGCCTTATACAAACTATTTGCATATCTGAGTGGGTGCAGTAAAGTGAGCCACTGCAAAAAGAGTATCTCCTTCTGGAGGAGCCACCTTGTATGTATTGGATGAACAGAGAGATGAACACTTGGGGGGCACTTTCCCCGCCATTACGGCTGAATGCTGATGAACATCATTAGGGGGTTGTTGGATATATATATATTTTTTTGCTTCTGTCTCCCTTATGACTGTAATTATCCTCGGTCCGTTGCTTGGTTACTACTTTGTTTACCCAGTTTCATCTGTCTGACATGGAGATTGCGGGGCTACCACAGATAACTTGAAATAACACTGATTGTTTTCCCACCTCTTCTCTCCAAATCTTCTCCCGGCTTGAATGAAACAAAAACTTCCAAAGGTTGCAGTTTTCTGTGATCACTTTAGACTTTTCCATTTAATTAATGTTGGAGATTTGGCAGGGACACAATAGGATAAAGGAGCAGAGTTTCGTTGACATCTGCAAAGGGAAATCCCAGCGTGGAATGAGACGTGTTGGCTTATGTATTAGGTATTCAATATTCACTTATTTGGTGTTCTTCTCTGGGCTTTGATTAGTTGTATATTCTACTGTCAGCAGCCACACTGCAACATGCTCCACCTGTTACGCAGGAAGGAGACTTTTGTGTAAGCTGCTCAGGGTATCCCTCTCAGGTTGATGTGTCTTTTGCTTCACTGGCCTCCAATGAAACTGGAACGCTTCATAGCTGGTGGGGCCACTGTGCAGGCTGTGCTGCTACGTGAATGTGAAATGTCAGAGTTATGGGATGTTTGCATGTTAGACAGCTGAATTCTTAGCTATTTGGTGAATGGCCATAAGTTTGAGTGTTCCCACCAGCTGAGACGCTGCGGTGACTCATTCCCTGTGTTATCTGCATACAAGAGAAAACATATACGGACAGGGAGGATCTGTATCTCCCCGACTTCCTGCATAAGCTGCGATCTCCCAGGGAAATCATATTATTTGCTGGAGTTTTATCAATGACTCATTTGTCCTGTGGATTGGTACATTATGGGAAGTGGATATCAAAGGCATAAAATACTGAGCGTGTAAACTGTCAGCGGATTAATCAGACATGTTTAGACTTATTGGGGCAGATTTACTAATACTGTGTAAGCTCGAGAGTGTAGAAAATGCACCAAATTTATCACCGTGGTGTATGTTGCATGATAACGTTGGTTCATCTTGCTAGACACTTTTCTCTTCCTTATACCACCAATTACTTAGCGTTTTCTTTGCACCAAAATTTGGGCAAATTTTTGACACACTGTCGCATTTTAAGCCATGCCCTTTTTACTAGACCACGTCCCCTTGTTAAGCGCATCAAACTAGTGTTCAAAACACTTAAAATATGTGGCGCACGGCACATATGACAGAATTCTGGCTCCCATTCTTTTCTTCATTCCACTTGCTTATATAAGTGGTTAAATCCGATAATACATTTTTTGGCCGCAGAACGGCCTCACGCGGCCATTAACAGGCTATTTGACAGCCGCGCCGAACATGGTGCTGACGTGGTTGTTGGCCGCAATGTGGCTGGGTCAGTGCCTCTTCGTGCGGCCTTACCCTAACAAATTTGACATTCATCGGGTGAACTATCTGATATTTTTCTGAGAATAAATTCTAGCAATTAATCAGAGCTCAGATTTTAATTCTCAAACATCTGTGGAAAAATGAAAGCTGCTTTGTGATTGGTTGCTATGGGCAACAAAGCTGATTTTTCTGTTAGTTTTGGTAAACGAGGCAGAATGACTATAGAATAATGATTGATAAAAATGTCACCATAAGCTCAATAAAGAATTTTGATTGATCCCAATTTTATTTTATTATTAGATCGCAACGATCGTTATCTGGCTGTACAAGTTATAGGGAAGGTGATGGAGGAAATCTCCGAGCTACCACTTATGCAGGGCAGGTTTTCTGGTTGGAATTTCAGGGGCCTAGAAATAGTTCTTTAAACTTTATTTGTGGTCAGTAGTGTCCAGTGTATCTAGGTGTGCTGACCTGTGTATATGGGCATTTTACCTCTACAAGAGCGTTTAGTCATTTACAATTAATTTAATTAGGGTCCATTGAGGTGCGGTTAGAACCACATCGAAAAACGCCATTCGTCTTTCGATTTGATACTTTTTGACAGTACCTCAAGCAACATGTGAATGGACCCTAAGGCTATGTTCAAACACACAGTTTTTTTACAATTTTTTTGACGCGGAAACCGCGCCAAAAAACTCGTCAAAAACGGCCCGAAAATGCCTCCTATTGATTTCAATGGGAGGTGGAGGCCTCTTTTTCCCCCGAGCGGTAAAACCGCCTCGCGGGTCAAAGAAGCGACATGCCCTATCTTCGGGCGTTTACGCCTCTGACCTCCCATTGACTTCAATGGGAGGCAGAGAAAGCGTATTTCGCTGCGTTTTATGCCCGCGGCGCTCAATGGCCGTGGGTGAAAAACCCTGTGAAAATCGGCGTGCAGGGAGAGGAAAATCTGCCTCAAACTTCCAAACAGAATTTTGAGGCAGAAATTCCGCCTGAAAAAAACTGTGTGTGAACATAGCATAAGGCTATGTTCACACGGGGTATTTTGCCGAGTTTTTTGATGCGGAAACCGCGTCGCAAAACTCGGCAAAAATGGCCCGAGAACACCTCCCATTGATTTCAATGGGAGGCGTCGGCGTCTTTTTCCCGCGAGCAGTAAAACTGCCTCGCGGGAAAAAGAAGCGACATGCCCTATCTTCGGGCGCTTCCGCCTCTGACCTCCCATTGACTTCAATGGGAGGCAGGAGAAAGCGTATTTCTCGCTGTTTTATGCCCGCGGCGCTCAATGGCCGCGGGCGAAAAACGGTGCGAAAATCGGCGTGCAGGGAGAGGAATATCTGCCTCAAAGTTCCAAACGGAATTTTGAGGCAGATATTCCTCCCCCAAAATACTCCGTGTGAACATAGCCTTAGTCCTTCACATAGAACCCTGAGCTTCACTTATGTTCTTGGGCACTGCAGGACCGCGGTGAGATTGTCCACAGATCAGTGAATACGCTGTATAAATCGTTCATCTGCTTTAAGAGTTATTAAATGCAAGAAGAAAAATATACAGCGCTGGGTGAAGATTTGATCTATTCCGCTTCCCATTACGTAATGTGAACAATCGAGCTTTTTATTTTGGAGAGCAAAAAAGTTATCACACATCATAAGAATCTGACAAAGTGCTGGGGCCTTCCCGGGCCATTAACTCTTTATTTGCTCAGGCCAGCACAAAAAACATGGCGGCAGCTCCTATATGACTTTGAAGCATTTGCTGTTCTCATTTGATCTCCATTCAGTCTTTTACTTAAACAAATACATAATCCCTCAGCCCTGTAAATAACAGTCTGTCCTCAGAATCGACTTCACCAAAATAAAACATTTCCCCAAATGTGGGACTGTCCTGGGAACGTTTCCGCTGTGACGTCACATTGTGTAAATTCAACCTTTGCTGTCTCTGCGGAGGGAAATAGATGTTACGTGTTTGGTAATGATTGTAGTGGTGGATGGGTGATGTGGCCCTGTAACTGGCCGTCTTCTGCCACCTCTCCGGCATGTTACAGCAATTAATGTGTAAAAAGAATGAAGCTTTGTTTGAAAGAACATTGCAATATTCCTTTAAAGCTACATATGGTTTGAATACAGCGCGCCACAACATACTAAATACCCGTCTGCAGCCAACCAGTAGCCTCCTATGTGCTGGGGGCATTGCTCACTCATTGACTATCCATGGTCACTGATCCTCTGACGTCTCTTTCTTACATTTCTTGTCATTGTTCCTCGAAGACGGAAGAAATCTTACATCCGTGAAACGCAAAACGAATCCACGACATTGCACTCACTCTCTGAATACGTCATTTCACACGGTTATACATTTATATTATCTTATTTCAACAAGCTCTTTTGATACATTATTTTCCAGGCTGGTATTATATTATCTATTGTATATCTTTCCAGACTTGAGTTCATTGTTTTCCTGGCTACATCTGTGGATTTCCAAGAAAATATGTTATTCAAAGTAACCTTAAATGAGGGGTTTCAGAACAGTCTGATCCATGGTTCCTGTCCTGGAAATAAATATTGTGCTGGTGACCTTTTATTATAGGTTCTTGTACGTCCAGACAGTTCTTACAATATATAAAGCACTTTAGGGTAACCAAACATTTTATCCATAATATAATTTGGTAAAAGAGAATTAGTGCTGAATGAGATCTTCATTGTGACGAAGTACAGCAGCCCACATTGCTTATGGTGGCATCTCAATGGCTCCTAAATTTCACATGTGGTCTAATATCTTTGGGATCATGCCGATTCTTGCACAAGGATTGTCATCAAGTGTCCAATAGGATGTATGTTCCCTGTCCAATCCTTTTATTGCATTCCTGTTAATGGGGAATTCCATAGTGATAATTGTTGGCCAAACGACCATTCCTTATCCCAGGTCCATGGCCGTTTTAGGGCCTGTTCACATCAGCGTTGGTTTCCGTTCATGGGTTCCTTCAGAACTTTCCATCGGTTTAACCCATGAACGGAAAGGCAAACGGAAACCATAGCTTCTGTTTGCATTACCATTGATGTCAATGATAATGCTTCCATTGCAAATGGTTTCCGTTTGTCTCCGTTCCGTAAGGTTTCCACTTTTTTATTAGAGGAAACAATAGCGTAGTCGACCATTTGCATCGGAAGCATTACCATTGAAATCAATGGTAATGCAAACAGAAGCTATGGTTTCCGTTTGTCTTTCCGTTCATGGTTTCCTCCGATGGAAAGGTCTGACGAAACCCATGAACGGAAACCAACGCTGATGTGAACACACCCCTATATTATTAAACTCAAGGCCTACATTTAGCCTTGTATACTGAGTACACAGTGCGCTATGAGAGAGCAGAGCTGTGAACATGGCAATATTAATGCTGGGTTCCATGGACGTAATATTTGTCTTCATATCATTATCCCTCATCACAAAAACTTCATGCATCACATTGTGTGGTGACTCTCATTGTAAGTGAAGCCAATAATTTATTCAAAGTTCGACAATTTAGGTAACAATTTCCTCTTGGTAAGCCACTGAAGGATACTGCAATAAGTGTCCTTGAGATTGAGTTGGTCGATAGTAGGGGGCTCTGTGGGTTCCTCTGAGGTAAAGAACATAACGTACGCTGTATAGAGGTCTCCACAAACTTCAGGAATTGTACAAGATGTCTTTTCTCTGCTCTCAGTTATCAAAGTGGCAGCATCGTGATGATCCGATGACCACAAATCACTGCTAGCTTCACCAGCAGTCTCCTCTCATTGCCCTCATTGTGGAAACAACCCAAAGGCAGAACATGAGCAACAGTCAAACATTTAATAATTATTTCTAGAGGTAAAGTCATACCCACTGTGGGACCCGCTCAACCACATGGCTCACAATGACTTGTTTTCATTTTTAAGTTTGGCTAGAAAATCTACCCACCAAAATCGCTGCAATCTGAAAAGTTTTTGAATTCTTCACATAAGTTATTCATGCCAGGGCGTAAATGGAACTATTTACTCTGAATCCTGGGTGGTCTCCAGCACGGTCCTCTGCGCTCAGCTTCATCAGACATGTGGTGCATGACAGGCATGACTGTCATAGCTTATATTGTCAGTTACAAGATTTTACAGTCGCTCATTTTTGTATTGTACCATTTACTGTAATGTAATTATATTACAGTGGAATATAAACTCTACCTTCAGCAAAATTCAAGTCGGATTTAAGATTATTGTAATAATATAAGGCAGACGTTTATACCGGGTGGCTATTGATTATATTGCGGAATGAAGCCGGTTCTGAGGATTTGGTGATGGTCACTGAAGGTCGCAGCTTGTGAACATGCAAAAGAAATGAAGTTTACTGTCCGATGTGCAAGTGATTTGTAATCACTCTGTTCTCTAATAAAATCTTGTTGCTTTCTATGAGGAAAACAACACATCGTCTGGTCCATCATCTGGTGAGTCAGTTCTGTGTTGGTGTTCACGTGCTTTGTACTGCGGTTACATCATAGGCTTTGTATTGCCTGTTAGCGGCGGCTGTTGATGATATGTTGTATGCGAGTGACTTCTGGTTCATGCAAACGTCTGTATGTTTATAAACGGACCGCTGTAGAGAAGCCGGGACCAGGGCTGTGCGGGTACATGAATTATCAGACAAGTCATCGGCTCGCTCAGGCCTTGCAGTCACATAATCCATTTACACTGCGATGATCAGAAGGGTCCTCTGACCCGAATCCTTTGTCATCCTTGTTCATATATTATTAAAAGTTATGACAATTCAGATATTGGTGTTTTTATGGATCTGGCTCATTTGCTGCAGATTTGAGGAGAACTTGAAGGAGTTTTCTGATTTTCAGTCAAATGCTTTAAAATAGAAAAGTCATGCATTCTACAAAACAGTTAAACATTCTTTAACGCTTTCAGAGCCAGGTGCCTGCATGATGTTTTATCCTGAATTCTCAGCACATTCTTAGTCTAAATTTGGTTTTCTATAGAAAAAGTGATAAAAAAAGAATTTATAGAGGAGTATCCCGGAACATATGAGCTCAGCTCTAAGACTAGGTTATCTCTCTGATCCCTTCAGCTGCTCATAAATAAGTGCATGAACGTGGTGCATTTACAAGGACGGGGCATCCCTTCATCTGTAGACTTTTACTGCTGCTTTCTTCCGGTATCCAGGAGCATCTGCTCTTCAGATCCTGCATTTAGCATTTTGTTGGCTTCACTTTCCTTCCTTTATGCCAGAACATTAATTATTTTGCTGCGGGACAATTATAAAAACTGAATTATAAAAATTTGCAAAAGTAATATTATATCCCCATACCTATCTATTTTATGAACATAGACACCTGGCATATTGTGAAAATTCCACCCGACACTTCAAAAAAAATTGTGGCTTAAATTCTGACCCGAGCAAACACTGAGACGCACAACATTTCCTACAAATAAAAGTTCAGGATGTGCAGAGTTCATCCATGAGGCACTTAGGCTATGTTCACACGCAATGCCAATTACGTCTGAAATTACGGAGCTGTTTTCAGGCGAAAACAGCTCCTGAATTTCAGAAGTTTTGACAAGTGCACACGTTTTTCGCTGCGTCTTTTACGGACGTAATTGGAGCTGGTTTTCATTGGAGTCAATAAAAAACGGCTCCAATTACGTCCCAAGAAGTGACATGCACTTCTTTGAGGCGGGCGTCTTTTTACGCGCCGTCTTTTGACAGCGGCGCGTAAAAAAAAAGCCTGTCTGCACAGAACACGTAAGACCCATTGAATTCAATGGGCAGATGTTTGCCGACAATTTGGAGCCGTTTTTTCGGGCGTAATTCGAGGCGTAAAACGCCTGAATTACGCCCGTAAATAGGGTGTGTGAACATACCCTTATACCAATGTCTTCATGCACATATCTGCAAATCACCAGAACGGAAGAGACAATTCTGATCCAGGTGCCAAGACATCCATCAAAATGGCAACAAATCGTGCAGTGGGTGATAAGATATGTAACGGCTCATCTTCTCACCCCTGTAGTAGAAAACAGAACACCCTAAATGTGCTAATAAGAGTGGCAATAACATTTCCTTTATGGGGCTCCACTGTAGGCTGTAAGAAGCTGTGAACCCTGTCCCTGTTGTCACCTGCAGCTCCTCTCACCCCTCCCTACACAACCAAGCAGTAAAACTTTCATTCTGCTCCCCAAATTCAAACAAGTACTATGCCCTGAATATTGCACCTAGAATATCGAGCCCGGTGTCATTTAAAAGTGAAGATTCTGAATTTAATATGATATTAAGATCAATTCTGTAGCCCCTACATTTAAACCACGGCAAGCATTTAAAGGGGTTGTCCAGTCCCTAAAAATTGTTGGCCTATCCTCAGGGTAGGCCATAAATAGCTGGCAGGTCGGGGTCCGACTCCCGGGACCCCCACCAATCAGCTCTTTTGAAGGGGGTGCAGCGCTTGTACGAGCGCTGCTTCCCCTTCATTTCTTCTTGGTCACTGTGAATCATCGACACACATGTAGCGGCGATTCACAGGTATTGCCACCTTCTTCTCCCATTCACTTGAATAGCAGAAGGCGGCTGCAATACCTGTGAATCGCCGCTACATCCGCGTCGACATTTCACAGTGAGCCAAGTAGAAATGAAGGGGAAGCAGCGCTCGTACAAGTGTTGCTCCCCCTTCAAAAGAGCTGATCAGCAGTTGGACCCCGATCCATTAGCGATTGATGGCCTACCCTGAGGACTATGACAACCCCTATAAAGTCATGACGTATTACATATGTGCTTAGCAGTGAAAGGGTTAAACGACTCTAAACTAATCATACTTTTATGGGGGGGGGGATTCCCCAATGACAACAAAAGCTTAAAAAAATTATGTATTAGACAAATAAAGACACTGCATGTGCAGACGATGTATATAGAACAATGCAGGAACACTCGTCCAACCAGAGGCCCGAGGTAACGCTGAAAGTAGCAGTCACAGGTAGGACTGGACCATTATTTAGGCCACGCGATTGAATTAATATACATCACTTGAGCTTGCTGTATCCCCTCACACAATATAATGTCCCTATAGTGCCTCCCTACTCAGTCTAATACCCCTGCCTAAACCTAATAGCTGCCTAAACACCCAGTATAATTCCCCCACAGTATAATGCCCCCATAGCTGACCCGACACAGTGTAATGCCCCCATAGCTGCCCCCATGCAGTATAATGCCCCCATAGCTGCTTCCACACAGTATAATGCCCATATAGCGGCCCCCACGCAGTACAATGCCCATACAGATGCCCCCATAGCTGCCCCCACACAGCCCCAATAGTGCCTAATAAAAATAATAAAATAAATACTTACATAACCCCGTTCCCATAACGAATAAAAGATCCTTCTTCTCCTCCAGTCTGTGCTCTATGTGCCTCGGTGCAGACAACTGCGATGACGTGACTGCATTGCGCCTGTCTGTGCTGAGCCACTCACGGCCGGAGTTACATAGTGAATGGTGGAGCAGGGAGCTGATGGCTGCCTGCTCCACCATTGGATTCTGCATCCAATGACGATGCAGATACAGTTGAAACTCGGGGGAAAAAAGAAATGTGCAAGATGGCGTCAGTTATCTGCGCTGAATTTCGTTTTTTGTATTTTTTTCGATTAATTGCCCAACCCTAGTCACAGAGATATCGTCTTAATTCATTATGTTACTATAAGTATGAATTTCATAATCTAACAGAATCTGTCACTTTCCCCAACTGGAAAGAATGCGTAAATGGATGTCATCAATGCAATTTATAGGATTGAGATTTACATCGAGAGTAATAGGATTTAGGATTGAGTAATGCAGTTTGGTTTGTTCTATTTTTTTTTTTATTTTTTTTTCATTATTTTGCTCTGCTAGCAAAAGAAGGAGAACATCTGCATCGCAATTAAAAGCAGCAATCAATGAGTCATCAAAGAGCAGCTATAATTTTTGCCTGTAGGCTCCATCCAGGACCCCCCCTCCCCCCAACTCTCTAATATTTAATTACAGTTTGACATTCCTGGGCCAGTCACTATTGTTTTCTTGGTCTGAGTTAAACCAGTGTTCAGTTTAAGGATGAACCTCATGAGATTTCTCAATCTCCTGGACGGGTGTAGGATGAGACTGGACAGTAACCACCTTGTGAGCAGGGATGCCGGGTTCAGTGTGCTGAAATGAAACGTTCTTGATGGAGGATGATTTCTACTTTGGTGTTAATAGAAGTTGGATCAAAGTGACGCAGAGTCACATGTCATGCGGCACACGTGGCTCGTAGAGAAAACCAGGCACAGATGTGGGTTGTGAAGTGCAGCGGCTGCAGACATGATGTAGATTGTAGCTTGTGTTGATCGGTAGCGATTATTACTGTCTGGCTGATAAGTATATAAATGGATCCATCCTATGAGGAGCAATTCCTGATTCTGTGATTACCGTGCACGTAAGATGATTGCCAAGTCCGTATATAACCTTCTCCATGACCACCTATCCTGCTGTGCCATTACATAGGCTGCAAACTTCATCACTGAATGTAACAACCTATAGACCCTTTCTATACTGATCTGTGGAGATCTCGTCACTCACACGTTCAATCTTAGGTAGAAAAAGCTTGGTTACTGTCCAGAGCTTCACTGCCAGAACAAGCGCTGTAAAGATGCCGTCCTTTGAAACGAGGATTGTCTAATAGAAAACACAGGCGGACAGAGCACTTTAAAATATTCGGCACTCATACAACACATATGTCACCAATCAGCACAGAGCCGTGACTTCATGAGCACAAACCATTTTATGCACCATGTATATTCCTCAGGAAAGGCCTCTCCTACTGACCCTTTCAAAACCTTATACCTTCACTTCCAAAGGCCAGAGAGCATAATGCCAGGATGAGTGCTGCTCCTAAACCTTCAACTAAACACAAACTAAAAAACACATGCAGCTCACAACGTCAGCCAGAACGTGAAGAGCCAGGGAGTCTTCAATGCACGGATCAGGCCGATCCGCGCGGTTTCTATAAAATGTTATCCACCCGCAATCGTCGTACGGCAGCTCTAGAGCAGACCTCCGCTTTTTATTATCTTTCTAGCTCATAAACAAACACTGAGCAAACCATGAGGGACCTTTATAAAAAAGGATTGGGATATGGTGGTCCTATATATCGGAGGATTAATAAAGAACCTGGTCCTGCCCTATGACACTTCAGGCCACTTGGACAACAAAATAAATGCTTCAAATTCAGTTAATTAATTTTCATTCCAGAAATACCCTGTGTAGGTATCTGAGTGCTGTGAAGGAGACTTGTAGAAAACCATCTTAATAGGTCTCCTTCCCTCGCCTGCTGATTTATGTTGGGTCAGAGGAGACGGGGCTGATAAATAGTTTACACAGAGGTTCACCACCCACGTGATGGATCGATGTGACCGTCTGTCCGCGTTTTGGGATCTGCTGAGTTTAATGTTATTAATGAGTTTTCCCAGACAGATACGCTGACGGCTTCTAAGCTTCACTATAAAGCTCCCTCCGGGAGTAACAAATCTCACTGTCCTATTAATCAGTTTCCTCTTCATTCCTTCCTCACCGAGTCACGATGACCTTTATATGAAAAGCTTTCTACTTTGGACTTTCATTCAGACTTAACATAAATGTTTGATAATTATTCTATTTACAGATGTAATTATTTTATGATATTTCCAAGCACCTCTTCCACAAAGAACATTTTAAAAAAAGAGCATTTATGAGATTCTTATGGTTGAACTTATAGGTGGCACAAATCCCCAGAGTTCCAGAGCTGGCAATTAGGGGACGGTATAAGACGTCTGACATCTGGAAGGAGTATTGTGGAGGAGAGCTTTATCATTCTATCTATTGGGTCGCAGCCAGTATAATTTGTCAAGCTCAAAGAGAAATGTCTGATGGGTGGCTCCCCTCCACCTTTCCTTGCCCTCCTCCATGTGACTGACATTACTCTTCCAATACGGAGATCTATCAGTGACAGGTGGGGGAGATGCCCATCGCTACCTTATTCAGATTTTCCCAAAAAATGTCAATTAACGGCTCTGTCTTATCAGGCAGGTAGCACTTTCAGCATTGGTGTTTTTCATTGTACACGTGTCATTTTCAGAGCCTGTTCTGAACCTCATGCTTTTTGGCTTTTGAGCCTTCGTCACCCCCCGATGTAGGCTCAATAGCCGAAACGCGCTTCAGGGTAGATGCCGGTCTCAGCGTCACTACATTCGATGGGTATGTTCTGCTATGGTTTGTGATTATTACTCCGCTCAGCATTAGTTGCTGGGGGCACATGCATATATGTATTTTATTTCACTGCCATTCCTGTGCATTTAACTCCTCCTTAGTGTCTGCCGTCACATTACTCTGCTCAGCACTTGCAAATGTCGGTGGCGACATAGCAATATGTTAAAATACAAATGAATAGCAACTATGTACGGGTCTGTAATACTGTCACCCTTTTATGGATTCTGTCTTATTGCCTGATTTTGCCCAATGCGGCTTTCCTTTTAAAGGGGATTTCCCACGAGGGACATTTATGACCTTTCCACAGGATAATGTCAGATTGATGCGGGTCCCACCTCTGGACCTGCACCTATCTCTTTAATGGGGCCTCTAAACCCTGTTCTACCTCTTTGTGTTCTGGCTGATTGCCCACCATGAAGGAGAACACAGTGTAGCTCGCTGAGCTACGGTTTCTGTAAGGATTATCAGATAATTTGAAGGTGACATTAGAGTCAGGTGTTTTCAATCAATGGGATGACAATCAGGGGTGAGTGGGCGACGGATCTATGTAAAGAACAGGGATCTATCAAAGTCTGATCTTCACAACACGTGTTTGTTTACGTGTATAGTGGCACAAACAAAGGACATTTCTGATGACCTGAGAAGAAGAGTTGTTGATGCTCATCAGGCCGGAATAGGTTACAAAACCATCTCTAAAAGTTTTGACTCACCCAATCCGCAGTCAGAGAGATTGTGTACAAATATAGGAAATTCAAGGCCATTATTACCCTGCCCAGGATTGGTCGACCAACAAAGACCAGGCATACAATAGTCCGCAAAGGAACCCAAGGTAACATCTAAGCAACTAAGGCCTTTCTCACATTAGCTAATGTTAAAGGGGTTTTCACCTTTAACATGGGAGTTACAGAAATACCATCATACCAGGATTGCAAGGAGAAAGCCGCTGCTCTCCAAAAAGAACATTGCTGCCCGTCTGCAGTTTGCCGAATATCACCAGGACAAGCCAGAAGGCTATTGGAACAATTTTTTGTGGACAGATCAGAACAAAATAGTGCCTTTTGCTTTAAAAAAAAAGAGGTGTTATGTTTGGATAAAGGAGGAAATCACTGCATTCCAGCATAAAATCCTCATACCATCTGTGAATCATGGTTTGAGCCGTCTTGCCATCATTGATGAAACAATGAATTCTGAATTATACCCGCAAATTCTAAAGGAAAATTTCAGGACATCGGTCCTTGAGCTGAATCTCAAGAGAGTGTGGGTCGTGCTGCAAGACAACGGTCTTGAGCACACAAGTCGTTCTACCAAAGAATGGTTAAAACCGTGTTGGAGTGGCCAAGTCAAAGTCCTGACCTTAATCCAATAGAAATGTTGTGAAAGGACCTAAAGCGAGCAGCTCATGGGAGGAAACCCAGCAATATAGCAGAGTCTAAGCTGTTTTGTACGTAGGAATGGGATCAATTCCTCCAAGCCAATGTGCAAGAAGACTAATGATTATTTACCAGAAATGTTTAGATGCAGTTATTGCTGCGCAAGGGGGTCACACCAGATACTGAAAGTTTACAAACTTTTGCCACTCACAGATATGTGATATTGCATCATTTTCCTCAATAAATAAATGACCAAGTCTAATTTTTTGGGACTAATCTGTTTGCTTTGGTTCTCTTTATCTACTTTTAGGACTTGTGTGAAAATCTGATGTAGTTTTAGGTCAAATTTATGCAGAAATATAAAAAAATTCTGAAGGGTTCACAAATTTTGAAGCACCACTGTAGATGGGAGACTACAGAGAAGGATGTTGCTGTAGTCTAGGCGGGAGATAATGAGGTCATGTACAAGCATATTTTGTTGACTGAGAATCGAGAAATGTTTTTGAGGCGAAATCGGCAGGAGGTGGTAAGGGTTGAAGAACAGGGTGGAATCAAAAGTTATCCTGAAGCAGCAGACTTGTGAGACTGAGGAAAGTGTGGAGTCATTCATTACCTGTGAGTGATAGTTCTGGTAATAGGGTTGAGTGAGTTGGGGAAAGAGGACAAATTCAGGCTTTTTCCATGTTTTAGGGGACGAAAGAAGCTAATAGGCACTCTGAATAAATTAGAATTATAAACCGTTAAATTTGAGTGCCATCGGCATAAAAGTGGTATTGAAAGCCAAAGGATTTTATAAACTGTCCTAGGACAAATGTAAATGAATAAGAGCAAGGGGACCAAGAACAGAGCCTTGAGGGACACCAACAGAGAAGAGGGCGAGCTGAGGAGATGGTGTGCGAGTCGGAGACACAAATGGTTGGTGAGGTATAAGGAGATCCAGGAGAGGGCAAATTCACTGATGCCAAGGGATGAGACAATTTGTAATATAGGGGGAGTCGACTGTGTCAAAGGCGGAGGACAGGTCTAGAAGGAGCACAGAGTAATGTAGAAGGCAGAGGACAGGTCTAGAAGGCAGAGGACAGATTAATGTAGAATGTGGAGGTCAGGTAGAGGAGGAGCACAGAGTAAAGTAGAAGGCGTAGGACAGGTCTAGAAGGCGGAGGACAGGTCTAGAAGGCGGAGGACAGGTCTAGAAGGCGGAGGACAGGTCTAGAAGGCAGAGGACAGGTCTAGAAGGCGGAGGACAGGTCTAGAAGGCAGAGGACAGGTCTAGGAGGCAGAGGACAGATTAATGTAGAATGTGGAGGTCAGGTAGAGGAGGAGCACAGAGTAAAGTAGAAGGGGGAAGACAGGTCTAGAAGGCGGAGGAGAACAGAGTAATGTAGAAGGGGGAAGACAGAGCTATGAGGAGGAGCACAGAGTAATGTAGAAGGGGGAAGACAGAGCTATGAGGAGGAGCACAGAGTAATGTAGAAGGCAGAGGACAGGTCTAGAAGGCGGAGGAGAACAGAGTAATGTTGTGAAGCTTTGACAGGGGGGGGGGGTCAAAAAGATAGTTGGATCGGAGGACGGTTCAAGGTGAACATAATGCTCAAGAGGTTTTGAAACAAATAGGAGTAGCGAGATGGGGCCATAGCTGGACAGAGAGGATGGGTGTGATAGTTGCATGTTTTTTTTTTGTTTGTTTTTTTAATCACAAATAAGATAAACATTACCAATTTTCCAGCATAAATTGTTTCCGTAAAATTTTTATGAATTATATGGTATTATACAATTACATCTATTTCTTTCTATATAAATAAAATACACATACCTACTATAAAAGACAGTGGGGAAAAAAACCTCAACCTTTACTTTAAAGATGGCAAGTTCTTCTTCTACCATATTCCTAGACACCCATGTTTCCCAGTTTTGCTTAACTTTTGACATCTGCCTCTAGCCAGAAAAGCATTTTCTTTTTTTTTTTTAGTATCTCATCCATTTTCAATTGATGGAGCATCCACTTTATCAATCGATAGTTGTATGTTTTAATGAAGGGAAAATGGCAGTAGATAGTGATAGATTTAAAAGCTGAGTTGGGGCTGGCATAAAGACAGCAGTAAGGTTGGGGATGAGGTAGGGTGGGATTGTCCAATGCACAGGTGATGAAGTGTGATTTGGAGAGTGGGGTGGAAAGCTTAGTCTTCAGAGTGCCGCTGCCTCACGCAAGAACACCGTTAGAGCTAGCGCTGCCGGAACAACATATTCGCACTTTCCAAAACTGCAAATCTGTTCAACAATTTATCCAACCTAGTAGACAGTCACCAAAAGAACGCATCTGCCTTGATGTGATGCCCAGCCAGTTAACTGTAAGAAGATGCTTCATCTAATCCCAGCCAGCTTGCTTCCTAACACATTTGGTAATCTGGAAAAAGATTTCACTAAATTATTCCACATAATTTGGCAAATCAGATCAGATTATATTTAATGACCTCTTTGTGACTTGTAAATACATTTCTTAGTTGCCAGAAAAACCTAAGTGAAATTCATTGCGTGATCATTATTCATAGAGCTGGATGAACTCGCAGCACATTGCGGATACATGTGTCACAATATTTCAAGAGTACCTGTCCCCTTTCCTATTTTAGTAAATAATTGTATTCCCCATCAAATAACAATTCTAGAGCATTCTTTCAAGAAACTCCGTTCCTCTGTTATTCCTCCTGAAAATGGATGAATAAATTGACAAGGAGAATGGTAACACTAGTAGTAAAAGGGTTGTGTCCATGCTCAGTCTCACTCTGTCAGCACTAATTGGACATTGTCAGACTGTGTAGGGACACACAGTTGTCAATATAGTAAACCATTTCTATGAGGAATAACAGAGGAACGGCACAACACAGATTTCTAAGAAAAAATGCCTCAGTATTGTTATATTATGGGGAATACAATTATTTATTAAAACAAACATGTCAGGAGAGGGGACAGGTCCTCATTAAGAGCAAATGGGGGGATTTCCCAAAAACTTTTTGGGAGGACAAAGCAAAAAAGGATTATATCTGCAGATCAAGGCTCAATGGCAAATTCTGCAGGTCCACCTCGTGAATCTAATGTGACTGAATCTTACTGGTGGACAGAGAAGTGTGTGGCTGAAATGATTCAGCATCTGCAGCCAGACTCGCAGTGTATGACTCAGCCCAGTGTGGTTTGTCTGCGATGTGTCACATAAAGAATGCTTTTCTGGCCTCCACCGATGGATAATCCACCACATTAATGGGCCGTACATTATAGGGAACTGCTCCATTGGATTCTGGCTCTTCAGTTTTCTTATTACATCCTTTTCCAGATATTGGTAAGGACGTTGGGTTACAGGTGTTGGCACGAGGGAAAGGCTTATCTGTGCAGCGCTTCAAAATCTGAATCTGAGTAACAGGAATTTGTCTACAAGCGCTTGAACTAGTTAAAAAAAATGTCTGACTCATCTCCTCTAAATGTGACCATATGCAGCATCTAAAGCCGGCACATTGAGCATCTCCAGCTTTTCTATACATGGGTCACTCTAAGCAAATAATATTAGTGAGTGAGAAAACATTGTGCTTACCATACATTGTCCCGGGGATGTTCGCTCGTCTGTAGTATCTACGTTATTATGTTTCTTTGGATAGTGGAAAATAAAATGTCAGAGAGACATCTACTACAACAGGGAGGACCACGGTCTGGTGAAAGTTTATTTAGCCTGGACTTTAAGGCTATGTTCACACTGAGTATTTTGACGAGTTTTTTGACGCGGAAACCGCGTCACAAAACTCGTCAAAAACGGCCCGAAAATGCCTCCCATTGATTTCAATGGGAGGCGTCGGCGGCTTTTTCCCGCGAGCAGTAAAACTGCCTCGCGGGAAAAAGAAGCGACATGCCCTATCTTCGGGCGTTTCCGCCTCTGACCTCCCATTGACTTCAATGGGAAGCAGAGAAAGCGTATTTCGCAGTGTTTTATGCCCGCGGCGCTCAATGGCCGCGGGCGAAAAACGCCACGAAAATCGGCGTGCAGGGAGAGGAAAATCTGCCTCAAACTTCCAAACGGAATTTTGAGGCAGATATTCCTCCCCCAAAATACTCCGTGTGAACATAGCCTAAAGGAAACCTGTGTTGTTGACCTGACGTACGTACGTACGAACGAACGATTAGACCTCATGTTTGTGACTTTTCTGCCAGGAGAGGTGGAATACTTGAACTTCTCCACACTTTTCCTCATTAGTCCTCACAAGTACGGTCCAGTGTATCCACATTGCCGCACTGTATCACGGGATATAATACACATTGCACGGGAACCTCTTCAGAAAATGTGCGTTAAAGAAAAGAAGAAAAATGATAGTTTTAGCCTTAAGACCGCGAGAATCGCCTCGGCTAACGTTATAACCTTGGGATGGGACCGTTAACATTATTCTGGGTCAAACTTTTGCTGAGCTCAATGTTTGGATGGAAATTGAACACTGAACAGATCTTTTTTCAAATGCCTGAAGTATAAGATGTTAATGTATTATTATTTTAGCATGTATTCTCTGTTCTTGTAATGCTGCCAGTATATTTCCCCCCTGTACACAGTATCTTACTTTTGGAATCTCTCAATGGTGGGAAACTGGTGTCCCAGTAAGACTAGCAACTAGCGAGATCCTTGGGCCTGATTCAGTCATGTAATGATGTCTGTACAATACAGAACATCCAGCTATTTTCTTTTGGGGTTCAGCAGTTCTGAGTTACACAGTTGCTGTTACAATTCTCTGGAGACATCTTCGGCAAAAGGTACATGTGGTGCTGAAATGTGAGTTAAAGAACTTGGATGTGTGTAATATTGAGGTGGGAGCCACGGATGATCTGCATTGTATTGAACAAGTCTGAAAATAGAGGTGCATTGATCGTCTCCAGCGCAGTGTCCAAGATGCCAGCTTGAAGCTTAGTACACATGAAATGCAAATACCCAATCCAAAAGCTCCAGTGCATCATGTACCCTAAAACACAGCAGCACGAGGTAGAAGAGACCAGGGGGACATCAGGCGCAAACCGCCACAAGGACCTATTCAGTGGCAGAAGGGCCTGGTACTTGACCCCCTCACCCCAGTGGTCTGTTTTTTCACCTCCATTATGTGCAGAATCTCTTCACCAGTGGTAAACCTGAGCTGGGCCTTCCTCTCCTTGGGCCCCATAGCAGTCTAACGCGCTGCCTCGATGGTACGTACAACCGTCACGTGTACAATATATTCATTTTTTTGGCTGGTGCTTCACTTGGTGGGCAGTTCAGTGTTTTGTTCTATTTGTTTCCTTTCTTGGTCCTTTATCAATTGTGTCATTTGAACACTAGTTGTTTCAGCCAGGAGAGACCGCGCACCTTCTGTTCCTCTTCACCTACTCGGAGCGGTTAATCTGTTTCAGATGCTTTCTGGTGAAAACCAAGAGGAAACATTTCACGCAGTCCAATGATTCTTTCCCTAAGTCAGTCTTCCTCAGGCGTTAAGCGCTTCACTTGTTATTCTGCCTGACCAGCCAGGAGCCCCTCCGAAATTAGAAAATAGGAATTAGAGTTTGGAAGGAAAATTATTAGCCTTTTTCAATATTTTGGTTCAGTAAAGGGCTGTGGTTCCGTATTATTGGATTAAGCATGAAATTCTGTGCTGGAGCCTCTCCAACTTCCAGAGTAAATATCGTATGATATAAATCTATGGATTAAGCTTAAGTTCACAATAATATTAGATTTTTTTTCTTTTAAATAAGGTAATGGATGTCCTTGCCAAGTTATATGTGTCTGTGGTAGTGATGGAAATGATCAGGACAGAGAAAGTGAAGCTTTAGTTTAGAGCTTTTCTAATGAATATATTAGTGAAATTTACTTGTGTCTCAGTATAAAAGCTTGGACAATCCAGTAACGATCTTAAGGGCTTTTACTTTGATCAAAAGGAACAAACCAAATTATTGGCCTTACGATCCTTTTACATGGGCCGTGAATACGGGCGCAGACTAACGGGACAGCTCGTTGATCGGCGCTCGTTTGCTCCTTTCACAAGGAGCAATCATTGGTTATGTATGGGGACATGAGCTCATTACTGCGATTGCTCGTCCCCATGCATTTTCATCATGTCGGCAGCACATCTCCCTGTTCACACAGGGGGATGTGCTGCCGACAACAATGATTTTTTTATATTGCTTAAGATCAGCTGAAGGAGCATTTGCTCGCTCATTGGCTGATTGTTGCCCTGTTCACACAGGACAATGATTGGGAACGAGCGTTCATATATGATAGCGCCTTAATAAGACTTTACTAATAGATGCTGGTATCAGAATCTCGACCATTAGATGTTTTAGTGACCTCATGCAGTGCTGCTGGAAGGATCCAGTTTTCTGCAGAACACAGACTGCCATTTCCAGCAGTCTATCATCTAAAGCAGTGGTCTCTGCAGCTGTTGAGAAGCTACAACTCCCAACATGCTGGAAGCTGTAGTTTTGCAACAGCTGGAAAGCCACAGGTTGTAGACCACTGATCTACAGGATCTACATTTTAAACACCTCCCTAATATACTCAGGTTCAGCAAAGGGAAAGCAAACAGGAGTAAAGGCATAAAGAAAAGACGTCTGATTCATTTACAGCTATTCCGGTTTTCGACACTGTCAATGGCTCCAGTTTGTTGAGCGATTCTTCATTTCCCTAAAGGTGGCAAATTAAAGAAACGCTCCGAGCATTGTCATGCCCCTCAGGCCCTGCAATAATGCAAGTGTTTCTTTAATGGGGTCACATCAGCATCAGTCACATGACCAGCATATGACTTGCTATATATATGTGGTTTAGATTTAAATATCAATCAAGTTAGAGTGTTTCTATTATGACATCAGTGCGGTTTGCGTGCACTCAGCGACCTACACACATCAATCAAGCAACAATTTGGTGCAGTTGTACCAATATCAGCCTGAAGAGAAGACACAGGGGGCCGGTGTTTGTCTTATTAAATACTTGTGCTAGGAATGTTCAGTAGCGAGTCAGAAGGCTGCAGCGATCCAAGCCAAACACATATGGAACTGGCAGGAACTTTTGATAATGAGTCAATACAAATGTTTGAACTTTCTACTCCCTGCAAAATATATTTTATTTCCAAGCTTTTTTTTTTTTTTTTTTAAATGATTCCTTTATTATTTACCATGAGCCATTTTTGTCCTTTGTCTTCAGCTAAACTATTCATAGTAGAACCATTAGGCCGGGTTCCCACGTAGCATAAGCACTGTAGAATTTCCACGTCGGAATTCTGTGCGGAAATTACGCAGCATTTACAGTAGCAGCACAGCGAATGAGATTTAGCAAATCTCAGACCCACACTGCGGAAATAAATCGCATGAAAAATTGTGCAGGAAAGGGTTCTGCGGTGCGACTTTCAAATCTGCAGCATGTCAATTTATGCTGCGTATTCAGTGCGGAGATGCTGCATGTTTGGCCCATAGACTTCAATGGAGAGCATAAATGCTGCACTAAAAATCGCACATTGAGTAGTGTTGCGGTTTGTACAGCAATGCCGCAGTGGAACCGCAGTGATAACTGCAGAAAATCCGCAAATGCAAATAAAGTTTGCTATAATTGATGCTTAGCACTAAATCTACAGGTAAAAATCGTTCTGGAAAATCTGCAGCAAAAATGAATTATCTGCTGTGGATTTCTGTGATTGATTTACCTGCGCTTTCTTTTAGATTCTGCTGCAGATTTTATGTTGTGGAAAATCTTCAGAGTATCCTGTGTGTGTGAATTCACAGATTTGCAGTATGTACTGTACAACGCATGGGGATGGGGTCTGAAAAACGCCATCCACATGTAGCAGAAATAGTTCAGGACAATTCTGTCACGTATTTGTTGTGGATTTGCAATGCATAGGGTAAAATCCATGTCATACATACAGATTTTGCCATGGATTTGCAGGGAAATGTGCAGTGAAAACACTATATGTGTGCACTTACCCTATATCCTGTGCTGCTGGATAATCTCCCTTTATTTCTGGTATTAAAGGGGTTGTCCGAGATACCATCATATCTTCAAAAACCCCTTTAATGCATGTAATTTATAAATGTAAATACATTTGTAATATACTTACATTTTCCAAAGTGGCCCCATTTCCAGATCCAGCCGTGGGGAACTTGATTGGTGACGTCACTCTCTGCCGCTTTGTTGATCTTGAATTCTTTGCCGGGTATACGGCACGTCACTTGTCACGTGGGGTATATCGGCTTGTGCTGTTGTAACGCGCATGCGCGGTCACTGCTGTTATCTCGAGAACAGCAGGGACCGCGAGAACAGCAGTGACAGCGCATGCGCATTACAGGCTGCGAAGCAGAACAAGCCGATAACAGCAGTGACCGCGCATGCGCGTTACAACAGCACAAGCCGATATACCCCACGTGACAAGTGACGTGCCGTATACCCGGCAAAGAATTCAAGATCAACAAAGCGGCAGAGCAGAGAGTGACGTCACCAATCAAGTTCCCCACGGCAGGATCTGGAAACGGGGCCACTTTGGAAAATGTAAGTATATTACAAATGTATTTACATTTATAAATGACATGCATTAAAGGGGTTTTTGAAAATATGATGGTATCTCGGACAACCCCTTTCAGGTTAGATTTTTAGTTCTTGCTCGGCTACATCTTGCAGTTTAAAATCACAACGTCTGTACGCCAGTATTTCCGGGTTTGATGTTTAGGATACACCGGGAGTCATGAATAAGGCCAAAGACGTTATGGAGCTCAAGCCACAAGGTTCAAATTGATCTCATTTATGTATAACACGGCTTATGACTGTCTGACCATTTACTTTACTTTTATGCCTCTTAAGAAAACTTTACCACTTGTTCTGGAACGTAACTTCTCTTCAAGCATCTTCCGTACATTATTGCTCATCACTTTTAGATCTGCAGGTCTTCTGCTTCTGCTATGGGGAACAGATAAAAAAAGGTTTGTCCTGACAAGTGTTATGTGGAGTGGAATGACTGACATTATCTCTACGAAGTCACGTCACAGTAATGAGCGGACGGCGGGTGGAACTCTGGGGTCGTTCGTGCTTTTCCTTTCCAATTTTGCAGTGAGGTCTTTTTTTTATTTATTTATTTTCTATTTATCATCCTCCTTTTCTGACGTTTTTCATTCACGTTATTGAAGCAATGAGCCTGGTCTTGTCATCATATTCGGGGGAGCTTCACGGGTTATGCTTTGGCCGTCTGTTCCAGCAGCTCTGTATACACATGCCACTCAATGTTTCCTGGCCATTTCAGAGAGCTCAGTGGTTGCCTACTCCGGAATTCCTCCCCTGTAATCATTACTGCGGTATGCTTATTTGGCTGGTATTGAGTATACAATCGTTTTTTGGAGCCTCTCCCAAATTCCTGCTTTACCTCTTCAGCGCTGGAATAAATCAGTAGAGGGCAGACGGGACACTCATGTCGTGGTGGTTATTGATTTTACAACCTTTTGTCTCCAGTTCAGCCCATCCAATAAATATAATAAGCTCCGATATTCAGCTGTTTCTCACTTGTTTCAGGTTCTCCAAGGAGCACAACTCATTGCCGTTGCCTCTGCTGACCCAACGTCTGGTGTAGTCGATGGCTCTCCCCTTCAGGCCAATGATATCCAGGTCCAATATGTCCAACTTGCACCAGTTAGTGAAGCTTCAGCGACAGCTCAGGTGAGTAACTGTCTGTAGTATATTATATATATAATCAGCAAGAGAAAGGAATGACGGGCACTATCCTAGGCAACCAGGGTACAGGTGAATTGAGGAATGAAATTGATGCTCAGTAAAGTAAAAAATAAGTACTGAAATTACAGAGATATGAAGCTCACAGCCTTTTTACATATAAAAGGGTTAATGTGTCTCTGGAGGAGTATGTTCTGTTATGTTGGGCATTGGCAGCAGCCTCACCCGCACGATTACAGTGGTATCTGTTTATTCCGGACACTGTTACACACATGTCATTTGGAAACATTACAATATAGAGACTATAAACAACATGTCTTCTGTGCCTCTCCTGACCCCTCTGCAGTGTAGAATATAGAAATATAAGATTGGGGTTTATTGTGTATTGGAGTCATTCATGTAATGCAGGAGGTTAATAAAAGCCCTTGAGAGGCTTCACATGACTAAACGCTCCTAAAACCACTTGAAACATTGAGATGATTGATGTATGAAACCCGATGAGGGGAGTCCTGGGCGACTGGATGGTCCACTGCAGACTGCAAAGAAAATGAAAGGAGCCCAGGGATTGCCCAGCAATAAGGAGGACAATACTCTGCTCCCTCCTACTAGAAAGCCCAACCAAATTCCAGAGCTGCTGGTACCAGTTACCTGGGTCTCGTGTTAGGGTATGTTCACACGTAGTCAACCAAAACGTCTGAAAATCCAGAGCTGTTTTCAAGGGAAAACAGACCCTGCTTTTCAGACGTTTTTTACCAACTCGCATTTTTACCAACTCATTTTTTTACCAACTCGTTTTTGGAGCTGTTTTCATTGGAGTCTATGAGAAAACAGCTCCAAAAACGTCTGAAAGAAGTGTCCTGCATATAATGTATATAAGTGTCCCGCATATAATGTATATAAGTGTCCCGCATATAATGTATATAAGTGCCCTGCATATAATGTATATAAGTGCCCTGCATATAATGTATATAAGTGTCCCGCATATAATGTATATAAGTGCCCTGCATATAATGTATATAAGTGTCCCGCATATAATGTATATAAGTGTCCTGCATATAATGTATATAAGTGTCCCGCATATAATGTATATAAGTGTCCTGCATATAATGTATATAAGTGTCCTGCATATAATGTATATAAGTGTCCTGCATATAATGTATATAAGTGTCCCGCATATAATGTATATAAGTGTCCCGCATATAATGTATATAAGTGTCCCGCATATAATGTATATAAGTGTCCCGCATATAATGTATATAAGTGTCCCGCATATAATGTATATAAGTGTCCCGCATATAATGTATATAAGTGTCCCGCATATAATGTATATAAGTGTCCCGCATATAATGTATATAAGTGTCCCGCATATAATGTATATAAGTGTCCCGCATATAATGTATATAAGTGTCCTGCATATAATGTATATAAGTGTCCCGCATATAATGTATATAAGTGTCCCGCATATAATGTATACAAGTGTCCCGCATATAATGTATACAAGTGTCCCGCATATAATGTATACAAGTGTCCCGCATATAATGTATATAAGTGTCCCGCATATAATGTATATAAGTGTCCCGCATATAATGTATACAAGTGTCCCGCATATAATGTATACAAGTGTCCCGCATATAATGTATATAAGTGTCCCGCATATAATGTATATGTGTCCTGCACTTCTTTTGACGAGGCTGTATTTTTACGAGTCGTCGTTTGACAGCTGTCAAACGACGACGCGTAAATAACAGGTCGTCTGCACAGTACGTCGGCAAACCCATTCAAATGAATGGGCAGATGTTTGCCGACGTATTGTAGCCCTATTTTCAGACGTAAAACGAGGCATAATACGCCTCGTATACGTCTGAAATTTGGCCGTGTGAACATACCCTTAGTCAGCTTGTTGTCTGATGGCTCCGCTACACTTGTCAGCCTGAAGAGCGATGATTACATAAAAAGCACACGACTCCCCTCCTGAGCAGTTACAGCGTCACATGCCCATCTATACCACTGGCGGGAGGACTGCACCATCGTAGTTATCTCGCTACAGACAACCCTTTTAATACTTGACCTGCTGTGGTGATTGCCGCAGGTCTGACTCCCGACACCCCCCAGACGGTTCAAGTCCGCCAGAGCCGTCGGTTGTCAGATCCTCACCTCTCTGGATCGGTGGGGGCAGTTGTGCATCTTGGGAGGGGGACCCATTTTTGACCCTCGTATGACGCGTGTCACGAGAAAACCCCTTTATAGGAGAAGTTCTAGTAGTGCTATATAAAAAAAGACCCTTAAAGTGAAAAATGTGAAAACGATTGTACTTACTGCTTATGAGTATAATTAGTGCCTAAAATAAGCTCCCCTCTGTCCCTATGACAACACTTCCTTTCTTGTGCTCTGGCACATTCAGTGTCACTACAGGGAAAGGTGAAGATCAATGCCCCGATCTATTCACTGGCATATTAATTGACAACTTTCATTACAAAAGTGGTTTTGATTGTTGGGGGGGTCTGGACTTTAAGAGCATTTATGGGTTTTAGATATTGAGGGATCTATTGAGATCACCTTTAAATATCTTGCTGGTGAAATTTGTACAGCACTGTTAGGCCTCATGCACACGACCGCCTTCGGTCTGTGATATAAGGACCGTATGTCGGCTGCAGTTCAGGGAGTCGGGCTCCTAGCATTATAGTTATGTACGACGCTGTGAGTTACTGCCTCCCCGCGGGACTACTGTCCTGTACTGAAAGCCTGTTTCAGTACAGGACAGTAGTCCCGCAGGGAGGCAGGGACACCTAGCTTCATACATAACTATAATGCTAGGAGCCCGACTCCCTGAACTGTGTTCGGTCCGGGAACTGCGGCCGACATACGGTCCTTATATCACAGACCAAAGGCGGTCGTGTGCATGAGGCCTGACTGTATATCTGATAACTAATAAAAATGAGGATCCATCAGAAGGGCGCACTGAGATTATTGAACTCCATTACAACGGGTGGCACCTTTACCGTGTTTAATTATGTGATCATAAAATTCTGGTAGATAATTAATCTCAGACATTGACAGAAAACCTTTTCCTTTAGGATTTGACCTTTTAAATAAATAAGAATTGCATGGAATTTGTAAGAAAACAAAAAGATCAAAACATTAAACTGGAATGTAGAGGTGTAATTTCTGAGGACCAAAGAATAAATTCATCCCCCACTGCTCAGATATAGAATAACCGCCCGTCCTCCAGCACAGCGGGGTCACTAATAAAGGTTTTATCAATGCCAGCAATGGCTTATATGATGCTAAGACCTAAACTCTGCTTATTCTGTATTTCATTTCAAACACCTTTGATTCCTAAAAAATAAATCAAAGTAAAAGCAAACCTCCCCCAAGAATCTGCAGCAATTCCCAGCACTGAGCCTGACCTTGTCAGCCGCCTTGCTTTTCCCTTTTTAAGAGGTCAGTGACTTTAGGGCTCATAATATAATGTCAGTCTAATCCAGAGAGTTCCACGTCAGGACTGAACTGTTGAGCAGTTTCTCTTCTGAGGGCAGGTGTATCCCAGGATGCTCTGCTGTGTCGTCTCCAGGAGTCAGACCGCACAGCTCTGAGAATCTCTGGTCTAATCAGAAACATCGAACCTTCCACCAGCCGGACATCTCACAGTAAGGAGCGGCCAGCAACCGCACCGACACCACGTTCGACGCAGCTGTTAATGGCCGCGCGTTGTTGCGGGTAAAATGGCCATTTACCTGCAAAATCATGCGGTCATTAATGAATACACCCTTTATGGCTGTGAGATTTTGTAGGTAAAGGGCCATTTTACCCAAAATCACACGCGGCCATTAACAGGCTATTTGACAGTCGTGCCAAACATGGGGCTAGCGCGATTGTTGGCCGGGTCAGTGCCGCTCCGTGTGGCCTTACGTTACACTCATGAATGTTTTATTAAACACACAGTCCTCAATGTTTAATTAAATTTATAGATTGTACAATAACTTGCCTAACAGTAAAACCCGACGAGGCTCTTTCCCCCCCAAAACTTGTCACCCAGGGGGTGACGACTAATGTGATATTGTTCTGTGCTCGCTGCCTCTGTAACCTGGAAGTTTAGGTCGGGTCCCCCATTTTGACTGCAGGACAGCTTAAAATATATTCATATATATTTGCTCCCTAATGAATATATAAAGGGGTTGTCCCATCTACAGGATAGGTGCTAGTTTTCAGACTGCTGAGGGCCCCAGAACTCCCCGCTGCGCCATGCCTTTCTGAATGATGTAAAGAGCCAAGCGCTGTACTCCGTTATTCGAATAGACTTCGAAAGTATCGGCAGCGTGTATGCTCGACCGTCGCTCCATTCAATGATCTCCTCACTGTGAGGAGAAACGGGGTTCAGGGACCCCATTCTCACGATCGATGGATAGGTGATAATTTTTGATTCTGGGAATACCCTTTAAGGTGGTGAAGCTTTGTCTTATGTCGCCATTATGTTTGCTAGGAGTTGAGAGCCTGTGTTGATGGGTTGATATGTGATGTATAGGAGAGTGATGAGTAGTGATTATATTTGTAATGATTACATTTGTGTTTCATTTTTAGGCAGTGGAGCCTTTGCAGTCTGCGCTACAGCCTGAAATGCACATCGAACATGAAGCTATTGAGTTGTAGTAACCAGAGCCGTGCGCCAGCAGTATGGATGGGGCACAACTGATTAATACAAAAACCTATTATGCCAATTATAGACTTGCCAACATCCAATGTTGGGACACTCATCTTACAGGATCTGATTGCCGTATACAGGATGGGAAGCAAACACCTAATTCATCACTTTCAATGATTTCTACACTAATAATGCTATTTTTTTATATGGTTTATAAATGATTTCTTTCATAGCGTGTGCTACTATAGATATGTTTTTTTATTTGCTGTTCCCTGCATTTTGTATACGGACCCTTCCATGACAATTATAAAGCCACTAACAATCTCTTCAACAACTTTATGATGCATTAAGCTTAAGGGGGTCATCTGTGATTTTAAAATGAATGACCCTTCTTAAGATAGGCCATCAATATTCAATCGGTCGGGGTCCGATCGCACTTATATGCACTGCAGCCTCTTCATTGTTTACATTGGTTTCATTTCTGTTCGTATGTTAACACGGTGTTACTTTCGTAGTGGCCGTGCAAGGTATTGCAGCGTTGTCCCTTAGAAACGAATGGGACAATGAAGAGGCTGAATCACACATACGAGCGCCACGACCCTTTTAAGCAGGTGATCGGTGCGATGCCAAGAATCGGACCCCCACTGATTTAAACTATTTTAAATTCTCGAATAACTAAAAAAAAAATTTTTTTATTTTAAAGGGGTTATTCATGTCTGAATGGAGGAACTTTGTAAGAAAAAGCAGCCCAGCAATTCTAGATGGAAATGGTTACCTGAAATCTGTGTAGGTAGCAAATCGCAATATCACTTAGGGTTTGTTCACACGTGGCAGATTTATCTTTTTCATCTGAATGGAACTTGTAGAAATCAATGTAATTGCTGAAGAAACAACAAATTCATTAAGGTGTATGGAACAGATTTTCCGTTTTCCGTTTTTTTTTGGAGATGGTTTTCTATTGACACAATGAAAACCGCTCCAAAAACGGCTCAAGAAGTGACATGCTCCTTCTTTTTACGGGCCGTCTGAACGAAACGCCGGTTTTCCCATTAAAATCAATGGACAGATGTTTGGAGGCGTTCAGCTTCCATATTTTCATGCATTTTTTGAGGCGTTTACGCCCTGAAAAACGGCAGAAAACACAGTGTGTGAACATACCCTAAATTCAATAAACTTGGAGCCTCACCGATTACATTGTAATCCTTCAGATTTTAGCTTGGGCTTTAAAGGCTATGTACACCTTCAAAAGCTATATATATATATAGCTTTTGAAGGTGTACATAGCCTTTAAAGCCCAAGCTAAAATCTGAAGGATTACAATGTAATCGGTGAGGCTCCAAGTTTATTGAATTTAGGGTTTATATATAGTGTTTTGTGCAACTTTATAATTCGTTTTTATTAAAAATTCTTCTTACTTTTTGAGATATAGCTGCTCTGTATTCAGTATACAGATCAGCTGTATCGTGCGCCAAGACCTGAAACTGTCCGGTCCGCAGGACTGACGGTTTCAGTGTCTGCAGGTCCTGCGTGATTCACCGGTTATCGATCACATCTAAGTTAGATGTGATGGGTAAAAGGTGAATCCTACTGACACTGAACCCGCCAGTCCCGCGGACCTGACCGGTACAGGATTCAGCGCTCTGTATACAGGATATAAAGCCGCTGTATCTCAAAAAGTAAAAATATTTTTTTAATAAACTAATTTGCACAAGGAAACAGAAACAGAAAGTTGCACAAAACACAATGATAGACATCTCTAAATTAATAAAAAAAAAAAAATAACTTTCAAAGGTTTTACACAGCCTTTAATATTACTGTAAGGTCTCATTTACACGAGCGTGTGCGTTTTGCGCGCGAAAAAAAACGCAGCGTTTTGCGTGCGCAAAAGGCACTTGACCGCTTCGTGTGTCATCCGTGTATGATGCGCGGCTGCGTGATTTTCGTGCAGCCGCCATCATAGAGATGAGGCTAGCCGACGTCAGTCACTGTCCATGGTGCTGAAAGAGTTAACTGATCAGCAGTAACTCTTTCAGCACCCTCGACAGTGAATGCCGATCACCATATCGAGTAACCTGTTTAAAAAAAAAGAGGTTCGTACTTACCGAGAACTTCCCGGCCGTTGCCTTGGTGACGCGTCCTTGGTGACGCGCCTCTCTTGACATCTGGCCCCACCTCCCTGGATGACGCGGCAGTCCATGTGACCGCTGCAGCCTGTGCTTGGCCTGTGATTGGCTGCAGCTGTCACTTGGACTGAATTGTCATCCCGGGAGGTCAGACTGGAGGAAGAAGCCGGGAGTTATCGGTAAGTCAGAACTTCTTTTTTTTTTTACACGTTCACGTATATTGGAATCGGAAGTCACTGTCCATGGTGCTGAAACAGTTTAACTCTTTCAGCACCCTGCACAGTGACTGTCTCCTGCCGGGTTCGGTCAAAACGAGTTCGGCCGAACCCGGTAAAGTTCGGTTCGGTCATCTGTAAGACACTCCGTTCGGATGTTTGTAAACAGAAAAGCACGTGGTGCTTTTCTGTTTACATTCAGTTTGACAGCTCTTGCGCGAATCACGCAGTTCGCACGGAAGTGCTTCCGTGCGACCTTCGTGGTTTTCACGCATCCATTGACTTCAATGGGTGCGTGATGCGCGAAAAACTCAGAATTTTAGAATATGTAGTGAGTTTTACGCAACGCATTCGCGCTGCGCAAAATTCACGCATCGTCTGCACTGCCCCATAGAGTAATATAGGTGCGTACGACACGCGTGAAAAGCACGCGCGTATATTACGCTCGTGTAAATGAGGCCTAATACGCAGTGTCCTCCCTGTCATTTCGCTATCTTCGGACATGTCTCTAAAATCCAGAGCTTCACTTTAATATTTAAGGAAGTGAAAGGATCATTAATGGAAAATATTAACTGCCATTCATAAATACATAGGTGAATGTGTGATGTAGTGAAGAGACTGTTTCCTAGCCACGGCGTCAATCCCTCTGAAATCAATGCTAACATTTTAGAGGGGTTTTATTGAATGTTTTGGGCGCTGTAAGACCTTATTCACACGAACAGCCGTCACATGGACCTAAGTAATTCAAAGGGGCCGTTTCAACGGACCGTGTGAAGGGTCTGTGAGAAAATAGAACGTGTACTATTTTTTTGCGCTGCACACACCCCCCCCATAGACTGTAGTGATAACGCATCCTGCAGGGAAAAGCACAGATGCACCTCAGACGTGAAAAACTTCCGTCTTTCATGTCCGAGATGCGCAACACCCGTGTGAATCTAGCCCTAGGCTACATTCAGACGAGCGTGTCCGATTTTCGCACATAAAAAACGCAGCGTTTTTCCGTCCGTGTCTATTGTGTATTGTCAGTGTGCTTTAAGTGTGGCATATGTTTTTTACATTTGTGCAAGCACTTTTTAAAAAAAAATTCCCTGCATTTCTTTGTAACTGATGCGTGAAACACGGACAGAACACGGATGTCGTGCATGGACTTTAATGGGCGCGTGGTCCACAAAAACGCACCAATATAGGACATGCAGTGAGTTTTATCCTGTGATTAAAAAGTATTTTAGGTTGAGTTGGTAAAAAGACAATTCCAAGAATGAGAGATGAGTCTGTACTTGTTGTATAATTCAAGTCCATGATCATTTCCATATCATATATGAGGACACATGGGTCCATTTACCTGATCAGGATGGTGTAGTGGCCCTGTATTAATGCTGTGATCAATGAACGTTTGACAATTGTGTATGCGAATATTGTAAATGACTCCTGACTGTGATATGGAGTCGGCACAAATACGACCAACTTCCCATACAAACAGTGTCCCATGTAAATGGATTCTGGGTTTACACCAGTGAAAGTCAACCTATTAGAACCTATGAGGGTCTCGGGTGCAGAGATGGGACAGGGCGGGAGTTTTGGCATACATATATATGGGCCAGATTTGTCATCTGCCCTGTTCTCTATTATCTGGCACAGTGTTCAGTGTACAGGAGACATTCTCCCCAAACATTAACCGGCTCATCACTGGGCACAGTCATCCACATCTCATTCAGTCAGAGACGACAATTTATCAACATGTTTTACAGTTACATTCTTTTCCGTTTTTGCAAAGGAAAATGCTGCTATTCCCCACCAAAACGGTCTTCTCTCAGATCATGTCTTACAATCCTAGTGGTGAGTGTCATAGAGCAGACAGATGGAAAGTCTATTTACACACAAGTCCCCATGATAATGGTCTGATTGCGTGCCATAAATGATGTAAGGCTATATATAGGCTGAACATATACCAAAAACGAACGCATTCATAGGCCTAAAATTGACCCAACGTATTCCAAAAGAGTGTGTTTCATATGCTCTTCAATACAAAGGGATACAGTAAAAAAACAAAAACATGGGTATAAACTGTATAGCATAGCGTTGCATCCGTCTGGGCTATACTTTCAGTGCATAAACCTGGAGGTGTCATCAATAAATACATCTCTACATCAAACAGATAATATATATAACAAGGACTATGTGCAGTGTTTCCACTCGTTTCATTGATGCTTCTCTGTGTTGTATAGATTATATGAAATGACTGTCTTATTTTACACATGAATTCCCCAAGATCAGGAGACAATGCTCGTTGTTCATGTAACCAGTGGAAATAGAGGCCTCTGTATTAGGATACAAACCATTTGTATCTGTTTTTCTTCTGTGGTCACTTTAATACTGTTATCAACAATACTTGGACAATGCTGAAGAACCTCAATAAATCCTTATTTATGAGCAACGTGTGGCAGTATCTTGAAGTGTGTGAGCCGTCACCCTTCCAGCAGTGGGTGAGTTAATATAAAGGCGAAGGCATGAGGAGCTGGCCCGCGTCTGCAGGGGTTGTGTTTATTTATAAGCAGGTTCTGCGGTTTGCTGTAGGCACACGATGAAGCCAGCTGGCACTCGACAATGTCATCATTATAGTAAAACCACAGGCGCCTTGTCGTGACTGGTGAACGCAACACACGTAGCACCTTCATCTCAGAAAAACAACGATTGGTGACAAGGGCAGGAACTGTGATCAGCTTGGTAACCCTTTATCATTACATTATAAAAAGAAGATGAACAATACCATTATATTGTGTAAGTGATCCCAATGACAAACTAGTGTTGAGGCAAAAACACGATGAGGATTCATATACCAGAGCTAAGGAGCACCCCAAGGTAAAGCCACTGCTGTCAAGCTGGGCTGGAAACGATGGGTGCCTGCGACATCTATCAAATGGCTAGAAATACGCTGCTATCCCAGCAGAGACGGCCACATATTGCTTCTACTAGCCACTAAAACGTAGATTTTATTACAGATTATGCTGCAGATAATTATAGAAGCTACGCTCAGGTCCGGCGTGTTGTGGATTATCATGTCCGGTTTATGACACAGTTGGCGGAGGAGAACGCTCAGTGTCTTGTGTACAGAACAGGATGATACTAGTAATTGCTCTGCGCAGGGAACGGCTTCTTCACGTTCATCTCAAAGTTGGCAACGATGTTTTACAGTTCTGTAATTGTAGTGGAACTTCCCAATAGCAATCATATTCCAACCACCACAAAGAGGAAGCATAGAAATAAACCTAATCATATATTTTCTACAGAACACTGGGCTGATGAGGGGGGGGGGGGGATACTCCGGTGTCAGAAAAACACCTCCGGAACGTCTCAGTGGAATAAACAAGAGACAACTTACTGGTATAGAGACGTAGGCACCTCATGGAGATTTCCAATACAGACAGCACCAGGGAATATATGAGGTCTATGGCGGCCACTCATGTTTAAAGTGATTGTTAGAGAAAAGCAAAATGTTGATGCCATTATCTAATACATCTGTGTAAGCCCATCACGGGTATACATACTGCTTTAGCTACCACTACCAACTTTAGGCGCCACGTTTGTGGATACGGTTGTGACTCTGGCTCTGCCCCTTGCTTTTCTCTTTCACAGTCAGATCTGTGTGAGGCGGCTTTGTGTCCACTCAGGACCTGGTCTAGTAGGAACATGAGATTACACCTGCTGATGAAAACGCTACTGAAGAAAGTCTGTTTTGTTTGTCTAATACTGGATTTTTCAATCTTAAAGGGTAACTAAACTTTAAGAAAAATTCAGACATGTCAGAAGTTTTGACTGGTGGGGGTCTGAGCACTGAGACACCCACTGATCGCTAAAACCGAGTGGCAGAAGCGCCTCTTAGTTTCTGATCAGCTTTTCTTGGAAAGTAGAGCAGTTGATGTGGTCGTAGACTTTCTCTTGAGCCCATACACCAACTGCTCGGAGAAAAGAAAAGCCGATCAGAAACTAAACAGCACAGGGCTCACCCGAGCGCTTCTGCTGCTTCGTTTTAACGATCGGTGGGGGTCTCAGTGCTCGGACCCCCATCAATAAATACTTCTGACATGTTACTATGACAAAAAATCGCAATAATTCAGCTATAAATGGGGATTTAGATCTTCTATTTCCTGCTGATTGTCTCGGATTTTTTTCCCCGGTTCCATTACATTTCAGAATGTTTAGTCTTAATGAACGTACGTTATCTGTGTGCTCCTTGTGTTCTCTATTATAAATCATTTAAGTTTTCTGAATGAGACTGGAGGAATTAAGCAACATCATTTCTAAAACATATCGTACGTCAGAAGTGATTTCGCAAGTGCTGGGAATGATGCGGTCATGAGCGAGGAATGTTCCATGGCATCTACGCTCCACAAAGCAGCAGTTCCTTAAATGAGAGAGGATTTTACTGCGATACAGACAGATGTGTTCCTTATACCAAGTCGGGTATTGACAGCGTCTTTCCCTCCGTGTAACTTTCACCCCTCTGCTGCGATATTACAATACAAATGGTAGAAATCCAAATCTCAAAAAAAAACTGGAATTTCTGGACTGAAGAAAGCACGCTAGAAAGAAGAATCTTGGCCATTGAGCGAGATGGAAATGATAAAATAACATGGGATGGCACAGTTATTATATAGGTAGTCCGTGCATAGGAATAGCTGGGGGTTGATATCAGAATTTATGTCCTATTTAGGGACAGTGGGCAGAGACACGCACATTCTCCTTAATGCCCCAGTGGCCCGCTAGGCATCTAAAACCACTGGTGTGTGGCACAGATATGGAAACCAGGGCTTGACAGAGCAGGTCTTGGGAGAAAGGTGTGCAAAGTTTTAGGGTGGGTAGGATTCAGGAGCCTTTTAAACGGGCGTAGCTAAAGGTCGATGGGGCCCAATGCAAAAGTTCTTCTTGGGCCCCCCAAATTCTCTTCATGGCTGAGGGTCCGCAGGTTTCAGTGGAATAGTCGGGTCTCATAAGTGACTCAACGATGCAGCACTAGCGCCCAGGGGCGTTGCTAAGGTCTCAAAACGTCAGAGGCAAAAGACCCCCCCCCCCCCCCAAAAAAGAAGTGTGTATGTATGTATATATATATATATATATATAATATATATATACACACACACACACACATATATATATATGAGAGCAAATGTATAGGACTACGACCCCTATAGCAATGTTACTGGGTAGTATTACATAAAGCGGCTCAGAAAACTGTATCGCACATAATAGTTTTACATACAGGGCCCAGCAGATGTGCTGATGCCCTGTAGAACTCCTGTAGTTACGGAAACAGCGTAGCTCGCTGACATTGCGGTTCCAGCACTGGATCTAGGAAGGGAAAGTATTGCTTTGTTTTTTTTATTTTGTGCGTTTTTTTACAGGTTCGGTTGCTGGACTTCTTCGGATTCAAGGACTACTTCGATGACAGAGTTTTTTTTATTCTCAATAAAATGGTTAACGAGGGTTGTGTGCTTTTCTTATTCCAATAAAATATTTCTATGTCTCTGTATTTTTTTATTTAACTTTACTACTACTGCCTTAGTAATGGCCACTGGCTGATTGACTGGTATTAAAAGGCTGGGAAAGGCCAAAAACAGTGGCCCTTCACACCCTGGTAATGCTAGCCTGCTGCTGCGGTGTTGTATCTGTCTGGTTATGAAAAATGGGGAGCCGCCCAACATAGATTTTTCCATTTAAAAAAAAATAAAAATACATAAACGACGTGGGTTCTCCCACTAGAACCAAGCTCAGTACATATATACAGTACCAGAAGAAAGCAACACCAGAAGAAAGCTCAGTACATATATACAACACCACAACAAGCTTATACTTATATACAGCACCAAAACCAAGCTCAATACTGTTTATATACGGAGGCTTTGTTCTAGTGCTGTAGCTATGTACTGAGTTTTGTTCTTGTGCTGTATATATGTACCGAGCTTTGTTCTGGTGCTGTATATATGTACCGAGCTTTGTTCTGGTGCTGTATATATGTACCGAGCTTTGTTCTGTACGGAGCTTTGTTCTGGTGCTGTATATATGTACTGAGCTTTGTTCTGGTGCTGTATATATGCACTGAGCTTTGTTCTGGTGCTATATATATGCACTGAGCTTTGTTCTGGTGCTGTATATATATGTACTGAGCTTGGTTCTGGTGTATATATGTACTGAGCTTGATTCTGGTGCTCTATGTATGTACAGAGCTTTGTTCTGGTGCTGTATATATGTACTGAGCTGGTTCTGGTGTATATATGTACTGATCTTGGTTCTGGAGTTGTATATATGTTATGAGCTTCTCTTTGGTGGTGTTTATATGTATTGAGCTTGGTTGTTATGATGAATATAACTCCAGTACCAAGCTCAGTACACATATACAGCATCAGAACTAAGCTCAGTACAAAATACAGAACAAGCATAAATGCAGCTCAGTACAGAGATCATTTGCAAATTCAGTTCAACCCCTGTCATATAAGTTTGTATGGCATAAAACTACAGCTCCCAGTATAGTCAGAATGAAGGTAAGGATATGCTGGGAGTTGTTTCACAATAAAAACCCGATAGAGAATAAACATTTACATTGTGACTCACTGGTGACGACTTTTCAGATTGGAGTAGTTCTTTTTGTCTTTTCTTAGGTCCTCTTTGATGATGTCTCCCGGCCACGACCCATTTCTGCAGTTTACCGCTCAGATGTCTTCAGCTTCTCACTTTTCCAACATTTCTGCATCTTAAACGAAGATAAAATTCTCATGGTGCCGCACTCTATGCTCCTGAATATAATTGTACTATACACTGTACTCCTGAATATAATAGTACTATACACTGTACTCCTGAATATAATAGTACTATACACTGTACTCCTGAATATAATAGTACTATACACTGTGCTCCTGAATATAATAGTACTATACACTGTACTCCTGAATATAATAGTAATATACACTGTACTCCTGAATATAATAGTACTATACACTGTACTCCTGAATATAATAGTACTATACACTGTACTCCTAAATATAATAGTACTATACACTGTGCTCCTGAATATAATAGTACTATACACTGCGCCCCTGCATATAATAGTACTATACACTGTACTCCTGAATATAATAGTATTATACACTGCGCTCCTGAATATAATAGTACTATACACTGTGGTCGTGAATATAATAGTATTATGCACTGTACTCCTGAATATAATAGTACTATACACTGTACTCCTGAATATAATAGTACTATACACAGTGCCCCTGAATATAATAGTACTATACACTGTACTCCTGAATATAATAGTACTATACACTGCGCTCCTGAATATAATAGTAGTATACACTGTGCTCCTGAATATAATAGTACTATACACAGTTCCCCTGAATATAATAGTACTATACACTGCGCTCCTGAATATAATAGTACTATACATTGCGCTCCTGAATATAATAGTACTATACACTGCGCTCCTGACTATAATAGTGCTATACACTGTACTTCTGACTATAGTAGTTTTATACACTGTACTCCTGAATATAATAGTACTATACACTGTGCTCCTGAATATAATAGTACTATACACTGTACTCCTGAATATAATAGTACTATACACTGTGCTCCTGTATATAATAGTACTATACACTGTACTCCTGAATATAATAGTACTATACACTGTTCTCCTGAAAATAATAGTACTATACACTGTGCTCCTGAATATAATAGTACTATACACTGTACCCCTGAATATAATAGTACTATACACTGTACCCCTGAATATAATAGTACTATACACTGTACCCCTGAATATAATAGTACTATACACTGTACCCCTGAATATAATAGTACTATACACTGTACCCCTGAATATAATAGTACTATACACTGTACTCCTGAATATAATAGTACTATACACTGTACCCCTGAATATAATAGTACTATACACTGTGCTCCTGAATATAATAGTACTATACACTGTGCTCCTGTATATAATAGTACTATACACTGTACTCCTGAATATAATAGTACTATACACTGTTCTCCTGAATATAATAGTACTATACACTGTACCCCTGAATATAATAGTACTATACACTGTACCTCTGAATATAATAGTACTATACACTGTGCTCCTGAATATAATAGTACTATACACTGTGCTCCTGTATATAATAGTACTATACACTGTACTCCTGAATATAATAGTACTATACACTGTTCTCCTGAATATAATAGTACTATACACTGTACCCCTGAATATAATAGTACTATACACTGTACCTCTGAATATAATAGTACTATACACTGTGCTCCTGAATATAATATATACACTGTACCTCTGAATATAATAGTACTATACACTGTGCTCCTGTATATAATAGTACTATACACTGTACTCCTGAATATAATAGTACTATACACTGTTCTCCTGAATATAATAGTACTATACACTGTACCCCTGAATATAATAGTACTATACACTGTACCTCTGAATATAATAGTACTATACACTGCGCTCCTGAATATAATAGTACTATATACTGCACTCCTGAATAGAATAGTACTATACACTGTGCTGAATATAATAGTACTATACACTGAGCTCCTGAATATAATAGTGCTATACACTGTGCTCCTGAATATAATAGTACTATACACTGTGATCCTGAATATAAGGGTATGTTCACACGGCGGGGGTCCGTAACGGCTGAAATTACGGGGATGTTTCAGCCTGAAAACATCCCCGTAAATTCAGCCGTACCGGCATGTGCAGGCGCTTGAACGGCGCGTCAATTACGGCCGAAATTAGCGCTGCTATTCATTGGAGTCAATGAATAGCGGCTCCAATTATGGCCAAAGAAGTGACAGGTCACTTCTTTGACGCGGGCGTCTATTTACGCGCCGTCTTTTGACAGCGGCGCGTAAATATACGCCTCGTGTGAACAGACAAACGTCTGCCCATTGCTTTCAATGGGCAGATGTTTGTCAGCGCTATTGAGGCGCTATTTTCGGGCGTATTTCGGGGCAAAAACGCCCGATTTACGTCCGTAAATAGGCCGTGTGAACATACCCTAAGAGTACTATACACTGTACTCCTGAATATAATAGTACTATACACTGTACTCCTGAATATAATAATACTATGCACTGCGCTCCTGAATATAATAGTACTATACACTGTGCTCCTGAATATAATAGTACTATACACTGTGATCCTGGATATAATAGTACTATACACTGCGCTCCTGTATATAATAGTACAATACACTGTACTCCTGAATATAATAGTACTATACACTGTACCCCTGAATATAATAGTACTATACACTGTGCTCCTGAATATAATAATACTATACACTGCTCCTGAATATAATAGTACTATACACTGCGCTCCTGAATATAATAGTACTATACACTGCGCTCCTGAATATAATAGTAGTATACACTGTGCTCCTGAATATAATAGTACTATACACAGTTCCCCTGAATATAATAGTACTATACATTGCGCTCCAGAATATAATAGTACTATACATTGCGCTCCTGAATATAATAGTACTATACACTGCGCTCCTGAATATAATAGTGCTATACACTGTACTTCTGACTATAGTCGTTTTATACACTGTACTCCTGAATATAATAGTACTATACACTGTGCTCCTGAATATAATAGTACTATACACTGTACTCCTGAATATAATAGTACTATACACTGTTCTCCTGAATATAATAGTACTATACTCTGTGTCCCTGAATATAATAGTACTATACACTGTGCTCCTGTATATAATAGCACAATACACTGTACTCCTGAATATAATAGTACTATACACTGTACTCCTGAATGTAATAGTACTATACACTGCGCTCCTGAATATAATAGTACTATACACTGTACTCCTGAATATAATAGTACTATACACTGTACTCCTGAATATAATAGTACTATACACTGTTCTCCTGAATATAATAGTACTATACACTGTACCCCTGAATATAATAGTACTATACAATGTACCTCTGAATATAATAGTACTATACACTGTGCTCCTGAATATAATAGTACTATACACTGTGCTCCTGTATATAATAGTACTATACACTGTACTCCTGAATATAATAGTACTATACACTGTTCTCCTGAATATAATAGTACTATACACTGTACCTCTGAATATAATAGTACTATACACTGTGCTCCTGAATATAATAGTACTATACACTGTGCTCCTGAATATAATAGTACTATACACTGCGCTCCTGAATATAATAGTACTATACACTGTGCTCCTGAATATAATAGTACTATACACTGTACTCCTGAATATAATAGTACTATACACCTAAATATAATAGTACTATACACTGTACCCCTGAATATAATAGTACTATACACTGTGCTCCTGAAAATAATAGTATTATACACTGCGCTCCTAATTATAAAAGTACTATACACTGTGCTCCTGAATATAATAGTGCTATACACTGTGCTCCTGAATGTAATAGTACTATACACTGTGCTCCTGAATATAATAGTACTATACACTGCACTCCTGAATATAATAGTACTATACACTGTACCTCTGAATATAATAGTACTATACACTGTACTCCTGAATATAATAGTACTATACACTGCGCTCCTGAATATAATAGTACTATACACTGCGCTCCTGAATATAATAGTAGTATAAACTGTGCTCCTGAATGTAATAGTACTATACACTGCGCTCCTGAATATAATAGTACTATACACTGTACCCCTGAATATAATAGTACTATACACTGTACCTCTGAATATAATAGTACTATACACTGTACTCCTGAATATAATAGTACTATACACTGCGCTCCTGAATATAATAGTACTATACACTGCGCTCCTGAATATAATAGTACTATACACTGTACTCCTGAATATAATAGTACTATACACTGCGCTCCTGAATATAATAGTACTATACACTGCGCCCCTAAATATAATAGTTATATACACTGTACTCCTGAATATAATAGTACTATACACTGCGCTCCTGAATATAATAGTACCATACACTGCGCTCCTGAATACAATAGTACCATATACTGCGCTCCTGAATATAATAGTAATATACACTGTACTCCTGAATATAATAGTACTATACACTGCGCTCCTGAATATAATAGTAATATACACTGTACTCCTGAATATAATAGTACTATACACTGTACTCCTGAATATAATAGTACTTTACACTGTGCTCCTGAATATAATAGTACTATACACCGCACTCCTGAATATAATAGTACTATACACTGTGTTGAATATAATAGTATTATACACTGTACTCCTGAATATAATAGTACTATACACTGTACTCCTGAATATAATAGTACTATACACTGTGCTCCTGTATATAATAGCACAATACACTGTTCTCCTGAATATAATAGTACTATACTCTGTGTCCCTGAATATAATAGTACTATACACTGTGCTCCTGTATATAATAGCACAATACACTGTACTCCTGAATATAATAGTACTATACACTGTACTCCTGAATATAATAGTACTATACACTGCGCTCCTGAATATAATAGTACTATACACTGCGCTCCTGAATATAATAGTACTATACACTGTGCTCCTGTATATAATAGCACAATACACTGTACTCCTGAATATAATAGTACTATACTCTGTGCCCCTGAGTATAATAGTGCTTTACACTGTGCTCCTGAATATAATAATACTATACTCTGTGCCCGAGTATAATAGTACTATACACTGCGCCCCTGCATATAATAGTACTATACACTGCGCCCCTGCATATAATAGTACTATACACTGCGCCCCTGCATATAATATTACTATATACTGCGCTCCTGAATATAATAGTATTATACACTGTACCCCTGAATATAATAGTACTATACACTGTGCTCCTGAAAATAATAGTATTATACACTGTGCTCCTAATTATAAAAGTACTATACACTGTGCTCCTGAATATAATAGTACTATACACTGTGCCCCTGAATATAATAGTACTATACACTGTGCTCCTGAATATAATAGTACTATACACTGTGCTCCTGAATATAATAGTACTATACACTGTACTCCTGAATATAATAGTACTATACACTGCGCTCCTGAATATAATAGTACAATACACTGTGCTCCTGAATATAAGAGTACTATACACTGTGCTCCTGAATATAATAGTACTATACACTGTACTCCTGAATATAATAGTATTATACACTGTGCTCCTGAATATAATAGTATTATACACTGTGCTCCCGAATATAATAGTACTATACACTGCACTCTTGAATATAATAGTACTATACACTGTACTCCTGAATATAATAGTACTATACACTGCGCTCCTGAATATAATAGTACTATACACTGTGCTCCTGAATATAATAGTACTATACACTGTGCTCCTGAATATAATAGTACTATACACTGTGATCTTGAATATAATAGTTTTATACACTGTGCTCCTGAATATAATAGTACTATACACTGTGCTGAATATAATAGTACTATACACTGTGCTCCTGAATATAATAGTATTATACACTGTGCTCCTGAATATAATAGTATTATACACTGTGCTCCCGAATATAATAGTACTATACACTGTACTCTTGAATATAATAGTACTATACACTGTACTCCTGAATATAATAGTACTATACACTGTACTCCTGAATATAATAGTTTTATACACTGTGCTCCTGAATATAATAGTACTATACACTGCACTCCTGAATATAATAGTACTATACACTGAGCTCCTGAATATAATAGTACTATACACTGCGCTCCTGAATATAATAGTACTATACACTGTGCCCCTGAATATAATAGTACTATACACTGTGATCCTGAATATAAGAGTACTATACACTGTGCTCCTGAATATAACATTACTATACACTGTGCTCCCGAATATAATAGTACTATACACTGTAATCCTGAATATAATAGTACTATACACTGTACTCCTGAATATAATAGTACTATACACTGTGCCCGAGTATAATATTACTATACACTGTGCTCCTGAATATAATAGTATTATACACTGTGCTCCTGAATATAATAGTACTATACACTGCGCTCCTGAATATAATAGTACTATACACTGTACTCCTGAATATAATAGTACTATACACTGCGCTCCTGAATATAATAGTTATATACACTACTCCTGAATATAATAGTACTATACACTGCGCTCCTGAATATAATAGTACCATACACTGCGCTCCTGAATACAATAGTACTATACACTGTGCTCCTGAATATAATAGTACTATACACTGTGCCCCTGAATATAATAGTACTATACACTGTGATCCTGAATATAAGAGTACTATACACTGTGCTCCTGAATATAACATTACTATACACTGTGCTCCCGAATATAATAGTACTATACACTGTAATCCTGAATATAATAGTACTATACACTGTACTCCTGAATATAATAGTACTATACACTGTGCCCGAGTATAATATTACTATACACTGTGCTCCTGAATATAATAGTATTATACACTGTGCTCCTGAATATAATAGTACTATACACTGCGCTCCTGAATATAATAGTACTATACACTGTACTCCTGAATATAATAGTACTATACACTGCGCTCCTGAATATAATAGTTATATACACTGTACTCCTGAATATAATAGTACTATACACTGCGCTCCTGAATATAATAGTACCATACACTGCGCTCCTGAATACAATAGTACTATATACTGCGCTCCTGAATATAATAGTAATATACACTGTACACCTGAATATAATAGTACTATACACTGCGCTCCTGAATATAATAGTAATATACACCGCACTCCTGAATATAATAGTACTATACACTGTGTTGAATATAATAGTATTATACACTCTACTCCTGAATATAATAGTACTATACTCTGTACTCCTGAATATAATAGTACTATACACTGTGCTCCTGTATATAATAGCACAATACACTGTACTCCTGAATATAATAGTACTATACACTGTGCTCCTGAATATAAGAGTACTATACACTGTGCTCCTGAATATAATAGTACTATACACTGTGCTCCTGAATATAATAGTACTATACACTGCGCTCCTGAATATAATAGTACTATACACTGTGCCCCTGAATATAATAGTACTATACACTGTGGTCGTGAATATAATAGTATTATACACTGTACTCCTGAATATAATAGTACTATATACTGCACTCCTGAATAGAATAGTACTATACACTGTGCTGAATATAATAGTACTATACACTGAGCTCCTGAATATAATAGTACTATACACTGCGCTCCTGAATATAATAGTACTATACACTGTGATCCTGAATATAAGAGTACTATACACTGTACTCCTGACTATAATAGTACTATACAATGTACTCCTGCATATAATAGTACTATACACTGTGATCCTGAATATAATAGTACTATACACAGTGCCCCTGAATATAATAGTACTATACACTGTACTCCTGAATATAATAATACTATGCACTGCGCTCCTGAATATAATAGTGCTATACACTGTGCTCCTGAATATAATAGCACTATACACTGTACTCCTGAATATAACAGTACAATACACTGCGCTCCTGAATATAATAGTACTATACACTGTGCTCCTGAATATAATACAAACAGAAAAAATGGGACATAAATATCAAAACCACAAAAAAGGCCATACTCACTAGGTAGGTGGGTGGGTGAAAACCCGTTCCCATCAGGACGCAGACGGGTCAAAGAATGCTGCAGAAGGAGTGTACATTAAATAGTGATAGCCCCTCCCACTAGTCTTGAGGGGAGTGGCGGACTAAGTGCTCAAAGGTGTGTGATAAATGTGTGTCAGTGTAGTGCTAGGGTGTGAATGGATGGTAAAAAATAAATATGTATGTATGAAAGTGTCAGAACTGTGTAATAATGTAATAAAAATAAATAAATAAAATAAATGTGATGAATAGGGGTCAGTGCTGTGAATAGTACATGGGGTGTCAGTACTATGTGTAATACGTGGAGGGATAATGTGCTGGTCGTCAGGCATGGCGTATCTTGCCGAATAACAGCCTATTTGTAACGCCGCTAGTGTTAGCTAAAGCGGGCTGCTCTGCATTCCAAACCAAACGCCAGCACATCATGCCCTCCCAGCATATAAGACCCGGCCGCGTCCTGAAAAAAAGTGTAGTATACGTAGTAAGAAATATCCATGAAACATGGGGTATTAGTTGTTATTTTGGCCAAAATACGCAAAGCTCGCAACCCAACGTCAAGGGTCCCCAGTGCCTTGCGAGTCCCTAACCAGAACTTTTCGTTCCTAATTTAAAAACACAAACAGAAAAAATGGGACATAAATATCAAAACCACAAAAAAGGCCATACTCACTAGGTAGGTGGGTGGGTGAAAACCCGTTCCCATCAGGACGCAGACGGGTCAAAGAATGCTGCAGAAGGAGTGTGCATTAAATAGTGATAGCCCCTCCCACTAGTCTTGAGGGGAGTGGCGGACTAAGTGCTCAAAGGTGTGTGATAAATGTGTGTCAGTGTAGTGCTAGGGTGTGAATGGATGGTAAAAAATAAATATGTATGTATGAAAGTGTCAGAACTGTGTAATAATGTAATAAAAATAAATAAATAAAATAAATGTGATGAATAGGGGTCAGTGCTGTGAATAGTACATGGGGTGTCAGTACTATGTGTAATACGTGGAGGGATAATGTGCTGGTCGTCAGGCATGGCGTATCTTGCCGAATAACAGCCTATTTGTAACGCCGCTAGTGTTAGCTAAAGCGGGCTGCTCTGCATTCCAAACCAAACGCCAGCACATCATGCCCTCCCAGCATATAAGACCCGGCCGCGTCCTGAAAAAAAGTGTAGTATACGTAGTAAGAAATATCCATGAAACATGGGGTATTAGTTGTTATTTTGGCCAAAATACGCAAAGCTCGCAACCCAACGTCAAGGGTCCCCAGTGCCTTGCGAGTCCCTAACCAGAACTTTTCGTTCCTAATTTAAAAACACAAACAGAAAAAATGGGACATAAATATCAAAACCACAAAAAAGGCCATACTCACTAGGTAGGTGGGTGGGTGAAATAGGCTGTTATTCGGCAAGATACGCCATGCCTGACGACCAGCACATTATCCCTCCACGTATTACACATAGTACTGACACCCCATGTACTATTCACAGCACTGACCCCTATTCATCACATTTATTTTATTTATTTATTTTTATTACATTATTACACAGTTCTGACACTTTCATACATACATATTTATTTTTTACCATCCATTCACACCCTAGCACTACACTGACACACATTTATCACACACCTTTGAGCACTTAGTCCGCCACTCCCCTCAAGACTAGTGGGAGGGGCTATCACTATTTAATGTACACTCCTTCTGCAGCATTCTTTGACCCGTCTGCGTCCTGATGGGAACGGGTTTTCACCCACCCACCTACCTAGTGAGTATGGCCTTTTTTGTGGTCCTGAATATAATAGTACTATACACTATGCTCCTGAATATAATAGTACTATACACTGTGCTCCTGAATATAATAGTACTATACAATGTGCTCATGAATATAATAGTACTATACACTGTGATCCTGGATATAATAGTACTATACACTGCGCTCCTGAATATAATAGTACTATACACTGTGCTCCTGAATATAATAGTACTATACACTGTACTCCTGAATATAATAGTGCTATACACTGTGCTCCTGAAAATAATAGTATTATACACTGCGCTCCTAATTATAAAAGTACTATACACTGTGCTCCTGAATATAATAGTACTATACACTGTACTCCTGAATATAATAGTACTATACACTGTGCTCCTGAATATAATAGTACTATACACTGTACTCCTGAATATAATAGTACTATACACTGTACTCCTGAATATAATTGTACGATACTCTGTGCTCCTGAATATAATAGTACTATACACTGCACTCCTGAATATAATAGTACTATACACTGTACCTCTGAATATAATAGTACTATACACTGTACTCCTGAATATAATAGTATTATACACTGCGCTCCTGAATATAATAGTACTATACACTGCGCTCCTGAATATAATAGTAGTATAAACTGTGCTCCTGAATGTAATAGTACTATACACTGCGCTCCTGAATATAATAGTATTATACACTGTACCCCTGAATATAATAGTACTATACACTGTACCTCTGAATATAATAGTACTATACACTGTACTCCTGAATATAATAGTACTATACACTGCGCTCCTGAATATAATAGTACTATACACTGCGCTCCTGAATATAATAGTACTATACACTGTACTCCTGAATATAATAGTACTATACACTGCGCTCCTGAATATAATAGTACTATACACTGCGCTCCTGAATATAATAGTTATATACACTGTACTCCTGAATATAATAGTACTATACACTGCGCTCCTGAATATAATAGTACCATACACTGCGCTCCTGAATACAATAGTACCATATACTGCGCTCCTGAATATAATAGTAATATACACTGTACTCCTGAATATAATAGTACTATACACTGCGCTCCTGAATATAATAGTAATATACACTGTACTCCTGAATATAATAGTACTTTACACTGTGCTCCTGAATATAATAGTACTATACACCGCACTCCTGAATATAATAGTACTATACACTGTGTTGAATATAATAGTATTATACACTGTACTCCTGAATATAATAGTACTATACACTGTGCTCCTGTATATAATAGCACAATACACTGTACTCCTGAATATAATAGTACTATACACTGTTCTCCTGAATATAATAGTACTATACTCTGTGTCCCTGAATATAATAGTACTATACACTGTACTCCTGTATATAATAGCACAATACACTGTACTCCTGAATATAATAGTACTATACACTGTACTCCTGAATATAATAGTACTATACACTGTGCTCCTGTATATAATAGCACAATACACTGTACTCCTGAATATAATAGTACTATACACTGTGCTCCTGAATATAATAATACTATACTCTGTGCCCGAGTATAATAGTACTATACACTGCGCCCCTGCATATAATAGTACTATACACTGCGCCCCTGCATAGAATAGTACTATACACTGCGCCCCTGCATATAATATTACTATATACTGCGCAGCTGAATATAATAGTATTATACACTGTACCCCTGAATATAATAGTACTATACACTGTGCTCCTGAATATAATAGTACTATACACTGTGCCCCTGAATATAATAGTACTATACACTGTGCTCCTGAATATAATAGTACTATACACTGTACTCCTGAATATAATAGTACTATACACTGTGCTCCTGAATATAATAGTACTATACACTGTACTCCTGAATATAATAGTACTATACACTGCGCTCCTGAATATAATAGTACTATACACTGTGCTCCTGCATATAATAGTACTATACACTGTGATCCTGGATATAATAGTACTATACACTGTGCTCCTGAATATAATAGTACTATACACTGTGCTCCTGTATATAATAGCACAATACACTGTACTCCTGAATATAATAGTACTATACACTGTGCTCCTGAATATAATAATACTATACTCTGTGCCCGAGTATAATAGTACTATACACTGCGCCCCTGCATATAATAGTACTATACACTGCGCCCCTGCATAGAATAGTACTATACACTGCACCCCTGCATATAATATTACTATATACTGCGCTCCTGAATATAATAGTACTATACACTGTGCTCCTGAAAATAATAGTATTATACACTGTGCTCCTAATTATAAAAGTACTATACACTGTGCTCCTGAATATAATAGTACTATACACTGTGCCCCTGAATATAATAGTACTATACACTGTGCTCCTGAATATAATAGTACTATACACTGTGCCCCTGAATATAATAGTACTATACACTGTGCTCCTGAATATAATAGTACTATACACTGTACTCCTGAATATAATAGTACTATACACTGTGCTCCTGAATATAATAGTACTATACACTGTACTCCTGAATATAATAGTACTATACACTGCGCTCCTGAATATAATAGTACTATACACTATGCTCCTGAATATAATAGTACTATACACTGTGCTCCTGAATATAAGAATACTATACACTGTGCTCCTGAATATAATAGTACTATACACTGTACTCCTGAATATAATAGTATTATACACTGTGCTCAAGAATATAATAGTATTATACACTGTGCTCCCGAATATAATAGTACTATACACTGTACTCTTGAATATAATAGTACTATACACTGTACTCCTGAATATAATAGTACTATACACTGCGCTCCTGAATATAATAGTACTATACACTGTACTCCTGAATATAATAGCACTATACACTGTGCTCCTGAATATAATAGTACTATACACTGTACTCTTGAATATAATAGTACTATACACTGTACTACTGAATATAATAGTACTATACACTGTACCCCTGAATATAATAGTACTCTACACTGTGCTCCTGAATATAATAGTACTATACACTGTGCTCCTGAATATAATAGTACTATACACTGTGCTCCTGAATATAATAGTACTATACACTGTACTCCTGAATATAATAGTATCCATGAAACATGGGGTATTAGTTGTTATTTTGGCCAAAATACGCAAAGCTCGCAACCCAACGTCAAGGGTCCCCAGTGCCTTGCGAGTCCCTAACCAGAACTTTTCGTTCCTAATTTAAAAACACAAACAGAAAAAATGGGACATAAATATCAAAACCACAAAAAAGGCCATACTCACTAGGTAGGTGGGTGGGTGAAAACCCGTTCCCATCAGGACGCAGACGGGTCAAAGAATGCTGCAGAAGGAGTGTGCATTAAATAGTGATAGCCCCTCCCACTAGTCTTGAGGGGAGTGGCGGACTAAGTGCTCAAAGGTGTGTGATAAATGTGTGTCAGTGTAGTGCTAGGGTGTGAATGGATGGTAAAAAATAAATATGTATGTATGAAAGTGTCAGAACTGTGTAATAATGTAATAAAAATAAATAAATAAAATAAATGTGATGAATAGGGGTCAGTGCTGTGAATAGTACATGGGGTGTCAGTACTATGTGTAATACGTGGAGGGATAATGTGCTGGTCGTCAGGCATGGCGTATCTTGCCGAATAACAGCCTATTTGTAACGCCGCTAGTGTTAGCTAAAGCGGGCTGCTCTGCATTCCAAACCAAACGCCAGCACATCATGCCCTCCCAGCATATAAGACCCGGCCGTGTCCTGAAAAAAAGTGTAGTATACGTAGTAAGAAATATCCATGAAACATGGGGTATTAGTTGTTATTTTGGCCAAAATACGCAAAGCTCGCAACCCAACGTCAAGGGTCCCCAGTGCCTTGCGAGTCCCTAACCAGAACTTTTCGTTCCTAATTTAAAAACACAAACAGAAAAAATGGGACATAAATATCAAAACCACAAAAAAGGCCATACTCACTAGGTAGGTGGGTGGGTGAAATAGGCTGTTATTCGGCAAGATACGCCATGCCTGACGACCAGCACATTATCCCTCCACGTATTACACATAGTACTGACACCCCATGTACTATTCACAGCACTGACCCCTATTCATCACATTTATTTTATTTATTTATTTTTATTACATTATTACACAGTTCTGACACTTTCATACATACATATTTATTTTTTACCATCCATTCACACCCTAGCACTACACTGACACACATTTATCACACACCTTTGAGCACTTAGTCCGCCACTCCCCTCAAGACTAGTGGGAGGGGCTATCACTATTTAATGTACACTCCTTCTGCAGCATTCTTTGACCCGTCTGCGTCCTGATGGGAACGGGTTTTCACCCACCCACCTACCTAGTGAGTATGGCCTTTTTTGTGGTCCTGAATATAATAGTACTATACACTGTGCTCCTGAATATAATAGTACTATACAATGTGCTCATGAATATAATAGTACTATACACTGTGATCCTGGATATAATAGTACTATACACTGCGCTCCTGAATATAATAGTACTATACACTGTGCTCCTGAATATAATAGTACTATACACTGTGCTCCTGAATATAATAGTACTATACAATGTGCTCATGAATATAATAGTACTATACACTGTGATCCTGGATATAATAGTACTATACACTGCGCTCCTGAATATAATAGTACTATACACTGTGCTCCTGAATATAATAGTACTATACACTGTACTCCTGAATATAATAGTGCTATACACTGTGCTCCTGAAAATAATAGTATTATACACTGCGCTCCTAATTATAAAAGTACTATACACTGTGCTCCTGAATATAATAGTACTATACACTGTACTCCTGAATATAATAGTACTATACACTGTGCTCCTGAATATAATAGTACTATACACTGTACTCCTGAATATAATAGTACTATACACTGTACTCCTGAATATAATTGTACGATACTCTGTGCTCCTGAATATAATAGTACTATACACTGCACTCCTGAATATAATAGTACTATACACTGTACCTCTGAATATAATAGTACTATACACTGTACTCCTGAATATAATAGTATTATACACTGCGCTCCTGAATATAATAGTACTATACACTGCGCTCCTGAATATAATAGTAGTATAAACTGTGCTCCTGAATGTAATAGTACTATACACTGCGCTCCTGAATATAATAGTATTATACACTGTACCCCTGAATATAATAGTACTATACACTGTACCTCTGAATATAATAGTACTATACACTGTACTCCTGAATATAATAGTACTATACACTGCGCTCCTGAATATAATAGTACTATACACTGCGCTCCTGAATATAATAGTACTATACACTGTACTCCTGAATATAATAGTACTATACACTGCGCTCCTGAATATAATAGTACTATACACTGCGCTCCTGAATATAATAGTTATATACACTGTACTCCTGAATATAATAGTACTATACACTGCGCTCCTGAATATAATAGTACCATACACTGCGCTCCTGAATACAATAGTACCATATACTGCGCTCCTGAATATAATAGTAATATACACTGTACTCCTGAATATAATAGTACTATACACTGCGCTCCTGAATATAATAGTAATATACACTGTACTCCTGAATATAATAGTACTTTACACTGTGCTCCTGAATATAATAGTACTATACACCGCACTCCTGAATATAATAGTACTATACACTGTGTTGAATATAATAGTATTATACACTGTACTCCTGAATATAATAGTACTATACACTGTGCTCCTGTATATAATAGCACAATACACTGTACTCCTGAATATAATAGTACTATACACTGTTCTCCTGAATATAATAGTACTATACTCTGTGTCCCTGAATATAATAGTACTATACACTGTACTCCTGTATATAATAGCACAATACACTGTACTCCTGAATATAATAGTACTATACACTGTACTCCTGAATATAATAGTACTATACACTGTGCTCCTGTATATAATAGCACAATACACTGTACTCCTGAATATAATAGTACTATACACTGTGCTCCTGAATATAATAATACTATACTCTGTGCCCGAGTATAATAGTACTATACACTGCGCCCCTGCATATAATAGTACTATACACTGCGCCCCTGCATAGAATAGTACTATACACTGCGCCCCTGCATATAATATTACTATATACTGCGCAGCTGAATATAATAGTATTATACACTGTACCCCTGAATATAATAGTACTATACACTGTGCTCCTGAATATAATAGTACTATACACTGTGCCCCTGAATATAATAGTACTATACACTGTGCTCCTGAATATAATAGTACTATACACTGTACTCCTGAATATAATAGTACTATACACTGTGCTCCTGAATATAATAGTACTATACACTGTACTCCTGAATATAATAGTACTATACACTGCGCTCCTGAATATAATAGTACTATACACTGTGCTCCTGCATATAATAGTACTATACACTGTGATCCTGGATATAATAGTACTATACACTGTGCTCCTGAATATAATAGTACTATACACTGTGCTCCTGTATATAATAGCACAATACACTGTACTCCTGAATATAATAGTACTATACACTGTGCTCCTGAATATAATAATACTATACTCTGTGCCCGAGTATAATAGTACTATACACTGCGCCCCTGCATATAATAGTACTATACACTGCGCCCCTGCATAGAATAGTACTATACACTGCACCCCTGCATATAATATTACTATATACTGCGCTCCTGAATATAATAGTACTATACACTGTGCTCCTGAAAATAATAGTATTATACACTGTGCTCCTAATTATAAAAGTACTATACACTGTGCTCCTGAATATAATAGTACTATACACTGTGCCCCTGAATATAATAGTACTATACACTGTGCTCCTGAATATAATAGTACTATACACTGTACTCCTGAATATAATAGTACTATACACTGTGCTCCTGAATATAATAGTACTATACACTGTACTCCTGAATATAATAGTACTATACACTGCGCTCCTGAATATAATAGTACTATACACTATGCTCCTGAATATAATAGTACTATACACTGTGCTCCTGAATATAAGAATACTATACACTGTGCTCCTGAATATAATAGTACTATACACTGTACTCCTGAATATAATAGTATTATACACTGTGCTCAAGAATATAATAGTATTATACACTGTGCTCCCGAATATAATAGTACTATACACTGTACTCTTGAATATAATAGTACTATACACTGTACTCCTGAATATAATAGTACTATACACTGCGCTCCTGAATATAATAGTACTATACACTGTACTCCTGAATATAATAGCACTATACATTGTACTACTGAATATAATAGTACTATACACTGTACCCCTGAATATAATAGTACTCTACACTGTGCTCCTGAATATAATAGTACTATACACTGTGCTCCTGAATATAATAGTACTATACACTGTGCTCCTGAATATAATAGTACTATACACTGTACTCCTGAATATAATAGTACTATACACTGCGCTCCTGAATATAATAGTACTATACACTGTACTCCTGAATATAATAGCACTATACACTGTACTCCTGAATATAATAGTACTATACACTGTACCCCTGAATATAATAGTACTCTACACTGTGCTCCTGAATATAATAGTACTATACACTGTGCTCCTGAATATAATAGTACTATACACTGTGATCTTGAATATAATAGTTTTATACACTGTGCTCCTGAATATAATAGTACTATACACTGTGCTGAATATAATAGTACTATACACTGTGCTCCTGAATATAATAGTACTATACACTGTGCCCCTGTATATAATAGCACAATACACTGTACTCCTGAATATAATAGTATTATACACTGTGCTCCCGAATATAATAGTACTATACACTGTACTCTTGAATATAATAGTACTATACACTGTACTCCTGAATATAATAGTACTATACACTGCGCTCCTGAATATAATAGTACTATACACTGTGCTCCTGAATATAATAGTACTATACACTGTGATCTTGAATATAATAGTTTTATACACTGCGCTCCTGAATATAATAGTACTATACACTGTACTCCTGAATATAATAGTACTATACACTGTGCTCCTGAATATAATAGTACTATACACTGTGATCCTGAATATAAAAGTACTATACACTGTGCTCCTGAATATAACATTACTATACACTGTGCTCCCGAATATAATAGTACTATACACTGTAATCCTGAATATAATAGTACTATACACTGTGCTCCTGAATATAATAGTATTATACACTGCTCCTGAATATAATATATACACTGTACTCCTGAATATAATAGTACTATACACTGTGATCTTGAATATAATAGTTTTATACACTGTACTCCTGAATATAATAGTACTATACACTGTGATCTTGAATATAATAGTTTTATACACTGTGCTCCTGAATATAATAGTACTATACACTGCACTCCTGAATATAATACTACTATACACTGAGCTCCTGAATATAATAGTACTATACACTGCGCTCCTGAATATAATAGTACTATACACTGTGCCCCTGAATATAATAGTACTATACACTGTGATCCTGAATATAAGAGTACTATACACTGTGCTCCTGAATATAACATCACTATACACTGTGCTCCCGAATATAATAGTACTATACACTGTAATCCTGAATATAATAGTACTATACACTGTACTCCTGAATATAACAGTACTATACACTGTGCCCGAGTATAATATTACTATACACTGTGCTCCTGAATATAATAGTATTATACACTGTGCTCCTGAATATAATAGTACTATACACTGCGCTCCTGAATATAATAGTACTATACACTGTACTCCTGAATATAATAGTACTATACACTGCGCTCCTGAATATAATAGTTATATACACTGTACTCCTGAATATAATAGTACTATACACTGCGCTCCTGAATATAATAGTACCATACACTGCGCTCCTGAATACAATAGTACTATACACTGTGCTCCTGAATATAATAGTACTATACACTGTGCCCCTGAATATAATAGTACTATACACTGTGATCCTGAATATAAGAGTACTATACACTGTGCTCCTGAATATAACATTACTATACACTGTGCTCCCGAATATAATAGTACTATACACTGTAATCCTGAATATAATAGTACTATACACTGTACTCCTGAATATAATAGTACTATACACTGTGCCCGAGTATAATATTACTATACACTGTGCTCCTGAATATAATAGTATTATACACTGTGCTCCTGAATATAATAGTACTATACACTGCGCTCCTGAATATAATAGTACTATACACTGTACTCCTGAATATAATAGTACTATACACTGCGCTCCTGAATATAATAGTTATATACACTGTACTCCTGAATATAATAGTACTATACACTGCGCTCCTGAATATAATAGTACCATACACTGCGCTCCTGAATATAATAGTAATATACACTGTACACCTGAATATAATAGTACTATACACTGCGCTCCTGAATATAATAGTAATATACACTGTACTCCTGAATATAATAGTACTATACACCGCACTCCTGAAAATAATAGTACTATACACTGTGTTGAATATAATAGTATTATACACTCTACTCCTGAATATAATAGTACTATACTCTGTACTCCTGAATATAATAGTACTATACACTGTGCTCCTGTATATAATAGCACAATACACTGTACTCCTGAATATAATAGTACTATACACTGTACTCCTGAATATAATAGTACTATACACTGTGCTCCTGTATATAATAGTACTATACACTGTGCTCCTGAATATAATAGTACTATACACTGCGCTCCTGAATATAATAGCACTATACACTGTGCTCCTGAATATAAGAGTACTATACACTGTGCTCCTGAATATAATAGTACTATACACTGTGCTCCTGAATATAATAGTACTATACACTGTGCTCCTGAATATAAGAGTACTATACACTGTGCTCCTGAATATAATAGTACTATACACTGTGCTCCTGAATATAATAGTACTATACACTGCGCTCCTGAATATAATAGTACTATACACTGTGCCCCTGAATATAATAGTACTATACACTGTGGTCGTGAATATAATAGTATTATACACTGTACTCCTGAATATAATAGTACTATATACTGCACTCCTGAATAGAATAGTACTATACACTGTGCTGAATATAATAGTACTATACACTGAGCTCCTGAATATAATAGTACTATACACTGCGCTCCTGAATATAATAGTACTATACACTGTGATCCTGAATATAAGAGTACTATACACTGTACTCCTGACTATAATAGTACTATACAATGTACTCCTGCATATAATAGTACTATACACTGTACTCCTGAATATAATAGTACTATACACTGTACTCCTGAATATAATAGTACTATACACAGTGCCCCTGAATATAATAGTACTATACACTGTGCTCCTGAATATAATAATACTATGCACTGCGCTCCTGAATATAATAGTGCTATACACTGTGCTCCTGAATATAATAGCACTATACACTGTACTCCTGAATATAACAGTACAATACACTGCGCTCCTGAATATAATAGTACTATACACTGTGCTCCTGAATATAATAGTACTATACACTATGCTCCTGAATATAATAGTACTATACACTGTGCTCCTGAATATAATAGTACTATACAATGTGCTCATGAATATAATAGTACTATACACTGTGATCCTGGATATAATAGTACTATACACTGCGCTCCTGAATATAATAGTACTATACACTGTGCTCCTGAATATAATAGTACTATACACTGTACTCCTGAATATAATAGTACTATACACTGCACTCCTGAATATAATAGTGCTATACACTGTGCTCCTGAAAATAATAGTATTATACACTGCACTCCTGAATATAATAGTACTATACACTGCGCTCCTGAATATAATAGTGCTATACACTGTGCTCCTGAAAATAATAGTATTATACACTGCGCTCCTAATTATAAAAGTACTATACACTGTGCTCCTGAATATAATAGTACTATACACTGTACTCCTGAAAATAATAGTACTATACACTGTGCTCCTGAATATAATAGTACTATACACTGTACTCCTGAATATAATAGTACTATACACTGTACTCCTGAATATAATTGTACGATACTCTGTGCTCCTGAATATAATAGTACTATACACTGCACTCCTGAATATAATAGTACTATACACTGTACCTCTGAATATAATAGTACTATACACTGTACTCCTGAATATAATAGTATTATACACTGCGCTCCTGAATATAATAGTACTATACACTGCGCTCCTGAATATAATAGTAGTATAAACTGTGCTCCTGAATGTAATAGTACTATACACTGCGCTCCTGAATATAATAGTATTATACACTGTACCCCTGAATATAATAGTACTATACACTGTACTCCTGAATATAATAGTACTATACACTGCGCTCCTGAATATAATAGTACTATACACTGCGCTCCTGAATATAATAGTACTATACACTGTACTCCTGAATATAATAGTACTATACACTGCGCTCCTGAATATAATAGTACTATACACTGCGCTCCTGAATATAATAGTTATATACACTGTACTCCTGAATATAATAGTACTATACACTGCGCTCCTGAATATAATAGTACCATATACTGCGCTCCTGAATATAATAGTAATATACACTGTACTCCTGAATATAATAGTACTATACACTGCGCTCCTGAATATAATAGTAATATACACTGTACTCCTGAATATAATAGTACTTTACACTGTGCTCCTGAATATAATAGTACTATACACCGCACTCCTGAATATAATAGTACTATACACTGTGTTGAATATAATAGTATTATACACTGTACTCCTGAATATAATAGTACTATACACTGTGCTCCTGTATATAATAGCACAATACACTGTACTCCTGAATATAATAGTACTATACACTGTTCTCCTGAATATAATAGTACTATACACTGTGCTCCTGAATATAAGAGTACTATACACTGTGCTCCTGAATATAATAGTACTATACACTGTGCTCCTGAATATAATAGTACTATACACTGTACTCCTGTATATAATAGCACAATACACTGTACTCCTGAATATAATAGTACTATACACTGTACTCCTGAATATAATAGTACTATACACTGTGCTCCTGTATATAATAGCACAATACACTGTACTCCTGAATATAATAGTACTATACACTGTGCTCCTGAATATAATAATACTATACTCTGTGCCCGAGTATAATAGTACTATACACTGCGCCCCTGCATATAATAGTACTATACACTGCGCCCCTGCATAGAATAGTACTATACACTGCGCCCCTGCATATAATATTACTATATACTGCGCTCCTGAATATAATAGTATTATACACTGTACCCCTGAATATAATAGTACTATACACTGTGTTTCACCGCCTGGAAGAACGATTAAAAAGTAGTTTATTAGTTAATTTCATAAAATAGTGGCTCTACCAGCCGTTGATACCAGACCAGGCTTAAGCAAGTGATTAGCGACAAGAAAGGTGGTATAGAGTGATTGATGTCTCCTTTCCACCCAAAACACCACCTATCTGCTTGTAGTATAAATAACGCTATATCTTTGCCATTGATAACTGTCTATCTAAATCCTACGCGTTTCATCATCACATACACGGTGATGCTTCCTCAGGGATTGATAGAAGTAGATTTATTTCAAATCTCGTTAAATTCAAAAGTAGTGAAATGATAACAATTTTGCAGCACTGGATAGCACTGTTTATGTGCTGATTCGTAACCTCCAGACGCATGCACGGCTCTGATACACTGGCCGTACTCCTGAATATAATAGTACTATACACTGCGCTCCTGAATATAATAGTACCATACACTGCGCTCCTGAATACAATAGTACTATACACTGTGCTCCTGAATATAATAGTACTATACACTGTGCCCCTGAATATAATAGTACTATACACTGTGATCCTGAATATAAGAGTACTATACACTGTGCTCCTGAATATAACATTACTATACACTGTGCTCCCGAATATAATAGTACTATACACTGTGCTCCTGAATATAATAGTACTATACACTGCGCTCCTGAATATAATAGTACTATACACTGTGCTCCTGAATATAATAGTACTATACACTGCGCTCCTGAATATAATAGTACTATACACTGCGCTCCTGAATATAATAGTACTATACACTGCGCTCCTGAATATAATAGTACTATACACTGTGCTCCTGAATATAATATATACACTGTACCTCTGAATATAATAGTACTATACACTGTGCTCCCGAATATAATAGTACTATACACTGTAATCCTGAATATAATAGTACTATACACTGTACTCCTGAATATAATAGTACTATAAACTGTGCCCGAGTATAATATTACTATACACTGTGCTCCTGAATATAATAGTATTATACACTGTGCTCCTGAATATAATAGTACTATACACTGCGCTCCTGAATATAATAGTACTATACACTGTACTCCTGAATATAATAGTACTATACACTGCGCTCCTGAATATAATAGTTATATACACTGTACTCCTGAATATAATAGTACTATATACTGCGCTCCTGAATATAATAGTACCATACACTGCGCTCCTGAATACAATAGTACTATATACTGCGCTCCTGAATATAATAGTAATATACACTGTACACCTGAATATAATAGTACTATACACTGCGCTCCTGAATATAATAGTAATATACACTGTACTCCTGAATATAATAGTACTATACACCGCACTCCTGAATATAATAGTACTATACACTGTGTTGAATATAATAGTATTATACACTCTACTCCTGAATATAATAGTACTATACTCTGTACTCCTGAATATAATAGTACTATACACTGTGCTCCTGTATATAATAGCACAATACACTGTACTCCTGAATATAATAGTACTATACACTGTGCTCCTGAATATAAGAGTACTATACACTGTGCTCCTGAATATAATAGTACTATACACTGTGCTCCTGAATATAATAGTACTATACACTGCGCTCCTGAATATAATAGTACTATACACTGTGCCCCTGAATATAATAGTACTATACACTGTGGTCGTGAATATAATAGTATTATACACTGTACTCCTGAATATAATAGTACTATATACTGCACTCCTGAATAGAATAGTACTATACACTGTGCTGAATATAATAGTACTATACACTGAGCTCCTGAATATAATAGTACTATACACTGCGCTCCTGAATATAATAGTACTATACACTGTGATCCTGAATATAAGAGTACTATACACTGTACTCCTGACTATAATAGTACTATACAATGTACTCCTGCATATAATAGTACTATACACTGTACTCCTGAATATAATAGTACTATACACTGTACTCCTGAATATAATAGTACTATACACAGTGCCCCTGAATATAATAGTACTATACACTGTACTCCTGAATATAATAATACTATGCACTGCGCTCCTGAATATAATAGTGCTATACACTGTGCTCCTGAATATAATAGCACTATACACTGTACTCCTGAATATAACAGTACAATACACTGCGCTCCTGAATATAATAGTACTATACACTGTGCTCCTGAATATAATAGTACTATACACTGTGCTCCTGAATATAATAGTACTATACACTGTGCTGAATATAATAGTACTATACACTGCGCTCCTGAATATAATAGTACTATACACTGCGCTCCTGAATATAATAGTACTATACACTGTGCTCCTGAATATAATAGTACTATACAATGTGCTCATGAATATAATAGTACTATACACTGTGATCCTGGATATAATAGTACTATACACTGCGCTCCTGAATATAATAGTACTATACACTGTGCTCCTGAATATAATAGTACTATACACTGTACTCCTGAATATAATAGTGCTATACACTGTGCTCCTGAAAATAATAGTATTATACACTGCGCTCCTAATTATAAAAGTACTATACACTGTGCTCCTGAATATAATAGTACTATACACTGTACTCCTGAATATAATAGTACTATACACTGTGCTCCTGAATATAATAGTACTATACACTGTACTCCTGAATATAATAGTACTATACACTGTACTCCTGAATATAATTGTACGATACTCTGTGCTCCTGAATATAATAGTACTATACACTGCACTCCTGAATATAATAGTACTATACACAGTGCCCCTGAATATAATAGTACTATACACTGTACTCCTGAATATAATAATACTATGCACTGCGCTCCTGAATATAATAGTGCTATACACTGCGCTCCTGAATATAATAGTAGTATAAACTGTGCTCCTGAATGTAATAGTACTATACACTGCGCTCCTGAATATAATAGTATTATACACTGTACCCCTGAATATAATAGTACTATACACTGTACCTCTGAATATAATAGTACTATACACTGTACTCCTGAATATAATAGTATTATACACTGCGCTCCTGAATATAATAGTACTATACACTGCGCTCCTGAATATAATAGTAGTATAAACTGTGCTCCTGAATGTAATAGTACTATACACTGCGCTCCTGAATATAATAGTATTATACACTGTACCCCTGAATATAATAGTACTATACACTGTACCTCTGAATATAATAGTACTATACACTGTACTCCTGAATATAATAGTACTATACACTGCGCTCCTGAATATAATAGTACTATACACTGCGCTCCTGAATATAATAGTACTATACACTGTACTCCTGAATATAATAGTACTATACACTGCGCTCCTGAATATAATAGTACTATACACTGCGCTCCTGAATATAATAGTTATATACACTGTACTCCTGAATATAATAGTACTATACACTGCGCTCCTGAATATAATAGTACCATACACTGCGCTCCTGAATACAATAGTACCATATACTGCGCTCCTGAATATAATAGTAATATACACTGTACTCCTGAATATAATAGTACTATACACTGCGCTCCTGAATATAATAGTAATATACACTGTACTCCTGAATATAATAGTACTTTACACTGTGCTCCTGAATATAATAGTACTAAACACCGCACTCCTGAATATAATAGTACTATACACTGTGTTGAATATAATAGTATTATACACTGTACTCCTGAATATAATAGTACTATACACTGTGCTCCTGTATATAATAGCACAATACACTGTACTCCTGAATATAATAGTACTATACACTGTTCTCCTGAATATAATAGTACTATACTCTGTGTCCCTGAATATAATAGTACTATACACTGTACTCCTGTATATAATAGCACAATACACTGTACTCCTGAATATAATAGTACTATACACTGTACTCCTGAATATAATAGTACTATACACTGTGCTCCTGTATATAATAGCACAATACACTGTACTCCTGAATATAATAGTACTATACACTGTGCTCCTGAATATAATAATACTATACTCTGTGCCCGAGTATAATAGTACTATACACTGCGCCCCTGCATATAATAGTACTATACACTGCGCCCCTGCATAGAATAGTACTATACACTGCGCCCCTGCATATAATATTACTATATACTGCGCTCCTGAATATAATAGTATTATACACTGTACCCCTGAATATAATAGTACTATACACTGTGCTCCTGAATATAATAGTACTATACACTGCGCCCCTGAATATAATAGTACTATACACTGTGCTCCTGAATATAATAGTACTATACACTGTACTCCTGAATATAATAGTACTATACACTGTACCTCTGAATATAATAGTACTATACACTGTACTCCTGAATATAATAGTACTATACACTGTGCTCCTGAATATAATAGTACTATACACTGTGCCCCTGAATATAATAGTACTATACACTGTGCTCCTGAATATAATAGTACTATACACTGTACTCCTGAATATAATAGTACTATACACTGTGCTCCTGAATATAATAGTACTATACACTGTACTCCTGAATATAATAGTACTATACACTGCGCTCCTGAATATAATAGTACTATACACTGTGCTCCTGCATATAATAGTACTATACACTGTGATCCTGGATATAATAGTACTATACACTGTGCTCCTGAATATAATAGTACTATACACTGTGCTCCTGTATATAATAGCACAATACACTGTACTCCTGAATATAATAGTACTATACACTGTGCTCCTGAATATAATAATACTATACTCTGTGCCCGAGTATAATAGTACTATACACTGCGCCCCTGCATATAATAGTACTATACACTGCGCCCCTGCATAGAATAGTACTATACACTGCACCCCTGCATATAATATTACTATATACTGCGCTCCTGAATATAATAGTACTATACACTGTGCTCCTGAAAATAATAGTATTATACACTGTGCTCCTAATTATAAAAGTACTATACACTGTGCTCCTGAATATAATAGTACTATACACTGTGCTCCTGAATATAATAATACTATACTCTGTGCCCGAGTATAATAGTACTATACACTGCGCCCCTGCATATAATAGTACTATACACTGCGCCCCTGCATAGAATAGTACTATACACTGCACCCCTGCATATAATATTACTATATACTGCGCTCCTGAATATAATAGTACTATACACTGTGCTCCTGAAAATAATAGTATTATACACTGTGCTCCTAATTATAAAAGTACTATACACTGTGCTCCTGAATATAATAGTACTATACACTGTGCCCCTGAATATAATAGTACTATACACTGTGCTCCTGAATATAATAGTACTATACACTGTACTCCTGAATATAATAGTACTATACACTGTGCTCCTGAATATAATAGTACTATACACTGTACTCCTGAATATAATAGTACTATACACTGCGCTCCTGAATATAATAGTACTATACACTGTGCTCCTGAATATAATAGTACTATACACTATGCTCCTGAATATAATAGTACTATACACTGTGCTCCTGAATATAAGAATACTATACACTGTGCTCCTGAATATAATAGTACTATACACTGTACTCCTGAATATAATAGTATTATACACTGTGCTCAAGAATATAATAGTATTATACACTGTGCTCCCGAATATAATAGTACTATACACTGTACTCTTGAATATAATAGTACTATACACTGTACTCCTGAATATAATAGTACTATACACTGCGCTCCTGAATATAATAGTACTATACACTGTACTCCTGAATATAATAGCACTATACACTGTACTCCTGAATATAATAGTACTATACACTGTACCCCTGAATATAATAGTACTCTACACTGTGCTCCTGAATATAATAGTACTATACACTGTGCTCCTGAATATAATAGTACTATACACTGTGATCTTGAATATAATAGTTTTATACACTGTGCTCCTGAATATAATAGTACTATACACTGTGCTGAATATAATAGTACTATACACTGTGCTCCTGAATATAATAGTACTATACACTGTGCCCCTGTATATAATAGCACAATACACTGTACTCCTGAATATAATAGTATTATACACTGTGCTCCCGAATATAATAGTACTATACACTGTACTCTTGAATATAATAGTACTATACACTGTACTCCTGAATATAATAGTACTATACACTGCGCTCCTGAATATAATAGTACTATACACTGTGCTCCTGAATATAATAGTACTATACACTGTGATCTTGAATATAATAGTTTTATACACTGCGCTCCTGAATATAATAGTACTATACACTGTACTCCTGAATATAATAGTACTATACACTGTGCTCCTGAATATAATAGTACTATACACTGTGATCCTGAATATAAGAGTACTATACACTGTGCTCCTGAATATAACATTACTATACACTGTGCTCCCGAATATAATAGTACTATACACTGTGCTCCTGAATATAATAGTACTATACACTGTACTCCTGAATATAATAGTACTATACACTGTGCTCCTGAATATAATAGTACTATACACTGTACTCCTGAATATAATAGTACTATACACTGTGCTCCTGAATATAATAGTACTATACACTGTACTCCTGAATATAATAGTACTATACACTGTGCCCGTGTATAATATTACTATACACTGTGCTCCTGAATATAATAGTATTATACACTGTGCTCCTGAATATAATAGTACTATACACTGTACTACACTGTGCACCTGAATATAATAGTACTATACACTGCGCTCCTGAATATAATAGTACTATACACTGTGCACCTGAATATAATAGTACTATACACTGCGCTCCTGAATATAATAGTACTATACACTGTACTCCTGAATATAATAGTACTATACACTGTACTCCTGAATATAATAGTACTATACACTGTACTCCTGAATATAATAGTACTATACACTGTGCTCCTGAATATAATAGTACTATACACTGTACTCCTGAATATAATAGTACTATACACTGTACTCCTGAATATAATAGTACTATACACTGCGCTCCTGAATATAATAGTACTATACACTGCGCTCCTGAATATAATAGCACTATACAGTGTACTCCTGAATATAATAGTACTATACACTGCGCTCCTGAATATAATAGTACTATACACTGCGCTCCTGAATATAATAGCACTATACAGTGTACTCCTGAATATAATAGTACTCCCCATAGTGTCCTCTGTAGATAGTAGCGTTCCCTGTAGTTAGTGCTCCCTATATAGTTCTCCCCTCTAGTTATTGTCCCCTATATAGTCCTCCCCTCTAGTTATTGTCCCCTATATAGTCCTCCCCTGTAGTTCGTGCCCCCTATATAGTCCTCCCCTGTAGTTATTGCCCCTATATAGTGCTCTACTGTAGTTTGTACCACCTATATAGTCCTCCCCTGCAGATAGTGCCTCCTATATATTCTTCCCCTGTAGTTATTGTCCCCTATATAGTCCTCACCTGTAGTTAGTGCCCCTATATAGTCCTCATCTGTAGTTATTGTCCCCTATAGTCTTCCGCTGTAGTTATTGTCCCCTATAGTTAAGCCCCCCAACACTGCCCACAATAAAAGGAAAAAAACATTATATTCTTACCTGTCCCGTTGCTGCGCCATCCTCCAGCGACGCCAGTCCTCCTCCAGCGGAACGCGCCGACTGCATCATCACTAAAGCGCCGAATGGCGAGGCATCATGTGCCTCGCCAGGGCAGCGCTAGTGAACTCAATTGTATCCGCGTACAATGACCATGTAATGCATAAACGGACTGGACACGCTACACCGGCTCCCCATTCTGCTACATAGACGGGGGTTCCAAGTGCGGGCCCCTTCCTATAACATTCATATCACCTAATAAGAAATATTGACTGGTTATTCCAATGGGACAACCCTTTTAACCCCTTCAGGACCAAGCTCATTTTGGCCTTCAGGACCAGACCCATTTTTTCAAATCTGACATATTTCACTTTATGTGGTAATAACTCCGGAACGCTTTTACCTATCAAAGTGATTCTGAGATTGTTTTCTCGTGACACATTGGACTTTATGATAGTGGAAAAATGTGGTCGATAAATTCAATATTTACCAGTGAAAAACACCAAAATTTGGTGAAAAATTGCAAAAATTTGCATTTTTCTAAATGTAAATGTATCTGCTTGTAAGACAGGCAGTTATACCACACAAAATTGTTGCTAATTAACATCCCCCATATGTCTACTTTAGATTGGCATCGTTTTTTGAACATCCTTTTATTTTTCTAGGACGTTACGAGGCTTAGAACTTTAGCAGCAATTTCTCACATTTTCAAGAAAATTTCAAAAGGCTATTTTTACAGGGGCCAGTTCAGTTGTGAAGCGGCTTTTAGGGCCTTATATATTAGAAACCGCCAAAAAGTCACCCCATTTTAAAATCTTCACCCCTCAAAGTATTCAAAACAGCATTTAGAAAGTTTCTTAACCCTTTAAACGTTTCACAGGAATTAAAGCAACGTAGAGGTGAAATTTTCAAATTTCATTTTTTTTTTGCAGAAATTCATTTTTATTCTATTTTTTTGTAACACAGAAGTTTTTACCAGAGAAATGCAACTCAATATTTATTGCCCAGATTCTGCAGTTTTTAGAAATATCCCACATGTGGCCCTAGTGTGGTAATGGACTGAAGCACCGGCCTCAGAAGCAAAGGAGCACCCAGTGGATTTTGGGCCTCCTTTTTATTAGAAAATATTTTAGGCTCCATGTCAGGTTTCAAGGGCTCTTTCGGTGCCAAAACAGTGGAAATCCACCAAAAGTGACCCCATTTTGGAAACTACACCCCTTGAGGAAATTATCTAGGGGTATAGTGAGCATTTTGACCCCGCAGGTTTTTTGCAGAAATTATTGGAAGTAGGCCGTGAAAATAAAAATCGTCATTCTTTCAAAGATTATGTAGGTTTAGCTAATTTTTTCTAATTTCCACGAGGACTAAAGGAGAAAAAGCACCACAACATTTGTAAAGCAATTTCTCCCGAGTAAAACAATACCCCACATGTGGTTATAAACGGATGTTTGGACACACGGCGGAGCTTAGAAGGGAAAGAGCGCCATTTGGCTTTTGGAGCTCAAATTTAGCAGGAATGGTTTGTGGAGGCCATGTCACATTTGCAAAGCCCCTGAGGTACCAAAACAGTGAAAACGCCAAAAAAGTGACTCCATTGAGAAAACTACACCCCTTGAGGAATCCATCTAGGGGTGTAGTGAGCATTTTGCCCCCACAGGTGTTTCATAGATTTTATTAGAATTGGGCAGTGAAAATAAAAAAAATCCTTTTTCTTCAATAAGACGTAGCTTTAGCTCCAAATTTTTAATTTTCTCAACAAATAAAGGAAAAAAAGAACCCCAACGCTTGTAAAGCAACTTCTCTGGAGTACGGCAATACCCCACACGTGGTCGTAAAATGCTGTTTGGGCACACGGCAGGGCTCAGAAGGGAAGGAGCGCCATTTGCTTTTGGTGTACAGATTTTGCTGCATTTGGTTTCTGGTCGCTATGTTGCATTTGCAAAGTCCCTGTGGGACCAAAACAGTGTATCCCCCCCAGAAGTGACGCCATTTTGGAAACAACACCCTCAAGGTATTCACCTAGGGGTGTAGTGAGCATGTTAACCCCACAGGTGTTTTGCAGAAATTCGTGTGCACACGATGTGGGAGAATGAAAATGGGAATTTTTCCTTAGATACGCCAATATGTGGTGCCCGGCTTGTGCCACCATAACAAGACAGCTCTCAATTATTATGCGGTGTTTCCCTGTTTTAGAAACACCCTACATGTGGCCCTAATCTTTTGCCTGGACATTTGACAGGGCTCAGGAGTGAAAGAGTACCATGTAAAATTGAGGCCTAATTTGGCGACTTATAAAGTATTGGTTCACAATTGCAGAGGCTTTGATGTGAAATAATAAAAGAAACCCCTGAGAAGTGACCCCATTTTGGAAACTGCACCCCTCAAGGCATTTATTAAGAGGTGTAGTGAGCATTTTCACCCCACGTGTCTTTTCCATAAATGATTGCGCTGCGGAGGGTACAAATTAAATAGTTTCCCTAGATATGCCAATTCAGTGTCAAATGTCATGCCCAGCTTGTGCCACTTTTTTTTTTATATACACCGTTCACCGTACGTTATAAACTACATGTTACCTTTATTCTGCGGGTCAGTACGATTCCGGCGATACCAAATTTATAGAACTTTTTTATAACTTTTTGCACAATAAAATTACTTTTGGAAAGAGAATGTATTTTTTCTGTCGCCAAGTTGTGAGAGCCATAACTTTTACATTTTTTCGTCGATGGAGCTGTGTGAGGGCTTGTTTTTTTTGCGAGACGAGGTATAGATTTTATCGGTACCATTTTTGGATACATGCGACTTTTTGATCACTTTTTATTTCAATTTTTGGAAGACAGTGACCAAAAAAACAGTAATTATGGCAGTGTTTTTGAGTTTTTTTTTTACGGCGTTCACTGTGCGGAATAAATAACATAATATTTTTATAGTTCAGGTCGTTACGATCGTTGCGATACCAAATATGTATGGCTTTATTATTTTTTTCAATAATAAATGACTTATAAGGGAAAAAGGGCGATTGTGTTTTGTGTTATTATTTGAAACTTTTATTGTATGTTTTCCAACTTTTATTTTTACTTTTTTTACACTTTTTTTTACACTTTTCTTTAGTCCCACTAGGGGACTTGAATGTCCAACTATTTGTTTGATGTTCTAATACATTGCACTACCTATGTAGTGCAATGTATTGGAACTGTCAGTTGTTCACTGACAGCAAGCCGATTAGGCTCCGCCTCTGGGCGGGGCCTAATCAGCTTACGTAATGGCAGACAGGAGTCCATTGTTAGGGCTCCTGTTGCCATGGTAGCAGTCGCCAGCCTTGCCATCGCATGGCAAGGCTGCCGATTTTCTACAAACCTCTAGGATGCAGCGATCACAATGGATCGCTGCATCGAAGGGGTTAATGCCAGGAATCGGAGCTAGCTCCGGTTCCTGGCGATAGATCGGGGTGTCCGCTGTAACATACAGCGGACACCCACTGCTGATGACGCCGGCTCAGCTTCTGAGCCGGAAGCTGAGCCGGCGCCATCTTGCCGATGTTACCGGAAGCCTCCTGGGCCCCGCCGACGACGGGGCATAGGAGGATTCCGTTACAGGCTGATCGGGAGGTAAGCATTAGCCCTCCGATCGCCTTTGCAGCCACCGGCAACCCAGCGATCACGTTGCTGGGGTGCCGGTGGCTATAAACTCCTCACATGCTGCGATCTCTATTGAACGCAGCATGTGAGGGGTTAATCGGTCGGATCGGAGGCTAGCTCCGGTCCTGGCCGATACCTTAGGGTGCCAGCTGTAACATACAGCTGTCACCCGGTGGTGATGTCGCTGGCTCAGCTCCTGAGCCAGCTTCATCTCCATGACGTATATTTACGTGAAAAGGCGGTAAGCCACCGATTTTAATGACGTATATATACGTGATCCGGCGGGAAGGGGTTAAAGTACAAGAACTCTGATATTGTGCTGGATGCCCAAATAGTATAAACCCCAAAAATCTACTAGTGGATTAAATAAAACCAGCTCATCTCTCTCCTAGGACGTAGTGACAATATCTTTCCACTATTCAGACCAGATGAATGTTTTGATGCTTTTGGTAAATACTGAACAGTACAGAGCAGAAATCTTTTTTTGCCCTTTGTTTGCCATCAAGTGTTTTTATTAGCTTCATGATGAACAATTCTATTATACAATTATTATACTGCGACATTGAGTAACAATAGTTTCTTTTGTGCATCATATTCAGGGTTCTGATCCTATTCTTTAGCACAGGGTTTATCAGACGCGTGGACTGTTTCTGGTGGAGCACTAGTGAATGTTTTGACGACTCTCTGTCGGGACAATGAGCTCACTCTGGACCTGTGAACGCTGTTGACTTTACAGATATTTAACCTGGAGTTAATAAAATGTAGTTTAGTGAAATAGGACCAGCTTAAGGTCCTGAGGAACGTGTATAAAGCTTCACATTCGGGAGACAGAAGCCAGGAAAAACCCACAGGAGGTGGTGAGAACGTGGCTTTAATTTAGGGAAAGTGATATGAGCAGAAGTTTTCCAGACATTAGTAAAAATGTCTCAGTCAGCTGATTCCTTGTGTTTGGAAATTAAATCTCACATGACGTGCCGGGACGGAGTGACACAAGCCAGTAGTTCCACAAATATATTGTTACATACACAGAGAGGGGGCCGCCATTTCTGCAGCAGTAGTCATGAATGCAGCCTACCGATTGGATCGGAAATTGAGACGCCATTGAGGCACAAAGCCAAAATAGGGTAATTTGTGAAGAAATGAAAGAAGGATTAGGACAGGCAGCTGCCTGTGTGTACTGGAACAATGATTGCTGTGACTTAGGGTGGTCTTAAACGGGCGCCGATCAACGAGAGAGCTCGTTGATCGGCGCTCCTTTGTTGGAGATAGTATGGGGACGAGCGCTCGTTACTACAATCACTCGTCCCCAAACATTTCTATCACTTTGGCATTGCATTGTTTACACAGGGAGATGTCCTGCCGACGATGATAATATTTTGGTTATTTAAAACGATACAATCAGTCGATGAATGGCTGATCGTTCTGTGAATGTTTGCTCGATAATTGGCCGGTGTATAAGGGTCTATGGCGAAATTATTATTATGAGAATAACACTAATCAGTCATGTAACCAGGTGAGAGAGAACTTCCAGGTGATGACAAGAAGTGAAGCGGCAGTGGCAGAATGTGACATGGCTAGTTATTTGTCTATGTATAACATGTGGTCTCCTATATACCAAACATGGTATCCTTAAAATATCTGCAAGTCTGGATCAACTTCATATAAACGTCCAAAAACTGTTATAGTGACTACTGCCTTTGTTATGTGTCCACATACTGGTCATCAGAACGACCTCTGTACTGAATACTGGAATGGTGCTTGTTATGAATCACCCCAAACGAGCCTTTATCGTTTTCTACAAGCAACTACATTAAAAAAAAGCCTCAGAATGGGATCTTCATTGTATTACTGGTCAGCAGAGAAGACCATAACTTCTACTTCTATCCTTAACAGATTGTAGACTCACCAACACAAGCTACATCCAACTTAAACAGAACCTAAGTCCTTATCACCGTGGATGAACCCCTGCAACATAGGAACCCCTACTTTTATTACTACCTCAAAGAAGCTTGGTGTAGGGTGTTTAAAGAAGTGCTATATTCTGAGATTTGTTATCTACTTTGCCGGTCCCCGTGCCGAACATATTTGAGGAGGCAGAAATTGGTTTGCCATCTCTTCTGTAAAAGTGACAGATCTCGCTATCTTAAGGGGAACCCCTGACCTAGTTCTGGGGAACACTGGAATAGACAATCAAATAAATTACAGAGTGGGATGCTCTGAATAGTAGCCATTGCTAGAGCTCCTAGAAATAGTTCTACAAGTTGGCAACGATGTGAAGAGAACATTATAGACACAATAAAGAAACATAAAAATAAGTGGCAATATATACAGAGCACGCCTTAAATGTACATCTAAGATTAGGAAGATAAAGAACAGGGAAAACTTGATGCAAGCCAGACGAAATTCAACACCGGGCCCGTGTGAAGGTTCGAAGATGGACGCAATGTGTTATCTCTCTTCATCCTGTGTCTTCATACTTAATTATGTCCTTTCATGTCACTGAAGCTTTATGCCATCGATATCACGGACTGAATTCTTTTAATCACGGAATTAAGGGAGGGACGGATCCCAGTTGTTTTAGCTTCTTGACATTTTGAGGAATTTAAAATATCTGAATGAAAGGCGTTCATTCTGTTTATTTGTCCTTAAAAGAGTAAAGGTCCGAGAGATCGCTAATTCCATTGTCTGTAATTTAATCATTACATTAATCATCTCTTGCATGAGAAAAATGAATCCTTATTTCTTTGCTTTGGAAAGAAAACGATTCCCCGGCCCCGTAAGGAAACATCAAGACAAGTTTTTCGTTTTAGACTCACACACAACCTACATCAAATATAGAAAGAACCTAAAGGTGGTTTTACATGGGCAGATCGTCTGTGATTAACCACATTTAACAAGCGCCGATCGACAATTCAAACGGATCAATGGTCAGAATGTATTGTGATTACTACGATCGCTCGTCCCCATATATTTGCATCTTGTCGGCAGCACATCTTCCAGTTTACACAAAGAGATGTGCTGGCGACTAGAGACCCCATTTTTATAGCTGCATAAAAAATCTGATCAGCCGACGCTCGTTCATCGGCTGATCACTGAACTGTTTACACAGGGCAATGATGGGGAACGAGCATTCGTATGAACACTCATTCACCAGATCATTGGCCGGTGTAAAAGGGCTTTAAATTGTAACTAAACGTTCGACAAACCTCTGACATGTCAGAAGTTTTTATTAGTGGGGGTCCAAACACGGAGACCCCCACCAATTGCTAAATAGATAGTCTATGAACCCATACCCGTATACATCGGCTTTCCGGAAAAAAGCGAACAGAAAGGAAGCGGCCGAGCGCTCACACGAGACCTTCTGCAGCTTCGTTTTAGTGATTCCTGGGGGTCTCAGTGCTCAGAACCCCACCAATCATAACTTCTGACATGTCAGAAATTTGTTGAATGTTTCGTTACCCTTTAAGTCATGATATTTTTTTCTTTTGATGAAAAGACATGGAGTGTTGATCTGTGGGTGACGGCCAGGGTATTCATCTTAAAGGGCTGACGTGTGTGAGTCTTTGTGGCTAGTCCATAACTAATCACATAGAGACACACAAGTGTTTGCCAGTAAAGTCACTATTACAAAAGGGCATATATAGAATTAATAAGGCTTGTTGCTGATAAAAAAAAAAAAAATGGCTGCTGCATTTTGTAGGAAACAGTCAGACAGCCCTGACCATTAATAGGATTGTGGTCATTCTACATTGAAAGAAGCGAAACTTGCAGTAACCTCCAAGGTTGATCTCAATCATAAAGAAAAATTCCTAAGACTACTAAATGTGGTCATTTTGCCACAAAAATCTTTCATTCAGTTTCTGACGCATGACTTCAACTGCTTTCATCTCCCAATTCATATACAAACAATTGTTAGTATGATGAGTCTCACAATGCAGCCCCAAGTCCTGGTCAATGAGGGAAGTCATTTACATGAGATGGGAAATTATAAAAAATAACTAGACTCAGGTCCTGCACAACATTTGTAAGAGGCCACGATTGAAGAAATGGTGATGTTAACAGTGGGTTTTATTAGTCAGACTATTATTCAGAATTTCACGTGAATTCATTTTGAAATACAGGAAAAATAAAGGTCAGAACTCCCCCTTAATGACAAATTGTAATTCTGCCCTTGTTTCTCCCCGGGATAAACTCCAGAACACCCAGTAGAAGGGCAACAGGATTGAGGCTTTTACTGGAAACAATACAAAGCATGCTGCGCTATTGTTTTTGGTAAATTCGGCCAGATCTGCGACAGAGGCCCCTAACGTAGGTGGAAACGTGGCCTAAGGGTCCTATTATACCGCCCAATATGAGTTGTGAAAACTAGCACCGATCAACGAGACAGCTTGTCGATTGGCGCTCGTTTGATGCTTTCACAAGAAGCAATGATCGGTTATGTGTGGGGACGAGCACTCGTTACTACGATCATTTGTCCCCATTCATTTTCATCATGTCAGCAGCACATCTCCCTGTTTACACAGGGAGATGTGCTGCCGACTAGCAACTATTTTATTTGCCACATATATGTGCTGATCAGCCGATGAACGCTCATCTGCCTGATCATTGGCTTGTGTAAAAGGACCCTAAAACACAAACTACTTAAAGGAGTAGAAAATGGGGAGAGAACCTCCAGCTCACCTGGCACACTCCGGTGTGTTGTGGGTAGCGCTCGGATCCTCGTGTCGGCACACGGCAAGGCAAGAAGAGAAAGGAGAAATAGGATCCAGCGCTGGGTAGCGTTAAAATGGAATATCTGTTCCAAGTTTAATGGAATAAGTTAAAAGGAAGTCCAGTTGTGTGTAGTCCTGGGTGTGTAGAAAGTAGAGGTGTAGTATCCTTGGGGCCTACGCGTTTCGGACGACTGCCACGTCCTTAAACATGGCTGTGATAGTTTGAAAAGAGCGCGCTGTCAGTTTTGTACTTGGTCAGTAAGAACAGCTGATTGTTGATTGCGTGTCATCGTCTGTCAGGCGTTGGAACGCAAACCGGAAGTAGTCATTAGATCCCGTACTGTGATCCTTAGATGTTGAATGTAAGTATGCGATAGTATTTGAGGACTTTCTTTACCTCGATTGGGTAGTTTAAGGCATATGTTGGTCCGTATCTAAAGCATATACTGATTTTTGTTTGTTTTTTGCGTTTCAGATCTCTTTATGGGTATCGGACAGCAACGGTGGCCGGCATGGTTTAATTCCCGAGCCTGATGTGTCACCCGAGAAACATCATAAACGTACGTTACTAAAGGTGAGTACGTGTATTAGGATGAGAACTAATAATATATCAGAAGTGAAGGAGTATCCCATAGGATATCAACCTCAGCTGTAAACAACCCCAAATGTTGCCTGCGGCCTCATAGCATTTTAGAAATCTGCATCCCTGATTTCAAGGGTGCCACCATGGATAGGATTAGCTCTATCACCCCCATATCCTATATCTCCGTGGACAAAACATATGTAAATAGTGCGGGATCCCCACCTCTTCCTCTATAGAGGACCCCGACATCAGTGACCAGAAAAACTATGTATATGATGAAATTACAGCAAAATGAGCTCCATTCTTTGATGGGCATTTACCAATGAGGACTTCATTTTAAAACAGCCAAAATATCACACCATAGACTGAAAGTTGCCAGTTTCTATAGTTCTGCTGGGTTTAAGGGTATGTTCACACGGAGTCAACCAAAACGTCTGAAAATCCAGAGCTGTTTTCAAGGGAAAACAGACCCTGCTTTTCAGACGTTTTTTTACCAACTCGCATTTTTCGCTGCGTTTTTCGCGCCGTTTTCGCGGCGTTTTTTACGTCCGTTTTTGGAGCTGTTTTCATTGGAGTCTATGAGAAAACAGCTCCAAAAACGTCTGAAAGAAGTGTCCTGCACTTCTTTTGACGAGGCTGTATTTTTACGAGTCGTCGTTTGACAGCTGTCAAACGACGACGCGTAAATAACAGGTCGTCTGCACAGTACGTCGGCAAACCCATTCAAATGAATGGGCAGATGTTTGCCGATGTATTGGAGCCGTATTTTCAGACGTAAAACAAGGCATAATACGCCTCGTATACGTCTGAAATTTGGCCGTGTGAACATACCCTCAAGGTAATTTCTTGTGACAATCCCAACACAAGCCGAATATGGACTGATTTGTAGCCACTGAATTTCTCTCAGGTTTATCTGCCTATGTATCAAGAACAAGATGAAAGAGTTATAAAGTTCAGTCGCTGCTCCATGTGTTGTAACAAAGAATATTTAATGGATTCTACAAAGACTTTCATATGGAACCCAGATGCTGCTTCAGAAGTTTCCCATTTTTAGATATGTTGTATCTTTGATGATGGTCGTATGTGCATGTAATATGAATGAGTGCGCTTTATCGGTCCTTTATTGAGGCACCTAAGAGATTTACATAAAAAGCTTTGCCTACTTTCTGAGAAGTCACATTACTAAGTCAGTAAGAAGAAACACATAACAACAGTAATAAGAATAATCCTCACATGAATTATCCACAGTTACATGTGTAAGAGCCACTCACCTGTAGGACGCTGGATTTCAATGTACATCTGACTTACCCGACTAGTCGGCCTCCCATGCATGTGAAGGATCCATCACTCAAACATTTTACAATTTTTTTTCCCCAGTTCCTTCAAAGACATAAAAAAAACCCCAACGAATTAATGATTATTACCAGGACTTTAGTACCTGTAAAAACAACTAACAAAACAATTGCAGGACCTGTAAATTACAGATGACTACTTTGCTCATTACATTTATTTCAATTAGCTTAGGCTTCGTTCACATCTGCATCGGGGCTCCGTTCAGAGGTTCCGTCGGAGCTTTCCATCAGGGGAACCCATGAATGAAATCCAAACGAAACCATAGGTTTCCGTTTGCATCACCATTGATTTCAATGGTGACGAATCCATGCAAATGGTTTCCGTTTGTCACCGTTGTTTATGGGTTCCGTCGTTTTGACGGAATGAATAGCGCAGTTGACTACAGTATTGAAATCATTGTATAGATAAGTTCACCGTCCAGCAGCACTAGTAATAAGTATGGATGGGTGCACGCCTCAGGGATCCAAACAAAAGTTCCCAAATTAATCCATATACATCAAAAAATAGGCAGCACTCCAATTCAACGTGAAGAAAGGTTGTTTTTATTCGCCCTCGTGCAATGTTTCGGCTCAGATGCTTGAAAAAGGCTCCAGTAACAGAGCCGAAACATTGCACGAGGGCGAATAAAAACAACCTTTCTTCACGTTGAATTGGAGTGCTGCCTATTTTTGGATATACATTGAAATCAATGGTGATGCAAATGGAAACCTATGGTTTCTGTTTGGATTCCGTTTGTGAGTTCCCCTGACTGAAAGCTCAGACAGAACCCATAAGGCGTATTTCCTCCCAAAAGTTGAAAAAAAAAAGACAAAAAGAAAACACAACTGTGTAAATGCAGGGAGGGGCAGATATACCACCACATTACAGATATTGATGGTCACCTAGCTGTCCCAGAATTTATTTATAAATAGCGAAGTAGAGACAGAAGGAGACTTTGTTATAGTAGAGCAATATTCACTGCAACTCTGATATATTTATTCACAGAATAAGTTCAGAAGAATGAATCGCTGCATCAATAATCCTAAACTGTTTCTAAAAGTGGATTCTCCTGAACCCCCGGGTGCTGCCAGGCGTTCCCTGTTAAGAAAATCGCTAATAGCACCTGCACCATTTTTTCCTAAAGCAGCCGCCAGCCAATGACCCACAATGTTACTGACTACTGAGGTTGGAGCTTGCCACCAAGCCAAAAGGACGCACTTCATTATCAATTCCCATGAGCAGGGGCCAATCAACCTTAAAAAGAAAGAATAGAGAATCCCAAAATGTGTCTGCTTCTTTAAGAAGGGTTTTATATGATTTTCTTCACACAGAAGTGTCCCCCCTCAATAACTGATAATCATAGATATTGGGATTGTACTGCCGCTGTCATGAGTACTGTCCCCGCAGTCAGACGAGAGCGTGTTATTGGAATATTTCTCTAAGTGGTGAATAACCGTTTTTAGACTGGATTTATCCCAGATGTAGCAAAGAATAAAAATCACTGGGAATAATTTCATCTTGGTCAGCCCTGCATACTTCTCACAACCAAATTATAAAGGATATACTGTATCTGGGTTCTTCAGATCTCCTCTTTAATATCGTTCTATACCTAAGATGGTTGGACTCGGGCCAAGAGACACACGGGCTGAGGTGGGATACAAGATAATGTTTCTCTGAGTCTGGAACACTCGGGTCATCTAACCTGGAGGATCTTAGGAGAGTTCAGATCTTAATCCTGAGTTTATTGCTCTCCTTTATCAGGTTTCTGCAGCAATCACTGCGTACACAATGATAACATATGAATCAAATAATGGGAAAAATCTTACTTCTTAGTCAGCACATGGCACGAACAACATAAAAATCTATTAGTCAAGTATATCATGTATAGGGAAAAATAAGGAACAAAAGTTAAATTGGTTGCACACTGCCCAGAGTATTCGAATGTGCAAATTCTGAATGTGTAGAGTTGTTATTTAGAAAGACTGGGAAACAGACATTCACTTTTATGGTGCTAGGCTCTGAATGCAGCTCTGGATGTGACTGGAGTATAATGAAGACATAATGTAACTTGAGAACAGTAAAAGGTAACTGAAGTCAGGTATATGTATATCTCCAGTGCAGCCGAGTTACCAGCTCCATCGTTCTCTCATACATTAACCAACATTTTATAGTTGCAGTCAAAACCGATTCCTCAAGACGCGTCACAGAGTGACAGAGATCCTCTGAACATCAGCTAAGTGAAACAATACTAGGAGATATTTGTGCACCAAATAAACCCGCCACAGTTGATTGATCCAAGGTCTGCACAGAAATCTAAAGTTTACATGATATGTAACTCAGTCAAGTCTGTTTACATCCCGGCAATCGATACCATGTGTTTCAGCGGCTCCATTAATTTGCATTACGAATTTCGGCAATTTGCAACATATTTAGTTGTTTGGGAAATTCAATAAAGCTCAATACAGGGATATGACTTAAGAATGGATGATTGGTACTGAGAGTTTAAAGATGAAGAAGACAACGCATACAATGGAAATACTTTCTGAAAAAAAGAATTATTTCTACAGGTATAAGTATAACAACAGGCTGACTTATCCAGAATAAGAGTTACGTATCTGAATATGCCACATTGTCAGGTTGAATGTGTCTCCATATCAGGATCCACTATAGCTATAGGGTCATATATGGTCTACATGGATCTGGCGCATTCTAAGACATTAGACATCTTAGGCTTCCTTCACATCATGTCGGGGCTCCGTTCATGGGTTCCGCCACAGATTTCCGTCATTGGAACCCATCAACGGAATCCAAACTGAAACCATAGGTTTCCGTTTGCATCACCATTGATTTCAATGGAGACGGATCCGATGCAAATGGTTTCCGTTTCTCACCGTTGTGTAAGGGTTCCGTCATTTTGATGGCATATGTAGTTGACTGCGCTATTGTCCTATTTTGCTGCGTGTCACGCATCCCTCTATAGACTGTAGTCTGTGGGGAATTCGTGACAATGTGTCCCGCACGGGTCCATCTAGAACGTGGAAAACGTCAGTTTATCACGCCCGAGGTTGGCTATGTTCGTGTGAATGTAGCCTAAAGCATATTACATAAAGTTTAAGGATATTTGATATGTAACAGGATGGGATGTTTTTTTTTTTCTCTTCTATTTTTCTTTTGGAGAGAGGTTAGGCGCTTTATTTATTCATTGTCCACAATACAGATGTGTTTGTCAGCCTGGTCTTTTTGACAAGTTTTTGTAGTATATGCTAAATTCATCTTGGTATTGCCGTATAGTCACCCTTTCCAAAACTTCCATATTCTGTTATAAGATGTTTTAAGATCACATTAAAATCAATGCTATCATTCCTGGTTTTACAATCCATACCGCAAGTCTATTCAGATTATTATTTGCATTTCGAAGATCACCGATAGAGAACTATTCTGTATACAGCAGACAAGTTTTAGCAGCAGGTGGAGAGTACAGAGATTACTCCCAGCACTGCCACCTGCAGGTTACATTCCGCATTGCACATAACACAGGATTAGCTCTGCATGCCATAGAAATTTCTGCAACAGTAAAGATTAGTAGTTCGGAGTTGCAGAAGGAGAATTTTTTTTTCTAAAAAAGACATACAAGTATAATACTCTGGTCTGTAAGAATAATACTGTACTGCACATGCAGAGGTACATGACAACTTATTATCTGCGAATAGGAAACATAATTATGTAGTAAAGAATGAAAAAAATGCTCCGAGTATGTTCATGCATTCTTAGCTCAGTGATTCACGCTCTCCTCTCTCCTAGTTGGCAGAGATTCATGGCCTGGCAGGGTTCCCACATATAACTTATACCGATTTGCTTCTGTGTTTGTACACATGTAATGTCAGCGCACCCATCACCTACCAAATGGATTGGTTCATCCTCAGGTCAGTGCCTTGGCAGGTGCCCAGCAGACACAGGGTATAACCCCCTGTGAGCTGTGACATGCTTACTGCTCTCATCTAGAGAGTTGTGTAATCGTGTGAATTGCTCAGGGATCAGATGAGAAAGTTGTAAATATTCTCATCACAGCATGAAGCAATTAAATACTCTGGAAGAAGAAGAGAAGCAGGTCCAGCTGTAGTAACCTGGGGTCTATGGTGATAATATATTTGGTTGTGTCATACAGCCGGTTGTATGCAGTTTTCTGCAGTTGTGTTTGACTGGGAATCTGCGAAGCTACACCGACCAACCATAACATTACAACCACCGGCCTAATATTGCGTGGTCGCCCTCGTGCCGCCAAAACAGCGCTGACCGGTCAAGGCATGGGACTCCACAAGACGTCTGAAGGTTCCTGTGGTATCTGGTGCAAGACGTCAGCAGCCGATCCTTTAAGTCCTGTAAGTTCTGAGGTGCGGCCTCCATGGATCGGACTTGTTGTTCCAGCACATCCCAAAGATAATCGATCAGATTGAGACCTGGAGAATTTTGAGGCCAAGTCAACACCTTGAAGTCTTCGTTCATGAATGGTCTGTGAAACATGACAATATCTGCAGGGTGGCGTGGCGGGGGCGTTATCCTGCTGAAAGAGGGCACTGCCATTAGGTTATACTGATGCCATGAAGGTTCTTCTCTGCAGAAATGTTTAGGTAGGTGGTACATGTCACATCCATATGAATGCCAGGACCCAATGTTTTTCAGCAGAACATTGTCCAGTGCATCACGGCTTGTCTTCTTTCTTATTACAATGGCGCCTGACAAAAGGGGGGGATATAAGGCAGCAGGTGAACAGTCAGTCGTTGATGTTGGAAGAAGGAGAAATGGGCAAGTGTAAAGATCTGAGCGACTTTGACAAGAGCAAAATTGTGATATTTAGACTAATGGTCTTGTGGCCGGTCTTGTGGGGTGTTTTCTGGTCTTATGGGGTGTTTTCTGGTCTTGTGGGGTGTTCCTGGTATGCAGTGGTCAGTACCTACTAAAAGTGCTCCAAGGAAGGGCAAATGGTGACCGGCGACAGGATCATGGGTGCCTAGAGCTCACGTCTGTCTGTGGGAAGCAAAGACTAGCCGTCTAATGTAATTCCACAGAAGAGCTACACTTGCAAAAATTACTTATAAAGTTCCTGCTGGCTATGATAGAAAAGTGTCAGAACACGCAGAGCATCGCAGCTTTCTGTATATGGGGTGAAGAGCTGCAGACTGGTCAGCAGGCCCATGCTGTCCCCTGTCTGCCGCCAAAAACCTCTACAATGGGCGCGTGATCATCAGAACTGGAGCAATAGAAGGAGGCGCCTGGTCTGATAAATCACGTGTTACATCATGTGCATGGGCGGGTGCGTCGCTTACCTGGGGAAGAGCTGGCACCAGGATGCACTATGGAAAGGACAAGTGATGGAGGCAATGTGATGCTCTGTGGGACGTGCTGGAAAAACAAGTCCAATCCATAAAGCCAACACCTCGCAACTGGATCTGCTATGAACATCTTGTGCCAGATACCACAGGAACATTCACAGGTCTTATGGAGTCAGAGCTGTTTTGACGGCACAAGTGGGATGTACATACATAATATTAGGCAGGTGGTTTTAATGTTATGGCTGAACGGTGCATATACATAATGGTCGCCATATTTGTAACATGAGACTTCCCCTCTGATTTACAATCATGATCAGGATAAGATCCATACTACATTACTGATACAGTCAGGTAATAGTCACTAAACAAGTATGGACCCCGAGCATAAGAACTCTGCACTTCAATATGTTTATCCGCACAGATAATATATTTTGTACTTCATATCCCTTAAAGAGGCTGTCACCAGATTTTGCAACCCCTATCTGCTATTGCAGCAGATAGGCGCTGCAATGTAGATTACAGTAACGTTTTTTATTTTTAAAAAACGAGCATTTTTGGCCAAGTTATGACCATTTTTGTAGTTATGCAAATGAGGCTTGCAAAAGTCCAACTGGGCGTGTTTAAAAGTAAAAGTCCAAGTGGGCGTGTATTATGTGCGTACATCGGGGCGTTTTTACTACTTTTACTAGCTGGGCGTTCTGATGAGAAGTATCATCCACTTCTCTTCTGCCAGATCACACTGTGACGTCACTCACAGGTCCTGCATCGTGTCAGACGAGCGAGGACACATCGGCACCAGAGGCGCCAGTTGATTCTGCAGCAGCATCGGCGTTAGCAGGTAAGTCGATGTAGCTACTTACCTGCAAACGCTGATGCTGCTGCAGAATCAACTGTAGCCTCTGGTGCCGATGTGTCCGACACGATGCAGGACCTGTGAGTGACGTCACAGATCTGCACTGCCAGAAGCTGGGCGTTCTGAAGAGAAGTGGATGATACTTCTCATCAGAACGCCCAGCTAGTAAAAGTAGTAAAAACGCCCCGATGTACGCACATAATACACGCCCACTTGGACTTTTACTTTTAAACACACCCACTTGGACTTTTGCAAGCCTCATTTGCATAACTACAAAAATGGTCATAACTTGGCCAAAAATGCTCGTTTTTTAAAAATAAAAACGTTACTGTAATCTACATTGCAGCGCCTATCACAGGCAATAGCAGATAGGGGCTGCAAAATCTGGTGACAGAGCCTCTTTAAGTTCATTTCCAAAACTGATACAAAAGCAAAAAGAGAACAAATCCTAGAACTGTTATTTTATTTGTATAGGTCTGGATTTGTTCACAGTACTTAGGTAGCTCTCAACAGTCCAAAAATATACTGGGAGGTCAAATGGCTTTCTATGATATGTCCCCAAATGGTGAATGCTGCAGATTGTAGGTAGACTTTATTATAAGACGACATATTCCGCAGCACCTATTTATAAAACGTATTCACTTACATTGTACTGTACAGAACCTGCACCAAACAATCCATAGCAAATACGCTGTGTGGCCCTAAGTGAGCCCAAATGTGTGTGTGTTCAAGGAAAATCTGTAAATGCATGTGGGGTAGGATGCAATCTTCTCTGACTTATATTCTTCGGCTATATTCACACTGCAGTTCAGAGCCTCTGGCGGCAGTTCCGTTCCATTTTACAGCAAGAATAGTGCAGCTTGCAGCGACGGAAGCCTTGACAGAACCCACACAAACCACATTATAAGTTAATGGGGGCCTTCGGGTACATATTGGATCCGTCAGAATACGTATCGAATCAGTGTGAGAAAAAGTATATATATATATATATATGAAGTCAGAAAGCGCTACTTCATCCAGAGGGTGGAAAACAAATTGGTTAGGTATTAATAAAGTATTTATTGTGGTAACGCGTTTCAGCGCCGGACTGGCGCCTTCATCAGACCTAATACATCATGTATGAAGACGCCAGTCCGGCGCTGAAACGCGTTACCACAATAAATACTTTATTAATACCTAACCAATTTGTTTTCCACCCTCTGGATGAAGTAGCGCTTTCTGACTTCCTCTATATATATATATATTAAAAAAATTCACATATATTTATATATACTTTTTCTCACACTGATTGAATATTGCGTGGTGGAGCCTTGTGGTCCCATTGACCAGGAAGCAGCAGCAACTTCATCAATTGGATGCCTTCAAACAGTGTTGTGCCTGGATACTGCACAACTTTCCCAGCTGAGGATATTTCTTACACCTGGTTTACCCATTCACCATGAGGCGCTTCTCTTTTTGATTTATTGCAGATATCAATAATACGTATCGGGCACAGTGCAGTGGCTTCTGTCATGAATGGACGTCACGATGCAGATGTGAACAGAGACTTATTTATAGGGTTTTACTATTTTATCAATATTAAGCTTAATCATGGTACAATGAAAAGTTCAGCAACATTCTAACATACTTTATTTTCCAATTCCACGTTCTTTTCAAGATCTCTGCTCGCTGTCAGTGAATGGAAACAGAGGCTGAAAACTGGTTCTAACAACTAGTCCTCCTCACACAGCTAAACATTAGCTACAATTGCAGCTATTTACTTAACCCTTGAGTGAACATCTTGTGTTGCGGTTATGGAGGGGAAGACGCCCTCCAGAGATTTATCAAACTCCTCAATGTCCAAAATACAAGAATGAAGGCAACACTCCACTGGCAGGAATCCTCATTATTCACCCATGCAACATTTTGAATCAAGGCATTGAGTTTTATACATATACATCCTGTGTAACGGACTGTATTAAAGGCCTTAGGGACAGGAGATAACTGTTTTATGTTTCATGTATACAGAATAAATTAACGTAAATTCAGGATCCCATACAACTAAAGTTCTTAAATAGAAACATGCAAGTAATGGCTGCGCTATTGATTCCGTCAAAACACGTAACCCTGTCACAACAGTGTCAGACGGAAACCTTTAGCAACGTTTCCGTCACCATTGAGATCAATGGTGATGCAAACGGAAGCTTAGGTTTCCGTTTGCCTCTCCGTTGAGGGGTTAACCTGACGGAAACCTCAGATGGATCCCCTCAACGGATGGGCAACGCTGATGTGAACAGGACCTTATATTTGTGCATTCTGTAATCGCTGAGAGAACACAATGGATCACAGTGATATTATCAGTAATCCTACTACGCTAGGGAGTGCGTCTGATATAAAAATAATAAACTTTATATAGAACCAGTATATTCCGCGCCACTTTCCAATTCAGGGGGAACAGGTAGAGACAAAATCAGACATTACGTAGTGACAAATTAACTAACAATTAAAAGAAGAGGAATGAGGGACCTGATCGCAAGAGTAAACAATGAGGAAATAGGGGGGGAGGGGACACAAAATTTTAAAAGTGCTTGTTCAGTACAACGGTCCAGCCATCTTTTATACACATGGGGTAGTAACATAAAGCTGCATGAGCCGGTCACCAGCCAGTATGACAGACAAAGTGCATTAGTATACAAGGCGTGTGGAGGATACTGCTGAATGAGGGGGTCAGGTTCTGAGGACTAATGTAGTGGGGTGGGGGGGGGGGGGTAAAATTAGAGGTCAGATTAGAAAATGTGATAGGCTGGTCTAAAAAGATGTCTTTTCAGGTAACGTTTAAAACTGTGGATGTTTTAAATGAATGTGATTCACCTGGTTAGCGCATACCAGAGGACTGGTGCAGCACGAGAGAAGTCTTGGAGATGGGAGTGGGAGGTTCAGATTATGCAGAATGTTCATCTTCGATCGTTGGCGTAACGTAGAGCGCGGGTAGGGTGGTAGACAGAGATAAGGGAAGAGATGTAAGGAGGTGCAACACTGGGAAGAGATTTGTGGGTGAGAGTGATGAGTTTAAATTTAATACTAAAGTGAATGGGCAACCAGTGCAGTGACTGTGCTGTTCATGCTGTATTTTCTACTGTACCCTATACACAGACATATTACTTCTCTACAGGATTTGGAGTGCGATACATCTGTATTCTAGACATCTCCATGAGAAATCTCCTAGACCCCGGTGTATCAAGTCTGCTAAGACTGCCAGGGATAGAACACAAGTTGCAGAAAAATGACAGATTAACCGTCACCATAATACTATTATTATTACTGTATCTGTATGGACTCTTCATTTTCCTGCAGCAAACATTCAGCAGGATCAGGGTTAAGTATCTGTAAAGGGGGTGGAGAAGGGAATCCCAGGCTGGAACTTGAGACTTCAGCTGAGAAAGAAGGTTTCAGACGTAATGATGCAGCCCAGCACACAGTGTCTCAGGATGAGAATGTAACTCACAGTCTGGGAGGAATGTCCGTATTAATTCCTATAGGGAGGACCTATAGCCATGCATGAAACTGTCACCTGCAGGGTAAGTGCACAGCCCAGATGGGCATGTCCTGCATTTTGTATCTGGCCATCTGTAGGACTCTGCATTATCAAGTCTGACTGTACGAGGGCTGCTCTATATATAAAAAGGTGCAGCTGCTCATAGCGCTGTCAGTGTATAATAATGTACGTGTAAACGTTAACCATTGGCTGGTAATCACAGGGTTAACACTGTACAGATAGAAACTCTGCATTTTCTCATTTTGATAGCTGCATTTATCTGTTGTCTCAATGCCAAAATAATTTTCTGCCGGGTTTAACAGCATACAGCGGTGACCTGGGTTAAACATGTGCCTGGTAGTGAGCTGCCAACTCGCTGCCAACTTACTGCATGCAGAGGTAAAAGGCGGGTATACTCCAATGTCATCGTTACTTAGATTGTCACAACTTGGTGTAAAAATCTGTGAATTGTCATAGTTAACACAGAGAAGACTCCTAGAAGTGATTGAATAGAGGTCTGTCTTATTTGGGGCAGGCTCCTTATCTGTATTTCACGATTAGTTCTGGGCTTTGTTTGGTGATTGACAACTATTTGATTGGATATGAAATGTGAGTTTAGTTGTGAAGTAAAGTTAATTCTAGCACATAATAAGCCTGGGGATGTGCTGATAATATGCACTAAACGGAGAGGTGACATTTTTCTGCGTAGGAATGAATGGCGCTGCAGTGAACTATATTTAGTCTACACTAGAAAAGTCATTATGATGCAACAACATACCAGGAACAGTCAGAAAGTGAATGGGGTCACGGCCTTGACCTGAGGCTCTTCGAGTAGACGGACCATGCTCAGCGGAAGCCTTTCTACTGTCAAACTGTGGCCATGTGTTCTGACAGAGCTGTGTAAATACCTGCAGGTGAATGAGCGGCTCACAAATACAGAGCAGCCAATCAGAAACAAGCATTGAGATCACATAGAAGCCGATATTGGAAAAAAATCTCCAAAAATCAGTGTCATTATTCGCGACACTCAAAATACACCAATAATTGATCATACTGTAGAATCTACTAAAATACACGTCATTAACCCTTCATCTATCACCGCAGTTATCCCTAACCTTTTTTTTTTTTACCTCGGGTGAACCCCTTAAATATATTTTCCACTGCTAGGAAACCCCTACCTCAATAAAACTTGGTGTGGGTATGAGCAAAGCATTTAATAATTCTCGAGCAAAGTGCTATTTTCTGGTTGAGATTGCTTGTTTGCTTTGCCTGCCCCCGGGTCAAGCATCTTTGTGCAGCTCACTGGCCCTGATGTAAATGTGACAGCTCTGGCTGCTGATGATTTTTCTGAACTTGGTTGGGAAATAATAAGAGTGTCAGCCTGTATAAAGACTCTGTAACTCTGATACACAATAAATAATGAGAGGAGCTTTAGCAATTATTGATGCTGCCCTTACCAATGGCTATCGCGCAACATATTGCAGTATCTTTATAGCCCTTATTGGAACTAACATATCAGATATTACTTACACCTGCTGCCCAGACTCCGGCGTCAGCCCCCCGCCATACCTCAAGTGGCAGCACTATAAACATGTTCACTTGTACCCGCACAAAGTAGCGATCACATTCATCAGTCTGAAGCAGAGACACCAAGTGTCGATATTATAGACTGTAATGTTTTGTATTTCACTTGAAACACAGCAGATTTTGATTTATTCCCCTCCACCCCCACTCTGAATAAGAATAATTGGCAACAACAAAATAACTTTCTTTTTAATAAACCAAATGGGGCTGGAATTAGTAACAGATTGAAAGTTAGTAACGTCGGGACACTAGGAGGCTTCATGTCAGGGTGACAGCATCTGTCCAACAAATACAAAAAAGTTGCAACATTCAACATTTAACGTTTCACTTGTGTGAAGTCACCTAGGACCTCTATTGGCTGACAGTTTCCACAGAAACCAGAATAGTAAATGTGGGAGGAAAGGAACTTGGCAACGCTTAGTAACTCTTGTATAAAGCAAAAGTTCTCAAACTATTCCTAAGTAAGATAACTTGTTCTCAGTAACGTATGTGACCCCTCTGCAATACACCCATTATGGCCAGGCCTGCTCGCTACCTACAGAACATTGATCTGGCTGCAGGGTCTTTCACATTGGATCGTTCCTTGAAATGCAGGATATAATAGTCTGGCGGATATAAAGTCACATTGCGGCCACACAAGTGCAATAATGGCCATTTGTTTCTTTTAAATGCTGGATATCCACAGAACAGATTATAGAATAGTGTAACTAGGAATTATATATCTTTTTAGAAACACTCACATTATCTGCATGGTCATTCTTAGTCCACTAGATGAGGGTTCCCTGTGTATCTGTCAGCAGAATATAAACTGCTGCTTATGGCAGTCTGCAGTCTGAAAAAATAAACTTCACTGTTGTAAATCAGTCTGTAACCAGCAGAGGCTAGATAACCAAGGCATGGATTTTTGTAATGCACACCACCAGGATTAGAAAAGCATGGTTGCTTTCCTCCAAAAAACAGTGCCACACCTGTCCATGGGTTGTGTGTGGTATTGCAGCTCAGCTCGATTGAAGTGAATGGAGCTGAGCTGCAATACCCAACACAACCTGTTTACTATAAAAATCATTCTGGACACATAACTGTCAGGACTGGATAAGAATGCATCTCTTCGGGAAATTAAATCAGTGAATTATAAGGTTAGATGTCCTGTAACCTGACAAATGCTGCTGAACAAGAGCCATAGATTCATACACGCGCTCCCTGTGGCGCAGTGAACTTTACATATTATTTCCCATAAGAGAACATTGGCCTAAAAGCAGCAAAATTGATGACTTCCAAGAGAAGAACACAGGTGCAGTCTCGTTTTCTTACACAATATTGATAGAATTACTATTATTACACATTTATCTTAGTGGCCTCCCCATGTGATTCTGCTATTGATATTATTTACTGCCACACATACATTATATAGAAATACAGTAACATTATACAGCTGTCACACCGCCATTATATACATTAGGTATTTGGCAGGTAATAGTTAACAGATTCCTGACACCCAAAGTAATTTCACTTCATTCTTATTAAAGAAAAAATAAATAAAACCAAGTTGGGTTATTAGTTATAAGTAAAACTCTGCAAATGTCTTGTAAAGGGTACAAAGATTGTGTAACTTAGGATTTCCAGGGTGTGTAACTAGATAAGAACGATCAGGCTCACAGTCAGGGCGGATTTACACAAGCATGTGCGTTTTGCGCGCGCAAAAAAAACGCGGCATTTTGCGCACGCAGAAGGCACTAAACAGCTGCTTGTGTCATCAGTGTATGATGTGCGGCTGCGTGATTTTCGCGCAGCCGCCATCATTATGACACTCTGTATGTTTGTAGCACGTGGTGCTTTTCTGTTTTCAATCATACTTTTTACTGCTGTTGCGCGAATCACGCGCGTCCCACGGAAGTGCTTCCATGTGGTGCGCGTGATTTTCACGCACCCATTGACTTCAACTGGTGTGTGATGCGCGAACAACGCACAAATATGACATGTCATGAGTTTTACGCAGCGGACCAACGCAGCGCGAAACTCACGGACAGTATGCACGGCCCCATAGACTAACATAGGTCCGTGCAAAACGCGTGAAAATCCTCCCTAAAGCTTCGCACACGTTGTTGACCTGTGATTGTATCTCATCCATTTCCTAATGTACTTCTATTACTGGAATCACTTCATTTACAAGCAGTAGTGATGCAGATAATGGGCTGCTCTTCTCTAGGTGAGGTTCACAGTGCCTGCAATCTGTCTGAATTGTTCAGTCAGAGCAACCAATATAAACCGATGGGCAGCAGGAGAAATTCTTACACTTACAGTAAATATTATTCCTACTTGTCAGCAGAGTACAGGCTATTTTTTCACAGGCTGTGGTCTGTTCCCGTAATACATTATAGACTTTTCTAAACTGTAGTCTGTAGTTCTGTTACACAGGCAGTCTACGCATGTAAAGAAAGGGTGGCTCTAGACTAGAGATCTAAAAGGCAACATCATCTGCAGTTCTCCACCGATTGTTTTTTTTAATATTATGTATAATGTCAATTGATGCTGAGCATCTGTACAATGTATATAGTGAACATGCTGCTTTGTTTATTGCACAGGGTATCTATATACAGATAATGCTGAGTATTTATACTGTTATGGCCTACACATGAGGAGTTCATAGCTGACAATCCGTATACAATGAGAATACTAGCAGGACTAATCCTCACCCTAAGGCCCCGTTCGAGTTTTATGATGTGGTTTTTGCAGCGGAAACGGCGGAAAAAAAACGGCCAAAATTGCCATTGATTTCAAGAAGCGAGATGCCCTATCTTGAGGCCTATCTTTTTTCCGCCTCAAGAACCCCATGGAAATGGGAGATGGGAAAAAAACGACGTAAACGGCGGCAGCGTTTTTTTTATGTGTTTTATGGCAAAAACCGCAATCATTTTTTTATTTTGCCTGTTGAAGGGGTAAAAAACAAAACACAAAAAAGTGCCAAAATTTTCTGCCTGCAAAAAGCTCTGTGTGACCTAGGCCTAAAGGGTTTTCCGGGACTTTTTTATTGATGGCATATTCTTAGGATAGGTCATCATTATAAGATCGGTGGGGGTCCAACTCCTGGCAACACCACTGATCAGTTGACTGAAGGGGCTGTAATGACATACGGCGCGGCCTCTTCACATTCTACCAGGAACAGAGATGTAGACTTTTGTAGCGGCTCTACCTGGGATTGCAGTTCCGATCCTATTCAAGTGAATGGGACCAAATAGCAGAGAACTGCAATTTCAGGCACAGTCGCTACGCACGACGCTGTACCTGGTAAACTTTGAAGAAGCAGATGCGTTACAGCTGATTGGTGGATTTGCCGGGAGTCAGACGCCCACTAATCTAATAATGATGACCTATACTAAGGATATCCCATCAAGTCTTGGAGAACCCCTTTAAGCAGGGGAGCCACTAATAAAATACTCTCACAGCTTTCCTGCAGTGTGGTCCAGGCACTGTTTTGTGGCAGACTGTAGTCTTAGTACATGGACATACTATAGACCATCATAAACTGCAGTATATAATATGTCAACTGGTTACAGGAGCCCCTGCATGGAATTGGACTTCCCCATTCACCAGCTGCAAATGCAGCTTGTTGCAGGAACAATGCAGAGGCACATAATGAAACGCCCAAAATCTCAGCTTCTTGACCTCCACACGATATAATGAGCTCTGATTAAATGAAATTCTTTGACCAGATCCTTGATACCAAAGTATAACATCTTTATTTCTCACCTAGATTATTATATATAAGCGACATATTGGCTGAATATGCCGTGCTCACGTTTTGCTGGTAACCTTTCTATTAGTTTGAGTTACTGAGTTGTATATTACACGCAGGATATATATAAAACTGCGTGGTCTGGCTTTGGGACCGATCATACATTTTCTACTCTTGAATCTGGATCTTCTGCCAAACTATTCAATTCTTTAGGGAAGCTTTGAAACTATCTACAAATTCAGCGATGTTCAATTGTAGTTTTTTGGATGGGATATGGGGAGGATGGGAAATGTATGAATTGTGATGTATGGATTCCCTGCTGCTACTACAATGTAATGATATCTCCTGGTCATGAGGACTACAGTATAACATGTATGTTCTTGTACTTCTTTGCGTTGGTCGGTGTGAGCAGCTCCACATAGTTTTGTTGTGTTTCTTTTTACTCTATGTAATGACACGTCTATGGGTGATGAGATACTGCAGCAGATGATACATTCTACTCCGCAGAACAGAAATGCGGTTGTAAAAAAAATATTTCCAAATCCTATTTTCCAGATAAGTTTTTTTTAAATGTTTATTATCTGAAGAGATTTAAGTCTTGTTTATTAAATCACGGACTAGAAATGCTCTGATTGTAAAAGAATACGAAGCCCTGTATACAGGAAAACGCTGCACCGTGTAACAAATACACAGCTCCCAACTGCAGACGTGAACGAAAAAATATGATTATTAATAGTAATAGAGCAGCAGATCAAGACTCTCATCATCTGTCTGATATTATCCTGGCAATGGGACCACAGGTTTTATTATTAGTAGCAGCTCATCTTATTCATATTATTCATTATTGTTGTTATTGAAAGAACTGGAGGTTTTTATTAATCTTCACTAGTTTGTGCCATAACATGATTTAGTGTGAGATGCATTTTCTTTATGAGTCGAGATCCTGCATTGCTGTGTTGTCCCATGTATTATATGACATGTGGGACTGATGAGCTTGAGATGTAGGAGAGACAAAATTGTCCTCATTACAGTAAAAACTACAACCACCTGTGCACCCAATGGCTCCATAATTCCTTAATGTTACAGGATTGATCTGCTCTGTAATGATCTGTAGCCACTTTCATTACTTACAATAGGCTTTACTGATTGATCAATACAAATGCGGTCATTATTGCTGAGAAAAGTTACATATTGTGCTCATAGTAAGTAAGATTCTGTATCGTTTTAATGTAAATGTTTCCCATTGCAATCAATCGAATTTCAGCTGTCATTCCACTAGAAAATGACATCATGGTTTTTTTAATTATTATTTTGCTTTCGTTTTCAGAAATGAAAGTGTATTCTCTTTAGGTTTATTGCCTCATTATGGTATTTTATAAGGTCGGAGACTGAAAGAGGAAGGAAGTCTTCAGTGTCTTTTAACACATACTATGTACCACAATGGAAAAACAATGAGGATAAATCTACGTCCCCCCCCACCCGATTTTGGTTGTAACAACTTGTTTTCACTACTTTTGGATTTTGTGGACGCAAAGCGTGACGGTATCGCACGAGGTACAATTATCCAGTAAGACGGTTCAATTGGCCACAATTTGTACTTAAGCAAATGGACGCTGCTGGCCTCTTCCCGTTTGGCACCTGACATATGTTAATGTGCTATTAATCTTCTCCGAGTGGCCCAAAATTCCTAACACAAACCCTGCTGGCAGGGCGCAGGTTAAGAATATTTGCTTAAATGCTGATCCAAGGAAAATGTGTCTGGGAATGCTGGGGAGGATGGTCAGAGGGGGACATCCCGTTGGGTCCATATTACATAGTCCTCTGACGACCTGTCCATTTTATCTTGGCTCCTACCGGGACAAGGTGTTGAAAAGTTCCTGGCAGAACATGCAGCCCATGGTGGTGCCAATTTGTCCCTCAATTCAGGAGACTGCTGGAATATTACTTAATCGTCAGGATTACCACAACTCCCCTGCTTCCTACAACATGCATCATAAAAAAAAGCCAATCCAGTTTATAAATCAGAAGGCCAATGTCAATAGTGGAATATCACAGGGTTGGAATTTGTGACAGAAGGTATTAATGTGTTACTGGCCCATCTGATAGATGTGCCTGTTGAATATGCAATCATAACATCTCATGGGTGTTTCATGTTTTTTAGTCCGCACCCATCCATTTGGTCACCACAGATGATTATTTATTGACTCTCAGGCGAACAATGTGAGCGCACATCACTGCATCTTTCCAACCTAGTGTTTATGGAACAAATAGAAAACTCAACACATCCCATCGAAGTCACTATTTCTTGTAACATATTGATGCAGCCACTGAAAGTCATTCCAGATCCATCCACAAAATCTAGCCCTGAGGCGTGACGTCCGATAATAAGCAGCACTAAGTGCATTAGACTAAAGATAACCCGACATCTCTCCTGACATGCCTTTTTTGGTAAATACTTCTAATCCCCATGAACTAACAATTCTGGAGCATATTTTCTCAATCTTTTCTGTGTTGTGCCATTCCTGTTATTTCTCCTAGAAATTTATGGATAACCTACTGTAATGACGAGGTAGAGGGACAGACAGGTGAGCCCTAATCTACCCGCCACTCAGTCCCTGCCTACTTGCACGACCCCTCCTAGTCGACGGAGTACAACTGGGCGACGGTCCCTACACTCAATATGTGCACGACAGACAAACGGACAAGGGTACACAGAAGCTAAGGGAAATGGGGCAGTTGTCCACGGCAACACCATGAGCAACAAGAGTAGTGAACGAGCCGAGTCAAACCAGGATAAAGCAGAGGTCAATAGTAACAGCTGGAACAGCAGAGCCAGGTAACAAGATAGAATCACAGGCAAAGACAAGAAGCAAATGAAGGTATAAATAGACCGAGGGCGGGAGCTAGAACCGTCTGGCCAGGCTGTGATAGGTTCTCCCACTCCTCAGCCTACCAGCCTGAGTGGTAGCAGATTGAGTCACTCTATCAGACCTAGAAGCAGGTGTAGACTGATTAACCACGGGTGTCGACACAGAAGCTGTGTCTGGCAGATCCTTTACACCTACACACTTTAACACGTCCAATCAGTGTCAGACTGTGTAGGAACTCATCCCATTAATAAGGGGAATGGCAACACCGAGATGTCAATTATTCATAAATATTCAGGAGGAGTAACAGAGGAATGTCTCAGTGCAGAATTATGAGAAAATATGTTATTTGATGGGGAATACAAGTGTTTACTAAAACAGATATGCCAGGAAAGGTGACAGGTACTTAGGCTCAGTACTGTTAAAATATTTGATATTGCTACATGCTTCTTTAGTATGGTAGTTATGTATTATTTGCTATTCTTTATTATATTTCACTAGAGACAGACCTCTCTATTAAGCTTTGCCTTCCCCTGCTGCCGATGTGTTAGCCGGCACAAATACAGAGAGTAAATATCAGGACCTCTTGAATGAAGCCATCACCTTACATCACATACGCTGAATATTGTCAGAATTCTATATCGTTGCTTTTGCTGCTGGCTCAATGGTGATATTTTATGGCCTGGCTACACTTTACAGTTTGGTTCAGTGTTTGCATACATTTTTATTTCTTTTTTTGCAGAGCCGCCACATAGCTCTAGGCTACAAATTGTGAATCAAAGATGTAAATCTCTCTGGTAGTGGCTTTCCTAGAGTCATACCAGAGCTGTCACCTGTAATTCATACTATTCACCCAGAGAAAAATTCTCAGATCAGAAGCCCCAAATGATGGGTGAAGCAAGACTGTACAGGAATAAATACGTTAAGAATTTGACAGTAACCTCCTTGTGCAGTGTACATATTCCTCTAATATCACATTTTTTTCTTTCTATAGTATGGGCGTAACATGTGCTTTCAGGCAATTTGTTCATGCATTAGTGTAGAGCAGTCACTTCTTGTCCATTTTTTTCTACAATAATTGATGTCTTCGGGGAAGCGCCGGTGTTGATGTCTTGTATTCTAGAGCGGTTGTGATGGTCTGATGGGGAATTAATAGCTATGTTACTCACTTATTGTAAGTCTATCCGAGCTTGAAAAGTGTGGATTATTGGATTAAAATCTCTGTTTAGTCAGAGCCCCGGTCAAGCTCCAGTGCAGTCAGATGGTCCATACTATAACACGTCAGTGCTACTTACTAAATTGAAATGCGGCATTAAAAGGAAAATCTGGGACTGACTGATTGTATAAGCGGCTACTAAATCAAACGAGCTTTAATGTCCTCAGAAAATGTTACTAATCTGTACAATGGCAGTTTATTGCTGCTGTCCTATTCAGTATAATAGAAAATACTCTACAACGTGTACAGGACAATAAATCAAACATATGTTACTTTGTATGGAGGTGGATGCTGCAATATATTGGTGGAGCTGATTATTACAGCTATTTATTTCATGTTGCGTATAGGTCGCCATCCTGCTATACAGACTATACATATTTATGTCAGTGTTGGAGTGACTGGCATGTCCCCTTCAGATGTTTTCTGTGCAGATTATGATGTGACAGGACATAACTATAGGAGACGACAGCAACATCCAAAACAACTGGATTGTTTCATCCTTCTTTCATTCTACCATGAAACTTGTGTAACTTTTTGAAGATACAAAAATTAAGAACGTACCAATAGAGTTCATTAATGTACAACGAAAAATGAGCCTGGGTGTCCTACAGCAACAAATGTGTATTCAACATAGAAAACCCTTGTTCAACCCAAGCCCAGTTTTCTATTCCTCTTGTCAACCATTGCCATATAAATTTTTATTTTTATCTTTGCATTGTAACACGAATAGAAAATATATATCAACATGTCATGAGCTTGGAGATTGCTACAGCAGAGTATACAATGATTCCCTATGTAACGCTTTTTACAAGATATTGAGACACCTTGTCCATGGAAGATCCTTTATGACCCATTCACTTAGTACTAAGATGGTTTAAAGAGGACGTGTCACTAGGACATATAAGTTGAACTGGTTACTGACCTGAATAGATCTGTCTTACTAAATACAGCGCCGTTTTCTTTTTTCCAACTTTTTCTTTGGCCGACTGTTGTGTTGGCTCCTTATATGCTAATTTGCTGTAGTTAGCCAACGGCGTGGGGCTAGCTTCCCTGCCTCTGATGATGACCAATCAGCGCACTGCAGGTTGAGGGTAGTTCATGCCGTGTTGGCTAACTACAGAAAATTAACATAGAGGGAGCCAACACAACAGTGGGCCATATCCCTAGAACGAGGGGGTACAGGAAAAAAACTGTGATGGAATCAGGGCGATTTCAGTTCAGTAAACCAGTTCAACTTACATGACCCAGAGACAGATCCTCGTTAAACCATGGATCCTTAATCTTTTTCTACTTGCGTCTCACCATTGATCACCCATGCCAAAATTACAAAAGTATCTCAGTTTGTCTTTCATTTGTCTCCTGAATCAATTCTAACATTAAAATTAGCATAAAAGGAGTCATACACGTTGCTAAATCAAGGCTTGGTGAAGCCTGAAGATATCTTGTGCAGTATATGATCTCCTTTACCAAAATGACATCCCATGCTGAGCCCCAGTGACAACAAGTGGGTGCCTCACAGTGAGAACCACAGGTTTTACCATTACGTGAAGCCATTCTCGAGGTGAGAGTATAACCCACATTTCATACTTTCCAGCAGCGTTCTCGTAAGCCCTAGAAGGCATATTGCGCTGCAGGAATGTTTGTCCGCAGGAGACAATGAAGCAGGATTTCATGCCACTGAGATCCATTAACCACCTTAAATTCTTCTAACAGGCCAGGATAAATGGCTCTTTATTAGTTACAATGAATCAACTGAATGTGGGAGCTCGGTGACACAGTGACACAGACCAAAGTCATCAGTTGTACCTTCTAGATACAATTCATATAAAGTATCCTTTTACGAGACACAGAATCAGGAGCACTGTTCTCTCTTGGACCAGGAAAGAGACGCTTTTTGTTGAACAGGGGTTGGGGAGATAATGGCAGTAAATGGAGAGTGTAGAGTAAACCATGTTTTACCACCGCAGGGTTTAGTCTTTACAGAAATGATCTGATGAGAGACCAGATATCTATTGTTACACGCCTAGTAGAGGAGCTCATTAACAACTGTTGTCATATTGCAGCAAGTAAGGCGTCTAAACATGCACAACGCCTGATAATAATAATAAGCCTGTACATCTTAGAATGTGGTTAATGATGGGAGACCATTGCCCCGTGTCTCGGGTCATCTACAAGCACAGAAATACTGATGGATGGATCTCGTCCAATGCAGACGGCTACGTGTGGAGTCTGACTAGGAAGGGAGGCTTTTACTTGGCTCTTCTCTTTTGCTGGTGCCCAGGGAGTGCGTGTTATCGGGATAGTGAAACGCTGCAGGGCATGAAGCGGATAGGGGATAAGATCATGTAAATGTATCATCATCACTAATAGTTTGTTACATGGAAAATGGTGCAAGGAAGGTTTGTTGCACAAAAGTAATACAGTCAACTAAAGTAAAATATAACAAGTCCGGTTTAATGCTCGGCTTGTTTAGTTGAATGCTTATTTTATGTTTTATTATGGCTGATTCACTGGCCATTGACTAAATCTAAGCATCAAAACTGAATGAAAAATGTATAACACTAAATGACGATTTTCTTCTAAATTTGATTTGTCGATAAGTTGGCTAAGCTTTGAACCTATGTGAGATGAACACATCAGCAACACAAATCTCCCTCCGGTCCTGATATTTTGCTACAATGTATCAGTGCAGGTACAATGTAGCAGTCTGGAGATCATTTGTATTTAGAAGTTTCAGTAAAGGGCATGTTTCATTTTGGATAATCCCTTTTTTTTTTGTTAATCCCCCGACATTAAGCTGATTACAGAGTGCCCTGCTGCAGGGAACCCTCAATTAAATTGGTGATTTGTAAAATGAAGTCACAATATTCAAAATACACACAAGAGGGGGTGGATGAAAGAATTGCATGTATTACATTGGAATTATAGATATGACCTCAGCAATTCCTGGTACAGCATTGCCTCAGATCCGGCATAATTACGATGGACTAGCTCAATAATGGCTTACATGCATCCAACTTGAGTAATAGAGGTATGCAGAATATAGGAGGGTAAGGGGGGGAGCGAGAGGTTGGTATTAACTTTCAATCTTCAGAAAATATACAGGCTAGGAAGATACATCGTATATGAAGAAATCATGGCTATAAGTCAAACAATAAAAAGAAAGAAAAACCTCTGGTAGTACAGACTCTTAAACGGGTTGTCCACAACTGAACAACTGATAGATACGTCATTAGTATATGATCAGCGGGTGTCCGACACCCGGACCCCGCACTTTTCAGCTGCTCCGGCTGCCTCCGTGCACCCATGCCGGAATCAGATGGCTCCGGTCAAGTGAATAGGAGAAGAACTGCAGTTCTGCAGAACGGCCGCTATGCAGTGATCAGAGCCATCTGCTTCCGGCTCCAACTACCGCATACCCTTCAAAACATCCGGAGGCGGCTGATCGGTTCAGGGTCCGGGTGTCAGACCCGCACCGATCATCAGTTGTCCAGTCGTGGACAACCCCTTTAAGCATTATACATTAGCTTAGTTGCCGGAAGTTGTCCCACGTCTTGCCCATAAGGTTGCCCATACATAGAGGATACATCAGAAATAATAGGCATATAGCGTCTCTCCTTAAAGCATAGCTAAAACACAGCGCCATCATCTTTGCTATCTCTGTACAATTTGGTACAAAACAGGTGAAATTACAATACAATTGTAATGATTCAGTTTCAAATAAAGTCTTAAAAAGATAAAATAAGAGACCCGGCCCATACAATCTTATAGTATACACCTATATATCTCATAACATCAGTCCAAACTCCATTCTATCACTTTATGTGTGAACACTGCTGGGGCTGGTCATGTAGTATTTTATTGCCTCACTACAAATGGTATTACAATATTACGTGAAGTAACAAACTTTGTATTTGACAAAGACCCAACAATTTCATAAAAATACTTTCTGTGGTGTCAAAAATCATAAATAGCAGAGGGAATAACTTCATGTTCTTCCAACACGCCAGAAGATTTTGGAGAGCATCTCATAATGGATGACTTCAAACGAGCTATGATAAATGTATGCCGTATTTAGAGTCTCATGACCCAACATTTCACAATAACTTCTATCCCTAATGTGTTCTCAAATCAATATTTATTAGGTTACCACATACTGTAAAATGAAGGCTTTATACGGGAGTGGCGCGATCTCCTGTACTGAATCCCATCGTATCCGTTAACAGTAAAAAGTAAGGATTCTTCCAGGGAATATCTAAATTACTGGGAACTCTCCAACTGATGGGATGCTGTGAATGAATAAGTCTCCAAAGATGTGTCAAGCAATGATGATCTGTCAGACTTTTTTACACACTAGAGGAATCCCAAAGGCCGTATCTTATGGAACCTTCAAGTCCCTTGCTTGGGAAATAGAAACCTTCTGACAAGTCTATTTTAGGGGTGTATATGAAAGTTTATTCCTACATTGTCACAGTTCCAAATGCACTCAATATGACAAATTCTGAATAAAGTGTTTCTCTAGGGCAAAAAGCTTCCAGCCTGTGCATTTAGTATTTGAGCTTGAAGCCAAGGACTGGATTACATTATTGGGAGGAATGGGAGGTTAATAATTAGGGCAAGGTTTAGCATTTAACCAATTCATCTCCATAGGGAATTCTCTCAGTATCAAACAGTAACAAACTGGCCTTTCACATGAGTTCTAATCCAACTGGAGGCTCCAAATGAGATCCAACAAGAACGTCTGCTTTACTGGCAGAAGTAACATATAACTGCAATGGATTACCACCTAAACCATGTGGAATAATTCAACCTAAGAAACCTATTAATTCCAGAAATACTTAAACCTAAGTCAGGGATCGTAAATCATTGTGTAGGCAACATACCGAACAGGATCAAACTCTTTACAGCAGGACCTCAGCATTCAGAGTGGAGAAATACGTATGTGGATATTATCTCTTATATACATAAAGGTGGTTTCACAAGGGCAGATAGTCACCCGTATTTAAGACCTTTAAACGATGGTGGATTGACAATACAGCTGGTCAATCGTCGCTCATTTGCTCCATACAAATGGAGCAATGATCGGGAGTATGAGGATGAACGATCGTTCGTCCCCATGTATTTGCATATTCTCGGAAGCATAACTCCCTGTCTACACGGGAAAATGTGATGCCAACCAGAAACCTATTTTTTTTTTATTTGATAAGTCCATGAACGAGCGTTTGCTTATTCATCAGCTGATCTTTGCCCTGTTTACACAGGGAAGTGATTGGGAAGGAGCGTCCATATGACTGCCCGTTCACCTCATCATTGGCCCAGGTAAAAGGGCCTTAACCTCAGACATTTCTGAAAGATTTCGGCCATCATAAAAGTCTCCCAACACAGACAACCTGGATGTTTCTGAAGAACTTCTTCTAGTCCAGTAGAAAGTGACTATGTAATTATTAGGCTGGGTTCACACGAGCACATTAACGTCCGTAATGGACGGACGTATTTCGGCCGGAAGTCCCGGACCGAACTCAGTGCAGGGAGCCGGGCTTCTAGCATCATAGTTATGTACGACGCTAGGAGTCCCTGCCTCTCCGTGGAACTACTGTCCCGTACTGAAAACATGATTACAGTACGGGACAGTTGTCCTGCAGCGAGGCAGGGACTCCTAGCGTCGTACATAAGTATGATGCTAGGAGCCCGGCTCCCTGCACGGAGTTCGGTCCGGGACTTCCGGCCGAAATACGTCCGTCCATTACGGACGTTAATGTGCTCGTGTGAATCCAGCCTTAAAGGAAAAAGTGGTTTGTGTCAGGTTAGATAGAAGTCAGAAGAAATGTATGTGACACCTATTAATGGATAACTAAAACAAAAGTAATGGCTAATCACAAAAACTTCAAGTCGCCTTGGGTCTCCTCATCAGGCATGGTGTAACATATCATCTGAAAGGTCATATATTTAAAATACAAAAAGACAAAGGATAATAAACAAGGGATAAAAAGCAAAGTACAATGGTACTATTACATGTCCCGACATGGGCCTCTTTTGATTGCTTATGAATAGGGACGAGCGATCGTTACTCCGATCATTCGTCCCTATACATTTTTATCATGTCGGCAGCGCATCTCCCCGATTATTTTGCTGCCGACAATGATGTTTTTTTTTTTAAACTTCTTTTTATGTAATACAATCAACAGTCCAGTGGATCAGTTAGATGTCTAGGTAGCACAAATTACAAATCATCAAGAAACTGACGTAACTGACCGAGCAGGATAAATAGAGTGGGGGGGGGGGGAGGCAGGGAAGGGAGAGAAGGGGGGGGCGGGAACAAAATAACTTTCAATTTTTATCTCACTGTGCTCATGAAGGAAACAATGCAGATGATACACTCACATTTGCTGTAAGTGCCCCATCCCAGTGAACTAGAAAAAGATAAATCAGGGATGGAGGCGTCCGTGGGAAATGGCCTACCACACACATCCACCCCAACAGAACCCATCGTATCTATACGGGGATAGGGGAGAAATAGTAAGGACATGAAGGCAATGATGATTTTTAATTTTGCATAAACGAGCAGATCAGCCGATGCACGAGGTTGCTCGTTCACCTGCTGATTGTTGCCCTGATCATACAGGGCAATGATTAGGTACCAGTATTCATATGAACGCTTTGTCCGATCATTTGTCCGTGTAATAGGGACTTAAATAGGTGAAGCCGTAAATTGTTCAGGCAGTTTGTAGATCAGAAGTGTGAAAGTTTTATTGCCCTCTAATTGAGTTCTGGTCAATGTTTGTGATGCTCCGGCTCGGTCAGAGAGACACATGCCTCAGAGATGAAAATGACATAAATCCAAGGGACACCTCTATTCCTGTTCTGGTTTGGTTTTAGGTTGTCGCTATGACAATTTCTACAATGTTTGTGATGCTGCTGAATGTTTTGTTACAGGAAGTTCTGTCTTTTCTTGTGTGATGACGATGAGAATTCATTCCTGTCCAGAGCTTTGGTTTCACCTACATAGAGCCCCCCAGCATTTAGTACATAGAATTAAGTAAAACATATTTGGTCTGGTGCCTGGAATCATGTGGTTTGTTGGGAATCAATATTCTGTGGTTATATGGACAGGTTTTACGTTTTGTTTTTTTTTAAATTTCATAGATAAGAGACGGGGGGATATGCCTGTAGCACAGAAGAGTGGGGGCTGGAAATACTGACATTAAACCGTCATCTTTGTGTAATATTAGATGACGTCTGCTTGCGGCTCCTCTCAGTCCTGAAGATGTGAACTGTAGGTATTCAATGTTCTGGATTTAATTTTGAATTGTAGGAGTTCACATCTTGGAAGAGCAGGACGGCAGTGAGGAGAGTTCTGCTTGTAACATTTACTATACAGCAGCTCAGCTCACACTGTAGCAATCCGCAAACCCACGTATCCATTGTCTGTATTAGTGGTCCATTTGTCCGCAGATACCTTCCGCAGTGCATCCGTGTGTCATCAGTATTCACGGATCTGCAAGAAAAAAAAAAAAGGAAGGCTGGAATTGGTCCCAACCCCATGACTAGGTCACATGATCCACAAATACGGACAGTGAAAAGACATGTCCTGAGTTTTTGCGGCCCAGTCTCACGGACCCCACACGTATCCGTGAACATCATGGTCATGTGAATGAGGCATAAAGGCTGGGGCTAGACCTAGACTTTTGTTTTGTAGTGAGTGATATATCGCTGTCTACAGGAATGCATTAGCCTGGGATACCAAAGGTAGTTTTTGTTGCTTTTTGCTCTGCTTTTGAACTACACTAAAAAAAAAAACCACATAAAAAATAAAAACCATGCGTTTTTTCCCAATTATGTTAGTAAACATTGCGGTTTTTTTAGAGGTCTTCAACATTAAAAACCTGCATACAAAATTGGTAACTATATGACCAGCGTGGCAAAGAAGCATGGGGAACAACAACATGAACTCTGCACGGAACTCAACCAGTTACAATACAGACTGCCTGACAATCGCCCAAAGAAAACAACACTAAGGCCTCATGCACACGACCGTGTTTGGTCCTTGATATGGGGACTGTATATCGGCCACATTTCCCAGACCGAACACAGATCAGGGAGCCGGAATTCCTAGCATCAGAGTTACCTTTGATGTTAGGAGTCCCTGCCTCCCCACGGAAATACTGTCGGACGATATGCGGTCCATATATCAAGGTCGTGTGCATGAGGCCTGAGGCTGGGTTCACAGTGTGCATTTTTAGAATGAAATTATTTTTGGGGGTAGATAAACACCCATATCTTTTAATGGGAGTTCAACACCCAAAACCAAAAAAAGACATGCTGAAACCCCAACAAAAACGCACAGTGTAAACCAAGCCTTAGAAAACAACATTGATCAACATAAGCCATTGTTTCGCTGCGGCTCAACATAAACAAACGAAGGGAAAACACCAAAGGCTGGTCTATGTGTCTCAATGCAAATAATAGGTGTGATATCGCTGTGATATATCGCTGTCCATAGTAATGCATTGAGCAGCTTGAAAATCTCCAGACAAGTGTGTAGCTCTGAAATCCCAGCATGCGCTAATTAAAAAATATGGCTAGTCAATCTCTTGACTAAAGTGATTTTGAAGAGATTTTCAAGCTACTTGATGGATTCCTATGTATAGCGATTTATCACTCACTACAAAAAATAATTAGGTCTAGCCTCAGCCTTAGTAAGATCACACCGCTCTGCTTGTAGATGCCGAGGACCGCGCTGTGCCATCTGCGCATGAGAACAGCTGAAGGACGTAACTAATGACTATCAAAAACTTATGAAGGGCCTGTGCACACGACCTCTTTCTGTTTAGACGAGGTGTAATTTCACGCGTCGCTGTCAAAATACGCCCGCGTCAAAGAAGTGCAGGACACTTCTTGGGACGTTTTTGGAGCCGTTTTTCATTGACTACATTGAAAAACAGCTCTAATTACGTCCGTAATGGACGACACGAAAAACGCGAGTACTTGCAAAAACGTCTGAAATTCAGGAGCTGTTTTCGCCTGAAAACAGCTCCGTAATATCAGACGTATTTTGCGTTCGTGTGTGAACATACCCTTAGTGTCCCAATGGTGTTTAATTTGCAAATACCTCGTTAGCCATGTATTTTCTGAAATAACTTCTATTTAAAAAGGTTAATATTTTCAAGTATGAAGCACAAATACAGGGGGATGTCTGTGGTCAAACAACTATAAGGGTATGTTCACACGGCAGCGTCCATTACGGCTGAAATTACGGAGCTGTTTTCAGGAAAAAGCAGCTCCTGAATTTCAGACGTAATTGCTCGTACTTTTTCGCGGCGGCAATTACGGACGTAATTGGAGCTGTTTTTCAATGGTGCCAAGGAAAAACGGCTCCAATTACGTCTCAAGAAGTGACATGCACTTCTTTGACGCGGGCGTCTTTTTACGCGCCGTCTTTTGACAGCGGCGCGTAAAGAAAATGCCTGTGTGCACAGAACATCGTAACCCCATTGATTTCAATGGGCAGATGTTTGCCGGCAGTTTGGAGCCGTATTTTCGGACGTAATTCGAGGCGTAAAATAGGGCATGTGAACATACCCTCACACTGACATCGTGATGACTTCTGTTACTCAATCCGTCCCAGCCCATTAGTGACACTTTCACACTATATACCTCACTCATACATAGAGTACTATAGTGAACCACTAGCATAAGGAAGAGTTTAAAGCACAAGCTGGAAACCACTTGTACACTTCACTATGCAAAGCTACACACTCCCACTCCGCTTCCAGAGACCACCTACTCATATAGAATCTTTAATGTGTTCCAGATACACATACTGTTCTGCATCAAACGTCCATCAGCCTTCTCCCTGAACACATGCCAGGTGCCCTGCCATCAGTGGAGCAGCATGGGAGAGGCCTACACAATGAAAACCAGGATGGACAAGTCACTAATGTTTGTCTTTTCATTATAATGTTCTGCACAGATGTGTTTGGAACATGTTCACACCCATCCAGATGTGGCCGATGTGTTAACATAAACTTCAAAATTAATCAAAAATGCAAAGCAAGAAAAAAATGGCCCATCAGACCTAAAGGACAGTGTGAAGAGATTCTAGTGACTAAAGAGCACCAGTGGAGCATGGCGACAAGAGGAAAAACGGTTTTCTAGAATATCGATAAAAAAAAAAGTGTAAAAAAAATTTATAAATAAAAAAAATCGATTGTACAACTAGAAGGGCAGTAACTCCCTTATGAGCATCTGAACCTCTTGGGTTGTGCTAGAGATTCCCATTATTTATTTATTTTGGTTGCTTATATAGCACAAACATATTCTGCAGCGCTGTACATAAACTGTTATCACTGACCATTGGGGCTCACAATCTAAATTTCGTATCTGTTTGTTTTTGGAATGTGGGAGGAAGCCGAAGTGCCCGGAGGAAACCCACGAAAACACAGGGAGGGACATACAAATTCAATTCAAATGTTGTCCTTGGTTGGATTCAAACCCAGGCCCCCAGCGTATAGGCGAGGGTCCCAGAGGTGGGTGCCTCTCAGGCATTTATGGCATAACCTATAGAATACACCTTTAATGACCAGTACTGATAGTGTATGACCGACACTTGGTGATCAGTTGGTTTAGTAGCTATCCCCAATCATTAAAGGGAATGTGTCGCAAATTAAACCTTTTTTTTTAAGTGTCATTACTTATTTCTATTATATTTTTTACGTTTTTTGCTGTATTTTTATTTTTTTCCCGTATGGTGGAAAGTATTAACCCCTTAAGGACACAGCCTGTTTTGGCCTTCAGGACACAGCCGATTTTTTCAAATCTGACATGTTTCACTTTATGTGGTAATAACTCCGGAATGCTTTTACCTATCCAAGCGATTCTGAGATTGTTTTCTCGTGACACATTGGACTTTATGTTACTGCCAAAATTTGCTCGATACATTAAGTATTTAATTGTGAAAAACACCAAAATGTAGCGAAAAATTGCAAAAATTTGCATTTTTCTAAATTTATATGTATCAGCTTGTAAGACAGATGGTAATACCACACAAAATTGTTGCTAATTAACATCACCCATATGTCTACTTTAGATTGGCATCGTTTTTTGAACATCCTTTTATTTTTCTATGACATCACAAGGTTTAGAACTTTAGCAGCAATTTCTCACATTTTCAAGAAAATTTCAAAAGGCTATTTTTACAGGGGCCAGTTCAGATGTGAAGTGGATTTTAGGGCCTTATATATTAGAAACCCTCGATAAGTCACCCCATTTTAAAAACTTCACCCCTCAAAGTATTCAAAACAGCATTTAGAAAGTTTCTTAACCCTTTAGATGTTTCACAGGAATTAAGGCAAACTAGATGTGAAATGTTCAAATTTCTTTTTTTTTTTGCAGAAATTCATTTTTCATCTATTTTTTTTTGTAACACAGAAAGTTTTACCAGAGAAACGCAACTCAATATCTATTGCCCAGATTCTGCAGTTTTTAGAAATATCCCACATGTGGCCCTAGTGCAGTAATGGACTGAAGCACCGGCCTCCGAAGCAAAGGAACACCTAGAGGATTTTGGGGCCTCCTTTTTATTAGAAAATATTTTAGGCTCCATGTCGGATCTGAAAGGCTCTTGCGGCACCAAAACAGTGGAAATCCCCCAAAAGTGACACAATTTTGGAAACTATACCCCTTGAGGAAATTATCTAGGGGTATAGTGAGCATTTTGACCCCGCAGGTTTTTTGCAGAAATTATTGGAAGTAGGCCGTGAAAATGAAAATCTACATTCTTTCAAAGAAAATGTAGGTTTAGCTAATTTTTTCTAATTTCCACAAGGACTAAAAGGAGAAAATGCACCACTACTTTTGTAAAGCAATTTCTCCCGAGTAAAACAATACCCCGCATGTGGTCATAAACGGCTTTTTGGACACACGGCGGAGCTTAGAAGGGAAAGAGCGCCATTTGGCTTTTGGAGCTCAAATTTAGCAGGAATGGTTTGCGGAGACCACGTCGCATTTGCAAAGCCCCTAAGGGACCAAAACAGTGAAAACACCAAAAAAGTGACTCCATTTAGGAAACTACACCCCTTGAAGAATTCATCTAGGGGTGTAGTGAGCATTTTGAACCCACAGGGGTTTCATAGATTTTATTAGAATTGGGCAGTGAAGATAAAAAAAATCCTTTTTTTCCAATAAGACGTAGCTTTAGCTCAACATTTTTCATTTTCTCAACAAATAAAGGAATAAAAGAACCCCAACATTTGTAAAGCAACTTCTCTGGAGTACGACAATACCCCATTTGTGGTCATAAACTGCTGTTTGGGCATACGGCAAGGATCAGAAGAGAAGGAGTGCCATTTGGCTTTTGGAGCACAGATTTTGCTGGATTGGTTTCTTGACACCATGTCACTTTTGCAAAGCTACTAAGGTGCCAGTACAGTGGAAACTCCCCAAAAGTGATTCCATTCACAAAACTACACCCCTTGAGGAGTTCATCTAGGGGTGTAGTGAGCATTTTGACCCCACAGGTGTTTCATAGATTTTATTAGAATTGGGCAGTGAAAATAAAAAAAAATCCTTTTTCTTCAATAAGACGTCGTTTTAGCTGAAAATGTTTCATATTCTCAACAAATAAATGTAAAAGAGCACCACAACACTTGTAAAGCAACTTCTCCTGTGTATGACAATACCACATATGTGGTCATAAACTGCTGTTTAGGCACAGAGTAGGGCACAGAAGGGAAGGAGCGCCATTTGGCTTTTGGAGTACAGATTTTGCTGGATTGGTTTCTGGGCGCTATATCGCATTTGCAAAGTCCCTGTGGGACCAAAACAGTGGATCCCCCCCAGAAGTGACCCCATTTTGGAAACTACACCCCTCAAGGTATTCACCTAGGGGTGTAGTGAGCATATTAACCCCACAGGTGATTGGCAGAAATTGGTGTGCACGTGATGTTGCAGAGTGAAAATGGTTTTTCAATAGATATGCCAATATCCAGCTTGTGCCACTGGAGACACACACCCCAAAAATTATTAAAAGGGTTCTCCCGGGTATGGCGATGCCATATATGTGGAAGTAAACTGCTGTTTGGGCACACTGTAGGGTTCAGAAGGGAGGTAGAGCCATTTGGCTTTTGGAGCGTGGATTTTGCTTGGTAGTAGTTTTGTTTGGAGTCTTACTGTAGTTTCCGTTTATAATGTGGGGGTACATGTAAGGCGGGCGGAGTATATAAGGGGCATAGTCAGGTGGTATAGTGTGGTAAAAAAAATAAAAAATAATAATCCATAGATGTGTGTTATGCTGTGACACAATCCTTTCCGCACAGGCCAGTGTCGCACTAATAAATGGTCTTTACTTATCCCCCTTTTGGTCCGCACTCGGCACCTTTGAAGTTTGGGGAATTTTGCTGGGAAGTGTTGTCCTGGTATAATACGGGCACCCTCGCTTCCAGCAGATATGTTTGGGCCCTCCCCTTCCTGTATCCCTAATTTTAGGGGCCTTGATAATTCGCCACTTGAAACAGAAGAAATGTTCCCCTCGGGCTGCACAATTGCATATTTTTATTTCCTGGCTTATTGGTGCCTTGACTAATTTTATTTTTTCATAGACGTAGTGGTATGAGGGCTGGTTTTTTTTGCGGGACGAGCTGTAGTTATTATTGGTACCATTTTGGGGTACATGCGACTTTTTGATCACTTGTTATCCTTTTTTTTTTGGGTGGCAAGGTGACAAAAAACAGCAATTCTGGCATATTTTTTTAGTTCTTTTTATACAGCGTTCGCCACGTGTTATAAATTACATGTTACCTTTATTCTGCGGGTCAGTCCGATTCCGGTGATACCTAATTTATAGCACTTTTTATGTTTTACAACTTTTTGCACAATAAAATAACTTTTGTAAAGAGAATGGATTTTTTCTGTCGCCAAGTTGTGAGAGCCATAACGGTTTTAAATTTTTCGTCGGCGGAGCTGTATGAGGGCTTGTTTTTAGCGAGACGAGTTATAGTTTTTATAGACACCATTTTTAGGTACATGCGACTTTTTGATCACTTTTTATTTCAATTTTTGGAAGACAAAGTGACCAAAAAATAGCAATTATGTCAGTATTTCTTAGTTATTTTTTTTACGGCGTTCACTGTGCGGAATAAATAACATCATATTTTTATAGTTCAGGTAGTTACGGACGCGGCAATACCAAATATGTATGGCTTTATTATTTTTTTCAATAATAAATGACTTGATAAGGGAAAAAGGGCGATTGTGTTTTGTGTTATTATTTGAAACTTTTATTGTATTTTTTACAACTTTTATTTTTACTTTTTTGACACTTTTCTTTAGTCCCACTAGGGGACATGAAGGTCCAACAGTTTGTTTGATGTTCTAATACATTGCACTACCTATGTAGTGCAATGTATTAGAACTGTCAGTTGTTCACTGACAGCAAGCCGATCAGGCTCCGCCTCTGGGCGGGGCCTAATCAGCCTACGTAATGGCAGACAGGAGTCCTTTGTTAGGGCTCCTGTTGCCATGGTAGCAGTCGCCAGCCTTGCCATCGCGTGGCAAGGCTGCCGATTTGCTACAAACCTCTAGGATGCAGCGATCACAATGGATCGCTGCATCGAAGGGGTTAATGCCAGGAATCGGAGCTAGCTCCGGTTCCTGGCGATAGATCGGGGTGTCCGCTGTAACATACAGCGGACACCCACTGCTGATGACGCCGGCTCAGCTTCTGAGCCGGAAGCTGAGCCGGCGCCATCTTGCCGATGGTACCGGAAGCCTCCTGGGCCCCGCCGACGACGGGGTATAGGAGGATTCCGTTGCTGGCGGACCGGGAGGTAAGCATTAGCCCTCCGATCGCCTTTGCAGCCACCGGCAACCCAGCGATCATGTTGCTGGGGCGCCGGTGGCTATAAACTCCTCACATGCTGCGATCGCTATTCAACGCAGCATGTGAGGGGTTAATCGGTCGGATCGGAGGCTAGCTCCGGTCCTGGCCGATACCTCAGGGTGCCAGCTGTAACATACAGCTGTCACCCGGCGGTGATGTCGCTGGCTCAGCTCCTGAGCCAGCTTCATCTCCATGACGTACAGTTACGTCAAGATGCGGGAACAGTCCATCTCCCATGACGTAACTGTACGTGATTTTGCGGGAAGGGGTTAAAAATTAAATAATAATTTGACATGTTTTCCAATGTTGGCCACCAGGGGGAGCACTTCCCAGAATTACAGCAAGGTGAATAAGGCAAAGCAACCTGACTCACAGCTGCTGTACATGTGGGAGGGAACCTCACCCCCCTCTCACAAGCCAGGTAAAGGTGTCTTCAAATTGCTAAGCAGTGTCCGGCAGCCAATTGGGTGTGATTCTGCAGCTGGAAGAAGTTATAGGACACACCAAAAGGCTAAGTGTATGTTCACACGCTTACTAAACAAAGGGAAACCAGCTCCTGATTTTCAGCCATTTTTTAATCAAACTCGCGTTTTTTTAGCTGTTTTTCTATAAAGTCAATGAAAAACGGCTCCAAAAACGTCCCAAGAAGTGATGTGCACTTCATTTTGGTCGGGCGTCTTTTTGCATGCCGTTTTTGGAAAACTACCACGTAAAAAACGCCCTGTCGGAACAGAACGCCGTATTTCCCATTGAAACCAATGGGCAGATGCTTGTAGGCGTTCTGCTTCCGATTTGTCAGCTGAAAACATTGTGTGTGAACATACCCCTAGGGTACGTGCACACGCTAACTGCATTTACGTCTGAAATGACGGAGCTGTTTTCAGGCGAAAACAGCTCCGTCATTTCAGACGTAATTGCTCGTACCCGCGTTTTGCGAGGCGTCAATTACGGCCGTAATTTGGAGCTGTTCTTCATTGAATTCAATGAAAAACGGCTCAAATTACGTCCCAAGAAGTGTCCTGCACTTCTTTGCCGAGGCTGTTATTTTACGCGCCGTCTTTTGACAGCGACGCGTAAAATGACAGGTCGTCGGCACAGTACGTCGGCAAACCCATTCAAATGAATGGGCAGATGTTTGCCGACGTCTTGGAGCCGTCTTTTCAGGCGTAAATCGAGGCGTAAAACGCCTCGTTTACGCCTGAAAATAGGTTGTGTGAACCCAGCCTTAGGCTTTATTCAGACGAACATGAAAAAGGTCCGTGCAACGCGCGTGATTTGCACGCGCGTTGCACGGACCTATATGTGTCTATGGGGCCGTGCAGACATGTCCATGATTTTTGCTCAGCGTGAGTTCTCTTGTAAGTACGAACCTCTCTTTTTTTTTTTTAACAGGTTGCTAGATATGGTGATCGGAATTCACTGTCGAGGGTGCTGAAAGAGTTACTGCCGATCAGTTAACTCTTTCAGCACCCTGGACAGTGACTGACGTCGGCTAGAATCATCTCTATGATGGCGGCTGCGCGAAAATCACGCAGCCGCGCATCATACACGGATGACACACGGAGCTGGCAAGTGATTTTTGCGCGCGCAAAAACGCCACGTTCGTGTGAATCCAGCCATAGAATGATGAAAGTGAAGTGAATGACTTTTCAGTTGACCAGTTCACACGCCGTGTATTTGACTTGTTGGTTTTTTTTGCACATTTTACGTGCAAAAAAACCACATAAAAAACGCTTGATTACACTTGATTTTGCGTGTTTGGGGGATGTGTGTGTGTGTGTGTGTGTGTGTGTGGGGGGGGGGTGCTCGCCACTGATTCTTCAAAACAGCTGATAAGCGGCTATGAAGTATCAGCGGCGCCCGTGCACACTCCGCTCTGCCACACACACACACGGGAAAAGTCTTAAAGGGGTCGTCCAGGAAAACATGGCGCCGCACCTGTCCTCAGGTCGTGTGTGGTATTACAGCTCTGTCCTATTGACTTCAATGGAGGTGAACTGCAATACCAGACAAAACCTGAGGACAGGTGCGGCGCTGTGTCTCCTATCCGGACACCCCTTCTGTCCTGAGATGACCCGATGGGGGAGGCGGGTGTCAGAGCCACCCACCGCCATCACCGCAGACAGAACCACACAACTACGGCATGAGGGCAGGGCTTGTCCTGAGTGCACTGTCTCTTGTTATGGACAGAGTTATAGTCACATGAACCCCGTCTGATGAACCGGTAACCTAGGTCCGATCACATGACAGAGGGGGTCACCAAAAACCCTGTGCACCCTCAGCCCGTCCATCCAGCCCTTTCCTGGTTATATCTGCGTCTGGGAAAGCTGGGTGACCACCAGTACCCCTCATACTGGAGTGTTTAGGGATGTGACTAATGAACCTCTCACACTCCAGTGGGAGGGGTAATGGTGGTCACCTAGCTTTCCCAGACCCCTGAACGATAAATCTCTCTAGTTGTGCTGAGACTGTTTGGGAATGTGACTAATGAACCTCTCAGTCTCAGCACAACTAGAGAGATTTATCGTTCAGGGGTCTGGGAAAGCTGGGTTACCACCATTACTCCTACTGGAGTGTGTTTGGGGATGTGACTAATGAACCTCTCACACTCCAGTAGGAGGGGTAATGGTGGTCACCCAGCTTTCCCAGACCCCTGAACGATAAATCTCTCTAATTGTGCTGAGACTGAGAGGTTCATTAGTCACATCCCCAAACAGTCTCAGCACAACTAGAGAGATTTACCGTTCAGGGCTTTCCCAGTACAGTTTCATCGTGTGTCCTTCACACAAGGGAGGGAGAGGGGGGGGCTGTTTCGGGGGGGGGGGCCGTTTCAGGGGGGGGTGTCGGGGGTCACGAGAGCGGGGGTCTGTGAGGTAGAGAGTGGGACATGCAGAGACACACATCTTACCTGCAGTGCAGCTGGTCTTCAAGATGGCGCCTGCTCTCTCCCTGCAAACAGCTGCGCTGCTCTGCTCTGTGTGACTCTGACCTGCGTCTGCGCAAGACAGAGCCATAGAGCAAAGTCAATGGAACGGCTCCCGTTCATTGACTCCTATGCACTGTAGCTGCCGTATTCCATCTCTGTATGTGTTGTTAATCGACACATACAGAGATGAAAAACAAAATGGCAGCCCCCATAGTGAAGTAAAAGTTAGAAAAAAGAAAAAAGTGAAAAACAAACACACACATAAATAAAAGATTTTATAATAAAACACTAAATGCAAATTGATATCAAAAATTTTTTTTTCGTGACACCTTTCCTTTAAGTGATCTGGTTCACTCCTCTAGTGATCTAGTAGTGGGATTTATTACAAATTTCTGGTAATGCAGTGGTTTACTGATTCGCTTCCAGATTTCAGTTAGGTGCTCCAGGCTAAGGCTATATTCACACGAGCGAGTGTAAATCAGCCGTTTTTCACGTCTGACTTGAGTCTATTGAGGGATCCGGGAAAACAGGCAAAAATAGGACACGTCTTATTTTTTTTGCACGGTCCGTAAAAAAACAAATGGCTGCGTGAATAGCTCCATAGACACATTCATTTTAATGGAGCCGTGTGGCTGCAATTAAAAAACGTCCGTCACACGATCGACTTTCCCTGGCCTCTGAATAAGCCCTCACTTTTCCCAGGTTTGGGGTACTACGTTATCCTGACAGTCTGAGGCACGCAGAGGTTTTTCTTACAGATTTCTTGAGAATCCATGAGAAAAAGATGAATTGTGGCATGCTTCTAGGGGAAACGATGGGAAGGCACCACACAGGGCAGCGCAGTACCGGTCCGTGCATTGTCGCGTGCACTCGGGATAGCAGTGTGAATGAAACCCTAATGTTAAGTCTAAAGATGGAAAAAGAACTGGCAAGACTGTAAATAACAGAAGTGCCACATCACTGACCCCAGCCCTACACATGCCACCAACAAAGGTTTATGGCGATAGCGTTGACAAGTGTTTAAAGTGGTATTGCTCTAAAAATAGGAATTAGTGAGAGGGATGATCTGTCATTTCCCAGGCACCTATAATTATTCAGATCAATAACAACAACGTATGTGCTCCTTCTCCTACACATATATGGTCCCTCTGCTCATCCACAGGAGACAGATAATCTCCCACTGTCCTGTGTTTAGTTCCAGTAGAGGGACATGATTTGGTGGAATATTTGGGGGCACGAACGCTGCTATTATTCTTGGCTCATACAAATTCATAAAATGCTTTCTTTGTGATGTTTTTCTTACCATGATTTTTTTTTGTTACATACAGGACATTTTTTTTCTCCCTGACTTTTGATCCTTTGTACTGCTGTTTTCTTGGGCCTTGATCTTATAAATGGTTGGTTTGAATTCAGCTTTTTTTGGAGCGTCTGTACATGATTTCCGTTAACCTACTTAATGCAAGTCGGGCATTATTTGGATGAAAATAGAGCTGTTATAATTGTTTTCTTGTGTACGAGGGAATTCTTATGTGATCACACATTTATATGCTGCTTTATATCAAACATTATCCAAGAGATGCATTAAAATAAATGTTATCTGTGTTAGGGTCAGTTCACACAGAGTTTTTTGACCCGTTTTTTTTACACGGAAAACGCGCCAAAAAAATGTCTGAAAATGCCTCCCATTGATTTCAATGGGAGGCGGAGGAGTTCTTTCCCGCGAGCGGGAAAACGGTCTCATGTGAAAAAGAAGCGACATGCCCTATCTTCGAGCGTATACGTCTCTGACCTCCCATTGACATCAATGGGAGGCAGAGAAAGCGTGTTTCGCTGCGTTTTTGCCCGTGGCGCTCGCGACAAATTCCGCGAAACACGCGAAAAACGGCAGATCAAAATCTGCCTCAAAATTCCAAACGGAATTTTGAGCCCGAATTTTATGCCTGCAAAAAACTCTATATGAACATACCCTTAATGTTTTAATAATGCCACCTTGTATAGAAAGGCCAGTTTCAGGCAGCTGTGATACTTTATGGCTTTCTGTGGTTCTATAGCAATCTAAGTTTGGTTCATTAAACTGTGCGGGTCCACATATTGTGGTCGTCATACGGAGATGCAAAAATGTAACCGCATTACAGTGGTCTAAACCCGGCCTAACCCTGCATGATATAAATGGTTTCAGTCTTTGTGCTACAGTATAAGCAATCCATCGCCACCTAAAATCCTTATCATGTATACATGGTACAGCAAAAACTGGGGTGTTCATCTAGATCCAAGGATTACCTAGTGGAAGTGGGTTCAGATGAAATGCAGCCACGTTAACAGTAATCACATATTTTGGAAGATTATTTTGGAAGATTATCTCCCACTTAAGCGGTTTTGATACGCCAAACCCCGACATTATAATACGATGTCATCCATTCAGCTCAAACTTAATAGAACCTGTCATCTATTTCACCTATTGAACTCTACTCACCCCTCGCTGGCTGCTGCTGTCAAAAGTTCATTGCCGTTATCCACTTTCCTAAACTCCTCCTCGTACCGTAAATAACGGTCTCAAAAATGTTTGCGCCTTTTATGGTAATAATCCGGCAGTCTCGTTCGTTCCTCTTCTTATGCTCGCCCACTGCCGAAAACTGGCCTGCCCAGAATACTGAAATCTCGTCTGAGATAGCGCGCATGCGCCCGTCATGTATGGTCCGACACCCTTCCCTTTTTCGTTCGGGCATCAAATCTAGTTACTGCGCATGCGTCGCTATGGTATCCCGTTGAGCGCACGCACCACAACAGGACATTGATGCGCAAGCGCGGGATTGTGTGTGTGCTGGGGGTAGGCGAGGAGCTGTCAATAAAAAGTAAGGAGGCGGGGTTAACTTGGAAAGTATTGAGGAATGAAGATGTGACTCTTTTCGAACTAAGATGGGACTCTTTTCCGCTCATTAGGATATGGAGCAGGAACACTTAAAAAAATGGAATACTAAAAGGTACAGAGCTACTAAAGAGAATAAGGGGGGATGTGTTGAAAGTGGTTGAGGAAGTGGTGAAGCAGCCGATTCCCCTCTCACCAAAGGTCTGTCTATTTGGGGTGCTGCCTGAAGATCAGTGGCCATTCCATATGCGTATTCTACTGCAAGAGGTATTGTTTATGGCAAGGAAAACCATCGCACTTCGGTGGATGGATCGGAAACCTCCTAGGGTGGCGAAATGGAAATCGCTGATTAATTCCATATGAGCGAGTTTTATATAAGAAAAGAGGGTGTATTAGTAAATTTTATAAAATATGGCAGACTTGGTGTGACTCAACATGCACTCTGTACACCCCGCATAGATTCACAGATCTGAGGGACCAGTTGCTGCAACCTTGGGAGGGCTGATGACATACGAATGGCTACTTGCAGGGTCTCTATATTTTGTCTGAAATAATTTGAAAATTGACCTTAAAATGTATGGCGCCCGCTGGGATGTCCTTATTGAAGGTTAATATGTGATCTAATGTGTCTTGACCTGTTAAATAATACCATTACTACTATGCCTCTATGTTCATGTAATGTATGATTACCTAAATGTGTTTCTTTGCGGTTCTGTGATACGGACATTTGTATTGTGCAAATTCTTTCAATAAAACGAGTTTAAAAAAAAAGAGAATAAGGGCATGACCAGACGTGGCGGAATTTCTCTGGAAATCTGCTGCGTACACGTTTCTCCATTGCTTTCCACAGCTTTTTAGTTAGGTTCGTTTACACGTTGCGGAAAACTCCGCTGCGGAGCATAGGTTGCTGTGCGGAATTTGGTGTCCGCTGCATACACTGGTTGTTGCGGACTCATTGCGGAATTTCTCCATTGACTTCAATGGAGAGTCAAGATTCTGCAATGAAGTCCGCAGATGTTATGTGTGCTGCGTAGCATATTTGTTTTACGAACATGACATTTCTTCATTCTGGCTGGACCTATGAATTTCTAGGTCTACAGCCAGACTGAGGCCCCATGCACACTAACGTAAAAACGCCCATAATCACGGGCCGTTATTACGGCACGGGCAGGCCCATAGAAGTCAATGGGGCTCCCGTAATTACGGGTGATTACGTGTGTGCACCTGTAATTACGGGAGTGTTGCTAGAAGACGTCAGTAAATAGTCACTGTCCAGGGTGCTGAAAGAGTTAAGCGATCGGCAGTAATTGTTTCAGCACCCTGGACAGTGACTTCCGATCACAATATACATCAACCTGTAAAAAAAATAGAAGTTCCTACTTACCGAGAACTCCCTGCTTCTTCCTCCAGTCCAGCCTCCCGGGATAAGGTTTCAGTCCAAGTGACGGCTGCAGCCAATCACAGGCTAATAACAGGCTGCAGCGGTCACATGGACTGCCGCGTTATCCAGGGAGGTCGGGCTGGATGTCAAGAGAGGGACGCGTCACCAAGACAACGGCCGGTAAGTATGAAATTCTTTTACTTTCACTAGGGAAAGGGCTGCCCCTTCTCTCTATCCTGCACTGATAGAGAGAAGGGAAGTACTTTCACCTCAATACGCAACGGCCAGTCCGCATCAATTTAATGCCCATTTTAGGCAGAGCCACAACAGAATCTGCAACGCATATTCTGTGCGGCATTGATGCGGACAGTGGCTGAAGAAATACGCCACGTCTGGTCATGCCCTTATAGGTTACATGAAAATAATTTTTCCCCCACTTACACAGGTATTGCTGGTTTTATAGGTGAAATGCCGGTGACTGGTTCGCTTAGAATAGGTGATGCTGTGTGACTCTCCCACCTGTGCTCACTTAGGCTACATGCACATGTTGCATATTTTGATGTGGAAAATACGCCGCAAAACAGCAGGAAATGCGCAGGAAAAAACGCACCTGAATTTTATGTGTTTTTCGGTGCAGTTTTTACGTTATGCTGCGTAAATCGAGGCATTTTCATGCTGCGGGTTTTGCTGCATATTTCTGTAGAACTACAGGGATAGAATTTGCAAGCGGAATCACAAGATAAATTAACATGCTGCGATTTCAAAAATACGCACCGCGAATACGCGAGCCAAAACCGCACGTAATACGATAAGTGTGCATAGTCTCCATCTGTATCAGCAATCGTTGCTTTGCTGGGGATCTCAGGAATGTAAGAAGAGTCATTCCAGGACGCAGAGCAAACAATGAATGGAGCAAAGCTTTACTGAGATGGGTTTACACAACAGAAGTATTGTATTGGACAGCAGCTCGTACAGTGTCTCAGAAAGCCGCCTTGAGAAGGATTGTTATTCCAGTCCTGTTGGGGTTAAGATAAGCATCTGTTCCATAACAGTTGAAAATGTTCTCTTTGTTGCCTTATTAAATGGTTTTGGGACTTTTTTCAATGTCCTGAATCCTCTCAGAACTTGTTTATTTTCTAATACTTTTTACAACGTTACAGAATAAATTGCCGCTTGAAAGAAAAGTTCAGAAACTGCAGATGTCTTTTTACAGTTTAGAAAAATTAAAAAGGGGATAAAAAAAAAAAAAGCATCCTAAAGTAAACACGTAACCTTAAGAAGAAATAGGACATGGAGTATGGCCGAAGTATACATTTTTCTATCATAGATCATAGGCTTACGTTTAGTTTTAGATGATTCTTAAGGGCTCATTCAGACGAGCGTAATACTCGCCCGTGTGCTCTCCGTTGAAATCACTCACAGCACATGGACCCATGAAATTCAATGGGGCTATTAACACATGCGTTGTTTTTCACGTAGCGAGTGTCTGTTGCATGCAACTCACTTCATGTCCTATATTGGTGCATCTTCACGCACCTAGTCGCCTATTGAAGTCAATAGGTGCGTGAAAACCACAATAGCACACGGACGATACCCGTGGGCTGTCCGTCTTTTAGGCATCAAATACTTAGAAAAGCAGAGAAATAAATGCAAAAAAAACAAAACAATTAAGGGCTTGCACGGACGTAATAAACGCATATCACACGCATTGCACACGGATGCCAATACGCAACGCACACTGACAAGAAATGTAGGAAAAACGCTGCTTTTTTTAGGCGCGCAAATCGGACACGCTAGTCTGAATGTAGCCTAAGGCTGGACACACACGGCTGTATTCGGTTCGCAAGATATAGACCGTATGTTGGCCGCATTTCCTGGACCGAACACAGTTTAGGGAGCCGGACCTCTAGCATCATAGTCATCCATGATGCTATAAGTCACTGCCTCACCACAGGACTACAGTCCCATACTAAAATAAGATTACAGTATGGGACAGTATTCCTGCGGGGAAGCGAGAACTTCTAGAATCACTGCGGCTCCGTGAACTTTGTTCGGTCCAGGAAATACAGCCGACCTGCGTACCATATCTCATGGAATGAACGCAGCCGTGTGATTTCAGCCTAATATTTTTAATGTCTAAAATAAAAACTGGCAGACAAAGACCAACCGTAACTCTAGTATACTGAACGTAAATAACCATAGAACTTTACGTGGTGTGATTTTGTTTCATAAGAACATGGGAGGTCCGAGTCTCAAGGCCGTAATAAGTTAAAATGAGGTTGTATTAGCATGTCTAGAAACTGGTCTTCAGTAAAGTAGCTGAAGACAAAAGATTTACGCGAGAGGTTTTGATGGAGATCTTTGCTCTGAGATCTTGCTAAATTAGGTTAACGCCTCATGCACACGACTCATTCACTTTAGCAGGTGAATCGGGTCCGTGAAAAATGATCCGACATGTTCCATCTTTCCTCCGATCTGTGACTGGACTCGGCCGGCGCATCCAGTCGTGTGCATGAGGCGTTAGGCTCTATTCACACTGGCATCATGTTTTCCATTTTTACACAGTACGTGATGGATCCATTATGATCCATCATAACCAGTTTCGATCTGTTTTTGTTTTTTATTTTTAAATTCCCATCATCTGTTAGCTTTTCATCAGCTATCCGTTTTCTTTACTGGGTAGAATATGATATTCTGACCTTCAAAAAGCAACGTAAACCTGACGGATAAGAACTAACGCAAGTGTGACCATAGCCTAAAGGCCATATTACACCGGCCGATTTTGGCAGGCGCGGTGAGTGCCGATCAACGAGACAGGGAGATGAGCTGCCGACAACGATATTTAACTTTTTTTAAAACGATACGATCTGCAGATGAACGAGTGTTTACTCGTTCATCTGGTGATCGCTGCCCTGTTTACACAGGGCAATTATCGGCAATAAGCTTTATATGACCGATCGTTTGCCCGATAATTGCCCACTGTTTGCGAGTGTATGGTTTCTAGAATGTACACTGTGTGATTTAGTATCTCCTGATCTTATCCCTCCCTGCTCTCTGGTCCAGATACTTCAAGACTCACGCCTCACAATAGAACAGTTGGAAGATATTACTAACTTATTATGTTAATGTGATCCATTGAGACTGAATGGCAACATAAACACAATAATTAAATGATTAATTCCCGGCTGGGTAGAATGTTAAACAACAGACCACCAGCCGAGGTTCTCTGGGTGAAATGGAAGGCATCACAGGGCGTTAAAATCATAAAAACGTTACCTTTCTGTACAAAAACCTATGCAGAATATTGTGACAGAACTAATACTGGGCTTGGAGAAGACTTCGGCTGCACATGACATGATTACAGTGGATAGGTACTTGATGGAACAATGGCAGTAGAGCTGCACACTCAGATTATTTGGTGCGGAGGATAAATCTGTAAATTGTTCACTTTTCATACAAGGATCCACATTGTTAGCTACTCTCAGTGAAAGGGGTTATGTCCATTAGCCCAACATCTGTGCTTATTATCTCCTCCTCTTATCCTGTCTGAAGCCCAAAAAACAACGGATTCCGCTGTGCTGGAGTTTACAAATTTTGCATTGTTAATGCATTAGTCAGGGGTTATAATCCACTACAATTGGCCATCAGCCACCCTCTCTTCCCTTGAGTGAATCTTGCTGCAGAAGAATTAAGTATCGTTCACATCTGTGTCGGGGCTCCTTTCATGCGTTCCATCGGAGCTTTCCGCCAGGGGAACCCATGAACGGAACCCTGACCGAAACAAACGGAAACCATAGATTTCCGTTTGCATCACCATTGATTTCAATGGTGACGGACCCGATGCAAATGGTTTCCGTTTGTCTCCGTTGTGCAAGGGTTCTGTCGTTTTAATAGAAGCAATACCGTAGTCGATTGCGCTATTCATTTCCGTCAAAACACGGTCAAAACAAGAAAATGATAATGTATGCCCACTACCAGATAATATTATCCGTACAGTGGGTCTGCCAACAAAACAACAGATCAACTGGCATTGGGCGATGTTTCTGTTGTACTGTATATACTATTGGACAGGCTCTTGTGGACAGAACTATTTTGTGGGCTAATGAATTATAAGTAAGGTAATTATAAAGTCATTATGTAATAGTGACATCACTGTATAATAAATGCCTCCCCATATGGTTACGGACAGGCTTTGTGTTCATGATATTTTTGCTGCCACGCTCCATGTGAGGTCAGTCCCCCAGAAGTCACAGTTCAGGGGCATCCAGTGATCCAGTAATCATCTGCATTACATCACATATTATTCCAAGAACAGATGGAAATCTTAAAGAACAGATTCAATTTATGCCATTCATCAGGTCCAGCTGGTAAGAACTTGGTTACAGTAATGTCAAATTAGACTTGAATTACGCAAACAAACTGGCAAAGCTGACGTCACTGTTAATACATGGCTGACGCCAGAGCTTGGAGTCTTCCTTGCTCAAGGTCTTTGGATACCAATCTGGGAGGGAAATCTTTTTGGTATATAATTTGACTACGTTCCACTGGACATTGTAAATGTGGGGAGATACACGACTGGTAGAACAAACCCTCTGTTAAAACAAGGGTTTGGATATTTTGTTTCATCAGTCCATCAGCTGGCCTAAAATAATGCTGCATACCATAAATACTAATATATTGTACTGATGCAGATAATCCTGTACACACCAGGTCACTTACAGTCAATGCCTCTACAAAAATCAGACTGCCGCCATATACATTACATATTAGTTCCCATTATCCCAAAACAAAATATCATCGATTATCTTATAACTCCTATAAACTATGGATTTCCTTGATATCGCACATATCAGGCGCAAAACCAGGTCATGTGATTCTATACAGCATTTAATCCTCTGTTCCTGAACGTTGCCAACTATCAGGTCCCGCTTTCAGTGCTGCACTCACAAATAATCTTGGTCTCGCTTAACAGAATTGTACTCCCGTACATATTTTCAGGCTCCATGAGCTCTGATAAAATACCAGAAGTAGAACCACACACCGTGATGGGCACAGTACCCACAATTTCCTGAGAACCAAAACTTCCTAAACTGCAGATCCTGAAAATAACAATTTAACATTTAGTAATATGTTAATCCATTAATTCAGGTAATCCAGCACAGAACTGCAAGGTTATCTGGAATCTCTCAGAAACAGAACGAAACCAAAGTAAAAGTGACAATTATATAACACTCCTCTAATGAAAAATAAAACATATGACATCTATCTATCTATCTATCTATCTATCTATCTATCTATCTATCTATCTATCTATCTATCTATCTATCTATCTATCAGTCTCATATCTATCTATCTATCTATCATCTATCTATCTATCTATCTATCTATCTATCTATCTATCTATCCCATATCTATCTATCCCATATCTATCTATCTATCTATCTATCTATCTATCTATCTATCTCATATCTATCTATCTCATATCTATCTATCGCATATCTATCTATCTATCTATCTATCTATCTATCTATCTATCTATCTATCTATCTATCTATCTATCTATCTATCTATCTATCTATCTCATATCTATCTATCTATCTATCTATCTATCTCATATCTATCTATCTATCTATCTATCTATCTATCTATCTATCTATCTATCTATCTATCTATCTATCTATCTCATATCTATCTATCTATCTAATATCTATCTATCGCATATCTATCTATCTATCTATCTATCTATCTATCTATCTATCTATCTATCTATCTATCTATCTATCTATCTATCTATCTATCTATCTCATATCTATCTATCTATCTATCTATCTCATATCTATCTATCTATCTCATATCTATCTATCTATCTATCTATCTATCTATCTCATATCTATCTATCTATCTAATATCTATCTATCGCATATCTATCTATCTATCTATCTATCTATCTATCTATCTATCTATCTATCTCATATCTATCTATCTATCTAATATCTATCTATCGCATATCTATCTATCTATCTATCTATCTATCTATCTATCTATCTATCTATCTATCTATCTATCTATCTATCTATCTATCTCATATCTATCTATCTCATATCTATCTATCTATCTATCTCATATCTATCTATCTCATATCTATCTATCTATCTATCTCATATCTATCTATCTATCTATCTATCTATCTATCTATCTAATATCTATCTATCGCATATCTATCTATCTATCTATCTAATATCTATCTATCTATCTATCTAATATCTATCTATCGCATATCTATCTATCTATCTATCTATCTATCTATCTATCGCATATCTATCTATCTATCTATCGCATATCTATCTATCTATCTATCTATCTATCTATCTATCTATCTATCTATCGCATATCTATCTATCTATCTATCTATCTATCTATCTATCGCATATCTATCTATCTATCTATCTATCTATCTATCTATCTATCTATCTATCTATCTATCTATCTATCTATCTATCTATCTATCTATCTATCTATCTATCTCTCATATCTATCTATCTCTCATATCTATCTATCAATCTAATATCTATCTATCAATCTATTATACCTTTTTATTTTTATCTATATATCTGTTTCATATCTATTGATCTATCTATCTATCCCATATCTATCTATCTATCTATCTATGTATCTATCTATCTATCTATCTATCTATCTATCTATCTATATATCTATTTCCGTATATCAGAGGTGGAATACACACTAGCTTCATGTCAAGCTTGAGATGATGAAATTACCATAGATTGTAATATCCACAGGTGATCGTGACCAGTGCATTCTCTGTATTACACCACGGATTAAGTCAGCTCTAGTAGTAGTAAATAACTAAATATCCGATTTAGAGTTGCTATAGACGCCATTCTGAAGGATTCATCTTTCACAACAGCTGGCACCTAGCTACTGAGCACATACTCACTTGTATTCTGTTTTCTGTCAGTGCAGTTGTCTTCTTAATATTTGCAATGTTCTGCACATTCACTGTATACAGACTGGATAACATATACTGAACTTTTATGTCATATGAACGGCTCAGGTGTGTGTGTGTGTGTGTGTGTGTGTGTGTGTGTGTGTGTGTGTGTGTGTGTGTGTGTGTGTGTGTGTGTGTGTGCGTCTATTTACTTAGCCTACATGTAAGCGATACATCCCTTTGATTGTGTGTCTTTGGTCTTCATATGTTAACAGAGTCATTTGCTGATATAGTATAAACATTGTAACTTGCACCTTTAGTAAGTATAGACTGTGCTGCCATCTGAGCTACGCTAGGAGAGGGAGGAAATCATTCATTAACATGCAGAAACTCTTTGAGGCCGGCGGGCAAGTTTCTGCTTTCATTCTGGGTTATGTCATTAGACAAAGAAACATTTAATGCAGAGATGTGAAAAACGAGTTTGGCAAAAGTGCAAGTTCAGTTTCAAGGCCGTTCATGTGATGTCACGAAGCATGGCTCTGCCCCCATGTACATTAAGTATATCAGTCTCAGGCACGTTCCCCTTCTATACAATCCTTCCTCCCACAGCACAAGTGTCTATCAGATGTAACTACAGGGTAAACGTTGGCAAGTCAGACCAGACAGTTTCTAGATCCATTGTTATGATACTGGTGACATCACCAGCAACGGGTCATGTGTCTACAAATGAACTTGGGAAGGCGGCTTGACACAGACCACAGATACTTTATTACAAACACATGCTCGCACTGCAACGTATAACAAATAAATAAGGATTCATTTGTAGGTTCACATATATCTTCAACCAAATTGGAACTTTGCTTCCCAGCTTTATTAACCCCTCAAGGACACGGCCAATTTTGGCCTTGAGGACTGAACTTATATTATTCCTCTTTAAATCCTGGCGCTCATAACTTTTTTATTTTTTGTTTGTTTGCATTAGACTTTGTTTTTCTGCGGCTCACATTGTACTTTATGAAACTGACATTTTTTTGGTACATTTACATTATCGTTTAATATAGATACATTTTTATTTGGTTAATAGTGCAGAAAAAAAACCCGGTTCTGTTGAAATTTTTTTTTTTTTTTGACAGCATACACCGATCATCATTTTGACACTATAAATTTGTTGTGTAGGTTTGTTGCGGTCATGTCGAAACCAAATATGTGTATATTGTTTTATGTTTGGGACTTATATTTAATAAAGTTTATTCATTGTAATAAGTGTACATGTGTGAGTATTTTTTTTACCGATTTTTTTTATTTAACATTACTTTTTATTAATATTATTAACTTTTTTATTATTATTATTCCCACAGGGGGATTTTTGATTTAGAATATTTATTTTTTTAACTTTAAAGAACCATCAGATATCTACATGCCAGTACATTAGCCTGTGTACTGATTGTACACAGGCAGTACACAGGCCCTAAAAACAGGAAATATAGTCTGACAGCCCTGGGGTCCTTCAATGGACCCTTGGCTGTCTGCCCATATAAGCTAAGTCCCTTGATCGCATCATAAGGGATTCCCTGTGACGCAATCAAAGGGGGGACCCCCTTCCCATTTTCTTTTTAAATGTCGCATTTTCCCTTTTATTGTGACATTCAAGGGATCAACGCCAGAGATCTGAGGTTTCTCCACCGTTAGAGCGGGGCTGTGACAGTGTATTGCTTGCTGTATTACGTGTATTCTCGCCATGAAGCACCAAAGTCCTGCCGTTCACGACGAGCATACACATCATGAATGGTTAACCAGTTAAAGGAGTTGTCCCCCTTTTTGTTAGATAGGTCTTCTGAAAACAAGCTGATTCCAGGGTCTCTCACCCCAACGATAAGCTGTAATCAGTGGGGAAACTTGTCAGCAAGTATGCAGAACCACAACAGCAGAAATGAATAATTGCTCAATTTTCATTGAAAAGAAAGGCCTGTCCATCTTATGACTGTGTAGCCACTCTGTGCTCTGGCTAATTGATGGAGGTCACGAATTAGAGAGTCCCCTCTAATAACGCCCCAACAGTATGCTTGAAAATAGATTATTTTAAAACTAGGTAACTTCTGATGTTCAGGGCTTTATGGAATAGGCATGGGCAAGCATATAATGTGTGGTAATAACATATGGTGAATAAAACGACTATCTGGTAGATTATCTGGTGTGCGTATATGTGTGTGTGTGTGTTGGCATTATTTATTGGTAGGATTGTCAGCACCATGATCTCAAGAAAAGCAGACAAAGCATGGTGCAGCCAGACAACAATTAAATTATACTATATATGGCCAGCAGAATTACGCACAAGCCCCCGACCACCACTCAGCTATTTCATTTTCTGTAATTTACATCCATCCCTATTTCAGTGTTTATCACAGATCAGTAAAATGAAAAGGAAGGATGGACCAGATAGATCAGATAGAATCGGATGAGATTTAACAGCCGGAGCAGAGCACAGTGGGTGGCCGGAAGAACGTTTCCCATCTGTCGTCAAACTCTGAGTTTCTCACATTTTTCCCCCTTCAGACTTTATTTCAGGTAAAGCCATAAAAAAAAGACCTTGCTAATTTGCTGTATGTAGAATGTCCTGGTATGGTATAAACTGGTATTCTGAGTGAATTTTCATACATTGCTCCTGGTGTTGTACATCTGTGTAAGGAAATGTTGATTCAGTTGATTGACTGAATTTAGCTGAAATGCTTCCTAAGCAGGATTTCAGGATAGGTCCCAGGACCCGTGTAATGCACTGTCCAATTTGACATTCTTCTTGTAAGATAATACAATTTTTATTTGCAGAAACCGTCCTATCAAAAATTTATTTTCCTTTATTAGTTCTGCATCTATAAGACTCTGTTCACATCTGAGGCTCTATCGCAGATTTTGTTACATTTGATGTAAAACAATAGCTCAGCATACAGCATTTATTTATTTTTTTCGGCAAAATTACTAACACAAAACTCGACGGACCCCATTAAAAGTCAATCGGGTCGTTAAAGGGCCATTGGTACCCATTGTGTGTGTAATCCATAAGAGGCTCGAATTCTGTTTCGCTGCTCCTATGACGGAACAGAAAAAGGGAATTCACAACGCCTCAATGCATTAAACTTCCTGCATATGACAAGAATCAGCCATGTACAAAGAGATCGGCCGCTTGGAATGATCAGGAGCGTGTAATATTGCACACAGGCACTGTCCACGCATCAGAAACTCTCTGTATGATAACCAGATCCTTCCCATTCCCTCTAGAAAAAAAGCAGCGTGCCAGAGACATCTCTTCCGCCTGTGATGGTACCTAGTCATCGGATACCAAGTCTTGTACTTAAAAAATAGTAAAACCATGTGTGATCACGATTATGAGTTTGCATGAAATCGTATAAATTGTATCAAAATAATTCTGGATTCTGTCTACATCCAGCTCCTTAAAGAGGCTCTGTCACCAGATTTTGCAGCCCCTATCTGCTATTGCAGCAGATCGGCGCTGCAATGTAGATTACAGTAACGTTTTTATTTTTAAAAAACGAGCATTTTTGGCCAAGTTATGACCATTTTCGTATTTATGCAAATGAGGCTTGCAAAAGTACAACTGGGCGTGTTGAAAAGTAAAAGTACAACTGGGCGTGTATTATGTGCGTACAATCATCTGTAGCCTCTGGTGCCGACACGATGCAGGACCTGTGAGTGACGTCACAGTGCTGCACTGCCAGAAGCTGGGCGTTGTGAAGAGAAGTGGATGACACTTCTATACACAACGCCCAGCTAGTAATAGTAGTAAACACGCCCCGATGTACGCACATAATACACGCCCCGATGTACGCACATAATACACGCCCACTTGGACTTTTACTTTTCAACACGCCCAGTTGTACTTTTGCAAGCCTCATTTGCATAAATACGAAAATGGTCATAACTTGGCCAAAAATGCTCGTTTTTTAAAAATAAAAACGTTACTGTAATCTACATTGCAGCGCCTATCTGCTGCAATAGCAGATAGGGGCTGCAAAATCTGGTGACAGAGCCTCTTTAAATAGCAAAATAATCAAAGTAACAATATTGTCATCACTTTTAATTGTCCGTAATGGGCACATGTATCCAATTAATGTCAAATGTACATTAGCTTGGGGGTAATAAATTGGATTTCAGTGATCCAAGATTCATGATGGATGCTGCAATAAAAAAGCCACTGAAACCTTTTTTTTTCAAAATTCTTTATTTATTTTCACAACAAATAACAATGCATGTACAGGATCTCCAGTAAGGAAGACCCATCAAGTACAAAATAAATTGTAATAACAACATAAAACAAAAATAAAATTTTTCATGAAACATCACATGTGTTTAAACCAATCGTTATCGGTCAAAACATTGACAAGGGAAGTCATATTTATTCATATGAACAAACCCTGAATAAGCTTGAGTAACTTCAAAGAAATATATACTGGCATTGAATTACATCTCAACCTATAGCATGTATGTAAAGAATAGGCAAAAAATAAATATAAAACAATGACGTGACAGGTATTAAGTATTAAATACTAAGTATTATGGGCATCTTGAGATTGCCTCCAAGTGCGCCAGGGAGCCCAAACTTTGAGAAATAAAGAATGGGTATGCGTATGCCAACCGTTAGCTCCTGTCAGAAATAGCTATGGATGGGGACGAGCGGTGTGGAAAGAGACTGTATGGAGGCACACTGTGTTCCTATTGCTCTGTACTATATATAAAGTTTAAGGCATATGTGGGTGCAGTAGGGCCCTATAGACTGCTATGGGTGCTGTATTATGCACCCCCTAAGAAAGCAGATCACCGCGAAATGCGGATTGGGGTATATATTTGTTGTGCAGGACCATTTGACCGCTGAGATGAGTAAGGCTGACTTTTGATTAGTAAGTATAAATAATGCACTTGTACTTTTTCTCCTCCTAATTATGAAAAACTCTTGAACAGGAATATTACGGTATCTTATTCTAGCCATTTTGAGAGTTTAATCGAACCCACAAATGTAATGCTCCAGATTCTCAACTAGCTCAAAGGAAGGTCAGTTTTATAGCTCCTCTAAACAGCAAAACTGTTTACAGCGGTGCTAACATAATTGCACAAGGGGTTTCAAGTGTTTTCTAATCATCCATTAGCCTTCTAACACAGTTAGCAAACACAATGTACCATTAGAACACTGGAGTGATGGTTGCTGGAAATGGCCTCTATACACCTATGTAGATATTGCATTAAAAACCAGACGTTTGCAGCTAGAATAGTCATTTAGCACATTAACAATGTATAGAGTGGATTTCTGATTCATTTAATGTTATCTTCATTGGAAAAAACTGTGCTTTTCTTGCAAAAATAAGGAAATTTCTAAGTGACCCTAAACTTTTGAACGGTAGTGTAGATATTTCTACTATTGTTATATATTAGCTTATCTATTATTATCCACCATACCGTGTACCATGTATAAATACTAGAGTCTTTGCCTTGTTTTAGTGAATTTTAATATTATTTCTTGTATACGTATGATTAAGAAAATATTTTCTATTTTTCTAAGTATATGACTATATACTCCTTTTTCTTTGTATGTTATAATTATATATGGCGTTGTATGTTAATTATGGTTGGGAGGTTGTTTTTTTTTTAATATTACTTAGCCCCGAGTAGAAATGCTTCAGGAGTTTGCATATTAGTAATATGGGTGCTGTAAAACTTGAAGGTTGTACGGAGCTGTAATAACTGTGTGTGTGCACGAGCCTAAACCAAACATATATATATAACATATCAGAATGGCATTGTCAGATGCAGCGATCTTCTGCTCGCCTTCCATTTAAACCCATGTTATTCTTCTTAATAAAACATGGTGCCTTTTATCCCTTCAATCACTCAGAACACTCCTCACAACAAATCTTTCAGGGCCCCTTTAAGGAAAAAAAATCACTCAACAGAAAAAAAATGGTGAATTCTTCCATATTTTATATTCTACAACATTAACCTGACAATTTTTCTTTATGCTGAACCCCCAAATTGCAGATGTACTGGGATCACATATGCAGTGCAGAGCTTTCCTCATTATGCACTGGGTGACCTCAGTTATACAAACAGTCCCGTAATCACATCCAGATCGACTGCTCCCTTTGATCAACTGCAGATCAGTTAATCCTCTGATATAAATACAATGAGCAGTCACTGATTTTTGCTTTTCATTGTCTTGGATTTAAATAAATCAGATTATTAGTTTATAAATAAATTAACAAAAATGAGAAAGAGAAAGACCGGGGGAAAGACAACACATGGTAGAAAGGTTCCCCAAAATGAATCCACATGTATGTATGGTGGCCCCTGCTCTCCCATTGGTCACTGTAAAGCTCGCCATACACTGAAGATAAAGGATCGGCCACAATGTAGCCAATCAATTGTGTCATACATTTTTAAAACGATGATAACTTTAAATGGTCAAAATTGGCAATTTTGGACAACTTTAATTTTATGTATATGGTCAGCTTGAGATATAAGATGCATGGGGCACACGACCGTGCCCGTAAACACTGTCGGTGATTACAGGCACGGCCGGCCGGCCGCAGACGGCTGTGGACAGTCATCCGCATTTACGAACCTCGCTCCCATTATAAAGTATGGGAGCACGGTCTGTAAAATAAAAAAATACGACATGTCCTATTTTTCACGGAAGGTTTCTACTGCACGGACACCTTCCAGTAAATATATGGGAAGGTGTCCGTCGGCCATAGAAATGAAAGGGTCCGTAATTACAGACTAAATCTAGGGTCGTGTGCATGGGGCCTTACAATGTATCTGGATCTCTGGACATTAAAGACATACATTGCCTGCTCCAGTTATATCTTAGGGACAGGATAATTGTAGGGAGCTTTTATAAAACATGTTAATATGGTGCTGAAAACAAACAATTCTCACCTGCAAGACAGAAGTCCCCCAAATACTAGACTAGGTGGGTAAAGACGTCTATGGTTGCTATGTTAGAATACCCATTGAGATTGACACACTGCAGCCCGCATATATTAGGCTTTGTTCATATCTGCGCTAGGGTTCCGTCGGAATGGAGCCCTGACAGACATAAACGGAAAACATAATTTTCCGTTTCCATCACCATTGATTTCAATGCTGACGGATCCGGTGCCAATGGTGCCGTAGTTGACTACGCTATTGATTCCGTCAAAACGGCGGAACCCTTGCACAACGGAGACAAACGGAAACCATTGGCACCGTATCCGTCACCACTTATATCAATGGTGATGGAAACGGAAACCTATGGTTTCCGTTTGTGTCCGTCAGGGCTCCGTTCAAACTGAAAGCTCCGACGGAACGTTGGAACGGAGCCCTAGCGCAAATGTGAACAAAGCCTTACCTGCAGTGCAGCAGTGATCAGACAGTTCACTCCATGTTACCATCTAATCACATGATGCTTACATTAAGAAAACCCATTACTGTATTTTTAAACAATCACTTTATCAGCACATATATTTGGCTGGAAGACGTTGATAAATGACCCCTAATAAGTTTAGATTGATGTGCAAGAGGAATGTAAACACACAGGGATCCTTCAGAGAGGATTTACAGAGCCCTGTGTGTATGATTTGCGATTTAAAACCAAAGGAAGGAGAGGAGAGCTGGATGTTAGTGCTCATAAATCACCGCTGTGACTGTTTTCCATCTTGTTTGAGACTTCCTCCTGACATTCCTCCGCAGACACATTACACTGTTTATATGGATACTTGTGTGTATCTACTTCTACGTAAACATGAGTGATTGATAAATGAGAATTTGTGTACAGTGTTGTTTCCTAGCTAATATAATGTTTAAGGAACGGAGCATGAAGCGCAGCTCACATCAGACAGATGTGAATAATAGATCCGCACAGCAAGGCCCAAAAACTTCCTCCTGATCAAAGGAAGAGAAGATTTTTCTTGCATCTTCTCATTTCTAGAATGACTTTGTGAGAATAAACCTTTTAATAAATCGGAGGTGACAGAGAATAAAGAAGATGACACCCAAATTGCCTGTTTGAGAAGAAGACGATCTATAAGTGATTTATATTTAAGGCCTTAATGGGGCTCGAATTCTCAACAGTAACAGATTAGGTCCCCTTCACATAACCTTTTCAGCCATCCATCTAATGTATACATAGTGAGGACTCCTGACGTAAAGCTGAACAATATCCCGCTGTATAGCATACAGGGGGACACATCGCCTATTCAACCAGCCCCTCTCCTCCCCTGTCCACCCATCATGTGAAGCAGCTCCAAAACTCAGGGCTCCAAGATTCCTGGAAACCACCAGCGATACCTGTCCATATAAGGACAGATACCATATAAGGGCAGTGATGTCATTGGAGCTGCTGAGAAAGCATACATGGTAGCTGCTCATAAAGGGACAGTTATGACAGGTACTTTACTGGCCTGTTGACCCCCTCTGAATCCCGAAGCTCTTTGCGGGGACTAGAACAGAGGGGCACAGTCGCTGTGGTGGGAGCAGAAGTGGAAGCTGCTTCACCTCAGAACTGGTGCCAGAAGAAGCAGAATGGCTCAGCGACACAAATCCACGTACTCCGGTCCCACTAGAACTCGGTCTGCTGCTATGTCTGACAATAAGATGACATTGAAGGCACCTTCACGCCAGTCTCCCTCCAAAAACTCACCAGAAGAGCACCATCCAGTGGCAAAAGATCTGCTATAGGTGGGGGGTGGGTGAAGTACAGGGGGGTGCAGCTTCCCCCTCATTCCACTACACAAGGTGATTCCGCTGCTCTTCATGCTGCTCCTTATTGCTTTGGGGGAAGGTGCGTTGCATCAAAAGGGCCTGGAGCAGACATCGGCATCTGCCATCGTATAATCAATCGCCTGTGGAATCTCCAGTATATGGACAGTGATATGACTGGAATTTCCTGACACATACGTTTATCGAAGGCCAGTGACCGATTCCGTATAGTCGCATCGTCATACATATACACATTGGGAGCTTTCACGTAGGAAAACACGTAGCAATAAAATGTGGTGTGATCTGAGCCTAAGGGCCAATTATCGGGATAGCGAGTGTTCCCTGTGCAAACAGGGCAACGATCAGCCGATGAACGAGCAAGCGTATCATTTTAAATGCCGAAAATATCGTTCTTGGCAGCGCATCTCCCTGTGTAAACAAGGAGACGGGCTGCAGACATGATAGAAATGTATGGGGACGAGCGACCGGAGCTACGAGCGCTTGTCCCCATTCTAGCTCCTTGTGAAAGGAGAGCACCGATCAAGGAGCTGTCTCGTTGATCGGCGCTCATTTACATGGCCCACATCGGGCCATGTTAGAGGACCCTAATTAGAGCCCTAATTAGATAGGAATACAATAACTTTTGTGAGGCAGGGATGTGTTGGGAACCGTTGTCACACCTCTTCCCCCACTCCTCTTGGCATCTCATATACAACACATTATTCAATAGGGAGCGACACAGAGTACAGGAGAGAGCTCTTCCCAGAGTACGGGGGGATATGAAACCTATAAAAGACAACAAAGGTGTCAATGAGCTTGTATGCAGTTTGGAAATGGAAAATAGAGCACTTTCGTTTTAATTTTACTAGTCGCTTCTCCTTCAGAGCAGAGCCATTCTTTGTAGCAACTTTCCTCTATAGTTAATAGAGGTGGCTTGTAAAAGGGTGATGCACCTCTGGTTTCTCCAAAGGAATAAGACAACCCCTTTCAAGCATTAAATTGAGAACACTTCTTAATATTAGCCAACAGATAAGCCGAGGACAATCAGGTCAACTCCAATAGTAAGCCAGTAAAAGCTAAGACCACCCTATGACTTAATGTCCCAATTGATAAGAGGAAAGGAAATTAATTTGTGCAGGGTAGTGTAGGGGAAGACACATCTAATTGTCGATATGGCACCCGACCACAAACCCTGATTTCAAGTTGCTGTTTAAACTCATCAGGAACCGCAGCAAACTCTGCCAAGAATGAAATTTCCCCTCTCTCAGGCTCTTGAATGACATAAGTAGAAAGCCTAAAGCTTGAGGGATGTTTGGGGCTGTTAATCCAAACTTTGCTGTTCCGACTTTCACTAGCCACAATGAGGTTAAAGAGTGAGATTATGCTGGGTAAACTGCCATGAGAACGCAGTCATTAGGATAAAGTGACTTCAGCTGCACAATGGAAATCGGCATGTCTAGAAATTCTGCTTTTAATTGATGGTAATGCTGTCCTGATAAAAAGTATGGCTCTGTGTCTCTGATTTGTAATCTTTGGCACGGAATGAATTAGAGGGCGGGGAAAGAAGACTTTCCAAAAATCGGCTTGCAAGGATTTTTTTTTCATTTTTTTTTAACGCTCTCTCTGCTTAAGACAAGTTTCATCAAAAATTAATCATAAGCCACTAGAGAGGATTTCCCCTTGAAAAATTTAGGGCAGTAGATGCAAATAAAAACTAGTGAACACTTCACTTTAGGTGCAAGTACAAAGTCCCCGGATCATACAGAATTAAGAATGGCAGCTTCTTTTTTCAGATGAGAAGCAGAAATAGCAATAGACCAATAAATACAGTTCCCGGCGTGTTGTTGTAAGTAGTTGTATCAATGACCTGCCTTCTCTATTGTAGACAGGAAACTTCAGCAAACACATAAAAAGTTAGTAATCAATTACAAAGGACAAGTTGTGCAATGAATGATAATGACAATGATATACGAGCGCGGAGCTTTCCTTCTGAGAGTAGATGCATCGTTTTCTGAGAATAGGTGTTAAAATGGGCCAATCATCTAATCTCTCTTCACAGTTTCTGATGTTCTATAAATACGGTCGGTTCCATATGGTTAGTCGTACACTGAGCTGTCAGACACGTGTGTGAGGGCTACAGTGCCCTCTGCTGGTCAAAGTAGAGATGACACAGGACATTGCTTTTCCTCTTCAGTGTGTTTATTGCAGTACAGCTTCTCAGACACTCATTGAAAAATCTACCCCTTAGCAAACTCAGCGGGAACATCACCAAAATCTCAATGGTATTTTTTTTTAGCTTCATTATACCGCAAGATACTCAAGTAAATAATACGATAACACCAAGAATATGTGAGAAGATCTGTTTTGTAAAATATTGACTTCTGCTGCAGCTCTATAGATATTTTATAAATGTTAGGGTCTGTGACATCAGCGTTCGGGATCCGTACATCGGTTTCTGTTCAACCTCTCCATCAGAGGAACCGATAAACGGAAACCCGAACATAAACTATCGCTTCCGTTTGCATTACCATTGATTTCAATGGTAATGCTTCAGTTTCCGTTCCGTAAAATTTCCGTTTATTTTTGCGGAAACAATAGCGCAGTCGCCAGTACTTTTGTTTCCGTTGAAAAAAAAAGAAGGAAACTTTACGGAACAGAAGCAAACGGAAACACACTGAAACTTTAGCATTACCGTTGAAATCAATGGTAATGGAAATTGAAGCGACAGTCTCCGTTTGGCTTTCCGTTCATCGGTTCCAGAACCTGAACGCTGATGTGAACAGGTCTTTATATCCTAAACTGGAATAAACATTTTAAAAAAGATTGAGTTTAGACTATAACAATGCGGTAATGAGGATCACAGGATCAAGCACAGGGCACAATGGGGTTACACAGGATAGTAAATACAGATAAAAATAAAATGTAAAGCAAAACTCTAAGGCAAGTTTTTTTTCCAGGGTACGGAATGGACTGTACTTATTGAAATAGAAGCACTGGAAAAGCCTGAAAGCATAGGGTGCTGCAGCAGCAATGGGCTGACCCACAAGGGGCGTTTATAGACTCTGAAGAAACCTGGGGCACCGTTGGGTGCTAGCGGAGGATTCAGATACAATTGAAAGTGGGGAACACTGGTGTCAATAGACTTGGGGCACCAAGCAAAAGACCTAGGGTATGTGCCCCTGGTGCTAGTAAAGCCACTGGTATTTACAGATAAAAGACAACACCACTAAAGAATGTTCCAATTATGGGGAACACAAATCCCAATCCTCATCATCACCATGTCCTTTATATGGCACCAACATATTCTTCTAAACTTTAAAATATCAATAAGATATAGACCAAGAACCCTCCACTACTGGAAGGCCCAATAAAGGAAAACTCATATCATCTTGTGAAACTGTAGTTCGGAGTCACTTTAATGATTATCGCAGAGAATTGTAGCGCTTCAGAGCGGCTTTTCCCAGTCATGTCAAAGTTGGACATGTGACTTTAGTGCGAATCAGTCCCACGTCTACGCTGAAGTCGCATGTGAGTCTGTCAAATTGAATGGAAGTGCAATTGTTCATGTGTCAACAGCAATTCTAGTGCGATCAGAAGTTGCAAATTATGTGATTTAATGACTTTCTATAGAAGCTACAGTTGCTGTGCAGCCCGGGGTTTATAAGCTGGAGGGAATCAATTATACAACTGCAGGCACATGGAGAATTGACCTTTCCTAATTCAGCAACGCAGGCTACGCATTACAGCAGCCTGTATTCTGCCAATGAGCTGCTTGCAGAGGTTGCTGAGATGTGTTGTCAGGAATCCGAAGGAAATAAGAAGAAGTATTTATGGAAAAAAACGAAAAGGGAAAAAAAATGTAACAGTCACAGTAAAGTTTCTGCGGAAATCTAATCTGTGGTGGGCTCAGACACTATGAAGGGAAGACTGTTGCGCCGGTGATTAATATTTATACAGAACAGTAGTAAGGTTTGCTGGCAGGTCTCTTTAAACTGACATTTTGGCCTAATGGAATTTTCTGTCGTCCCTCAGCATAAATAAATTAGCCAGATTTGAGATGATGTTAATTTTGGCTGCCAAACAAACTTGCTTTAGACTGACAAGAACAACCTTTCCTTTACTTGGTAATGAGCAAGAGCACTCAGCGCTGACAGGGTTAAGGCTGTTTAATAAATAAAGCCCTGTGCTATTTGCTGTGCTGGATCTGGTTTATACCGACTGACGAAGAAATCCGATCAGGGACGCAAACTCCTAGAAGTGGTTATGGGGCAATATTTCCTCTGTATTCCCTGCAGGAGCATATATTAATTTATAATAAGCCACAGCAGAAGATCAGGACAAAAGATAAACACCTCCTGTCAGTATCGATGTATCGAATATCTCCTTCTCTAGGTCAGATGTCACAGTGAGATAAATTAATTGGACGGAACAATAGACTCATTATTTGTCCTTTACTACTGGGCAGCCACAGATGAAAAGATAACCCCCAATGTTTTCCACTATTTATTATAAAAAATAAATTCAATATAGAAAATGAACTGAAAATACAGTCTCAAAGTCCTACTTATGTGATCCCCGACGATTGGGGATTCACTGGTGTTTTCTGTCAGGTCGTCCCAGCAGCCGGACTGTACGCTCAGGTCCTAGGCTGTGGTTTTCTTAGTCCACCCGAGTGAGTCACTTTCTATACAGGATCCTAAGCGAACAGGTAGGCGGGAGGAGTGGCCTGCCAATAAGCACCTGTTGATCCCGCAAATGGCGGGGACCACGTAAGTAACATTTTGGTACTCGGATGGGCAGCTCCACCTAGGCAATAGCTGTATTTTCTTCTTTTGCATGGAGAATCACTTTAATTTTATTCCCATAGAGTAAATACTTATGACTCCTTTGGATTATATGAATCGTTTCTCCAGAATATCCGGCATTCTTTAAGGTCTTCAGGCTTCTTACCGGCACATAGTCCAGGACTCCCATTAGAGTCTTCATCTATCTTGCTGCTGTTCGTCATCTTCCAACCATAAGCGTCTTTTATAATGATTTGGATCATAATAATACGTCTAGCATTAGATAAAGCTTCAGTCCAGTAATTTGTGCTTTAAGAAGAGGATCCTATGAGATTCGGTGACATCAGAAAAGTTCAAGGTCAACATAATTTCTTTCTTTTTACTATCAGGTTATACAAATATTACATGAGCAGCACAGACACTCGGCAAGTACTGGGTGGGCCGGTGGCCTCTGTGAAGTCATTAGAGCATGAGCCTACTAAAGAAAACCTATTAAAAGAAGCAAGATGGTATAGAAAACATACTTCAATAAAGACTTCCATCTCTGATTTATCACTAAAATCTGGCTCATCTACTTGGGAACTAAATGAGGATCTTCTCCAGACGGACCATAGTTTACAGCCCCAATCAGCCCTCTTACAGGGATCTACGCTGAACGGAAAGTTTTTTAACGTCATGCCATGAGTGGAAACATCTGGGCCTGATACATTTCTTTTCACACTACTAAACGCCAGTATTACAATAGACATTTGCATTTAAAATAGTTCTTTAACTTTGTGTGACCCATCTGCGATTTGGAAAAATACTTTGAGGGGCCCTTTGCCCTTCCTAGCATCCAATCCTCAGCTGCCAATTTTACTGGTTATTTTGTTAGAAGAGATGCGTGATGTAGTTATAAGTAGAAAAATGATCGGATACCCAAACTGTTTTCATTCTCCATACCACACTTGTATTAAATCCTTCCTGTTTGTGTTACTGTGTCGTTTGGGATGGTTAATTGGAAACAACACTGTGTTAGCGACAAGCTGCACAATGCATTTTAAGATGTGCAACGATTGATCTAAAGTTGTTTGAATTCGTGTGGTTGTATATGACAGACGGTGAGAGGAGACATCTGTAGCCTGTTAGACTTCTAGAAAACATGTCAGTATCACGCTGACACTGACCTCCTTATTCTTTAGGTCTGGGGAAAGCTTACACACCAAGTGCACAAAACATTCACTGGCTCTTATAATGGAATATCAATACATTATCGTCCGTTGGATGGCTGGTTGTAGACTAGTGGAGCACAGCATCATATAGAAGGACAAACACAAATTTGACACTTTCACATACCCGGTTGTATAAATATTCTAAAAGTAGATAAAGTCATTTATCAGCTAAATTATCATTCTCTAAACCAGGGTTCTCAAACTCGGCTGGGTAAGTGGGCCACATATAGAAAGAATTAGAAGTTGACGGGCCGCATTTCAACAATCCAGTTTTCCAGTTTAAGTGTCGCTAAAAGCAGTCCGGTGGCTCAGTTGGCAGACACACGAATGTCAAGATTGAGCAGCCCCTTTTAAGAGTGCCACAGAGCCCTCTGTAGATACTGCCACAGAGCCAGTGGCGTAACTACCGCGGTAGCAGCAGTAGCGGCTGCTACGGGGCCCGGGGCTTGAGGGGGCCCGTGCCGCCAGCCGACACGCCCACCCAAATGCCCGGTGGCGCCGCTAGCAGCCGTTATGGCTGCTACAGCGGTAGCGCCGCTACTGTGGGGCCTTACACAGGCCCTCTCATCATGCCTGTAGGTGTCGCTAGCACCGGAGGGGGCCCCAGTGCTAGCGGCAGCCAAATACATGTGTTAGCACTGAATGGCCGGGCATGTTCCGTGCCTGACCATCCAGTGCCTTACAATGACACTGATTGGCTAGCGGCGCGATGACATCATCGCGCCGCTTCCATGCTTGGAAGGTGCTGATTGGAGGGGCAAGTCATTCTGCCCCGCCAATCAGCGTCATTGGAGGACGCTCGTTCAGCTCCTGCAGACATGCTCAGAAGAGAACATGTCTGCATCGCCAGTGAACAGCGTGGGAACGGGATCATGTGAGTATGTCAATTTATTAATTTTTTTCTTCAAAAATGTGAATGGCATTATCTATAATGGGGGGGGGGGGTTGGTCGTCTTTATGTGGGGCATATCATATATAGGGGGGTCTATATGTGGGGCAGTAGCTACAGGGGCGTCTATATGTGGGGGTGTGGGCCACTATATACAGGGGGCTCTATATGTGGGCCATTATATACAGGGGGCTCTATATGTGGGCCATTATATACAGGGGGGTCTATATGTGGGCCACTATATACAGGCGGGGGGTCTATATGTGGGGCACTAGCTACAGGGGAGGTCTGTATGTGGGGATGTGGGCCACTATCTACAGGGGGGTCTATATGTGGGGCAGTATATGTGAGATACTATACAAGGGTGGGCTATATGTAGAGCACTATCTATAGGGGAGCTATTTTTTAGGGTACTTTCTATAGGGGTGGGCTATGTGTGGGACACTATATACAGGGGTGGGATACCTGTGGGGCACTAGCAACAGGGTGGCTATATGTAGTGCACAGTCTACAGGGGGGAGCTATATGTGAGACACTATCTACAGAGGTGGGCTATACGTGGAGCACTAACTATAGGGGAAGCTATATGTAGGGCAGCACGGTGGCTCAGTGGTTAGCGCTATTGCCTTGCAGCTCTGGAGTCCATATGTGGGCACTATCTACAGGGGGCACGGTGTGTGCGTGTGTGTGTGTGTGTGTGTGTGTGTGTGTGAGACAGTTATATTTAGATGTGTTGAGAATTTTAACTTTGTTTATAGGTGCAGAAGTTTTAAAACTGAGAAGCTGAAGACATCTAAACGGAAAACTGCAGAAATGGGTCATGGCCGGGAGAATTCATCATAGATGTCTGAACCGGAGGGAGAAGAAAAGAACTAGAATCTGAGATGTCACCGGTGAGTCACTTAATGTAAATTAATCTGCCTCTAATCAGTATTGTAGTCACTGTATGATCTGCAGCGAGATGATGGGTGGTATGATTTTTTTTTGTGAAACCGCATCTCCCAGCATATCCTTATCATTGTTCCGGCCATGCTGGGAGCTGTAGTTTTACACCGTACAAACCTATACGCAGTGGCGTAACTACCGCTATAGCAGCCGTAGCGACTTCTACGGGGCCTGCAGCATGAGGGGGCCCGTGGCACCCGCCGGCACGGCCCCCTCCCATGGCCGCAGGCTCCGCTAGCAGCCGCTATGGCTGCTACAGCGCGACGCCACTGAAGGGGTTGTTCCTACAAAAGACATGCATCCCCTAACCACAGGATAGGGGATACATGTGTGATCGCTGGGACGCCCAGCGATGAGGAGAACGGGGGACCGAAAGTCCCCCCTAAATTCTCCATGACAAACCTCGGACTTCCGGGGTCTGTGTCGGCAGCTCCGTAGAAATGAATGGAGCGCCGGTCGCGCTTGTGCGCATGCGTGACCAGCGCTCCTTTCATTTTTATTGAACTGCGCAGACGCCAGAAGTCCGAGGTTAGTCATGGAGAACTTCGGGGGACTTTCGGTCCCCCGTTCTCCTTATCAATGCCAGCGATCGCACATGTATCCCCTATCCTGTGGATAGGGGATGCATGTTTTTTGTAGGACAAACTATAGGCCGTTTTTGTTTTTTTGGGGGGGGGCTTATATGGTGTTATCTACAGAGGGGGTCTGTATGGCGTTCTCTACAGAGGGGGCTGTATGGTGTTATCTACAGGGGGTCTGTATGGCGTTATCTACAGGGGGCTGTGTATGGTGCTATCTATAGTGGGGCGCTGTGTGGTGGAATCTATAGGGAGGCACTATCTACAGTGGGGGGGGGGTTGTGTGATACCCAGCAGAGGGGGGGCCCCAGTCAAAAGTTTGCTATGGGGCCCAGTCTTTCCTAGTTACGCCCCTGCACAGAGCCCTCTGTAGATACTGCCACAGAGCCCTCTGTAGAGACTGCCAGCCACAGTGCCCTCTGTAGATACTGCCACAGTGCCCTCTGTAGATACTGCCACAGTGCCCTCTGTAGATACTGCCACAGTGCCCTCTGTAGATACTGCCACAGTGCCCTCTGTAGATACTGCCACAGTGCCCTCTGTAGATACTGCCACAGTGCCCTCTGTAGATACTGCCACAGTGCCCACGGTAGATAATGCCACAATACCCTCTGTAGATAATGCCACACACCCCTAGATAATGCCAGTGTCCTGAGATACTGCCACACACCCACCCATAGATAATGCCACAGTGCCCTCTATAGATGCTACCACAGTGCCATATATGGACAGTGATGTCAGGGGCTTGCCCAGAGCTGGAGTCCCGGAGCAGAGCCGCTTCTAGCACTCTACCTGGGATTCCAGCTGTGCTCCTGACATCACTGTCCAGCTCTTGGGAAGCCTTAGACATCGCTGTCCATATGTGGACAGCAATGTCAGGGGATTCCACAGAGTCCCGGAGCAGAGCCCATACTTGCGCTCTGCCCTGGACTCCCCGCTGGGGAAGACCCTGACAACACTGTCCATATATGGACAGCGATGTCAGGGAATTCCACAGAGTCCCGGAGCAGAGCCGATACTAGCGGCTCTGTGTCCCGCGGGCTGCAGATGACAGCCTCAGGGGCCGCATGCGACCCGCGTGCTTGAGACCCCTGCTCTAAACTATTATAATCTCTACCTCCGTTAATAACACACATGGTCGTCTAGGCACGCATTTTATTTCTTCTGGAGGACACACAAGCAGATACAACACAACTCTAGTGGCGCTAATATCCAGGAACACAAAGGATTGGGATAAAATTCAGACAGTTGGGTCTGTGATCCATTAGGAGGTGTATGGCAGTCCCTTAGATTTATACTATATCCTTTTAAAATTGGTGGGCTGACCACCTTAAAACTGTGCAGGCTACATATAGGTTAGCTAAATGAATGTCTTAATACTCCAATAGTCTCCAGTTTGATGCAATTTTGGAAACTTTCCATTGTTCAGTTTGGTTAGAATTTACCTCTAGATCTGTCCCATTTGCACGGTTTTAGAGGTCAAAGCTCAGAACAAATTATGATGGAAGGTGTCACCAAAACAATCCCGAATAAACAATGTCCACTAATGATTCTTTCATAAAAACGTCAAGCCTGATACATACGCTGCTGAAACCGCGTCGAGTTGTGACATTTTCCCAGCGAGACAAAGTCAACAGTGAGGCATTTTCCAGTTGAAGACAATGGGAGGCTTTTTACAAGTTTTTAATGATGATTCCAACAAAGAAACCGCATAGGAATAAGCATTAAAATTCCACCGTGTCAACACGGACTTAACCTGTATAAAAAAAATGTAGGAGGGGAACGGTATTCTCTAAAATAAGGTAGCTCCAAGAATGGCCTCTTATTTTAAAAGCAAGAGGGCCACAATTAATGCGTATTGCAACCTCAACCCTTGTAGCTCACTATCCTTTTCACAGAGCATCTTCAGAAGTGAATGCAGAGCACTATGTATATTGGGAATGTAAGGCAACAGCGAGATTGATGACACTTCCACTAAATTGCTGTATCAGAGATCTGACCTAGTGAATAAAATGGATGTAATGTTTGAGATTATCCACAAATATTACAGCTGACACCACACCCAATGGTTCATTTGAGGGCTCCAGATGAAGTGTTGGTTAGCCTCATTTACAAACAACCCCTACTTCCGATTTTATTTCCTTTTCACCGCAGCTCATAACATGTGCCTCACTTTCTAATTGCATACTTTGGAATGAATTTGTCTCTACGGGTGGCTCTGCGGTCCCGCACATTTCTCTGTGTGTGAGCGTTGGCGTACTCTGCGCCTCAGGAAGATGAGAGATATAAAGGCTTGTGACATGCACATGGTTACAGCTGATGGTTCTGTGAGGACCTACATGGATGTGGTTTTGGTAAAGTTTAAGAGAAAGCAACAAATCAATATGAACAATAATTTCACACTAAATTCTGTGCAGTAGGAAGTGATCATTTGGATTTCACTGTGTCAGTCCTAACAAACAACAATGCTGCTTCCCTGGTATCACTGGGATTTATAGAGAGGATGCGCTTCTACCTGCAGAGCAGCAGCACATGAGAACACCAACGTACATGATGACGGTCTTCCTTTTGAGATTTACCAAATGGTATTACAAAGAAGCTACATAATAAAGCAGTTGAACAGTAAAAGGTGTAGCGGTGGCCCGCTGTGCCAACTAGCCAATGACAGTAGGCACGTGGAGGCCAATCTAGGGATGAAACATTCACTTGAGATTTAGGGGGGATCCCGGTAAACTTGGTGATAGAAGTAGTCCTTTTTGGTTTTGCCTTCCTTGATGGTTGATTGCTTTGGTGGTTTTGGTTATTTTGTCGCAGCAGGCAGGTTATCCTTGCAGAACGCGTGTTATCTCCCACATTCTCCCCCACTTGTGGTGGCGTGGATTGGGGTTAGAAGCAAACTTAACCTTTTAAATTGAAAAACAGGTGCAGCGCTGATCTGTGCTTACAACATGACAGATTGGGACCCAATTGTGTGGGAAAAAAATAAATATTAATTAAACTAAATACGAGATATCTTGTTAAAATTTAGCCCATGAGAAAATAAATAGCTTTGAGATTTAGATGGGTAAACGGAGTTATAATGTATGGCTGATAATGACTATTCCTCCAGTAATCAGACAATTATATCATTATTTTACCGTGGGCCTGGAGCTTTGCAGATGGAATTTTCTGATCTCTTCTGAAATAACGGATAATGTGTGGCCCCCCTGGGGAGAATAAGGGCCACGTGTGAGGTCCCTAAAATGTATCATTTCCCCCATTCCTACTTTATAACCTGAATCCTGACAAAGTATTAACAGAGGATGAACGAACCTACTGTTCCCTTCCATCGGGGTGATTTATGAATCCTGAAGACCGTGACAACACAAAATTATACCCAGCGGTGCCTGCCGTGGCCACATGTGGTTGAATCTGCAATTTGCACTGTATCCTGATAATAGTTTAGCATTTGTCAAAATTTTTATTGTTTATGAAACATTTGGGAATAACTTTGTTTGAAACATTAATGAACTGTAAGATATATGGCTGCGTGCAATAGGTCTCATTCAGGGAACACAACAGATATACTGCACCCCATCAGCTGTAACAATAGATACGGGGGGGGGCGGAGGCTAAAGGCAAATCACTACAGCAGTTATCACACGCAGATCTGATTCTGACGTTGATATTTTATTACAACCCTTACCAGAACATATTCACACATCTTATGGCTCATTCTTATTTACAGGAAGATTCGTCAGGGCAGTTTGCTCAAATTCTACAGAACTGAAAAATAATTTTATCTTTAAAGAGTTATTTTTCATGCACTCCCTCCAAATCCCCTACTCTCACTGGTCATATGCCCATTTGGGCACCATGATTGGACCATGCCCACACTCCATGGCACTCAGGTACACCAAATCATTTGTGTCATGCACTGCCCCCTCTTCAGCCTGGCCATGTGCAATGATAACAGAGGAAAACCACAGGGAATTTCAATTGGGTGTAAAGAGGAATTTGCAATGATTACATAATATTAAGGAATTGCAATTTAATTAACTTGCATTAAAGTGGACCTGCGCTTTAAACCAAGAAGACGGCTTGACTGTAATGCTGCACTGTAGTGCTGAGATCTGCACACACCTGTCCACTATCATTGCTCATGGGATTGCTTCTGTTTGCTAAACACTGGCCGGGGTATGTGCTGCTGCTGCTGCTGCTACCAGGAAGGCTTAATCATGAATGTGATCCTGGCCAGATTCCCCAAGATAAAAAAAAACCACTCATTCATCACAAGTGGAAACTCGGAAAGTGGTAGCAGAAATGTAAAGTGGCCTGATAATTCTGCGGAAATTGATCTTCCGACTTGGGTGAATTTAAGTCCTGCAGGCAGCAAGTTATTTCATTTCTACGCTGTGCAACGAAGGCCTATGACATATAGCAGAGCCGATTCAGGATGAAGCACAGAATATAGCGGGACAAACATATGGTTATTAGAGCGCAATGTACACGGATAGTAACCTCCAAACTTCTCCAACACTCAGAATGACTCACTGCCGGCGTCTAACCTTATAACAAGAGGAGAAGTAGTAACTCTATCACCTCTTGGCTCAGACATAAAATAACTCAATTGAAGAACAGACTGTGCCTATAAAATGTATGTTCAATGCTAAGTAGTCATTATTATTAGCTGTGCCGTTTGTAGGCTGAAATGACTGCCTAGAAGCCAGTTTCCGCTGATCACCACTTGGCAGACGTCATTATTGTACTTTGTTCGGGTCTGTCATAGAGATGTATGAATGATTTGCCTGCTATTATAATGATTTGTACATCATGCTACATTACTGCATTTTGGTTATTTTAAAACGATATTATTAGGTAAAACTGCTTGCTTTACAACGGCACTTATTTTTGAATGAAAGCAATACAGATCCAATGTTCCGAATACCCCTTAATCTCTTCCAAGAATATCAGCCAGTCTGTAAGGGATATCCAGTCAATGTGATCATCTTCTCATATATCCTAGATACAGGTCAGAAGATTACATTGGTGAGGTCTAAAAAGCTTGGACCACCACTGATTTCCAGAATTAGTGAGCTTTATAGAGATTGTCTAGTTTAAAAAAATATTTTTAAATACCCTTAGGAAAGTTGAGTTAATAAATCTATTTATTGGACTGAACAGAAGCTACGAGTGTCTCTTGCTTTGGAGAACCCAACATGTCCGTGCATTACACAGATCGCCTATTGACTTCAATGGGGACGGAGTAGATCTGAGTTTCTCCTGTGGCAGCGCTAAATTCAAAACTAATGATTGCTTCCTGTGATCAGCCGATCATCATTCTAAGTAAATGGCCATTGATTTCATTTCCTGCCACTATGAAATTATTTGTGCATCCAGTAACTTTGCAGGATATGTACAAGAATAATTGTAGAGTAATAAATTGACGTATGATTTGTAATTAATCTATCGTCCACAAGGGGTTAAAATGATAATTTGTCTTAAATTGATGAAAAAAGGAGCATTCATGATTTGTCCACATTGGCAAAGTCTCCTGTTACTGCTTGGACTAGTGGTGATGAAATGTTATTTTCAATACATGTAGGTGGGCAAATGAAGTATTACACAGATGTGTTTGTTGTAGTGTCTCTCTGCCCCGGCTAATGAAATGTGGTTCTGAGTGGGCGACCCCTTTAATAATTATAGGGGGAAATTGATTAAGACTGACATTTCAAATGCCAGTACACAATTAGTTGGAGTAATATGCGACTAATTTATTAAGAGGCCTAATGACCGGACAGTGCGCCATCCATTCCCTTCCCATTGGAAAAAAAATAAATGCATTCACCTCCACGCACGCTCCCACAACAGTTGTGCTGAGCCCCGTTCCTTGCCCCAACCCCCCCCCCCAATCAGATGAACCCCACCCCTTCCAACAAAAAACACACATACATACACACACACACATACATATATATGGTATAACCTCATTACTCCACACCGGGTCCCTCAAGCTGTCACTGCAGGCTGCATCACATACATCGTTCTACGCTGCACAAAGTCAGTACCTTGTATGAGCTGTGGCCTGCAGTGAGAGCCTGAAGAGCAAGGCAATGAAGTGAGTATACATTAAAAAATATATATATATGATTTTATTGTCTCACAGAGAAGGGGGCAGTCTGATTGGGGGAGAGGGGGCAAGGCACGGGCCTTTACCTTGGCATAGATTTCTGCTAATTTCAGGCATTTCTTTGACAGTATATCTGTTGGGTCCCTCCACCCCCCTTTATTAAGACCAACCAATTTTTTCAAAAAGTGACGTAAAAACAGAATATAGTTAAAAGCATGGAGCTCTGCAAGGATGTGGGAGACTCACTAAATATTAGCACATGTGTACACAACTTTATTATGTGTTTTTTAACACTTTTTACGCTTTCCTAGACAAATATGAAAAGTGTCAAGTGAAAAAGGTGTGGCTAAAAGAAGTTGTAAAATGCACCAATTTATGTACGCCAGCCATGAGGTGGTATAAGGAAGAGAAATGTTACTTAGGCTTCGTTCACATCTGCGTCAGGGCTCTATTGCGACGTTCTGTTGGAGCTTTCCGTCAGAATAAGAGCCCTGACTGACACAAAGGGAAACCATAGGTTTCCGAATACGCTATTGATTCAGGCAAAACGACAAAATCCTTACACAACTGAGACCAACGGAAACCATTGGCACCAGATCCGTCACCATTGAAATCAATGATGATGGAAACCTATGGTTTCCGTTTGTGTCAGTCAGGGTCCCGTTCTGACGGGAAGCTCCGACAGAACGTCAGAACGGGACCTTGTGAACCTAGCGAGTAGCACCAAATATAAAATGCCACATACACCATTTAGATAAATCTAGCACAATTTGCACCACCTCACGTGCATTTTATGACAATACTGATAAAGTCACTAATAACTACTGACTATTAGTGACTCTATTAGTCTACAGACCAATGGCTAGAGATGAAGGGATCCGTAAATAGATCTGAAAACAGTTTTGTGATCGGCCTGCCATCAGTATACAATGTAGGAATAGATTTGCCAAAAATGGGAATTGCATAATATTGATCATAGCGAGGACTCTACACAATGATTTATTCTGTTTTCTGGCTGACCGGAGGATTCATCTGCTGATTATAATGATACATGAGTCACTGATGTGCTGTGTCCCAAAGCACAATACAACGCACAGTCACATAATTAGGGTCAATCTACCATCACACATGTTGGACGGTCTCTGGCTCCGCTGGATTACGTAGCGAGGCTGTAAATTCAAATCTATTTACTTTCGCCTTTGAAGACGCAGAACTGTACATCATTTTACGAGCAGTTTATTTCATGCTGCAGAGCCAAAAAAAAATAGCGATTTGGTTCAGCAGCTCCTGCTCTCTAATCTCCACATCTATTTTTAGCTGTGATAAGCCTCACTAGAGGCGAGAAGTTTTGCTAGGAGACAAAAGTTTTCTCACTCGAATTGAACTCGTTTTTTTCTGTTGTTGTAGACATCATCACTGGACGCCTGGCTCCTACAGCAGACCTGGACTATTCATTATCAGGTAAGGGAGCTGCAATTACTTCATTCCAACCTTCTCTATAAGGAGTTGAACAGATTTTTCAGTGTTTCTGCATTTTCTACTGTCGTGACTGGTAATGAAATTGATTAAACATGCAACGTAATTATAGGAAAGTTTCCATGTTCATGTGGTTCAATCCGAGATTGTCACCACAGCTACAGGCAAAATAAGAACTAAAATAAAAACAAAAGTGAAGTATATTACAAACTCTGGGCTCAGACTACATAAAAAAAAATAGAGCTGACTGCGAATTTATATATATATATACATATACGGGAAGCATTATATACAGTAGTCAGCAGGGAGACACATCAACCACTAAGGCCATAGCCAGTGTAGCAGTCGGGTTCTGTCGTTTGGGAAAGGTTGCTTGTCTTTCTTTAAGGCTTTCTGCACACGTAGCGGTTTTGTTGTTGGCGGAAAAACCACAGCGTAAGACAATTGCAGGCAAGTGGATGAATTTAAAAAAATCTCATCCACAGGCTGCTAAATATTTCCAGCACAGAAATCTGAGCATGCTGCATATATTAAAATTCGCTCATTCTTTTCTGGATGTTCACTACGGATTTCACACTATACATTTTAGAAGGGGTGAAATCTGCATCAAAACCTGCATGTAACATGTGCGGATAATTGGCATGTAACACGCGCAGATTTTGCAGCAGATACGCTGGGGAAAGTCAAGGTTTTCGAATATAAGAAATATACGGACCGAAAATACACCCTTAAAAAAAAACATTTTTAAGTCAATAGTGATGAGGTCTTAATAGAGATATAAGAGATCTTAACTAAATTGGCCTTGGGTACACTGAGGGTACATCCACCAACCAATTTCCTGTGCCGAAATTCCACAGGGTATTACAGTAGAAGCAAAGTGGATGAGATTTGAACAAATCTCACCCACACGCTGCGGAAACAAGACGACAATACGAGAAATGACTTGCAATGCGAATTCTCAATCTGCAGAATGTCAAATTCCGCAGTGTTTACGCCGAGTGTGGACGTAGCCTTAGCACTATTTTTAGGACAGGTAAGCAAGACCACACGCCACCAAATTTACCCACAATACATTTTCTAAACTGCAGCACAATAATCCCTCTGATGACAGCCACGAGAAATTTGACAACACAGGGCTTTATTTTGTGGCATCCATAGGGGTTGTTTCAACTTTCACCCAATAAAAATTTAAAATGGTAGTGGGAGCAGGGAAGAAGAGCCTCCAGGACTAGGAGCCCTTCAAATTTGGTGCTTTGCCAAACTGCTACAGATCCTGAGTTCCAGATATCATTCCTTGATAAATACATTATAGCAAAAAAGAAAAATGACACTAATGGTAAACTGTGCTGTTCGTAGAAATTACGATTTAGAATATCATAGAAAAATGGAGTTACACGGAGGAGGCGTTATCTATGAAACATGCGTATGACATCACTTTGGGATCTCTCTAGGGTTTTCTAAACTACAGTTCCCCAGATGTTGCAAGACTACAACTGCAACAACCTGTGGCTGTCAGGGCATGATGGTAGTTGTAGTTTTGCAGCCGCTGGAGGACACAGGCTCTTGGGTGAGCAGGATAAAGTTATATAATTCATATATAGAAGGAAGCCATGAAGTATCAGGCAAACAAAAGTCATAAATAAAACTCGGAGTTTTAAGCAGATGTCCCAATGTAAGAAGAAAGAAGAATAAAAGGGGTTGGTAATACTGCCCCCTACAGAAGGAGTATGAGGTTTATCTTTAAAAGTATTTAATAATTGAGGGAAGTGTAACAATTAGTGGGAATGATACTGGAAAAAACAAATGTTCTCATTTTACCCCACATGTGAGCTGGTTATCCACACTAGCTCACTTAATACTGGAAGCGCAGCTCCGTCACATGGGTGGTCTCAGAACTGGCAAGACCCTCGCCAGCTTTTTCTCGGAAAATGAAATCACTGAATTTCCCCCTTCTCCTTCGCTGGTATTGTCTCTGGACCCAGATTCCGTGGCGTGGCAAACTCTGTAAATGGATGTTTTTCCTTCTTTTCCGTGGGACATTACAGAATTCAGACCTTATGTCTGGGAACCAAACTTGCTGCTGAATAATAATATGGCTTTTCTCAGACTTGGGACATCCAAAATAAGCCCTTGAAGCTAAAAATTGATTGGTTTTATGTTGCTGATAAATTATTTCCAAGTTAACGGTTATTTATTTCCTAACTGGAGTTTCCACAATTACAAAACTCTTGAAATGATTGAGGAAAAAAGACACAGACAGTTTGCAGACATTAATTGCAGCGCATTACTCCTGAGCAGACCATTTGTAGGAAATGATTCCAATAGATGAAAGTAAATTATTTCTTTACATGTAGTGTATTAAATCTCTCCAGACATACCTATGAAATTAACACAATTCCAGTGACCGCTAACATAAACATCATTAATAAAGTTATATTTCCAGCCCTACACAGTAATAAAGAAAAAAAAAAAAGGAAGGTTTTGCTAATGAACTGCTATTATTGTAAACAGCCTTCCTATCATGCATCATAGAGGAGCGCGATCCTGCTGAGTAAAGAACTTTCTATATGCTGCTAAAAGCCATCAAGAGAAGAAAGTTGTATGTTTTCAAGGCCATTCAGCTATTTTCCACTCAAATTACTATAAGGCTACACGCACACTATGCATATTACATTCAAAGCTGCTGCAAGGTTTTTCCTGCTGCAAATTCACAGCGTAATACTGCACCATATATACAAGACTATAACTACTACAATACTGCCCCCTATATACAAGAATATAACTACTATGCTCCTATATACGAGAATATAACTACTATAATACTGCCCCTATATACAAGAATATAACTACTATGCTCCTATATACGAGAATATAACTACTATAATACTGCCCCCTATATACAAGACTATAACTACTATAATACTGCTCCCTATATACAAGAATATAACTACTATAATACTGCTCCCTATATACAAGAATATAACTACTATAATACTGCCTCCTATATACAAGAATATAACTACTATAATACTTCCCCCTATATACAAGACTATAACTACTATAATACTGCCCCCTATATACAAGAATATAACTACTATAATACTGCTCCTATATACAAGAATATAACTACTATAATACTGCTCCTATATACAAGAATATAACTACTATAATACTGCTCCCTATATACAAGAATATAACTACTATAATACTGCTCCCTATATACAAGAATATAACTACTATAATACTGCTCCTATATACAATAATATAACTACTATAATACTGCCGCTATATGCAAGAATATAACTACTATAATACTGCTCCTATATACAAGAATATAACTACTATAATACTGCCCCTATATACAAGAATATAACTACTATAATACTGCCCCTATATACAAGAATATAACTACTATAATACTGCCCCTATATACAAGAATATAACTACTATAATACTGCCGCTATATGCAAGAATATAACTACTATAATACTGCTCCTATATACAAGAATATAACTACTATAATACTGCCCCCTATATACAAGAATATAACTACTATAATACTGCCCCCTATATACAAGAATATAACTACTATAATACTGCCCCTATATACAGGAATATAACTACTATAATACTACCCCTATATACAATAATATAACTACTATAATACTGCCCCTATATACAAGAATATAACTACTATAATACTGCCTCCTATATACAAGAATATAACTACTATAATACTACTCCTATGTACAAGAATATAACTACTATAATACTGCCCCTATATACAAGAATATAACTACTATAATACTACCTCCTATATACAAGAATATAACTACTATAATACTGCCTCCTATATACAAGAATATAACTACTATAACACTGCCCCTATATACAAGAATATAACTACTATAATACTGCCCCTATATACAGGAATATAACTACTATAATACTACCCCTATATACAATAATATAACTACTATAATACTGCCCCTATATACAAGAATATAACTACTATAATACTACCTCCTATATACAAGAATATAACTACTATAATACTGCCTCCTATATACAAGAATATAACTACTATAATACTGCCCCTATATACAAGAATATAACTAGTATAATACTGCCCCCTATATACAAGAATATAACTACTATAATACTGCCCCCTATATACAAGAATATAACTACTATAATACTGCCCCCTATATACAAGACTATAACTACTATAATACTGCCCCCTATATACAAGAATATAACTACTATAATACTGCTCCTATATACAAGAATATAACTACTATAATACTGCCCCCTATATACAAGAATATAACTACTATGCTCCTATATACGAGAATATAACTACTATAATAGTGCCCCTATATACAAGACTATAACTACTATAATACTGCCCCCTATATACAAGAATATAACTACTATAATACTGCTCCTATATACGAGAATATAACTACTATAATACTGCCCCCTATATACAAGAATATAACTACTATAATACTGCCCCCTATATACAAGAATATAACTACTATTATACTGCCCCTATATACAAGAATATAACTACTATAATACTGCCCCCTATATACAGGTATATAACTACTATAATACTGCCTCCTATATACAAGAATATAACTACTATAATACTCCCCCTATATACAAGAATATAACTACTACAATACTGCTCCCATATACAAGAATATAACTACTATAATACTGCCCCTATATACAAGGATATAACTACTATAATACTGCCCCTATATACAAGAATATAACTACTATAATACTGCCCCCTATATACAAGAATATAACGACTATAATACTGCCCCTATATACAAGAATATAACGACTATAATACTGCTCCTATATAGAAGAATATAACTACTATAATACTACTCCTATATACAAGAATATAACTATTATAATACTGGCTCCTATATACAGGAATATAACTACTATAATACTGCCCCTATATACAAGAATATAACTACTATAATACTGCCCCTATAAACAAGAAAATAACTACTATAATAGTGCCCCTATATACAAGAATATAACTACTATAAGACTGCTCCCTATATACAAGAATATAACTACTATAATACTGCTCCTATATACAAGAATATAACTACTATAATACTGCCCCTATATACAGGAATATAACTACTATAATAGTGCCCCTATATACAAGAATATAACTACTATAAGACTGCTCCCTATATACAAGAATATAACTACTATAATACTGCCTCCTATATACAAGAATATAACTACTATAATACTGCTCCTATATACAAGAATATAACTACTATAATACTGCCCCTATATACAAGAATATAACTACTATAATACTGCTCCTATATACAAGAATATAACTACTATAATACTGCCCCCTATATACAAGAATATAACTACTATAATACAGCCCCCTATATACAAGAATATAACTACTATAATTCTACCCCCTATGTACAAGATACGTGAAAGCGTAGGCCATAGGAGCAACTAGGAACGTGAGCATAGTTTCTTTTTTATTTTAAACGTTTTAGTATAGAGATTTGGTCAAATCTCATTCACTGTGCGGCAACTGTATTTAGCGGCGGATGTTCTCTCTGCAAATCCGGATGAAAATCTTTAGCAAATTCGCTACATGTTAACATAGCCTAAGGGTAATGTATATTCACATGTTATGAAGTGTAGGCGGAAAAACAGCCCACTGGAGGTTTTGATTTTGAACAGTAAAATCAGCAATTTTGTGCTTTTCAGTGCATCTGTTTTTTTCAGCTTCCCATTGATTTCAATAGGAACTGGGAGGCAAAATAATGGCATTAACACTGATTTTGATGCGGACATAGCATCAAGAACATGCATTTGACCAAGTTAAAGATGAGAAACTGACAAAATAATGTACCGAAAATCCAAGGCACCAGTAGCTTACGTGTTCAACACTACATTGGGAGCACAAAAGCAAATAAAAAATGTCAGCGATGTTTCCGTACCTAGGCCTTTCTCAAGCTGTATGAGATACCCAAACCAAAAATAAGCCAGTCCTGATCCCTTCTCCTTATAAATCACAGGCAAACAAAGATAACAAAGTAATAACACAATTATAAGATCACAGTCATATTGGCAACACTACCAATATTGTGTTGTTTCTGAAAAAAATAATAATAATGGCCCGGTTTTGCTACTGGTTGCATAGTACAGAATGTAGTCAGAGTGCTAGGTTCTCACCGCGGGATCAGCACCCAGCTTATCACTGTCAATTAAACAGATAAAATGAATACAGCGTCAGCCGTGGTGTGAAGGTAACAGACCAGGCATTACATACTATGGAGAGGAGATGCTGTTATATGAAATCATATTCTGGGCTCCCAATAAAGCATTGAACACTAGAACTTGCGGTATTTTGGGTTTTCTATTCATTGTATCTGCTGTTGGACATAAGGGGAATCCACCTTTGAAACAAGAACGCTACTACCTGCACAGGTTACCATTTCTGAAAACTGAAAGAGAACCGTCTTGTGTTCCCATGAGATAAAAGGAGAGGTCTGAGTAGACCCTTACATTTTTTCAGGCCTGTCTATGGAATAAATATGCATATGTTTATGGCTGTGAGCGAAAACAAATAAGTACAATAGATTGCTGCAATGTATGCTGCTCTGCAAAGCAAACATACACACACACACAGAAAGTACAAAGTAGTAGTGCTCAGTGGAGAGACTCTAAGGGGGAGTTCACACAGAGTTTTCCGACAAGTTTTTTGACGCGGAAACTGCGCCTTAAAATGCACCAAAAAATGGCTGAAAATGCCTCCCATTGATTTCAATGGGAGGCGGAGGCGTTTTTTTTCCCCACAAGCGGAAAAACCAGCTCGCGGGAAAAAGAAGGGACATTCCCTATCTTCGGGCATTTACGCCTCTGAACTCCCATTGACATCAATGGGAGGCAGAGAAAGCGTATTTTGCGGCGTTTTATGCCGGCGGCGCTCAATGGCGTGCAGGCAGAGGAAAATCTGCCTCAAAATCCCAAACGGAATTTTGAGGCAGATTTTCCTCCTGCAAAATACTCTGTGTGAACCCAGCCTAAGGCTGGGTTCACACACCCTATTTACGGATGTAATTCGGGCGTTTTAACTTCGAATTACGTCCGAAAATACGGCTCCAATGCGCCGGCAAACATCTGCCCATTCATTTTAATGGACTTTACGATGTTCTGTGCCGACGGTCATTCTTTTTACGAACCGCTGTCAAAAGACGGCGCGTAAAAAAGACGCCCGTGTCAAAGAAGTGCCTGTCACTTCTTGGGACGTAATTGGAGCCGTTTTCCATTGGCACCATAGAAAAACAGCTCCAATTACGTCCGTAATGGACGCAGCGAAAAACGCCGGCAACATGCCATTACGTCTGAAATTCCGGAGCTGTTTTCTCCTGAAAACAGCTCCGGAATTTCAGCCGTAACAGAGGCTGCCGTGGGAACATACCCTAACTCTGCATTTCTGTAATAGTCATCAGTCGTCAGATTGTTTTATATTTTTCAAACAAGTGCTATTTTTTTGTATCTGTATCTTTCCCAAGCAACACGTCAGACTATTAGAGAATTGTGGGTATTTATATATTTTTTTTAAAATAAAAAAAATGGCTGGATAACTACAGAGAGGCAGGGGATTAGAAGCAGGTAGAACTAGTAACTGTTCTCTTCAGGTCACAATATGTTAGTCTTATTCTGTCTTAGAAATGGGACCAGTTAGAGATGTTGTTAATGAAGTCTGCCAGGAATACAAGTTGACCTTCTTTGTTCCACTTCCAAGCAGTACAAAACCTGTCGAGCACTTGTGGGAGCGTGGAGTTAAATGCCGCACAAGCAGCTGTCTGGGTTACAGTGTCTGTTCCCTGTTTGATCCCGTCCTGTTTGACACCCACGTGCTGTCACTGCGCTGCTTTATATGCAGATACCGTTAATGAGTGTCAGATCGTCCAGGAGCTGCGGTATGTCCTACAAACACTGTTTCCCCGCAAAGCGTGCCGGACATACTCGCTCTGTGTATCACTGCTTTGGCTACAGTCACTGATGCATTATCCGATGAGTCAAACATTTCAGTCGACAGAGGCAGTTCCCAGTGTCAGCTTAATGGTCTGGAACCAGAGTAGTGAGGCCCGTGGAAAATGGAATATTTTTCAGAGAAAGTCATAGGAATGAGCCTATTTATTTCAGGGGGTTCACTGCAAATTGTGAAGGGATCAGGAATGTAATTGAAACTTAATGAGACTGGATGTTGTGACCAAATCAGAATTGTGGAAAAAAAACACACTTTTATAGGCAGCTACTATTTTAATTTAATGTCTACATAATTGTACAAACATGATCCCCGTCATAATGCGGTTTTCTGAAATAATTTTGCTCAAATTTTAGACGTCATATGTTATGTTCTGCTTTAGCAATGACTCAAAATAAGTGGAAGGGACTATGAATATCTATATGAAACACAGGATGGCTCAAATGATGCACATGGAAATCACTACTTCAAAGATAACAAATACCAATTCTTCCCAGCTTTACTCCCCTTCGTTTTCTGGCCTCTCTGTCTTGTATGCAAACATCGTTATTTACATCCGTGCAGCAAGGCTCCTTTTATACCGTAATGCTATATCGTTTGTTCCTTTCCTTTCACAAGGAGCTATTATTAGTAATGTATGGGGACGAGCGCTCATTACCACGATCGCTCGTCCCCATACATTTCTATCATGTCGGCAGCGCATCTCCCGGTTTACACACCAAGATGTGCTGCCGACAACGATAATATATTTTGCTGCAGAAATAATACAATCAGCCGATGAACGAGCATTTACACAGGGCAATGATCAAATACGCTCGTTATCCCATAACTGACCTGTGTAAAAGGGTCTTAACATTTCAGAAAAAGAACCAACACCTTAGAAGACTGGTGACTATTTGCATACAATGCGTAAAAGTCGAAGGTCCAAACCACAGGAGATTGACTCATGTGGATCATCCAGTATATAAAACTAAAAGTATGTGGATTACTCTTCTCCTTAGTAGGCTTGTACATTTCCGTCACGCACCTTTTGCTTACAGGTGCACCGTCATACAACTGTGCTCTCATCTCTGTTTACTAACTTACTTGTGCTCTTCAATCAGCTAATGACCTGACTCTCATCCTCACAAAATACATCACTCCAGTCTGTAGGACTTCTCCCGTGCTGCACCCATTCTGTGGAATTGTGATCTCTCCTCCTTTTGTGTCTGTTGCTTTGTTTTGATTATTTGTAATTTTACTTGTTAGATACTTCCCCAATTATAAAGCACTATATAGAAGATTATTATTGTGCTGTGGCCCCTTTATTCTCAGAATCGGTGGGGGTTCCAGAGGTTTGACGACTATCAATCATAAAGTAATGGCCTATAATTGGGATATGCCATCACTTTTTAAGATGGGAATAACCCTTGAAGTTGTGTTTTTCTTTTTCTAGTTACTGGGATTTTAATTTAAAAGAACAACAATATGAAAGCCGCCAGAGCTCTATTTTCTTGGTAAAGCTTGCAACTTCAATGCTTGGACATGTTAGAATTGCTCTTGGTGTTTCTCAGTATTTGACAACTATATAACCATTCATCTTCCTCAGTGAAGACTCACATTCCCCCTTCCAGCTATACATAGAAACGTTCTGGGATGCAGGCAGCAGAACTATAAATGTAGATTAAATAAACATTTGTTTAGAGAACAAACTTGGACTTTTCCTTCATAGAAACTTTCCCCAAGATACTTATTACATTATGTAACCAGAAAAAGTTAACTTATTTAGAGTCCATATTAACCAAGCACTTAAAGGTCTCTGAACTTCCCTTCCAATTACAATAAGAGCGACAGGCCACGAAGACAGCTGAACACTAGGTGGCTCTTCCCTCTTCCTTAGTAGGTGTATAACTGAAGGGGTTAACCTGGCATGTGCTTTTTTGGTAGCTTGTAGTCTCCACAGTGGGTGATTTTTACTATTTGCTTTGGAGCTTTCTTAACCTTGTCTGTATTATTTTTCCTGCAGAATAAAAGAATCCTGCGGTTTAGTTGAAAACTTTTCATCTTTGCTCTTTAACCCCTTCCCTCTTTAGCCACTTTTGACCTTCCTGACAGAGCCTCATTTTTCAAATCTGACATGTGTCACTTTATGTGGTAATAACTCCGGAATGCTTTCACCTATCCAAGCGATTCTGAGATTGTTTTCTCGTGACACATTGGACTTTATGTTACTGGCAAAATTTGCTCGATATGTTCAGTATTTAATTGTGAAAAACACCAAAATTTAGCGAAAAATTGCAAAAATTAGCATTTTTCTCAATTTAAATGTATCTGCTTGTAAGACAGGCAGTTATAATACACAAAATTGTTGCTAATTAACATCCCCCATATGTCTACTTTAGATTGGCATCGTTTTTTGAACATCCTTTTATTTTTCTATGACCTCACAAGGCTTAGAACTTTAGCAGCAATTTCTCACATTTTCAAGAAAATTTCAAAAGGCTATTTTTACAGGGGCCAGTTCAGTTGTGAAGTGGTTTTGAGGGCCTTATATATTAGAAACCCCAAAAAAGTCACCCCATTTTAAAAACTTCACCCCTCAAAGTATTCAAAACAGCATTTAGAAAATGTCTTAACCCTTTAAACATTTCACAGGAATTAAAGCAAAGTAGAGGTGAAATTTACAAATTTCATATTTTTCTGCAGAAATACATTTTTAATACAATTTTTTTTATAACACAGAAGGTTTTACCAGAGAAATGCAACTCAATATTTGTTGCCCAGTTTTTGCAGTTTTAGGAAATATCCCACATGTGGCCGTAGCGTGCTACTGGACTGAAACACCGGCCTCAGAAGCAAAGGAGCACCTAGTGGATTTTGGGGCCTTATTTTTGTTAGAATATATTTTAGGCACCATGTCAGGTTTGAAGGGCTCTTGTGGTGCCAAAACAGTCAAAATCCCCCAAAAGTGACCCCATCTGGGAAACTAGACACCTCAAGGAAATTATCTAGGGGTGTAGTGAGCATTTTCACCGCACAGGTTTTTTACAGAAATTATTGGAAGTAGGCCGTGAAAATTAAAATCAACATTTCTTCAAAGAAAATGTAGGTTTAGCGATTTTTTTTCTCATTTCCACAAGGACTAAAGGAGAAAAAGCACCGCAAAATTTGTAAAGCAATTTCTCCCGAGTAAAACAATACCTCACATGTGGTAATAAATGGTTGTTTGGAGACACGGCGTGGCTGAGAAGGGAAAGAGCGCCATTTGGCTTTTGGAGTTCACATTTAGCAGGAATGGTTTGCGGAGGCCATGTCACATTTACAAAGCCCCTGAGGGGACAAAACAGTGAAAACCCCAAACAAGTGACCCCATTTTGGAAACTATAACCCTTGAGGAAATTATCTAGGGGTATAGTGAGCATTTTGACCCCACAGGTTTTTTGCAGAAATTTTTGCAAGTAGGCTGTGAAAATGAAAATCTACATTTTTTCAAATAAAATGTAGGTTTAGCTAATTTTTTTTCATTTCCACAAGGACTAAAGGAGAAAAATCACCATAAAATTTGTAAAGAAATTTCTCCCGAGTAAAACAGTACCCCACATGTGGTAATAAACGGCTGTTTGGACACACGGCGAGGCTGAGAAGGGAAAGAGCGCCATTTGGCTTTTGGAACTCAAATTTAGCAGGAATGGTTTGCGGAGGCCATGTTACATTTACAAAGCCCCTGAGGGGACAAAACAGTGGAAACCCCCCACAAGTGACCCCATTTTGGAAACAACACCCATTGAGGAAATTATCTAGGGGTATAGTGAGCGATTTGACACCACAGTTTTTTTGCAGAAATTATTGGAAGTAGGCCCTGAAAATAATAATCTACATTTTTTCAAAGAAAATGTAGGTTTAGCTAATTTTTTCTCATTTCCAGAAGGACTGAAGGAGAAAAAGCACCACAAAATTTGTAAAGCAATTTCTCCCGAGTAAAACAATACCCCACATGTGGTAATAAACGGCTGTTTGGACACACGGCAGGGCTTAGAAGGGAAAGAGCACTATTTGACTTTTTGAGATCACATTTAGCAGGAATGATTTGCGGAGGCCAGGTCACATTTGCAAAGCCCCTGAGGGGACAAAACAATGAAAACGCCCAAAAAGGGACTCCATTTAGGAAACTACACCTCTTGAAGAATGCATCTAGGGGTGTAGTGAGCATTTTGACCCCACAGATGTTTCATAGAATTTATTAGAATTAGGCAGTGAAAATAAAAACAGTCCTTTTTCTTCAATAAGACGTAGCTTTAGCGCAAATTTTTTCATTTTCTCAACAAATAAAGGAAAAAAAGAACCCAACATTTGTAAAGCTATTTCTCCCGAGTACGGCAATACCCCATATGTGGTCATAAACTGCTGTTTGGGCAAACGGCAGGGCTCAGAAGGGAAGGACCGCCATTTGGAGTGCAGATGTTGCTGGATTGGTTTCTGGGCACCTGTGGGCCCAAAACAGTGGAAACCCCCCAGAAGTGACCCCATTTTGTAAACTACACCCCTCAATGCATTTACCAAGGGGTGTAGTAAGCATTTTAACCCTGCAGGTGTTTTGTAGAAATTAGTGTGCGCTCAATGTTGCAGAGTGAAAATGGGATTTTTTTCCATAGATATGCCAATATGTGGTGCCCGGCTTGTGCCACCATAACAAGACAGCTCTCTAATTATTATGCGGTGTTTCCCGGTTTTAGAAACACCCTACATGTGGCCCTAATCTTTTGTCTGGACATATGACAGGGCTCAGAAGTGAAGAGTACCATGCGGAGTGGAGGCCTAATTTGGCGATTTACAAAGTATTGGTTCACAACTGCAGAGGCTCAGATGTGAAATAATAAAAAGAAACCCCTGATAAGTGACCCCATTATGGAACTGCACCCCTCAAGGCATTTATTAAGGGGTGTAGTGAGCATTTTCACCCCACAGGTCTTTTCCATAAATGAATGCGCTGCGGATGGTGCAAATTAAAAATTTATATTTTTCCCTAGATATGCCATTCAGTGGCAAATATGTCATGCCCAGCTTATGACGCTGGAGACACACACCACAAAAATTGTTAAAAGGGTTCTCACGGGTATGACGGTGCCATATATGTTGAAGGAAACTGCTGTTTGGGCACGCTGTAGGGTTCAGGGCCGAGGGAGCACCATTTGGCTTTTGGAGAGCGGATTTTGCTTGGTACTATATTTGTTTGAGTATTGCTGGTGTTTTATAATGTGGGGGTACATGTAAGCGGGGCGGAGTATATAAGGGGCATAGTCAGGTGGTATAAAAAAATAAAAATAATCCATAGATGTGTGTTACGCTGTGAAGCAATCCTTTCTGCACAGGCCGGTGTCGCACTGATAAATGGTGTCATTTCTTATCCCCCTTTTGGTCCACACTCCGCGCCTTTGTAGTTTGGGGAATTTTGCTGGGAAAGTGTTATCCTGGTATAATACGGGCACCGTCGCTTCCATCGGATATGATTGGGCCCTCCCTTCCTGGTTCCCTAATTTTAGGTCCTTGATAAATCGCCTCTTGAAACAGAAGAAATGTTCTCCTCGGGCACAACTGCATATTTTTTTATTTCCTGACTTATTGGAGCCATAACTAATTTTATTTTTCATAGACGTAGCGGTATGAGGGCTGGTTTGTTGCGGGACGAGCTGTAGTTATTATTGGTACCATTTTGGGGTACATGTGACTTTTTGATCACCTTTTATCCTATTTTTTGGGATGCCAGGTAAACCAAAAAACGCAATTCTGGCACAGCTTTTTTTGGTTTTTTTTTATACAGAGTTCACCACGCATTATAAACTACATGTTACCTTTATTCTGCGGGTCAGTACGATTCCGGCGATACCTCATTTATAGAACTTTTTTATGTTTTACAACTTTTTGCACAATAAAATTACTTTTGTAAAAAGAATGTATTTTTTCTGTCGCCAAGTTGTGAGAACCATAACGTTTTAATTTTTTTGTCGACGGAGTTGTATGAGGGCTTGTTTTTTGCGGGACGAGCTATAGTTTTTATAGGTACCATTTTTGGATACGTGCGACTTTTTGATCACTTTTTATTGTAATATTTGTAGGGCAAAGTGACTAAAAAACAGAAACTCTGGTAACGTTTTTTACGGGTTTTTTTTACGCTGTTCACCGCGTGCAATAAATAATATAATATTTTGATACCTCCGGTCGTTACGGTCGTGGCGATACCAAATACATATGGTTTATTATTATTTTTCAATAATAAAGGACTTGATAAGAGTAAAAGGGGGATTGTGTGTTATTTGATTACTTGAAACTTTTATTGTTTTCAAACTTTTATTTTTTGCACTTTTTTTTACACTTTTTTATACTTTTTTTACACTTTTTCTCAAGTCCCACTAGGGGACTTGAAGGTCCAACGGTCAGATTTTTTTTTTTCTAATACATTGCACTACCTATGTAGTGCAATGTATTAGATCTGTCAGTCATTCACTGACAGCAAGCCGTTTAGGCTTCGCCTCCCGGCGGGGCCTAAATCGGCTTCCGTAATGGCAGAGCAGGAGACCATTGTGTCTCCTGTTGCCATAACAGCAGTCGCCAGTCCCGATTGCCTGTCAGGGCTGGCGATCTGCTTGTAACCGCTACGATGCAGCAATCGCTTTCGATTGCTGCATCGAAGGGGTTAATGGCAGGGATCGGAGCTAGCTCCGGTTCCTGCCGTTACAGGTGGATGTCAGCTGTACAGTACAGCTGACTTCCACCGCTGATGACGCCGGATCAGCTCCTGACCCGGCGCCATCTTGCCGGCAGCTACGGAAGCCGATCAGGCTCCGCCGCCGGGCGGATCTTGACCGGCTTCGGTGCTAGGCAGACCGGGAGGCCAGTATTAGGCCTCCGGTTGCCATTGCAGCCACCGGAACCCCGGCAATTTCATTACTGGGGTTCCGATGAGCTGCAAACACCTTAAGTGCAGCGATCGCGTTTGAGCGCTGCACTTAAGGGGTTAATGGCGGGGATCGAAGCTAATTTCGGTCCCCGCCGTTACAGTCGGATGTCAGCTGTAAGATACAGCTGAGATCCGGTGATGATGGGACCGGCTCAGCTTCTGAGCCGGTGCCAAACGTTTGACGTACATGTACGGCAAGATGCGGGAAGTCAGTACTTTCCATGACGTACATGTACGTCAAATGTCGGGAAGGGGTTAAGGGTTGGGGGTTCACAATTTCCTGCCATGATTTTGTCTTCTGACAGCAACATTAAACATTAAACAACCAGCTTTGGAGTAAAAACCACTGATTAATTCAGGCTACCTCCAACACAAATGAACCATACGAGCAGTGACATCACAATGTCTGTATAATATCTGACATCTGACATCACGAGCAGTGACATCACAATGTCTGTATAATATCTGACATCATTACTGCCATGAAATATAGCAAATCGAAGACAGACACAAGCCTCAAACTACATTGTTAGGCCTCATGCACACGACCGTGTTTTTGCGGCCGCAATTCCCCCGAAAATCCACGGGAGAATTGCGGCCCCATTCTTTTCTATGGGGCCGTGCACACGACCGTAGATTTTGCGGTCCGTGCACGGCCCGGGAGCCCGGACCGCAGAAAGAACGGGAATGTCTTATTACGGCCCGGTTCTGCGGTCCGGGCTCATTGAAAACAATGGCCGCGGCCATGTGCATGTGCGGGCGGCCTGCGGCTGACAGTCCGCTGACAGTCCGCAGCCGGCCGACCCGAAAATCACGGCCGTGCACACGGCTACGGTCGTGTGCATGAGGCCTTATTGTTTTACAATACATTTCCTCAGGGTAACAATCACATCACCAGAATATTTTCTTGTTGTATCTGCCTGATGTAAATGATGAGCAAAGGTTATGAAAAAGGCATGAACTTTGGAACACTATAGCACCAGACACCAACTATTATGGGTTGGTCTGAAGTCCACTATAAAGCCACTGACTGCCAGGCTGAGAGTACATGGATACCCATGGGATTTATTTTTCTATTTGTCGGTCATTTAATTGTACAGAAGTTCCCTAACAATTAGCAAAACTTTTTTAATTGTGGCTGCTTGACAGACATGATTAGCTTACCATACATATCTGGTATTGCCTATGTCTTTATAGGTCCCTTTGTTATTTACTTTTATACACTATGTTGTACCATATGCAGTTTAGGGCTTGTTCACATTAGCGTTCGGTTTACGTTAATAATGTGTTCTGTCAAATTTTTCCGTCAGAGTAACCCATCAACTAAAAGGCAAACGGAAACCATAGTTTCTGTTTGCAATACCGTTGATTTCAACGGCGCTATTGATTCCGTCAAACAAAAACGGAAACCTTACAGAACGGAGACAAACAGAAACCATTAGCAGCAGAAGCATTACCATTGAAATCAATGGTATTGCAAACAGAAGCTATGGTTTCCATATGCCTTTCCGTTGATGGCTTCCTCCGACAGAAAGGTCTGATGGAATCCATAAACGGAAACCGAACGCTGATGTGAACACACCCTAAGTCATAACTGGCCTTCCTGCACAGCCACACTGCTCAGGGACTTCGGCCCTGGGGAGGACCCTGACGTCACTGCCCATATATGGACAGTGACATCAGGATCGTCCCCAGGGCCGGAGTCCAAGGGCAGAGCTTCAGGAAACGCTCTGTTTGGGACCCGGGCCCTGGGAAAGTTCCTGGAGTAACTGTCCATATATAAATAGTGATTTCAAGAGTTTCTTTAGGGCCAAAGTCCCCAGGCGACATATGCCATACAGAGGGATACGTTGTAGCCTACCATCTGAGGTATCTGTTGGGAGTCCTCCTGTCGTGTTCGACAAAAGGCCAAAACGCAATGTGGATAGGGCCTTAAAGGCTATGTAAATCTTTGCACACTTTTTTTTATATTTATAAAACAACGTATTATGGGATTGTAAACAATTTTTGACTTTTTGAGATACAGCTTTTATTTATCCTGTATACATAGAAGCTGTATCTTGTTCTCAAAGCCGAATCTGTCAGGTCAGCGGGACTGACAGCTTCTGTGACAGCGGGTCCTGTGGGTCTCTGATCTACCGGTTATTAATTACATCTAAGTTCATGTACTTAGATGTGATTGATAACAAGTGACATTCAGGACCCTCAGTCACTGAAGCCGTCAGTCCCGCCGACCTGATGGATTCGGCTTTGAGCGCTTGATACAGCTTCTCTGTATGCAGGATACAAGCTGTATCTCAAAAAATAAAAAAAACATTTTTAATAAAAAAACAATTCAAAAGTTGTTTAAAATCCCATAACACAAAAAAAGAAAAAATGACTGCAAAGGTTTCCATAGACTTTAATACAACCTTACAGGAAATGTTGCCTAGTTTCTACATACTTCACTATTGTGTAAGATTCCACTGTTCCTTTTCTTTAACCCGTAATCCTGTTCTTGTATATTGATGTTTAATAGCCTTACAGTCTAAATATATGAGGCATGGACTAATCCAAATAAATATGTGCAAGGGACAGGAATATGGACTAATGAGGGACAGACAACACTTGAGTATACAGATATTGTACAGGAAATTCTTTACAAACATCTTTATGAAGCATATTGATTACTTCATCCAACACTTCAGAGAATATAAAGTGACATACCGTAGTTATTATTTGTGCGTGTATGTGGCCGATGTGTTTTCTATTATACATTATAGATGTGCATGTGTACCTATGACTTTTATGAGTTGTATAGTTTTATATAAGTATTACAGCTGTTTATAGTAGTATAAGTTTAAGAGTCAATAATACGTTCTAGAGAGAGTGCTCAGGATGCCTGTATAATGTCTTCGTACAACTCAAGTAGATTAGTCTTTTGAAACACGGCATCGAACCTGTCAGAAAAAAATACTACCTAGAATGCCGGCAGTGCATTAACTCAATGATGACCTCTTATAAGTCTGTGGTCTTTACTTCATTGTCAAATGGAATGGACAATTTTATTACATGCAGAGTAATAGCGATGAGCTTAGTGAAGAGGTCACGGTTCATATTTCAGTGTCCACTTTTATAGCTTTATAATAAATGTCTCAAAAACCTCTTCTCTGGGCTCAAAGTGATTTTATGGACTGAAATTGAAGGTCGAGGTCAAAAGGACTAATTATTTACCCTCTTATGTCTAACCATATTAAATCATAATCTTAGTCTGCTTGACTTCTATGTTCTGTGCATATGATAAATACTAAATTAAAGCATACCGCCCCCCGGGCATGGGGGGGGGGGGAGTGGAGCCTCAGTGCTCTAAGATATTCATGTATTTTGAGGAGTCTTTAAAGCTCAGCCATTTGTGCTAAAGACCTCTACATCCGAAGTCCCAAACAGGATCTTCCTTATCCAATGACGGTTATCCTCCCCAGAGCTGTGGTGAGGGATGGCAAACACCTGACCACCCACTCAATTCACTAGACTTTGCTAAATAACAGGCACTAGCAGCGTCTATGGGGAGCATGTTTACTTCCCATTGTGTCCAAGGGGGAGATCGTAGAGTAAAGTTATGGCATCTTCTACTGCCATGACATTCCCTGTGCGGTTCTAGCCAAATAAAATGTCAAGACCAAAGAATAAAACATTTTAATATTTTGGCTTCCCTTTCTCTGCTAAAATATTGTATTAAAAGCTCATGCATACAGCAATGTCATAGTTAAAAATGTACATTACATATCTAATACTGATCCTAAGTTACATACTGTATTATACTCCAGAGCTGCACTCACTATTCTGCTGGTGGAATCACTGTGTACATACATTACATTACTTACCCTGTACTGATCCTGAGTTATACACTGTATTATACTCCAGAGCTGCACTCACTATTCTGCTGGTGGAATCACTGTGTATATACATTACATTACTTATCCTGTACTGATCCTGAGTTACATCCTGTATTATACTCCAGAGCTGCACTCACTATTCTGCTGGTGGAATCACTGTGTACATACATTACATTACTTCTCCTGTACTGATCCTGCGTTATATCCTGTATTATACTCCAGAGCTGCACTCACTATTCTGCTAGTGGAGTCACTGTGTACATACATTACATTACTTAGCCTGTACTAATCCTGAGTTACATCCTGTATTATACTACAGAGCTGCACTCACTGTTCTGCTGGTGGAGTCACTGTGTACATATAGTACATTACTTATCCTGTACTGATCCTGAGTTACATCCTGTATTATACTCCAGAGCTGTACTCACTATTCTGCTGGTGGGGTCACTGTGCACATACATTACTTATCCTGTACTGATTCTGAGTTATATCCTGTATCATACTCCAGAGCTGTACCCCAGAGCTGCACTCGCTATTCTGCTGGTGGAGTCACTGTGTACATACACTACTTTACTTATCCTGTACTGATCCTGAGTTACAGCCTGTATTATACTCCAGAGCTGCACTCATTATTCCACTGGCAGAGTGACTGTGTACATACATTACATATCTTGATCCTGAGTTACAGCCTTTATTGTACTCTATAGCTGTAATCACAACTCTGCTGTTTATCATTAGAAACAGTCAGCAAGCTAGTCACTGGCAGCTCCCTAACCGCTTCACTGAAATATTTTAATGTAGAGAGGATAATTAATTTTTTCCTAGATAATATGACTACACTGTGTCTGACATAAAAACTATACCTTCCAGAATGCAAATCGCCAGAGCAAGCTCTATGCATATGCTGAATAAGCAGGGAAGGCTGGAAGATTTCAGCTGTGACGCTTTTAGGATTGTGACTGCAGCTCTCAAGTATATTACAGGGCTATAACTCAGAATGTGTATGAGATCAGTAATGTAACGTATTTATATCTTTTTAAATTAATTTTTTATGTAAATTGTTCAATGGTGTAAGGTTAGATTTATTCATATGAAATAATATTGATATCCTTACATTATAGGGTTTTCACTACATATTTCATGTAGAAGGACAATTTTTCTTCTTGACCTGCTAATACAGTGAATACAGACATGAAACTGACTCATGTAAATGAGTTCTGGGGCTCTTGCTATAACTGCGTGGTATTAGGGTAACACCACCACCAGAAACATGATTTTTTTTTTTGTGAAGTTCATTCTGCAGGTTGCAGAATACATTTATCTACTTTAGGTAGCATACCATAATTATATTGTTCCTGCATTGAAAGTCAGCCCGCCACCCTCCCCTAATTCTGGAATCCATGCTTTGATGAAACGTGATCCTTTGTTTGGCATTGTCATACTTGTGAAATGACATGAGTTTTTCTTCTGTTTTAATTAGTTTAATTGCCTCTCGCAATTGTGGGGAACTTCAAAGCGCTTGTAATTTCAAGTTGTTTATCATAAATTAAGTTAAAATAAAGTGTTGTCGCTGAATGAACAATAATGAAGATGTGGAGCCTCTGATTAAATACATTGGTACATAATTGATATTTCCCTACAGAAGTATTTGATGGGAAGGAAACGGCATTCTTCTAGAGGCTATGCTGCAATAATAAACGCTCTGTGGCTGAGCGGGTTTTAATTTTCGAGTTTTCTGTACCAAACCAATGCCAACCGGCTTCTGAAGTTATCTCAATGCTACTGTGAGTACGAGGAATATTTGTATATATAAAAAAAAGTATTTAATGAAGGACACAAAAAAAGGTTTGTGTAGATGACAGAAGAGATGAAAGTGCACAAACTGTGGGAAAGACTTTTTCACTTTGTTTCGATAGAATCCGCACAGAAAGTTTGCCATAACAATTTGCGAGCGTTATAGTCCAATGTACAGTGCTTTTGGCCTGAGGCACGAGCAAGTTGTGCCCTTGAGCGCTTTCTAAAAAATAAGTCCTTGAAGCAAACTGCAGCGTTGGTCTCCTCAAGTTATCCAACGTTGATCCGCAGTAGCAAGTTCCGCCTTTTAATTACTATCCCAAATCCAAGACAGGTCACTATTTCAATGAACAGTCACAAGCAATCGCTGTGTTGACTGTAGCTAGCATCCATTCTAACCGAGACCCACATTCACTGTAAGTCACAGGCTCATTGGTTGAGAACGCATAGATCTTACTCTGCAGGTTATTACAATGTAGTCGGCGATTTGTCCACAGCCCTAGATTCCAATCTATTCAAATAAATCTGTCATGTAGATTTTTAGAAACCATTAACATTATATCCTGCTTGCTCACCAGCTCCCTGGGTGCTCTATAGAATAGGAACATATGGTTATTCGATCCATGGCCAGTCTGCAGTCAGGAATGACAGAAACCACGAGGCCAATCCTGAGGTTGGAAGCGCCGTCAGGTTATAATTACAGTTAATTCCTGGACTTCGATTGTCTCTGGTGGATTTAAAGTGTTAGTTTGAAACGCAGAGATCCTGAGCTAGAAACAAACTGATCCAGCAACAAGAGGAATAATCTCTGCACGTTCAACAGTTTTGTAATTTGATTCTTGACAAAAATACGTTCTGATTACTGCAATGTAACCATCTGCCACATAAGACTCTTAATATCATTGCTGAATTTACGTATGCCCAGCTCATACAGTGCAGGTTTGGCTACATGTTTTTCCCCTAGTGGATCCCACATGGATAAGAAGGAATTGTTTTTTTTTTCTGCTTCCACTAAAACTGTACTGAGAGGACCTGTCCTTATACAGTGTAAGTTATATTCACACGACAGTGAACAATAATGGCCATTAAAAACTGATCAGCGGTTATTTGTCAGGGTTTTTATTTTTTTGTCCCAACCCCCTGAAAACACCCCAGTGCCCATGTAGATAGTGCTGTGATGCCCCTGTAGATAGTGACACAGTGCCCACTGTAGATAATGCACACATATAGTGCCACAGTGTCCAGTGTCACCATGCCCACATAGTGCCACAATGCCCATGTAGATAGTGCCACACGGTGCCCATGTAGATAGCACCAGTGTCCCCTGTAGAGTGCCCATATAGTGCCATAGTGCCCATGTGGATAGTACCACCCCCCCCCGTAGATCGCACCACACCCCATCCTGTAGATAGCGCTACACCTGACCCCCCATAGATAGCGTCCCCAGCCAGCGATTTGCTCCTCTCTGGGAAATCCGCTCCAGCAGGAGTCCCCTGACATCACAGTCCAAAGATGGAGAAAGACGTTAGGGGCTTTGATATGCTGGAATCCCGAGCCAGAGGCTTGCCGACGCTCTGGTCGGGAAATCGGCTCCTGGAGGAGCCTTTGATGTCACTGTCCATATATGGGTCGTTTAAAAAATGGCAGTGTGAATATACCCATAGAACTTCATTGTTCTGAGAGCAGAAGTGTGTCGGTCATTAAAACAATACCCTCACACGGCCATTTTTGACTGTCGTGTGAATGTGGCCTAAAATTATTACAAAGTGAAGTTCAGGAAATTTCATGATTTGCTGCTCCCCCTCAGGTCCTGAAGTGGCTAAATGAAAACTGGGCTCCTATAAGATACCACCCTCCCAGGTGAAACTAAGGTGCAAGAGAAGGTGCACATTGTATGCAAATGTCACCCGTCATCACTTAGGGTATGTTCAAATGCTGCAAATTTGCTGCCGAAATGTATGCAATTATCCCATGCATCTGAACGGGGCCTGTAGAAATCCATGTACATGTATGGAATTGATCTTCAGTTGCAGAAATTTTAGCAACAAATCTGCCACTTGTGAACTTAGTGAGAACCCTAGAAAAAAACTGAATATAAAGCAAGTATTTTCTTTGTGATGTTGGAGTAATGTTGTTTTCTTTATGTATTGCATTCCCAACGCTCATGTGTTTCAATTCAACAGACGGTTTCTATGTTTTCATATGAGAAGTTGCTCATTCTTAGGGTACAGAGTGAATACAGTCAAAGACTGATTTTCTTCACATTTACTTTTTCTGCTTAGTTTATATATTCACGCAAGCTATTTGCATGATTGATTAACATTTGCGTTATCCGTCATCGTAGATCATTACATCTCGTGCACTCATTACACCCTGCAAAACAAAAAGTGAATGCATTCAGTAATTTCAGCAAACCAATAGCAAGTTAACGATCGTCTGGAACCAGATTTAAGGACATAGGGAATCAGTAAATGTAGCTGAACGCATTAGTCAGTCTAAGTAAGCCCTAACAGTTATTTATTGTGAAAGGCCTGATGTGGAATATCAGTCACATTACCCGCATCAATGTCATACCTCACATTCTTCAAAGCACAAGCCTCAATAAAATGTAATGTTTAGCGTCTTGGAGAAGTGAATCCATTAAACAAGCTGACGTAATTTTTTCGAAGAAAAGGCCTGAACTAGGTGACTTTGAATTGAGGTCCATCCAAGCCTGCAGATAAGTAAGGCCCCGTGCACACAAACGTGCTTTTGTGGCCGCAATTCCCCCGAAAATCCACGGGAGAATTGTGGCCCCATTAATTTCTATGGGCCCATGCACACGACCGTGGTTTGCACGGTCAGTGCATTGCCCAGGTGCCTGGACCGCAGAAAGAACGGACATGTCTTATTACGGCCGTGTTCTGCGGTCCAGGCTCATAGAAAAAAATGGACGTGGCCATGTGCACGGCCCGCGATTTGCGGGCGACTCGCGGGTGACACTCCGCAGCCGGCCGACCCGAAAATCACAGCCGTGCAGATGGCTACGGTCGTGTGCATGAGGCCTAACAAGTTGAGCCAAATTTCAGGCCTCATGCACATGACTGTAAGGCTATGTTCACACGGAGTATTTTGGGGGAGGAATATCTGCCTCAAAGTTCCAAACGGAATTTTGAGGCAGATATTCCTCCCCCAAAATACTCCGTGTGAACAGCAATTATCGCGCCGTTTTTCGCCCGCGGCCATAAAACACGCTTTCTCCTGCCTCCCATTGAAGTCAATGGGAGGTCGGAGGCGGAAGCGCCCGAAGATAGGGCATGTCGCTTCTTTTTCCCGCGAGGCAGTTTTACTGCTCGCGGGAAAAAGACGCCGACGCCTCCCATTGAAATCAATGGGAGGCGTTCTCGGGCCGTTTCTGCCGAGTTTTGCGACGCGGCTTCCGCGTCAAAAAACTTGGCAAAAGACCCCGTGTGAACATAGCCTTAGGGTTTTTACTGTCCGCAAATACAGATGCATATCCATAGCAGTCCGCAATTGCGGAAGCGCCCTTAAACTTCTATGGGCAAGTCCGTGCCACAATTGCGGACAAGAATAGGACATGTTGTATATTTTGCATATAATTTCTACGGCCCGGGCACACATCCGTAAATGTACGGAAAGGTGTCCGTGGACTATAGAAATGAATGGTTCTGCAATTTCATCAGTTATTATCTGATCCGTATTTACTGATGAAAACTACGGTCGTATGAATGAGGCCTTACACACAGTTTTTCAATGAATGTTTACATGACAGATTCTGGAGATCACAGCAGCCTACCCTGCGTCTATAGTACAGGAGAAAGCGTTAGCTTTGGTAAGGTATTTTGATGCTGGCTATTCAATCCTTATCACAATGCTGCAACTTTTGTTTTTTCAGATACTTTAAATACTCGTAGAACGATCTGATTTACGTGTATCAGACGGGCAATAACAGAACAATTTTGAATCGATGGAGGGGAGAGGATTTTCTATTATCATTTTTTAAAACCACCTTTATTGCATGTAAAATTAGATTTCTCTACAGACATCTCTGGTTGAATTAGACATCAAATCACCAAAACTAAAGCATGTCATAGTTTATGTAAAACGTATATACTGTTTTATGCCTAATGCAGGGCCTGGGGGCGGTGAATGACGAATCGCTTTTACATTCTTTGAATCCCTGTGACATGCTCCTCCCCCACGGCCAACCATGCCTGTAATCACGGGCCGTGTGCAGGGAGCCTTAATGTGTACTAGTGTACCTGCCTCTCGTAATTCAGATCCATGGATATATTGTAAAACAGTAAGCTAAAGCAAGGCTTGTGTAAGCCAACACAGGACGCCCATCCGTTTCACCCACATATAAAGGAAAATCAAACCCCAACATGATTTGCCATACTAAGCAGAAAGCATCATCATCCTTCCAAGCATTTAACAGGAGGAGGCCCCTCGACTGTGTTTTCTATGGCCAATACAGAATGTAAAATAATAAATAGAATATAAGTTGGATGCATGAAGACACCAGAATGAATTTTATGCGCACTCCCCCTGTGTATACAAAGATATGAAGTGGCCTAATGCCCGAAACTTTGTTTTTTGTTCTCAAATAATGCCCAAACCTATGTGAATTTAAAAACAAAAGAATGCCAAAAACATTCCCATTTAGAGAGTTTCTTAGAATTAATTATCTAGGTATCTCCCAGGGCTTTAAGCAAAATCAGCAAGAGTACTGGCTGCTATGGAGCCCCGCAGTACATGGCCTTGTATAGTTTCCTTACTCCTGCATACAATTGATTTAACCTCTCCGAGAAGAAAAATAAGGAGATATTTTATTAGCTCCTGAAAGGACGTATTGGTTCAAAAAATAAATAAAAAGAGACTGATCTGGACAAGACGACTGGAGGAAGACGCAGTAATCTAATAAGGAATAAAGAAAGAAAACGAAAAATCGCTGAGTCAAGTTATAGACCGCAATGTATCTATTCTGCTCAGAAACATCAGTATAATATGAAATCCCCTATAAAACATGGCTTCATAGCCCTTCCACGAAATGTTAGGTAAAGCGCTAAAACCAATGAAATCAGAGTCAAACAATGGTAAATCAATAACTGCCAATAAATACACCTTGTCCAGATATAAACATTGAATTTCCACCACAGCGAGCATTACTTTAAAGGGTGTGTACAGTTTTACAACCAATTTTGCATTCACAATCTTCATTAACGAAACGTATGTGTCTTCATGGTGACAGAATACAAATAAATCCACCTTACAAATGCATTTTATTGATGCAATGGAGCCAAAGGTGTATATACTCTTTATGTTTAAACACCCCTTCCCCCAGGATATCCTAAAATCCAACAGTCCCCAACCTTTTTTTAACCAAGAACCAGTTTCATGCAAGACAAGTTTTCCCCGGACCGGGGGTGGAGTTGGGGTGTGTGTTTTGGGGTCTGGGGTCACTTCACACGTTGCGTAAATACTGCAGATTTTCCGCAACGGAATTAGTTGGGAGAAAATCCGCAGCAGATTACAGTATCAGCAAAGGGGATGAGATAGAGCAAATCTCATTCACACGCTGCGTAAATAGCGAGCGGAAAAAACGCTCAGAAATTGACATGCGGTGCAGAGTTTTTCTCAGCAGCATGTTGTATTTGGATAAACGCTGCCTATTTGTTGCGGGTTTTCCCGATTGAATTGAGGTAAAACCCGCAACAAATAGTAGTTGTTGGATTTTTTTTGCATTTATATAAAAAACGCAATTCATAAAAAAAATAATCTTATACTTACTGAGAAGTCTGTTTCTTCCTCCAGGCCGGCCTCCTGGGATGATGATTCATCCCATGTGACCGCTGCAGCCAATCACAGTCTGCAGCAGTCTCTTGGGATAAAACGTCATCCCGGGGGGGCGGCCTGCTAGCAGGCAGGCTGAATGATCAGCAGTTTTCCGCAGTGGACATTCTGGGTGAAAAACTGCACCACAATTTGGTGCAGTTTTTTGTCCAGAATTCCCTACGACCACCAGGGCTTATAGCAAATACTGCGGCTCGGTACCAAATGATCCACGGCCCAGTATTGGTCCACGGCCCAGTGGTTGGGGATCACTGCTCTAATGGACACCAATATTTCATGACACGGATCAGATAGCAGAAGTTGCACTATATAGTAACGTAAAGCAAAAACAATGGGCCTCCTCTACTGCCAGTCGTCATAGAGTTAACACCAGCCGGTGTCTAATTTGGCTTTGAATAGTGAAATATATAGATATATATATATATACACACACACATATATAATTATATATATGAATAAAGCTCATTGTCTGCAGCTAACAGAGGTGACCTGTTGAGTTATGTTCATGAAGCTGGAGACAAGGAACAGCATGCTGAGAAATAACCACATAGTGAACTCGGCAAATATATTTTCATCTATTTTTAGGAGGGCAAGGGTCAAGTTTCCAACCAAAAAGCACTTGTCTCCTGAACAGTACGCATGTTCTAGTCTAAACGCTTAAAAATGCACCCAGCAGCTTATGTTACAGTAAAAACTGAGACTTGGTTTCCGACCATTAATTATAAGGGTGATACAAGGTCCAGTCAGTGCGCAGCCACACATCTGGAGGAGTTTGTTATTGGTAAACAGCGCACGTCTGCCGAGGAGGAGGCGATTGAAGGTCTGGCCAACTGATCATCATTCTGGCATTAAATGGAAGCATGACGTTAATTTGGACAGCACATTCGCTTAACATAATGTGAACGGGGATAAAAACCGTTGTTTACAATAAATAATCTGACTAATAGTCGATCTTCTCCGAAAATAGAAGACTCGAATCTGTCCAGGAGTCACAGGATTAATCCTCTCCTATAAACCAAGTTTATGGAGCGTGGACTGAGTTTTCATGTGGTAATGATATATAAAATGGAAAGCTAATGGCTTCATCATACCTTTCTTTGTTCTCCACAAGCCAAGTAAACAAATAGCCGCTTCTCCAAGACTATATTCCAAGAAACATTGAGCCTGGAGCAATGGATGTTTCTGATAATTATATGGAGGGGTTTCCATAAAATAAAGCTTATGGGGGGGGAAAAAAAGCCACGTCTGCACTAACAAATCTACGCAAAGGCAACACGTTACACTCCAGGCGGTGACAAACGACTTCATAATGTTAAAGGACACATGTAATAGTAATAGTTATGTAATAGTTATGCGTTTTATAGCTCCCGGATCTAGAATCAATTACGAGTTCATAGACTAGGAAGGTCTAAAAGGGGAACGATGTAGGCTCTGTATACTCTGCTCCATGACACTATATCTTAAGAGTATGTCCAGAAGAATGTCAATTACCACAACATACTCTGCAGGAACCGAACAAGCAGGGGATACTGGAAAATTTGTAATACAGCTAGCTACGGGTTACAACTTATCATGAAGAGTCAATATTATTTATATTTAAGGGTGGGCATTTCTATGTACATATATACAACCCGTGAGCTCTGTGATTCTTGAAAGGAATTACAGCTACAGAAGAAGCAGGCCGATATGCTAACTTTCAGCACGTGAACAGTCAATTCTATATCAAAATGACATAAATCATCATTCTTTATGTATTAGTGCAAGTTATAAAAAATAAATCAATGTGTTTAGAGATCTGAATGGCACATACTAGAGTGGAAACCTGCCATGTTGTTGTAAAATTGTATGTAATACAGGAGCAGCCAACAGGACCTGTCGTTCTCCATGCCACTGTCCATGGTACTGATAGGGCTGATAAGAAATGTGATATCCTGCCATTACTATGAGGACCGTAGTGCACAAAACACACGGCCATCACCCCTCAGGTACATGATCTACATTGTGAAAGACCATATCTATATATAAGACAGACAATGGGAGAATCACGCAACATTATACTCACATTATTCTGGTTGCTTTCTTTGAAATGATCGCCATTACGGTGTTACAATTAATACAAGTTTAAGGATCAACGGAAAATAATTGTACACGTCCATAAAAATCAATGATAACAGAAATATTACGTTTCCTTACTCTGCAACAGGTTCTTTATTACTATAATATCTGCAGCTGAGATGTAAATGTATGTATTGTAGTGTAGAGCAAAGTAGGATAAGATTCATGCGGGGTTAAAGATATATTTTAATTGTTGATGCCATGCTGCACTGCTCCGTAAAATGACCTGGATCTGGAGGGATTATGGATAGATTCTTCCAGCGGTGACTACTGTGAGTTTTATTAGAACAAATCATATTCCACCGCTTTCACAGAGATGTAACCCAATATTGTCTTTCTTATACTTTATTCTTCTTGTACTACATTTCTTTCTTTATTTCCAGTAGAGAACCTCTTGTAAATCAATGTACACTATGTGGAGAAAAGTATATGCCCCCTCCCTCTTAATCATTGTATTCCGGTGTTTTCTTCAATCCCATCCCCCAGGTGTATAACATCCGGCACTCGCGCTGCAGTCACTTTAGACATTAGTGATAAAACGGGTCGTTGTAAAGAGATCACCGACTTCCGGCGCGGTCCTGTAATAGGACACCATCGCTGTAACAAGTCAGTTCTGGAAATTTCTTCCCTCCTAGATATTTTACCATCACCTGTGAGTGATATTATTGTAAAGTGGAAGGAACCGCAGCAACTCAGCCACGAAGTGCAAACCACGTAAAGTTACAGAGCGAGTGCTGAGATAATAGAAAAGTCGCCAACGCTCCACTGACTCCATAACTGCAGAGTACAGACCACCTCTGGTATTAACATCTGCACAAAAACTGTGCCCGGGAGCTTCATGGCATGGGGGCTGAGCAGCTGCATGCCAGCCTTACATCACCAAGCACAATGCCAAGCATCGGATGGAGGGGTGTAAAGCCGCCGCCACTGGACTCTGGAGCAGCGTGTTCTGTGGAGTGACGCTTCTCTATCTGACGTCTGATGAGTCTGGGTTTTCTTGAATGCCAGGAGAACGTCACCTGTCTGACTGCGTTGTGCCCGCTGTAAAGCATGGTGGAGGAGGATAATGCTATAGGGTTGTTTTCAAGAGTCACCCATTAGTTCCAGTGAAGGAAAATATTAATGTTTCAGCACACAAGACATTGTGGACAATTGTAGCTTCCAACTTTGTGGGAACAGTTTGAGATTCGGTCCTCAAACTGTGTCCCAGTGTATAAAGCAAGGTTCATAAAAGACATGGTTGGTTGGGGGAGTTTGGGGTGGAAGAACTTGACTGGCCGCACAGAGTCCTGACCTCAACCAAATTCAAAACCTTTGGGATGAACTAGAATGGAGAATGTGAGCCAGGCCCTCTCGTCCAACATTAGTGTCTGACTTCAGATGAATGGGCAAAAATTCTGACAGACCCCAAAATCTTGTAGAAAGCCCCTAGAAGAGTGGAAGCTGTTTTATTGCAAAGAGGGATCAACTCCGTATTAATGTCTATGGATTTAGAACGGGACGTCATAGATGTTCCTATAGGTGGAATGTGGAGGTTCCCAACACTTTTTCCCCCCTCCAATACTTTCGTCCATATAGTTTATGTGCATAGTAACTCAGAATTTTAAATAGTTTTCTTAAGTGAAATGTTGTAAAATTCTCTGGCAAAACTTTAAATTCATCTCTTCATTAACCTTCATCGTGACGTCATTGCCGTCTCACATTCTTTTATAAATGTTTATAACCAAGCGATATAAACTATAGTCTGATGGTTTTCGTGTATTGCCTTCATGGTCGCAGACATATCTGAAGTATCACTCGCTTTAGGTAACCGGGTTTGGCATCTGATTCCTTAGCACACAGAGTATTCCACAGCGACCTTTGCAGCAGGGCAACACATTCAGCAAGAGGTGGGCACAAGCAAAAAGATCTTTAAGAATGTCTCGTTCATCCTAAAATATTTCCCTGTAGCTTTTGGCAAGCTGGAATAGCCCAACACAACTGCGCGTCTTTATAAACACTAATAAAAAACAGTTGAAAAAGCCAACTGGCATCCTCCACCCGTCCAGAGAGTCTACAATCTGCGGCCTGATGCCTCATTTATCACCAGGAATTAATAAAATCTGCTACAAAAAAAAAAAAAGCCAGAGAGAGAGAGAGACTTATTTAGAAGGAAACCAACACGTGTCCAAAATAAATCTTAGGTGACAAACGTAGCTTATGAGCTACTTGAGAGGTTGCTGCACATACAGCAGCCATAGACATGTGCTCGGTATATAAACACACTGTGTGCCAGGATGCCAACGTGCCAAAGCCATATCCCATTACATATTTTGCATCTACAGTTAAACTGTGTGTAGTGAAGCTGTCACAACTCTGAATGTGTAGATGAAACACTCTGCTCAGTACACTGAGGCTCACAAACATTCCACCTCGGAACATTTAACACTTTTTTAAAGCCTAATGTGACATTTTAAATACCTTACTGTGCCTGCTCGCCATTGTTTCATGTTAGTTTATTTAACCTTCGGCAGGAAACAGGTAGCGCTCTATTTACCAAAAAAACTGCAAAAACTTACTGACAGCATGGCGGGTGCCGGAGAGTCCAGCATTATTATAGCATCCTTCTTTAGGACTATTTAACTTGGGTGTGACCGAAACTTGCATGGTTTTTAAAAATACATTTAGATAAGCAATAGTTGAAGCATATGGATTGACAGAAGCCTATTTTGATTACAGCAGTTAGGCCATATTCACACAGGGCAGATACGCGGCGTAAAAGCACGCAGTGTATCCGCTATGTGCGCCGCAGGGAATCCCGGGCGAAAAAGCACACCAAACTGTGGTGCAGTTTTTCATCTGGAATGTCCGCTGCGGGAAACTGTTGCATTAACCAGCCTGCTAGCAGGCCGGCCTCCTGGGATGACCTTTCATCCATGTGACCGCCGTTAAAGCATGTAATTGGCTACAGCGGCGGTCACACGCGATGAAACGTCATCCCAGGAGGCCGGCTTGGAGGAAGGAACACAGACTCCTAGGTAAGTATAGTGGTTTTTTTTATTCAGAGTTGAGTTTTTTGCGGCAGAATATGAAGAGGTGCTGACTGATGGTAAACAACCCCTTTATTCATGTGGCCGTGAAGACCCCCTCAAATTTATCAGTCACAAATGGAGCCAGGGTGCAATTGCCATAAAAATGTTTGCTTTCTGCAACGTATTCTGTAGCACAAACATCGGTGGAGTATAAACAGTAATAACTATAAATAATTTTTCTTCTAAGATCCAAAAGGACTCAGTGGGGCAAGTACAGTAGTCTTTAATTTACTAACCGCGTCTGATTTTGGGCCTGTGACAACTGGTTCAAACACATTGAGATCTTCTGAGACTGAAACTCCATCGTTGGCTGTACCAGATGTCATGCCCGCCCCTGCTGATGTAGTAATAAATTCACTGTAGGGATAGTAATAATCACACGAGCAGATTGACTGCAGTAGTTGTGTGTCCAGGACAGCTGTAATTTATATAGATTGCTGGAATGTCAACACTTTAATATGACACAGAGGCCAATGTCTTTCTGATATATTGTGCAGACATTTCTGAATGTGTTCTGACATAAGTGTCAATTCCATGGTTTTATAAGTGAACATTGGACGTTTATTGAATTACACTTTTTATTTTTCTAGTAGAAAAGCATTCCTCACTTTTTTAGTTAAGGTACTTCAACATATATGTTCACACAGAGTTTTTTGACGCGGAAACCGCGCCACAAAACTCGTCAAAAACGGCCCGAAAATGCCTCCCATTGATTTCAATGGGAGGCGGAGGCGTATTTTTCCCCCGAGCGGTAAAACCGTCTCGTGGGAGAAAGAAGGGACATGCCCTATCTTCGGGCGTTTACGCCTCTGACCTCCCATTGACATCAATAAGAGGCAGAGAAAGCGTATTTCGCGTTGCGCTCAATGGCCGCGGGCGAAAATAGCAGCGAAAAACGCAGCGAAAATCGACGTGCAGGGAGGGGAAAATCTGTCTCAAACTTCCAAACTGAATTTTGAGGCAGAATTTCCGCCTGCAAAAAACTCTGTGTGAACCCAGCCTTTAGGCTATGTTCACACGGAGTATTTTGGGGGAGGAATATCTGCCTCAAAGCTCCAAACGGAATTTTGAGGCAGATATTCCTCCCCCAAAATACTCCGTGTGAATAGCAATTATCGCGCCGTTTTTCGCCCGCGGCCATTGAGCGCCGCGGGCAGAAAACACGCTTTCTCCTGCCTCCCATTGAAGTCAATGGGAGGTCGGAGGCGGAAGCGCCCGAAGATAGGGCATGTCGCTTCTTTTTCCCGCGAGGCAGTTTTACTGCTCGCGGGAAAAAGACGCCGACGCCTCCCATTGAAATCAATGGGAGGCGTTCTCGGGCCGTTTCTGCCGAGTTTTGCGACGCGGTTTCCGCGTCAAAAAACTCGGCAAAAGACCCCGTGTGAACATAGCCTTATGTTTTCATCAATATTTTCCAGGGTTTTAGTGTGTGATTGTTGATTTTTCAGTATTATCTATTTGAACCCCTTTCGGGATAGTGTCTGTACTACATAATACTTTGTTTAATATAATGTTAGCTCAGAACATTTTCTTTGTTTTTTATTGTTATTAAGTATGGAATGTTTTGACATAATTCAACAATAATAAAAAATCATATTCCAAAAAAAAGAAGAAAAAGGTACTTTTAACATTTATGTAAGCAAATGAATCCACACAGAAAATATATAACAAAGTACGATACACTATAAAAAATCTAAAGTGCTGATAAACATTAGATCCGAGATCCACCAACAATCAAATGAAGAAGAACTCATTCCAAACAAGGGTTTCTTTACAGTCTAAGTTTAACTTCACAATCGAATTTCTCTTCATTGTCCCAATGCCTCTAAAATAAAAAATGAAGTAACTTTGAAATTTGTCCACTATGTTACTACAGCTCCTATGCAGAATGTGTGTGCGCATGGTAACAGGCAACTAACAAACCCTATGCAGACATACTCCCGAATGTATGTTCCACGCCCCGAATGTTTGTTTGTTAGCCTGAAGACAGAAAAACATGGGTACAATGCAAACAACTAATTCAGTTTAGGGCACAACTATCAGTGCTACGGTAGGACATTGAGCACCATCAGGTTTTACCTCATTTTCATTCCTCCAATTAAGCATGGCGTGTGGTTGTTCTCTAGACTCTTTATTGTCCTTAGAGCTAGTTCACACAGAGTATTTTGGCGCTGTTTTTAATGTGGAAACTGCGTCGTAAACAGTGCCAATAACTATCGTAATTGATTTCAATGGGAGGCAGAGGCATTTTTTTCCCGCAAGCGGTAAAAACCGCTCGCTAACAGAAGAAGCGTGATGCCCTTTCTTTGGCCGTTTCCGTCTCTGACCACCCATCGACATCAATAGGAGGCAGAGAAAGAGATTTTTGCGGCATTTTATGCCCGTGGCGCTCAATGGCCATGGCCGAAAAATGGTGCATAAAAAAAACCTCTGCAAAAGACGCGGAAAACATAGTGCAGGCAGGTCAAAATCTGCCTCAAAATTCCTTTGTATGAACAGGGCCTTAGCATCAGGAATGCATCCGGTGAACTCACTAACACAATAACCTTCTGTATTTGCTCAGTAAGAGCCAATAGCACTGTGCCCAACTCTACCTATTTCTACAACCTAAAACTTCTGGACTATTATTAACACTGTCGCATTCCCCATTAGTTATGAGCAAGGGTACCACATCAGCTGGACTATTACGCACGCGCACACACACACAGACACACACACACACACAAACACACACACACACAGACACACACACAGACACACCTCCTGATGCCGTCTTTTCTTGGCCTGCTGCTTTTCTCCACAAATGACATACAGCTGCGGCAGATCACATGATTCGCAAACGTTAGATTACTACATTTCCATCCCCAGTCAGCAGCCATCCGTCTCTATGGTTTTCCAAAGGGAATTAACATTTGCTGCAGATTAAGTGAAGTGAATGCGTCTTAAATGCTCCTCTTGTTGTGATGGTTCAGAGACCCTTCTTTAGTCTGGGTCCCATATGCGCTGAGCTCTCTACATCACCTCCCCATGTGCTGCGCGCATCGCGTCTACATATAAGCACAGCTCTCGCTTCATAGTGATGGCTGAACCCAGAGGTGCAGGATATAACATCATTCCGACACCCAGCAGAAAGCAGAGTATTCTCCACAGAGACCCAGCTACATAAACAGAGGAGAAGAAGAGGACACACAGGTGCAGTCCTCGGAGCTGCCAGAGACCTCACAGTAACTGTCTGGACCATGACGATTACACTAATAACTGGGGCTATTCTATTGTGTGCCTCATTATAAAGGGATTGTGCTGGACTCTGACAGTCGGTAGATCGCTGTATGTAAATGCACCAGGTTACGTCTCAGTTGTGAATTCAGAATTATATGAAGGATGTATGTCAATGGTAGAGAGGAGAAACAAAGGGTCTACTGACCGCTTATTGAGGCCACAGTTGCCAATCCAATTTGTTGTTTTTTTTGCATCTTGTCTCGAAAACACACGGGATAGAAGATTTTATTGAAGAGTAGGGTTCCCAACCCTTGTCTTCTAGATCAGTAGTTCCCAAACTTAATGAGGCCAGGTCTCACTTTTGGCTGAGACTTGAACCCCCACTATTGTACTTAGCCCGATTTCATCTGAAATATGTCGACATAATTCATAGTTAGATGCCGGTACTTAACTCCATTCGAAAAAAGTCCAGGCAACATCGAAAACAAAGACAATTGTGAGGGAGGGGGATAGGACAGGTTCATGGTATCCGGCTGCTGTGCGTCATCGAGGCCCAACTATGGCTGCTGATGGTGGGTCATGTGACCTCACCTGTCCATCAGTGGCGTAGCTAGGGGTTTAGCACAGGGGGGGGGGGGATGAAACACCATGGGCCCCACACAGTATAATGCCCGTATAGCTGTCCCACACAGGAAAATGCCCCTATAGCTGGCATACACAGTATAATGGCACCATAGATGCCCCCACAAGGTATAATGCCCCATAGCTGCCCCCACATTGTATAATGCCTCCATAGCTGCCCCCACACAGTATAATACCCCTATAGTGCCTTCCTACAGTTTAATGCCCCCATAGCTGCCACTACACAGTATAATAACCCCTTAATGCCCCCACACAATATAATGCCCCTATAGCTGCCCCCACACAATACCCCTATAGCTGCCCCCAGAGTATAATGTGCCTATATGATCCCCCTATAGTGCCTCTCTACACAGTATAATGCCTATAAAGCTGCCCCCACACAGTATAATGCCCGCAACACAGTATAATGGCCCCCTTAGCGCCCCCACACAGTGTAATGCCCCCATAGCTGCACCCACAGGATAACCCCCTATAGCTGCCACCACACAGTATAATGCCCCTATAGCTGCTCCACACACAGTTTAATGCCACCATACAGTATAATACCCCTATAGTTGCCTCCACACAGTATAATGCCCCTATAGCTGCCCCCATAATAGGATAATGCTCCTATAGCTGCCCTCCCCACAATATAATGCTCCGCATAACTGCCACCACACAGTAAAGTGCCCCACAGCTTCCTCCATGCAGTATAATGACCCATAGCTGCCTCCACACAACCCCAATAGTGCCTAATAAAAGTAATAAAATACACACTCACCTATGCTCGTTCCCACGACGGGTGGAGGAGATCCTTCTGCTCCTCCGGTCTGTGCAGTGTGTGGCTCAGCGCTGACAGGCGCGATGACGTCACTACATCGCGCCTGTCTGCACCGAGCCGCTCACGGCATAGTGAAAGCTGAAGCAAAGAGCCATCAGCTCCTTGCTCCAGCACTGAATTCAACTGTATCTGCGTCCTGAGGACATCATCGAGCGGCTCCCGACCCCCGGTGGTCTTCACACGACCCCCAGGGGGTCTCAACACACAGTTTGGGAAGCAATGTTCTAGATCAACACATTAGTCTATGACGCACTGTATTATAATCTATGATAGTTCTCATTATTTCTTTATAAATCATTTGAGAACATCTATATCTAGTTTTGTTGTCTTGAAACAAACATACATTTATTAATTTTTTTCATACATGTTTTAATATATTGGCCTTCATAACGAAACTTGAATTACTTATTTGGGAATTTAGAGTGGGAGCAAACGCACTACATTATGTCTTTCCCAGAAACACCTGGCACACATACAGCCTAAATTTACAAGTGTCCGTAGACAAGTGCCTGCTATATCTGGAGGAAACTCAGCGTTAGACGTATACACATACGCAGGAGATTTGTTGCCTTCTAAATCACAGTTTTATTCCAGAGTGTCACTGGTAAAAATTATTAGAACAGAAAAATATTTTAAGTGCCAACCAAAGCTGTAAATCCTGCGTAGTGCAATAGACCTCCGTATATAGACCGTACCATAAACGTAAATAGGCTGTGATGACTTTCATGTTTTCCGAAATTTTATGCAAAGAAAAAAAAATTACAAATTTGCACATTCAAAATCAATAGTGTTTGCGCTCACATTCATACCGGTGAATACAGATGTTAGAAGAAGGAGAAACCTTTTTTACACTCAAGAAGTCTCTACAATGCAGGATTTCCTTCACACACAGATTTATTCCGGCGCTTTAAACTGCATGACAAAATACATGCTAAAAAGCCAACAATTTGTAAAATGTAAAAGCGTTTTTAGAGCCATTTTTGGCGGAGTTTTTTTAATTTATTATCATTTTGTACATGCTTTTTTTTCTGGCGTTTTTGAAGTCCTATAGAGAAGCCTATGGGAAAAATACCTGAATAAATGCCATACCCAGAGCACGCTGCTTTTGGAAAAAAACACACCACAAAACATCAAATTTCCTTTAAAAACGCCACAAACAAATATGCAGTGTATTTAATGTTTTTAATAATTGACTATAGACCTTTAATATAACATCTGGCTGCACCAAAAAAAAATAATAAAAAAAAATACAACAATATGAAAAAAAAGACGCAACAAAAAACACATTAAAATGCAGCACAATGCGTTGTGTGAATCAAGTCCTAACACTGTACCCATCACCTATGCAGGAAAAATACCCAACTGACCAGGAATTAGTGGAATATCTCATGCATCTCACTGCTTCCTATTAAATTGTTTTGTCAATCTTAGAAAATGGCCGTATCGCTGGAAAATCTGTTATAGAACAGTAATAACATGGTGAAATCTCACAGCGAACCGTGTTATCTATTTTAGATGGTCTTGGTATGAAAGAATCTCAGTTGTGTCCTCTGCAGGGTTAGTTAATGTTGCTCTTCAAAGAGTAAAATTAAACAAATAAACGTATAACGGAGGATATGACGTTCTTTCCTTTTTATCATTAAGGGCGTTTTCTTCAATTCGCCTCTTGCTCAATGTATAGAGTTTTACAAGGGCATTATTCCCCCATACATATTAATGGCATGTAATTGTGTATGAACTACATAGCGTTTTTATCATAATGGAACCCATGTGATCAAACAGGAACAGGAAATGTCTCAAAGCCTTCATAGCACTAACCTCAAGAGCCACAAAAAAAGAACACAACAAAAAAACTAAATCTGAAAAAAAGACTATCCAGTACACTGAAAACTGGAGAATCTCGTCCATGGGGAGGGGGAAGACGCGATTAGTGACAGCTGATTAGTATGAAAGTGATTGGATGTGGCTCTGACAGGTCAATCATAGGTGTTTTTACTAAATTAATCCCCTCATCTTTTCCGGCTGTGTACATTTATATCAACTTTTTAGGCCAGGGCTACGCCTAGGCTTTTTAGTGCTACTGATTGATTTTAAAGAGTAACTAAACTTTCAAAATCTTATGACATGTTATAGTGAAGTCAGAAGTTTTGATTGGTGGGGGTCCGTGCATTGGGACCCCACCGATTGCTAAAACGAAAGCGGCAGAAGTGCTTGGGTGAGCGCCGAGCTACTTAGTTTCTGGTCGGCTTTTCTCGGAAAGCCGAGCAGTTGGTATACGGGCTCATAGACTTTCTATTTAGCCCGTACACCAATTGCTCAGCTCTCAGAGAAAAGCAAACCAGAAACCAAGCGGCTCAGTGCTCAACCGAACGCTTCTGCTGCTTCATTTTAGCCATCGGTGGGGATCATAACGTCTGACACGGCACTGTGACATATCAGAAGTTTTCTAAAAGTTTAGTTACCCTTTAACTTTAGACTTACAGCTGCAGTCCAAATGAATACATTGAGTTGTATGTAATCTTGTGGACTGCAGCTGTTACTCAAGTGATGAAAACAATCAGTAGCACTACAAAAAGTCAAAGTGCAGCCTGGCTTTGAGGCCCTTTTACATGGGCCAATGATCAGGCAAACTAGCGTTCATATGAATGCCCGTTCCCGATCATTGTTCTCTGTAAACCGGGAAAGCATCAGCCGATGAGCGGGGAAAAACTCATTCATCGGCTGATCTCATCTTTTATGTAGATAAAAAAAATATCGGCAGTAGGGAGATGTGCTGCCGACATGATGCAAAAGCATGGGGACGAGCGATTTCATTGCTCCATTTAAAGGGAGCAATGAGCGCAGACCAACAAGATGTATTGTCAATCGGCGCTCCTTTTAAAAGTGATAAACAAGGGTGATACCTAGAGTCTGGTTCGATGCCACACTTTACTGCCCTAAGGTACCAGTTAAGTAGGTCATTTAAAAGTCCCAGTGGAAGACACAAAAGGAAGCCAGGATGATAAAATCATGCAATTGAGAGGGGTTTTTTACAGACAAGAGGTTACCCGGCCAGCGAGGGTGTCATTATTACTACAATATAGCTTCAATATTCCGCTCTCACGACTAAGGCTGCACAAGTATGGAGGTTAAGGGACAGTGTCTGACAGACAGATGGTGTTTAAAAGGCATGACCTGCAGTAAAAGCAGAATAGGATATTGCAGCTTGGAGACTTCCTCTTCCCATGGAATGACAAGGACTTTTCTCTCCAGCTTACAACCAAAGAATGATAAATCGCATTCAGATGTCCAACACCGGGAGGAAGAGGGGCATAATGCCTTTCCCACCTGGACAGATAGAGGGCAGATCATTGTCCAGTCATTACAGAATTGCTGCTTTGCTATTAAGTGGAAATGTTATAATTACTTCAATAACTTCAATGATTTGTATGGGACATAATAAGGCTAGGTTCACACTGTTGACTACAAACGTCTGTACAATAAACACAGGTGCTGTACAGCTCCTAAGGATAAGGTTAGGTTCACACCATGTTTCTGCATCCAGCTGAAACGTCCTGTTTTTAGGTTTCAAGTTTGAAAAAAAAAGAGGATGTAACACGATGCCTGTTCTGTTGCCATTGACTTCTATTGTACAAAAAAACAGGTTCAGTCTGGGTCCTGCTCTTCAACAGGCCAGAAAGTAGAAGCCTGCATCATTTTTGTGTCCAGTCGCACCTTGTTTTAAAGGTAAATATGGCTAAAAGATAAAAAAGTATCTTTCAACGGGATGGAAAATCGTGGTGTGAACCTAGTGTATTGGGGAGATCAGAGGCTAAAAATCTTTCCTGTTGTAAATGTAAATTATTACAAGAGACCCAAGGAGAGAGGAGTTCCCCTCTACATGTACAGCTTTATAGCCAATAAATTAACAAACAACTATACATATAATATTGGCTATGAGAGATCTAAAGCTGTGCATTGTTTATATTGTTTATAGGAGAGTTTGATAATTGTTCAGGAGAACTTTTCCTTCTGGCCAGAGGATTATTTTATCGATATATTGCACTATGTAGCGCTCTCAGTATCGCTTCTTATTCTAAAGAGGAAATGTTTTATGCAGTTTGTTGTTTGCTAAAAATTCTAAAAAGTCTCTACATTTCTAAATTTTCTTTCTTTCTTTGACACGAAGACAAAACTGTAAAATACACTTATTATAAACCGGCTGATGCAAATACAGTAGCTATTTCCACTATTCAATCTGCCAATGCCCCATGCGAAAGTGAAGTAAATTCCATACAGTCAATAACATAATTATAAAGGAATAACACACATGTTTCTGATTTCCAAAAGGGAATCTGGCAATTTAAGAGATAGATTGTTTAGAGAAAATTTCACTATTGATTAGGTTTTCTTGGAGAAATTTTATAGTCCACATCAACATACTGCGACTCGTCAAATGAATGTACCATCTGTTATCAATATCGCCGAGAAGTATAAAGAAAGCAGAGGCCTGTAGTGACATTCTGATTACTTTAACCATATACTTGAAAAAAGTACAAATGTACAATGTTACTGTTGTTATTACACGAGGAACGCCAATGTCTAACTTAATAATATCATTAGACTGCACTGGAATATATTAAAATATAATCCCCTGAGACTACAGGTAGTCAAAATGTGGGTCTCCTGCTGTCCTGAGACGAGACTCTAAGAACCTCAGATGGATCTAGCATTTTCAGAAGGGCAGGAAAGTTGTGGGTTAGACCAGAGATTTGGGAGAGGAGTTTAGATTGGATCTTCTGGTCAGATTATTTAAAAAAAATATATATCCTTCCTTATTTTTACTTACAGTTATAACATATTCTAATGCTGTTGTGCACAATATAGCTGCCAACAACTGTTGACCGTGACCCTATAAATATGTAGTGGATTAGCAGAGCATGCAAGTCATTTAAAATAGGGAGCACGAAAGCCGCTGCCCCTCCAGATACCTCTGCCCCTCCAGACACCTCTGCCCCTCCAGACACCTCTGCCCCTCCAGACACCTCTGCCCCTCCAGATACCTCTGCCCCTCCAGACACCTCTGCCCCTCCAGACACCTCTGCCCCTCCAGACACCTCTGCCCCTCCAGACACCTCTGGTAGTGCGCACCTCTATGTTGATGGACAGTCAGGTTGACCTGATACACATTAAATGAGTGGTTTATTCAGCCAGGTGATCCAGGCAGGTTCAGATAATATTTGCCCTATGTGTCTGGTGAGCTTTGAATGTTGTCACTACAATGTAAGAAAAGGCCTCATTATCGCCAAAGGCAATATGATTTAAAAGTCAGGAGGAACATTCCCAGCGGCTTTCCCTTCTACGGATTAGTAAACTACAGACTCCATGACAAAATGTAGACTTTATCCCCTTCCCAGACTACAGACTGCTACAAATTACATGCTTTAGTCTTCCGACGGATACTTGGAGAATGAAGTTCCCTCAGCAGCCTCGTAGTGTTAGGCTGGATTCACACGAGCACGTTACGTCCGTAAAGGATGGAACGTATTTCGGCCGCAAGTCCCGGACCGAACACACTGCAGGGAGCCGGGCTCCTAGCATTATAGTTATGTACGACGCTAGGAGTCCCTGCCTCGATGCGGGACAACTGTCCCGTACTGTAATCATGTTTTCAGTACGGGACAAGAGTTCCACGGAGAGGCAGGGACTCCTAGCATCGTACATAACTATGATGCTAGGAGCCCGGCTCCCTGCATTGTGTCCGGTCTGGGATTTGCGTTCAAAATACGTTCCATCCTTTACGGACCGAACATGCTCATGTGAATCCAGCCTAATTGTACTGGTATTAATCATTCACTAATATAGTCCGCTACCATAATAAAGGTGAGCTAAAAGAGGTGAACGGTGGCCATACAGATAAAGATTATTCAAACATTATGGCCCACAATTACCAGTGTATTTGCACCTTTTTTTTTCTTTGGGTGCATTTTAGTCCAATCGTGTCTAATCTGCTGTGCCACATATTTATTAACTATTTGCCCACAATTTCAGCCACTTGTACCATACACGTCAATTTATAAAAGAGGTCTTCTCGCGTTAGTAGACACTGCAGTTATCGGCCTCACGGTGGTTGAGAGTTATGACATCACGTAGTGTCCACTGCTGTCTCCACTACGTTCTGCAGACCAGCTATTTTCTGCCTTCACCCTATGAGGCTGATTTACTGTGGTCTAACCATTCACGGGTAATAAAAACAGCACAAGGGGAGAAAGAACATAATGTGTCATGTCTTCTCAGCACGCAGGTTATGTGGCATTTTAGCTTTAAGATATTTTCGGTAAATTTTGAATCCCAGTATCTGTCAGCGTTACTTAGTGTTTTTTCATCTTTATAAAAATTGAAATACGGTAAAATGTAAATGTGAGTTATATAATAGCCATTAGTGTTCGCAATTTCACAAATAACAAAACCATAATAACCGGTTACTTGGAAGGGGGGTCCCGGGGTTGACGTAAATCGTCATATTAAGGTGACAGCTGCTTCGCACTCCCTGGTGCCGCTAGCACACAAATTTGGGTTTTTTTCAGCTCACAAATTGGGTACTACACTAGTATAACAGGGAGGGTGGTGTAGCATGAACTGTACCCCTGATAAGATGCATGTGATAGAATGCCTGGTTTTACTTTCATTTATACACCTACATTTTTCTTTTTAGTTAAGTGCTGGGAAAGGTTAATCGCTAGCGTGGAATGCGACTGGGATGCCACCATCACTTTTCTAGACATAACTTCATTTCAGGGTATACCAAGGGGGGACATAAAGGAGAGGAAGATTGGGTATTACTACTTCCATTCCACACAGAGAAGACATGAGTTAGTGATGCTACACAATGCATGGAGGGCATGGTAAAGGGATTATAAATCCCAGCGGAGAGGATGTCATAATGCAGCATCACCGATTATAGACCTTGTGGGTGAGTTAACCACAAAGAGTATTTCTGGAACTTGCGAGCTGCAAATAACTCTTAAGTACAGAGGTTTAGTCTTTTGAGCACTGCCACTATTTTCCTTGCCCCTCACAGATGAACGCCAAGCAGTCAACCTATGCCCAAAATTAATGGAGTCAGCCAAGCTGATGGTAAGAATCACTCGGGTTCATTTACAATTAACAGTCAGTCAACGCAGTAAACACATGCAATGGTCTAAATAAATGCTGAGAATGGAGCTGGCGTACTCTCTTGGTCTCAGCCATACTAACTCATGATGACTTAACATGTGTTCTGTTAAATTTGGCAGATTATCTACAGCCAACCAAACATCCCCAAGGCTGAACACCCACGGCTGGTGTTTTCTTAGAGTAGTACCCGGGCCAGAGGTTGTAGAAGGAGGGGGATAACTGTAAATAAACAGAGATCTCTGTGGGATCCTGGGCCTGTAGCCGATATATATAAATCATCTGGCTCCATAGCCAGTGCAGAATAACAGCAGGCCAATGAGACATTGTTTCCAAAGACAGACAACATATTACCCGCCACATGTGAGAGGTAGTGAATGTCTCCCTGGCATCTACGAATGCCGCCCTGGGAGCACGGACACCTTTTTACTGTTCTCTTTTTAACCTGTTACAAGTGGCAGAAAGGCTGCATATGATCATCTACTGCTCAGAACTTTCATTTTATAGCAGTGGTTATTTGAAGAACATCTGTAACTAATAATCAATAGTCTGGATTTTGTATTCAGTAACATGAGCAATAATGCTCCAAACATTATATTTGTCATTAGCCTGGCCTTTTATTAGTGAAACTGGCTGTAATAAAAAAAATAATAATGAGGAAATCTCATAAAAGTTGGTCGCAGTTGTTTTTCCTTAAAAACTGGTGGGTCAGTCAGACAACTGGGGTACAACTCTGAGAAACTTCCCTTACTGTGTTTTGAAAGAATGTATGAATAACAATGACACACTGACACTTGGGGGACAGGATGACACTGACACTTTGGGGACAGGATGACACTGGCACTTTGGGGACAGGATGACACTGACACTTGGGGTACAGAATAATGACATACTGACACTTGGGGTACAGGATGATGACACACTGACATTTGGGGTACAGGACAATGACACGCTGAAACTTGGGGTATAGGACAATAACACACTGACATTTGGGGTATAGGACAATGACCCACTGACACTTGGGGTACAGGATAATGACACACTGACACTTGGGGTGCAGGACAATGGCACGCGGACACTTGGGGGTACTGAATAATAAAACACTGACACTAAGGGGAACAGGACAATGGCGCACTGACACTTGGCATCCCAGTAAATAACAGAAGTCTCAAGCCATAGTACCCCAGACTGACAAAAGAGACTGTAAAATAACACACTGATAAACCAACATGATAATCCATGTGATAAATTTGATAAAAACATTAGTACTGAAGACTGCTATCAATGTTGTTCTGTATTGTTTCTATGACTTCTCTAACCAGCAACATACTGCAGCAAACATATAGTTAATTTATATTGTAGTTAGGGTATGTTCACACGCCCTATTTACAGACGTAATTCAGGCGTTTTACGCCTCGAATTACGCCCGAAAAAACAGCTCCAACCCGTCGGCAAACATCTGCCCATTGAATTCAATGGGTCTTACGGTGTTCTGTGCAGACGGGCTTTTTTTTTTAAGCGCCGCTGTCAAAAGACGGCGCGAAAAAAAACGCCCGCCTAAAAGAAGTGCATGCCACTTCTTGGGACGTAATTGGAGCCGTTTTTCATTGACTCCAATGAGAACCAGCTCCAATTACATCCGTAAAAGACGCCGCGAAAAACACGTGCACTTGTCAAAACATCTGAAATTCAGGAGCGGTTTTCACCTGAAAACAGCTCCGTAATTTCAGACGTAATTGGCGTTGCCGTGTGAACATACCCTTAAAGTTTAGATTGCCTGCCTGTGCTTACAATGTAGGTAAATATTAGGGAATTATATCATGCCCTTATATTTACTGTTCTGATCTATTTCTGGGAGTGACCCTCAGGGAAATGGATTTTAATAAAAGGTATATAACAGGGTTCCCGAAAGATAGCCTACACTTAAAGACAGGTCATGGGTACTGGTGTAAAATTGTTTGCATGCTTTGGTCAATGAATCAATAAAAACTACATCCAAAACTGTGTATATGACAATGGCCTAAAGCAGCGCTGGTGTAGAACGTTGCTTTGTCATAGAGGGCACGGGGCGGCTCTGTACAGGACTTCTGGTCCTAGCGTGTAAGGATTAATCCGGGTGAATGAGATGACGGACATCCTGGCAGCAGCGCTCTGCACCTGTGGCCTGGCCCCCATTCAGATATTTGTATTTCTGTGATGAAAAATTATGAAGTGGAATAGAAGCCAAAAACGCGCTTCTTTCTGATCTGCTTCCATCTTGCTTTTGGCTGGAGCAGCAGGTGTCATTATGTGCAGGGCGTGCGAGGAGGCTGCAGCGCACAGCTCGGGGCTTCACTGATCAGTGCACGGGGCTGGGAGCGACTTCATTCACAGCATTGCTTATTCTCAACACAGCATGCAAGATGTATGTCACTGCTCTTTACAGCTGAATGCAATAAATCATCACTTGAAATATTATCTGTTTAAAACTCAATATTTGTATTTTCCAAATTGGCGCCGAGCAAACTATTTAATCCCGAGAGTTAGACTAGATGGATAGTGAATCTATGAAGTAGGATTAGGGTATGTTCACACGGCGGGGGTCCGTAACGGCTGAAATTACGGGGATGTTTCAGCCTGAAAACATCCCCGTAATTTCAGCCGTACCGGCATGTGCAGGCGCTTGAACGCCGCGTCAATTACGGCCGTAATTAGCGCTGCTATTCATTGGAGTCAATGAATAGCGGCTCCAATTACGGCCAAAGAAGTGACAGGTCACTTCTTTGACGCAGGCGCCTATTTACGCGCCGTCATTTGACAGCGGCGCGTAAATATACGCCTCGTGTGAACAGACAAACGTCTGCCCATTGCTTTCAATGGGCAGATGTTTGTCAGCGCTATTGAGGCGCTATTTTCGGGCGTAATTCGGGGCAAATACGCCCGATTTACGTCCGTAAATAGGCCGTGTGAACATACCCTTACAATCAAGAGACTGATCTGTCTGCTGAGAAACTTTATTATCTGACCCACCATTCTAATTGCTGTAGAGGATTTTCCGATTTTCTTTTTCTAGCAAAATGTCCTATGTTTGCCCATGTAAACTCAGCGTGGTTCAGATAGACGTAATGCAGCTACATTTCACAGTCCCATATTATGGACACAACGCCCAGACCTCCTGTGTTTCTACTGAACCAAGCTTAGAACATGTCTTAAACTGACATTAAGGGTCAGTTTACACGTTGCGTAAATACTGCGGATTTTCTGTTGCGGAAAATCCACAGCAAATACAGTAGCAGCAAAGTGGATGAGATAAAACAAATCTCCTCCACATGCTGCGTAAACACGGAGCAGAACAAAACGCTCCGAAATTGACCTGCGGTGCGGAATTTTATTCCGCAGCATGTCAATTGTATTTGCGTAAACGCTGCTTATTTCTTGAGGATTTTCCCCATGAAATTCCATGGAGAGGTAAAACCCACAACAAATAGCAGTTCTTGCATTTTTTTGTGGCGGGTTCGCAGCAATTCCGTTGTAAAGAATGCAACTCAGAAAAAAAATAAAAGATCTTATACTTACCCACGATTCTGTGATTCTTCCTCCAGGCCGGCCTCCTGGGATGACGCTTCATCCTATGCGACCGCCGGCTAAGTGCTGCAGTTTTCTGCAGTGGACATTCCCGGCGAAAACCTGCACCAGAGTTTTGTGCGTTTTTTTTTCTCGCCCGGACTTCCATGTGGCGGATACGCTGAATGCTTTTATGTAGTGTATCCGCCCCATGTGAATTCAGCCTTAAAGGCGATTTCCACCAAAATACCTTTGAAGATATCAATAAAAAAGGTGGGGTCAGCAGCTGGTACCCCTGACTGATCTCAAGAACAAGCGGTTCCTGCTCTTTTTCTCAATGGAGAAGTGAGAGCCCATACATGGCCAGTCTGTACAGAAAACTAGTAGTGTCTCCATTAAAAACAGGGAACACCCCTTTAAGAAGACACTACACCATCAATTCCTATCAGATCGCAATATGAATCCTCCATTCTTCCATTTCATCCTATTCTGCGTCCCCTGCACTATAGATAATACATATAATAGTATAAGACTCTTTCTATACTGTCCACTTAAAGTTGGTCTTGATTGTGGTTATTTTTGCAGTTTTTCATTTTAAATACGGCATTATTGGATAATATTATAGTTACTTCTGGGTTTATAATCCCCCTTAGGTAATGAATCATTATAGACATGGGTTCCATATAATGGCCTGTAATGCATGCTCTTTGCTGGGACTGGTTCAGAGGTTAAACAAAGCAATGTCTTCAAATTGAAAACACACTGATTCACAGATACAATGATCCATTTAAATATTCTCGCTGTAAGCATTTTCCTTCCAACTCCTCCATAGTAGATTATCTAAAACCACATGAAACAGGCCGTATTTAAAGATTCATTGCAACACTGAACACTTCCATAAGCTTTGTGCACCATGTGTGTCTCCTGGGTTGTGGTCCAAAATATTGACAGCAGAGAGAGAGCACATCCATATTAACAGGCACAATAAGTTTTGTAGACATAATAACATAATGCTGAGTATCTTCGCAAAATACTTTTACTGATTTTAGATTACATCACGTCTTCTAATCTATTCTCATTTAAATTTCTGTTCACGTCGTTTTAGCTTTGACCTCAGATTTAAATTCTGCTTGTTCATTGTCTGTTTGGACTTTGCAGATTAAGGCCTCATTTACACGAGCGTATGCGTTTTGCGCGCGCAAAAAACGCTGCGTTTTGCGCGCGTATGCATGGCGTATGCACTGCGTATACGCAGCCTTGTTGCGTTTTAAACGCGCAAAAGGCATTTGACAGCTCCGTGTGTCATGATGCGCGGCTGCGTGATTTTCACGCAGCCGCCATCATAGAGATGAGGTAGTCGAGGCCCGTCACTGTCCAAGGTGCTGAAAGAGCTAACTGATCGGCAGTAACTCTTTCAGCACCCTCGACAGTGAATGCCGATCACAATATACACCAACCTGTGAATAAAAAAAGACTTTCATACTTACCAAGAACTTCCTGCTTCCCCCAGTCCGGGCTCCCGGCCGTTGCCTTGGTGACGCGTCCCTCTCTTGCCATCCGGCCCCACCTCCCAGGATGACGCCGCAGTCCATGAGACCGCTGCAGCCTGTGATTGGCTGCAGCCTGTGCTTGGCCTGTGATTGGCTGCAGCCTGTGCTTGGCCTGTGATTGGCTGCAGCTGTCATTTGGACTGAACTGTCATCCCGGGAGGTCGGACCGGAGTTATCGGTAAGTCAGAACGTCTTTTTTTTTTTACAGGTTCATGGATTTTCGGAGCGGAAGTCACTGTCCATGGTGCTGAACCAGTTTAACGCTTTCAGCACCGTGGACAGTGACTGTCTCCTGACGTCGCGTACCCGAACATTTTTTACCGGTTTCGGTCAAAACGAGTTTGGCCGAACCCGGTGAAGTTCGGGGCGCTCATCTCGAATTTGACACTCCGTTTGGATGTTTGTAAACAGAAAAGCACGTGGTGCTTTTCTGTTTACATTCAGGAGTTTGACAGCTCTTGCGCGAATCACGCAGTTCGCACGGAAGTGCTTCCGTGCGGCATGCGTGGTTTTCACGCACCCATTGACTTCAATGGGTGCGTGAGTGCGCGAAAAACGCACGATTATAGAACATGTCGTGAGTTTTTTTCTGCGCACACGCAATGAGCGCAATTCACGCATCGTCTAAACAGCCCCATTGACTAATATAGGTGCGTACGACATGCGTGCAAAGCACGCGCGTCGCACGCGCGTATAATACGTTCGTGTAAACGAGGCCTAACATTGTGTTAGATATAGTAAAGCCTTCCAAACGTTTGAATGATAATGAATTCCAAAGATGATGGATGACGGTTACACTTCATCCTTCTCTGGGAAGCTTTGTATTTAAGATATAATGTGTTAACTCAGTCTGTAATAATGGGGAACTGCTCAGAAAATGATCATTTCTCCTGATATCAATGTGTTATCTGTGTAAGTGATAGATGCATTGGGTCATCTGAAGAGTCCCTTTTGTAACAGCGGAGGGGATCATGAATAGCTCTCCCCTGCTATTACTTCTATACACTCTTGGGCCTTATTCAGATTAACGTTGATTACGTTCGTGTGATGTCCCTTAAAAAAAAAAAAAAACAGACAGCACGCGGACCTATGCAAATCAATGGGGCTATTTAGTGATTTTTCATGGAGCGTGTTTCCGTAGCGTGAAACTCACTTCGTGTCATATTCTGGTCTGTTTTGTGGACCACGTCGCCTATTGAAGTCTATGGGCACGTGAAAACCCACAGACAGCACATAGACGTCATCCGTGTGCTGTCCGTGATTCACACACCAGCTGCTAAAGAAATGCTGAGAAAAAAAATAAATGTACACCAACACGGTCATGAAAAACTGATGCCACACAGAACAAACACTGATGGCACGCAGAACTGCAACGCATGAAAAACCTGAAGAACGGACACGTTCGTGTGAATCAGGTCTTATAATGATCTATCTGATAACAACTGGTTTAGCAATGACGCCATTCAACAAGATCACAGAATGGGTTCACTGTTTTTCTAAGGGTATGTTCACACGGCCTATTTACGGACGTAAATCGGGCGTTTTTGCCCCGAATTACGCCCGAAAATAGCGCCTCAATAGCGCTGACAAACATCTGCCCATTGAAAGCAATGGGCAGACGTTTGTCTGTTCACACGAGGCGTATATTTACGCGCCGCTGTCAAATGACGGCGCGTAAATAGACGCCCGCGTAGAAGAAGTGACCTGTCACTTCTTTGGCCGTAATTGGAGCCGCTATTCATTGACTCCAATGAATAGCAGCGCTAATTACGGCCGTAATTGACGCGGCGTTCAAGCGCCTGCACATGTCGGTACGGCTGAAATTACGGGGATGTTTTCAGGCTGAAACATCCCCGTAATTTCAGCCGTAATGGACGCCCTCGTGTGAACATACCCTAACAGTGAGCAGAATACATGAAACCCTTGAGTTTAGTTCCTGATTCTCCCCCATTCATCAATTCATTTCAAGCAGCCAATTTATTTTTCCTTTTCCCAATTTTTCCATCTGTAATAGTACAGTCCTGTAGTTCTGCCTGGTTGTGAAGTACTTCAACCGTTACAAACAATAGTTCATGTGTAAGTGGTGCAAAATGCCGTTTATCCACTGGTTTGCTCACATTATGATCAATTATACATGTCTTCAAGTAAACATTTTGTCTTAGGGTATGTTCACACGGATTATTTTCGGCCGACTTTCGGGCCGTAAACGGTTGCGTAAAAAAACGCCCGCGAAAAAGAAGTGCATGTCATTTCTTGAGCCGTTTTTGGAGCAGTTTTTCATTGACTCTATAGAAAACCATCTCCAAGAACGGCCATAAAAACGCTGCGAAAAACGCGAGTTGCTTAAAAAACGGCTGAAAATAAGGAGCTGTTTTACCTTGAAAACAGCTCCGTATTTTCAGACGTTTTTTGCTAAGCGCGTGAATATACCCTCAAGGCACAGACAGTATTGTCTTTCATGGAAATATTTCTATTTTGTACACTAGATCATGAAACAATGTGCACTAAGAAAGTGCAAACCTCTAAACAAAACAAAGATGCAATAAGCATGTGACAGTCCAAGATAAAACATTGTAATGAGATAGTATAAGATTCCAAATAAGGCTTTTTATTTTAAGGCAATTGGTTTTTTCTCACTAAAATACGACACAAGTTCATAAACAAAAACTGGGAAAAACGGCAATATTATTCACCATTCATTATTCAATACTATATACAGAAAGAAAAAAGAAAAAAGAGTGAACCTTATAATCTTTAGGCCGGGTTCCGCAACGGAATTCTGTGCGGAAATTCAGCAGCATTTACAGTACCAGCAAAGTGGATGAGATTTAGAAATTCTCATGCCCATGCCGCGAAAAAAAAAAACGCAGCGTAAACATTAATAAATGGACCTGCGGAGCGGAATTTAAATCCGCAGAATGTCAATTTATGCTGTGTTTTCGTTGCTTTTCTGTTGTGGGTTTTCCTGATTGATTTCAATTAAGTTGCAAAACCCGCTACAGAAAGACATGTGTTGCGACTTTTATGGAAGAATCGCAGCAATTCCGCCACAAAAATCGCAAAAAAACCAAAACATACTTAAACATCTCTCTTTCTTCTTGCAGTCCGGCCTCCTGGGATGACGTTTCGTCCCATGTGACCGCTGCAGCCAATCACAGGCTGCACCGTCACATGGCCTGCAACGCAAACTTAGGAGGCTGGACTACGCTCAGAAGAGAGGGAGGGGGTTAGGATGAAAGTTTTTATTCAGCACTGCTTTTCACAACAGAAATACTTGCTGAAAAACTGCATCGCGATGTGGTGCAGTTTTTCGGGTGGAATGTACTGCGGGTTCCAGGTCGGATATGCTGCATGATTTTTACGCAGTGCACCCGACCCATGGGAACCCAGCCTTACAACGGCACGTTCAGACGTGGTGGAATTACTGCAGATTTGCATTGCAGATTATAGCTTACTACATCTAGATGGGGTTTACGTTACGTCTGGGCGTAGCCTAAGGCTGCACTTAAAGGGCCAGACAGACTATACTTCATAAGCCGCACACAGCACCTGTGAATTTTCTGCATATTTATTTATGTTACCTCATCCCTGCTTGACAGGTTAGTATGAGACATGACTAACACCCTGCCCTCCCTCATCACTGAAGCGTTTATAAGCTGCTCTGTTTAACCTCGTCTTTAGCCTTTCAGCTTTATTTGCACCCCAATAATTAATATAAGATTTTTATTCAGGCTTAGAGTTAATAATACAGCCAGTTTAGAATTTTCAGCCATGCTGTGTGTTCTGATGTGCAATACATTTTGAGGGCGAAAGGCACTGAGAGTATTGAACTTCTAGCAGTATATGGTCCGGATGATTTAGGAAGGATCATTTACTGGTGAGGTGAAGTTCACATCTAATTTTTACTCTACGTCTGACGTGCATGTTTTGATATGAGAAAACCGTGTCAAAACGTGCGCCACAGCGTGTACATTCATTTCTATGGTCAGGACGGACGCCCTAATGTTGTCGTTTGTGCATACGTCTTGTGAGCTTACGTTCTATCCCTTTTTTTTTCCATGTCCTGAAAAGCGTAGTCTACTACGCTTTTCAGTACTTTTCCAAAACGTATACCACGTGTATACATTTTTATTTGTATTGAAGTCAATGGCGACGTATGGACAACGTATGCAATCTTAAACCCTGTTTGCATACGTAAAATGTATACGTTTTTGTCACCATACATGGGAAATCTTGACCTTACAAAGTTTCATTTAGCTAAAGAACAAAAAAATATACGTTTTTAGAAGTAAGAACGGACACAAACGTATAAAAACGTATACGATGTATACTACAAAAAAACGTAAGTGTATGTTACAAATGCATATGTTTTTGTCAGTTTAAAAATGTATACCTCGTCGTATATCAAACGTGTGCACAAAACGAGATGTGAACTGAGCCTAAGGCGGAGTTGGTGAGAAAGCCTTGTGGAAAGTTATAGCCATTGTGTAGTGGAATGTGGACAGTGGAATTCTATCCTCCTAATAATTCCACTGTCAATGCAGATACCTATCAGGAAACACCTAAAGAAAAGAAGATGACCGTTCAATGCAAAGGGCAGGTTAGCTGTCCAAGGGTATGCTGCTGCTTCTTCAAGGCGATGTCCAGCCCACGCTACTCATGCCTGTGAATCTCCGCAGCATCCTGCCTTCAGATCGCTCTAATGTTCATCTTTTTCTCAAGATGAAGAGACAGTTTTGAGGCTTATGCTTCAAGTCCTGTAAAGACATCATCAGAGAAGCCCAAAAAATGCAATGCACGTGAGCAGGATAAACGTTAATAATATTGGGGACAGGATTCCTTGGTTTACCATTTAGTAAGAGTATCGGAAGTGACTATGTTGAAAAATATACCATATATGCATTCATATCAGTTGAGCAAGCAATACAATGAGGGAAGGGTAAATGCTAGGAGCTAGGAAGATAATGGGGCAGATTTATTAAGACTGGTGTTTCATACGTGAGTCTTCATAACCAATGTGTACTGAAATGCAGCTGTATGAGGGCTTGTTTTTTGCGGGACGACTTTTTTGTTTCTATTGGTACCGATTTGGAGTACATCCGACTTTTTGATCACTTTTTATCAAATTTTTTTGAAGGCAGGATGAGCATAAAACAGCAATTCTTGCGTTGTTTTTTATTTATTTTTTACGGCGTTCAACGTGCGGGTTAAATAACATAATAGCTTTATAGGTGAGGTCGTTACGGACGCGACGATACCAAATATGTGTAATGTTTTTTGCTTGTTTTCTTCATATTAGAATTTTTTTTAAGGGAAGAAGTGGGTTTTTCATTTTTTTTTAATTTTGGATTTTTATTTATTTATTATTAACTTTATTAAACTTTTTGATAACTTTATTTTTAGTCCCACTAGGGGACTTCACTATGCGATCTTCTGATCGCTTTTATAATACACTGCATTGCAGCGTATTATTGCCTGTCAGTGTAAAACATGCTTCAGGCATGGCCTAGCAGGCATCCACTACAGGCAGGCCTGGGGACCTTTGTTAGGCCCCCATCTGTCATAGAAGCCATCGGCACCCTGCGATTGCCATTGCAGGGTGCCGGTGGGGTGAGAGGGGGAAGCTCCCTCCAAAACCACTTGAATGCGTGCGCTTGCTATTGAGCGGCGCTTCTAAGTGGTTAAACGGGTGTGATCAATGTTGAAATCGATCCCGCCCTTTAGAGCAGGTGTCCAGCTGTCCTTAGACCGCCCAACACCCGCTTTAGCCAGCACAGGACACCCATGCCGGGCTTATGTCAGAGCGCCGTGAAAAGGCATATTGCCGGTCGTTAAGGGGTTAAAGACGGCTGGCTTGCCCCTAAGCCACGCCTCCTCACAAAGCTCAAGTGAAACGTACGTTGGGGTAGCGCTGCTGATTCATCTGGGGTATGTTATTTATTGATTTATATTTCTCTTAACTTGTAAACCAGCATAGGACTCCTTGTATTAGTGCATACAGCAGGGAGATAGGTATAATTGCATTCAGGTTACTATAGCTTGCATTGGGAACATGAATGTGATGATGCTGTATGATTTGTACTCCTAGAAAAGTTTTGTGTGATCTATGGATCCGGGTCTTTTCCATCAAATGCTTTAATGTGTATATATAGTGATTTTTTATTGAAATCATTGGCGTTTTTAATGGGAACGTACTCTGATGCATTCATTATATGTGATATGTTTGGTTTAGGAGTTTAAGGCCCCATGCACACGACCGTGTTTTTGCGGCCGCAATTCCCCCGAAAATCCACGGGAGAATTGCTGCCCCATTCTTTTCTATGGGGCCGTGCACACGACCGTAGTTTTTGCGGTCCTTGCACGGCCCGGGAGCCCGGACCGCAGAAAGAACGAGCAAGTCTTATTACGGCCCGGTTCTGCGGTTCGGGCTCATTAAAAACAATGGCAGCGGCCATGTGCATGTCCCGCTATTTGCGGGCGGCCTGCGGCTGACAGTCCGCTGATAGTCCGCAGCCGGCCGACCCGAAAATCACGGCCATGCACACGGCTATGGTCGTGTGCATGAGGCCTTAGGTTCCAAGTGGGATTTTTGTATAGTATTGGTTTAGAATTAATAATCAATTTGCTTTAGTATGCCTTTTAATAAATGTTTTACATCTTTCCGCTGGCCGTGTGCCACCATTGTGCTGGCGTAAGGACAGCCCCTTATCCACCCCCCCACCACATAAAATAAATAAGATACATACTCACCTCACCACTTTTCCTTACCTGGTCACCTCCGGCTCCCTCTTAATGCCACGGTTCATTCAAGGTACTAACGCCTGGCAGCGTCAGTACCTATGCGACGAAACACTGATGACGCTTGAGTACTGTGTCGCATAGGTACTGTTGCTGCCCGGTGTTAGAACCTTGAATGAACTGTGGCACAAAGAGCGAGCTGGAAGGCACTCGGTGGGAAAAAGAGCAGTAGTAATGTATATATTTTTTATTTTTGGAATGTGTACCTTACCTTGCTACTCCCCACAGACTGATATCTATACCAGCTAAGAGCTGGAGTAGATCTCGGCTATAAATGACGCCAGTTATCTGGCATAAACTTAAATAAATGTGTCATTTCGACGGAGGCCCACGCCCCCTTCAGCTATGCCCCATCCCCTTTTCTTGCCATTTTTGAAAAGGGGTAGGAAAAGTAAAAAAGTTTTCAATTTTAGCGCAGCCATGGCGTGTGCCAAAATCAGGAGAACTGGCATAAACAATTTGATATATTCCCCCTAATGTGCCCCAAGATTTGCTGCTGGTGCCTAACTTTTTGTTTGTTTTCTATTAAAAGTTCTTATTGTTTAACTACGTAAAAAAAATAAAAGAATATTCTGGCCTCATCAGCCTCTCTTTCATATTCTCTCCCATTACATGTGACGTGCCGCTTTATTAACATCATCAAAACGTGACAGTCTATCAGTATGTACGTGAAGGAAATACATAGATAACAGATTTAAAAAAATTAAACACACATTATATATAAATATATGCAAGCCAACGAAGGAAAATATGGCCCCAGGGGGAATGTGTTAAAAACGGAGAGTGATAGCTGAAAAGCGCTGTATAACAGTTTACAGTGATGAATGGATTGCAATGGACCAGGGGGAATTGGAGAGATCTCCGCAGCCGGCCTTTCATACCAGCTCAAACTGTCAGACAATCATTTGAGTGTTTTATCCTCAGCCCAGGCACAAATGAAAACCGCATTGGTGAATCAAATGTAATTGTTAGTCCGAAACTCCCAGTGTTTGTTATACCATTCTGGAGCTCCGCGCCGCATACTGAACTACAGATAGCAAACTATTTAGTCAATTAGAATTATATCTCATTTGGGTAGAGTATGGCTGTTATATGAGGGAAGAAGCCCGGGCAGATATTATGGAAGGAAAATTGTCTGAGTACTAAATATTTGGGGATATTTATAAATACTGTTCTCAGTTGATCGTACTCTGATTTATAGAGGAATGCCATTCATTTTCTGCCTGTCATTTAAAAACAAAAAAAAAAAAAGACCAAAACATCACATGTGAACACTGCCTTACGCTGCATCAAGCTGCACAGCAAGTCCGCCCTGAACACCGCAGGGAATGCCGTCCGAAAAACCGCACCACGGTTTTTTTTTTTGGGCAGAATTTCTGCTGCAGAATGCAGCGCCGGGAAAAATAATAATAAAACTGTTCATACTTACCCCCTCCCTCTCTCTTGTGCATAGTCCGGCCTCCTGGGATGACATTGCACGCCATGTGACCGCTGCAGCCGGTGATTAGCTGCAGAGGTCACATGGGAAGAACCGTCATCCCAGGAGGCCGGACTGGAGAAGAAGCAGGGAACTCTGGGTAAGTATAAAGTTTTCGGGTTTTCTTCTTACTTGCGATTTTCGCAGTGAAATTGCTGCGATTCCGCCGCAAATCTCGCAATGCACACCTCTTTGTTGCGGGTTTAAGCACCCCATTAAATTCAATGGGGAAAACCCGCAACACAAGGGAGCGATTCCGCAGCATTAATTGACATACTGCAACTAAAAAAACGCACCGCAGGTCAATTTATGTGCATTTTTTTCGGCTGATTTTTTCCGCTGTGTGGGGATGAGATTTGTTGAAATCTCACCCAAACTGCTGCTACTGTATTACGCTGCGGTGTTTACGTCTAGTGTGTTCCTACCCTTAATGCGACAAATCAAAGGCATTGCCAATTGCTTATATTGGTCATCACTTTCATTATAAAAATGGTGATGGTGAATAGCGCAAGTAATCATGTACGTATCCTGTGCTGTATGTGCTAAGCTGACAAATGAAGTCAGAGGCTGTGAGTGACACAAAGTCGTGCTGCTGCCTGGAACACCGACAGAATTGAGGGATTTTATACTCCACCAGCAGTCAGCCTAGAAGTGACAGGCCGCATTGTGTGCTTGTCCTGGATGTCTTTGCACTACTGCTCGGATTATGAGGGACCCTATGATGGACAGACGTTGTAGTTTTGGGCCTCCAAGGCTCTTATGACTTATTTTCTGAGACAGCAATTGGTTACTTCCCAAAGTTTCCTGTCCATCACTATAACAATGTTATCATAAGACGCTCACATTTTCATGTTAAGAAGCACCATGAGAAAATAAATCTTTCCAAGAACTAACACTTTATTGAAAGCAGTTGCGAATTTCACTACTTAACACCTACAAACATGACACTCCTGAAGGGAAAACCTATGTAAGATACTTTATCGCCAGAGCATGCAAATTATACAGTAGAAGAAACTTCCATACTGGTATGTAATTTGTGCTATTAAAGGCTCGTTCACATCTGCGTTTTGGGTTTCGTTATTCTGCTCCGGAAGATCTGGATCCGTTCGTTGCATGACGGAAACCAACGTAATTAATGGGTTCCGTCATGTCTCTGTAATGCTGCGCTATTTTGTTCAGTAACAACGGTATCTGAAACAGATGCCCCTAACAGATCCTCCAACACAGATGTGAACAGCCTATTACTTATAGAAAACTCTTTATATATTCAGATAAAATGTCAATTTATAAAACAAAAAAAAAACTTTATTAGACGTAAGGCTCTGTTCACACTGGCATCATTGCTTACATGTTACAGGATATGCTATGATTTTTTTTTCCGCATAAAGTTAACAGAAATGGCTGCCCTGCATGCTGGAACTTGTGGTTCACAGCGCTGTATGTACCTCCTAGTACTGATTCATACAAGATCGTATAAATGGGTCTTCCCCACACGGCAGCAGTCTAATAGTACAGGTCATTAATTAACCAAGTACAAATCTTCATGCATTTTACCAAAAATAAAACCAAGGGGGCATATAACCTTACTATTTACAGTGCATTATACAAAAAAAAGAAGCAAGAACCACATTTACTTAAAGGGAACCTGTCACGTTGAACATGTTGTCCTGTCTGCAGGCAGCATGTTATAGAGCAGGAGGAGCTGAACACATTGATATATAGTTTTGTTAGAAAATATTCAGTAGAAATTTATTTTATTAATTTCAATTCTGGGATTACAGGGCTTGTGCAGAAACAGCGCCACACCTATCCATGGGTTGTGTCTGGTATTGAAAATCTGCTCCAGCTGAAGTAAATGAGGCTGTTCTGCAATACAACAAACAGCCTGTAGACAGGTGTAGCGCTGTTTTTGGAAAAAAGTAGCAATGTTTTTCTAAACCTACTCTGCATGTACACTAACACAGGGAAGCCTGTCAATCACGGAGAAGGACTGCCCACTGGACTCCTAAGACCAGAATGAGCAGGTATTCAACTCAATATCTTATTAGTTCAACTAAATCTGTTCCCACAAGAATATACATCCATCTGTTTATCTCCTCCCGTTCTCTAACATGCTGCCGGTAGTTAGGGCAGCATGTTCAGTATAAGGCCTCGTGCACATTTCAGTCTTTTTCTTCAGGGTGCTAGCCGTTTTTCTGACGGCTAGCACCCTGACCCATTCATTTCAATGGGGCCATGCACAATTCAGTTTTTTTGACGGTCCCGTTGCTCCGTTTTGACAAAAGTAGAGCATGTCCTACTTTGGTCCGAGATTCCGTGACCGTGAGGCCCATGCAAGTCAATGGGGCCGTCCAAAAAACTGAAGGGACACGGAAGGCATCCGTGTGCTGTCCGTGTGTGACGGAGCCGATGCCTAGCAACGACCGGGCAGGCAGAAGTACATTACAGATATATTACACTAATCGGCAGCCACTTCTCTCTATCCATCACTGATAGAGAGAAGAGGCTGCTGATAAAAATAAAATAAAAAGCAGTTCATACGTACCCCGGTCATTGTCTTGGTGACGAGTCCCTCTTCTTACTCCAGTCCGACCTTTCTGTATGACGCGGCAGTCCATGTGGCCGCTGCAGCCTGTGATTGGCTGCAGAGGCCGTCATGTGGGATGAAGCGTCATCCCTGGAGGCTGGTCTTCTGACGTCATCCAGTCCGGCGTGACCGCCACTATAGCCTGTGATTGGCTGCAGCGGTGACATGGGATGAAATGTCATCCCAGGAGGCCGGACAGGAGGAAAATGCAGGGAGTTTTGGGTATGTATGAACTGATTTTTTAATTTCATTAAAATTGTATTTTGCGAGCGCCGAGCATGGTCATTCTTCAACGCTAGTCACTGTCCAGGGTGCTCAAAGAGTTACCGCCGATCAGTGCAGCCCATTAACTCTTTCAGCACCCTGTACAGTGACTAGAACTGAACAACCCTGCTCTTTCAGCACCCTGGACAGTACCATGCTCGGCGCTCGGAAACACGGAGTGCACACGGAAATCACACGGCCGCTAAAACGGGCACACGGATCCTTCCAAAACGGCCGCGAAAACGGTGATGGAAGTGTGCACGAGGCCTTACAGGTTGTCTATGCTCAGCTATACAGTAGAGTGGGCTGCAGGGAAGTCAGACAGGACACATATTAAGTAAGTAGCTTCAGGAAGATTCCTCCCTCCCATTGAATTCAATGGGAGGTTTGGGCGAAATCCGCATGAAGATCGAACAGGACGCTTCTTTTTTCCGCTAGCTGAAATAATTCCGGCGCAAAATTCCTCCATGTGAACAGATGCAATCAGCAGGAATACTTCAGCGGCGGGACCCACCATGCAAAATCCGCCATGTGAAATAGCCCTTAGAAGCGGAGGAGGAATCGGCTGTATTTTTGGATTTGATAAGTGGCCTTGGACATATCACATATCAGTAAGCTTATCATGATTTACACTGGTTACTATGAAGAAATCGAGCTATAAGTATTCCGAATACAACATTAGCTGCTGCTGAAGAAGTGACAGGGTCTCAGTAAAAGTGTAAAGATTTCCAAATAACACTCACATTACCATGCGAACGTGGAATAGTATATGGATAATTGTCCAGAATCTTTGGCAGAACTATGCCATGGGATAGCGGGGTTCTGCTGTGGTCAGACACTGGTTGCGGCATCAGCTTTCCACTTATAGAGGCAATACTGCTTGCATTGCTTTTCTTTGCAGAACGAGGAGGACTCAATGTTTTTTATTTGTTTTTCTTAATAAGACAAAGTTTACTGGATAACACACTACAATTCCAGAATCTATAATTTGCAGTGGGATTGCTCCCAGATCTCTCTCGGCACAGCCTGTACTAGAAGTCCGGCTTCAGGGGATCCCACAGACTGGAGAAGAGCGCTAATGTTCTGGGCACCTATCCGACATAACCCAGCCTGATGTCATAACCAAAAATGCTGTTTTTGCCAAAAATACCCTTTAAATAATACTGTGGTCTCTAGATTCCAGCCGCAATCTCTGTTGAATATGCATTTAACCGTTTGCTGCCGAGAGGAAATCTCTTTTATAAAAGCTTTAATCGTAACTATTGAAAAAAGATTTTTTGAATAAACATATAGGGGCAGATTTACTATTCAAAGTGCGCCAGAATTCTCACGTACATGCTGTGCGACTTACTTATTAACTGTTTTTGACACTTTTTGTGCCGGGCTTGTCAAAGGGCCGTGGCTTAAAATGTACTATGTGTGCAAAATAAACTGGCGTAAACTAAGCCCACAAAAGATGGTATAAGTAAGAGAAAAGTGTCTAACATGTCAGGCTAGATACGCCAAATTTATCATATAGCAGGTACCACCATGATAAATTTGGTGAAAACCTTACACTGTCTAAAATGTAGACAGTATTAGTAAATAAGCCTCAAGTGTGACCATCGTTGCACCACTGGTGTCCACCTGGCACAATGGTGGCTATGAGAATCTAATAAAACGGTTTCTCTAGATGGAATTGCTCTCATTAAAGCTATAGGGAGTATAAAGATGGAAGACTTGAGGAGCACTAGTCTGGAGCTGAAATACAACTATAGGTGACAGCTGCTCCCCTTAAACTCAAATTATCTGTTTTATTAATAGGTCCTGACCCTATAGATGATCCCTTCTGGCATGCAACCGGAGTCAAGAAGTGAAGCCTGGAGATAACAAGCTTGAGTGCAAGAAAATTGTGGGTCCATGTAAGTGTTTAAAGAGTTACTGCACTTTCACAAAAGTCATAGAATATCTATGAGCCCGTCGTCTTCAGCCTGACAAGAAAAGCCGAAGGTGCAGAGTGCCCCACCGATCCAACACAACGGATATGTCTCTATGATGTATCACAATATTCGTGAAAGTGCAGTTATTCTTTAAGCGTTGTTGCATATGGATATTTTCCATTCTGGTTACATTATATTTAATTTATTTTTGATGATTTATAGAACAATCCAGCACAATTTACATCAGACCCAAAGTACAGGACAACATGACAGTCCAAAAAAATAAGTAAAAATTTGTAGAAAGTCAATTAACCTGTCAGTATGCTGAGGAAACTACAGCCACAGGAGAAATCCCACACACAGGAGGAGAACATAAACTCTATACTGATGTTGTGACTAGTATAGATCTCCTGGGCCCAGTGACTCATTCTGTGTGGGGGTGTGTTATCTATCTATCTATCTATCTATCTATCTATCTATCTATCTATCTATCTATCCCATATCTATCTATCTATCTATAAGGCAGCAGGTAAACGGTCAGTTCTTGAAAATGATGATGGAAGCAGGAAAAATGGGCATGTGTAAAGATTAGTGACCTTGACAAGGGACAAATTGTGATATCTAGACGATTGGGTCAGAGCATCTTCAGAACGGCCGGTCTTGTGGGGTGTTCCCGGTATGCAGTGGTTAGTAGCTACCAAAAGTGATCCAAGGAAAGACAACCAGGGACCAAGTAATGAGTGCCCATGGCTTATTGATGCACGTGGGGAGTAAAGGCTAGCCTGTCTAGCTACTATAGCACAAATTGCTGAAAAAGTTATTGCTGGGTTATGATAGAAAGATGTCAAAACACGCAGAGCATCGCATCTTGCTATATAAGGGGCTGTGTAGCTACAGACCGGTCAGAGTACCACCTACCTAATCATTGCTGCAGAGTGTAATGACGGGGTAGGGAGACAGACAGGTGAGCCCTAATCTACCCGCCACTCAGTCCCTGCCTACATGCACGACCCGTCCTAGGCGACGGCGTACAACTGGGTGACGGTCCCTACGCTCAATATGTGCACGACAGACAAACAGACAAGGGTACACAGAAGCTAAGGGAAGTGGGGCAGTTGCCCACGGCAACACCGTGAGCAACAAGAGTAGTGAACGAGCCGAGTCAAACCAGGAGTGTACGAGGTACCAAACGCAGAGCAGGAGAGTAGTCAGTAAAGCCAGGGTCAAAATGAAGCAGAGGTCAATAGTAATAGCTGGAACAGCAGAGCCAGGAAACAACAGAGAATCACAGGCAAAGACAAGAAGAAAATGAAGGTATACATAGACCAAGGGCGGGAGCTAGAACCGTCTGGCCAGGCTGTGATAGGTTCTCCCACTCCTCAGCCTACCAGCCTGAGTGGTAGCAGATCGAGTCACTCTATCAGACCTAGAAGCAGGTGCAGACTGATTAACCACGGGCGTCGACACAGAAGCTGTGTCTGGCAGATCCTTTAGACAGAGAACTTTTAATTAGCAAAGAGTGGCTTTCTTGATGGGGGACCTGGCTCATCATGGTTTTGACAGACCTCCCATCAATTTCAATGGGCATCATCTAATATATAATTTCCCTTGTGAAAGACTCGTTGGACCCCCTCCCTGGATCCCGATTGACAAGGGATCCAGGAAGCGCCATTAGTGAAGGTGTCATGAAAACCTAAGAGCTTGTTCACACACAGACACAGCACTACTACGTGGCAGAAACTGCTTGGTAACACGCGGTTTGTTTCAATCAAATGCCACATTTATTTCCTTATAAAATAGCAAATCTAGCGAACGATCCTAGAACAGATACTCTAGTAAACCACACCGCAGTGCCACAGATAAAAACTGCCACTGTCACAATAATTAAATCTAACAGTTCAAGCTGAGGTGTGTAATTGAAATTTGATTTAAAACGTGTTCACCTGAATGTAACATTAGGATATTTGTTTTTTTCAAAGTGGAAAAAAAAAAACAACAACTGTCCAACAACTGCAATACAATGCAATGTGTGAATGAGGACCTATTCCGCCTATCAACAGTCTGATGCTATAACCTTTCCTCACTTTCTCTAACCCCCGTCTACTATTCTTTTCCTCACACATTTTCCGTATAATACAAACGCTTTAAATGATGGGGATCCTTTGTCTGTAAATTCTTATTACTGAACCACAAATCTGATTGATCGCATTCCCCGAATCCTGCTGACTTATTAATGGATCAGGAGGGACCCCCCTCTATTACTTGTCCGCCAACCGCAGACGCTGTGCCAGTGGGATGCCAGCCAAAATATGAAAGGGAAAGCCTCTACCATAGAGGAAGTGAGATCATTGTTCATATGGCTTACATTAACCCTCTCCCTGCTGGGCTTACGCTTAGTATTTTATTTTTTCATTAGATGGTGTAAAAGCCAGAATTCCTTTGGGGGAATAATACGTATGGACTAAAGACAAATAGTGTGTTATGAGTCCGATATACAGAAGGGCCACACTATATTTATATACGTAGCTCACTTATTGCTGATGTCAGTTACTGGACCTGTACGTCAGAATATAAATTAGCTGCTGTACGCATCTTCATCTTTAATGCTTGACAGAATAGAAATACTAGCAGCATTCTCCAAAACACATTCCTGAGTGCTAATTTTAGGATAGAGGAAATCTTTGTGAGCAATCTTAGCAGACGTGAGTAAAAATTGCTCAAACTGTTATTGAAGCGAACTTCTACAGAGACTTTCCAAGAAAAAAAAAAAAGTGGAGATCATTTTCATAGCTGCGTTCCAGAAGGAAGTTGAGGGGAAAGGGGAATATGACTGGTATGTTTCCATCATAGCAGATGCTTAAATTATTCATGACAGAATGAAAAGGAACGATTTATCCAAGCGCTGCTGCCTTGTTGCTTTCAGAAAGGGTTAATACAGCGGAATACCTCTCCTGTTTCAGTCAAAGCATAATAAACAATGAGGTAGAAAGAAGTGTTACCTGGGGGTTAAAAAAAAAAAAAAAAGACTCCAGCGCTTGGACTGTCCCTGATTCCAGTATATCAATAAATTCCTGCTATTAGTTATTTCTCAATGACTGTTCTGCAATACAAGTTCTAAACCTTTATAAATAAAAAGCAAAATTAAAATATAAATGAAAAATTTCTCCATCATTACCAGGCTGTATGTACCTTCAGGCATTTCCAAATCCGGGAGATTTATATGGGCAAAAGCAAATAATCCGGAACCTGACTAGATGCATTGGGTAACGCCAGAACTTATCCTTTGTACTAGTGTTTAAAAATATTCAGTCCCATTGGTTTATTAGTAATTCAAAAACAATACATAACTTTTACATGTGATTTTCGCAAACCAACATTTTGCTCAATCACAATATTTTGAGTATAAATGCTACGTCCATATAGGAACTTTGCAAAGAGTCTTGATAAAAGGGTAACTAAACTTTAAAAAAAAACTTTTGATATGTCAGTGACGTAATAAGTTTTGATCGGTGGGGGCTCGAGCACGGAGACCCCCACCGATCGTTAAAACGGAGTCAGAAGCGCTCGTGTGAATGCTGTACTACTTAAGTCTCTGATCGACTTTTCTCTGAAAGCTGAGAGAGCGGTGTACGGACTCATAGGGTTTCTATTGAGCCCACACGCCAATCCGAGGAAAGCCAATTAAAAACGAAGCGGCACAGCGCTCGCCCAAGAAATTCTACCGCTACTTTTAGCGATCGGTGTATATACATATACACTCATATACATATAAATATATTATTTATACATTACAAAAATAAATCCATGTGGTCTTATCCAGAGCCTTATAACAAAATATCTCCAAGACACTTGAATAACATTACGTACTTCTATTGAAACCTAAAGATTTATACTTACATTTTTTTCATTAAAATATCACCATCCTCTTTAGACATGACACTGCTTATAAAACTCATCTAAGGAAGGATACAGTAAGTTATGATATAAAAGATAGATAGATAGATAGATAGATAGATAGATAGATAGATAGATAGATAGATAGATAGATAGATAGATAGATAGATAGATAGATAGATAGATATGGGATAGATAGATAGATAGATATGAGATAGATATGAGATAGATAGATAGATAGATAGATAGATAGATAGATAGATAGATAGATAGATAGATAGATAGATAGATAGATAGATAGATAGATAGATAGATAGATATGGGATAGATAGATAGATAGATATGAGATAGATATGAGATAGATAGATAGATAGATAGATAGATAGATAGATAGATAGATAGATAGACAGATCGATAGATAGATAGATCTTTATTCATCCCCACAGGGAAATTAATTTGGAGTTGTGAACCCCAATTAAAATACATCTCATACATTAACAATTTAACAAAAATAACACAAATAATCAACATAACAACAACATAATGACAACAATACATTTATACACATACCCTCTATTCCATCATGCCCGGTAAAACCATAAATATACCCAATATGACTCTTTAATACGGACCTGTTATAAATTGTAATCGCCGTAGGCATAGAAGATCGTCTAAATCTTTCCCTTCTACAACAAAATTGTAGGAGGCGATGACTAAAACAACTTCGGTTATTGATCAAAATATTATACAACATGATTGCACTAATCTTCCCCAATATTCTTTTTCATAACACCTCATCAAATAACGGCACACCATGGTAGATCTTCCGTTCTTAATCACCTTATTTAACTTATTCTTCTCAGCGTCCCTGATATTACCCCCCCAGCAGACTGCACCATAAAAAAGAACGTTCGCCACCAGAGTTAGGAAACATTACCATCAGTTTGTTACACACATTAAAAGAGCGCAAATTACGTAAAAAATACAACCGGCTCATTGCCTTTTTATACACTTTTTCTGTATTCTCAATCCAATAAAAATTTTGATCAAAATATATACCCAAATATTTATACGATGCAACCCTTTCCACCTCCTGATCAAAAATAGGGACAGGCACCACGGTCTCTGCTTTTCTTCGTAAGTCAATAACCATTTCTTTAGTTTTCCCTATATTTAGGTCTAATCCATTTTCTGAACTCCAAATAACAAAAGCAGATATCAAATTTCTATATTCTTTTTCAAAGCCCCCCCTTTACCGCCCCCATAATTACAGTATCATCAGAATACTTCTGTAGATGACCGCTTTCTAACTGATACCTAAAATCTGCCGTATATAACGCAAATAAAAATGGTGACAACACAGTCCCCTGCGGTGCCCCAATATCACTGATCTCCATCCGCGAAGTGCATGCTCCACTTACATACATACTGTGGGCGCCCCCTTAAGTAGTCAAATATGCAATTTGACACTTCACAATTAAGATGCATTCTCTCAATTTATTATTTTCATTCTGTCAGGTCTTATTAACCGGTTAAGGACTAGGCTGTTTTACAGCTAAATGACCAGAGCAAATTTCACAATTTTGCTATGCGCTTCTTTAGATGACTATAACTCTGCAGGTGAATAAAGTTCATCTTTGAATTTTACAATCTTTTTAAAGGACAGATAGGGCTTTGTTTTAGTGGCATTTGTGAGTATATATCATTTTTATTTTTTTCTCTAAAGTGGGCAAAATTGGAAAAAAATGCAAGAATTTAGCAATTGCGCCAGTTTATGCTAGCATTTTTCACACACGGTATGGACCACGGACAAAATTAATCTCCTTTCACATTCTTCCACTTCTCCCGTGCATGGGGATACCAAATATGTGTGCCTTATTCACTGTGCGGGCATGTGCCAGGGCTTGGCATAAAAGGAGGCTTTTCGGCCTTTTCGGTCCAGGAATTTTGCATTTGATTTTATAGCCGCATACTGTTTTCTGGGGGGTGTAATGCTGCTGAAACATTAGAAACACCCCATAAATGACTTCATTCGCACAAGTAGACCCCACAAGGTTTCCTTCAAGGGGTTTATCATATTTTTAGCAAGTCCAGTTTTCTTCTGAAAGTTTCTTGAATAAGATGGAACAAAAAAAATTCAGCTATTTTTTAGCAAATGCGTCAGTTTAGGCTAGTATTTTTCACACACGGCATAGACCACGGACAAAATTCATCTCCTTTCACATTCTTCCACTTCTCCCGTGCATGGGGATACCAAATATGTGTGCTTTATTCACGGGCATGTGCCAGGGCTTGGCATAAAAGGAGGCTTTTCGGTCCAGGAATTTTGCATTTGATTTTATAGCAGCATACTGTTTTCTGGGGGGCGTAATGCTGCTGAAACATTAGAAACACCCCATAAATGACTTCATTCACACAAGTAGACCCCACAAGGTTTCCTTCAAGGGGTTTATCATATTTTTAGACAGTCCAGTTTTCTTCTGAAAGTTTCTTGAATAAGATGGAACAAAATAAAATTACCTTTTTTTTTTAACAAATGCGTCAGTTTATGCTAGCTTTTTCACACACAAAATGGACCACGGACAAAATTCATCGCATTTCACATTCTTCCACTTCTCCTGTGCATGGGGATACCAAATATGTGTGCTTTATTCACGGGCATGTGCCAGGGCTTGGCATAAAAGGAGGCTTTTTGGCCTTTTCGGTCCAGGAATTCTGCACTTGATTTTATAGCCGCATACTGTGTTCTGGGGGGCCTAATGCTGCTGAAACATTAGAATCACCCCATAAATTACTTCATTCACGCAAGTAGACCCCACAAGGTTTTCTTCAAGGGGTTTATCATATTTTTAGACAGTCCAGTTTTCTTCTGAAAGTTTCTTGAATAAGATGGATCAAAATAAAATTAGCAATTTTTTAGCAAATGCGTCAGTTTATACCAGCATTTTTCACACACGGCTTAGACCACGGTCAAAATTAATCTCCGTTCACATTCTGCCACTTCTCCCGTGCACGGGGATACCAAATATGTGGCCTTATTTATCACATAGAGATGTAGGAGGGCGGAGGATAGAAGAAGATTATTTCACAAATCGCCTTTTTTTAAAGCTGGTTTTACAAAACTCAACAGAGTTTCTATAACACTTCCAAAATATCTGCTCTTGAAGCAGAAATCCCAAAATATTCATCTAGGGGTATAATGGGAATTTATTTTTTTGGGTTTTCTAAAATAAGAAATTGCAGGTTTATGCAAATGGAGCTCTCCAGCAGATGAACTTTAGAGAACATCAAACATGACACCCACCCCCCACCCATTCCCTCCCTCACCCTTGGAGTAAAATCAGGGGAAAAATAAAAACGTAATGTAGGGCAAATATATTTTCAACGAATTAACTAAAATCTAATAATTCAGAACAGTGTGGTATTTTTTAAAACATGGCTCAATGCACAGGCCTGGTTGCGAGGGACATGAGGGACAGAAATATCGGGAATCTTTGCGGTGCCCGTCTTTTCTGCAGACGCGGCACTTTTTCTGGGGGTTGCTTCTGGTTGGTGTTGGGGGAATCCGACTGATGAAGTGTCTTTCAGTCAGTCGCGTGACATCCTCAGACTGGGGGCATTCTCGGGTGTCCTGAACATCAAAAATGAGGCCTTCAATAATTTTTTCCTGGAAATCCAGGTATGTGTCTCTGCCTCTGTTTTTTTTGTAGAGCACAAATGAGTTGTGGATGGCCACCTGTAACAGATAAATGGCCACTTTTTTGTACCAGGTTTTAGTTTTGCGTTTTACTAAATAGGGCTGTAAAACCTGGTCGCTTAAATCCACCCCCCCCCATGTACTTGTTATATTCGGACACGCTCACTGGTTTGTGCTTGTCCGATGTTGCCCCCCTTTCCCTCACTGCCACTGTTCCTGCGGTATGAATCGTGCTTAGCACATACACATCTTTGCGATCCCTGAACTTGACCGCCAGCAATTCTTCAGATGCATAAGCACAGGAGTCCCCCTTTACCATGCGCTTCCCCACTAATTGCTGTGGAAAACCAATTCTGTTTTTGCGCATGGTACCACATGCCCCAGTCCTTGCAGCATGCAAATGCCTAAACAGGGGCACACTCGAATAAAAATTATCACAGTACAGGTGGTACCCCTTGTGAAGCAGAGGCTGCATTATCTCCCACACGATCTTACTGCTGGTGGAAAGATCAGGGGGGCATCCAGGAACATTTATTGTGCGGTCCCGCCCTTCATAAATGCTGAAGGCGCTGGTATATCCTGACCCGCTTTCACACAATTTGTAGAGCTTAACGCCATATCTTGCCCTTTTTGAAGGTAGATATTGGCGAAAGCTAAGTCTGCCATGAAAGTTGAGGAGGGATTCGGCCACACTTACATTCTGTTCAGGGGTGTAGAGTTGCAGAAATAAATTATTCAGGGAATTTATTAGCGGTCTTATTTTGAACAACCGATCCCGGTTTGCATCGGTACTTGGGGGGGCCTGTGCGTTGTCATTGAAGTGGAGGAACCTCATTATTGTCTCATAACGAGACCTGGGCATTACTGCAGAATATACTGGGGTGGCTTGGGCCGGTCTTGTTGACCAGTAAGACCTAATGGAGGGCTTTTTGACAATACCCATATTTAGGGTGAGCCCCAAATTTTTTTTTAATTCCAGCAAATTGGTGGGCGTCCAATCTCTGGCATGGGTGGATGAAGGTTTCTGCCTTATATATTGAGTGGCATATAAATTTGTTTCGTGAACAATCTGATTTAGGATGTCGTCCGTTATAAATAAATGGAAGTAATCCATTTGGACAAAATTTGTATTGTCCACGGTTATGCCAGGAGTGGCAGTAAATCCGTGGATTCTAGGCCCAAAAGATGGGGCAGGTGCCCATACAAGAGCCTGGACTGAAGGGACCAGGCTGTCCCGTGCTACAGCGCTACTTGGCCCTGCGCTTTCAAGTTCTGCAGTTTCAACTGCATCAGGGACAACGTCCCCTGAAGATGAACCTGAAGTGACGCTGTCATCGTCACTACCTAAAAAAGGTTCCATCTCGGACGCCATCTCTGATGCGGTCTCCGACTCAGACCACAGCATGGCGTATGCCTCCTCGGCGCTAAACAACTTCCTCGCCATAACGTAACTAACACTAACACTAACTAAACAAATTGTTGTTTTTTTTTTATATAAAACACACAAACTAACTGCTATATATATCTACACTACCGCTAACAAAAAAATAAACCGCTATTGCTATATATATTATATATATGTGGATATATATATAATTATATACTCCCTACCTGCCTATTCTAATAGAATAAAAGATAGAAAGGTAGATACGGTATATAGAAAAAAAGATAGATGGATAGATAGATTGTATAGATAGATAGAAATCTATCTATACAGAGAATGTTTTAGAGTGTAACTGTATTTTTTGTGTAACTGTAACTGTAATCTTCTGGCAGCAATTCTCCCGAGTCTCTTCTTCTCCTCAAACTGAAACAATGTTTGAGGAGAAGAAAAGAGGCAGGAGATTTACTGCCAGAAAAGTCAAAATAAAACAAATGTGGTCGCTGTGACCACATGTTCAGGGACCATCAGATTGGTCCCTGATACTCTGCCCAGTGCCCAGAGCTGTTGGTAACAGCGTGGGCACAGGGCTGTGTGCACGCGATCGCTTTCTATGCAGAAATGCATGTGATCGCTGTGATTGGTTGTCACAGCGATCACATGTTCAGGGGCCAAAAGATTGACCCCTGACATTCTGCCCAGTGCCCATGGCTGTTAGCAACAGCCAGGGCACAGAGCTGTGTGCACGCGATCGCGCGTGCACAGTCTCTGAAGTGCCGCCGTAAATAGTCTATACGGCGGACTTTAGAGACCCTGACCGCTGGCCGTATAAATACGGCCAGCGGTCGGGAACCTGTTAAATTAAAAGCACTAGAAAAATAAAAAAACATGACTAAGTATTACCCCATTCACTTCCATGTAACAGATATAAAACTGCGTCCTCCACACCAATTCTTGGTTTATATGCAAACTGAAGAGGATCCTTTCAAACGTTTTAATGATGTGCGAGGTCAGAACTACCGGTCTGTAATCGTTCACTAACATCGGTTTCGTGACCTTAGGAATTGACACTATACATGCCTTTTCCTTAATTAAACTCCAATTAAATAAATCTGCTAACGTGCCACATACACTACCGTTCAAAAGTTTAGGGTCACTTAGAAATTTCCTTATTTTTGCAAGAAAAGCACAGTTTTTTTCAATGAAGATAACATTAAATGAATCAGAAATCCACTCTATACATTGTTAATGTGCTAAATGACTATTCTAGCTGCAAACGTCTGGTTTTTAATGCAATATCTACATAGGTGTATAGAGGCCCATTTCCAGCAACCATCACTCCAGTGTTCTAATGGGACATTGTGTTTGCTGTGTTAGAAGGCTAATGGATGATTAGAAAACACTTGAAAACCCTTGTGCAATTATGTTAGCACCGCTGTAAACAGTTTTGCTGTTTAGAGGAGCTATAAAACTGACCTTCCTTTGAGCTAGTTGAGAATCTGGAGCGTTACATTTGTGGGTTCGATAAAACTCTCCAAATGGCTAGAAAAAGAGAGCTTTCATGTGAAACTCGACAGTCTATTCTTGTTCTTAGAAATGAAGGCTATTCCATGCGAGAAATTGCCAAGAAACTGAAGATTTCCTACAACGGTGTGTACTACTCCCTTCAGAGGACAGCACAAACCGGCTCTAACCAGAGTAGAAAGGGAAGTGGGAGGCCCCGCTGCACAACTGAGCAACAAGACAAGTACATTAGAGTCTCTAGTTTGAGAAATAGACGCCTCACAGGTCCTCAACTGGCAGCTTCATTAAATAGTACCCGCAAAACACCAGTGTCAACGTCTACAGTGAAGAGGCGACTCCGGGATGCTGGCCTTCAGGGCAGAGTGGCAAAGAAAAAGCCATATCTGAAACTCGCTAATAAAAGGAAAAGATTAATATGGGCAAAAGCACACAGATATTGGACAGAGGAAGATTGGAAAAAAGTGTTATGGACAGTCGAATTGAAGTTTGAGGTGTTTGGATCACACAGAAGAACATTTGTGAGACGTAGAACAACTGAAAAGATGCTGGAAGAGTTCCTGACGCCATCTGTAAAGCATGGTGGAGGTAATGTGATGGTCTGGGGTTGCTTTGGTGCTGGTAAAGTGGGAGATTTGTACAAGGTAAAAGGGATTTTGAATAAGGAAGGCTATCACTCCATTTTGCAACGCCATGCCATACCCTGTGGACAGCGCTTGATTGGAGCCAATTTCATCCTACAACAGGACAATGACCCAAAGCACACCTCCAAATTATGCAAGAACTATTTAGGGAAGAAGCCGGCAGCTGGTATTCTATCTGTAATAGAGTGGCCAGCGCAGTCACCACATCTCAACCCCATAGAGCTGTTGTGTTGGAACAGCTTGACCGTATGGTACGCAAGAAGTGCCCATCAAGCCAAACCAACTTGTGGGAGGGGCTTCTGGAAGCATGGGGTGAAATTTCTCCCGATTACCTCAGCAAATTAACAGCTAGAATGCCAAAGGTCTGCAATGCTGGAATTGCTGCAAATGGAGCGACGAAAGCAAAGTCTGAAGGAGAAAATTATTATTTCAAATAAAAATCATTATTTCTAACATTGTCAATGTCTTGACTATATTTTCTAGTCATTTTGCAACCCATTTGATAAATATAAGTGTGAGCTTTCATGGTAGTTTTTGAACGGTAGTGTAATGCATCAGCACAAGTTCTTAGTACTGATCTTATCCGGGCCTGGTGCTTTCCTTACATTTAATTTTTGCCCTAAGAACTCTTGCACTACTACCCTCCTCATCTATTGTATTTTCTATATCCTTCTCATAAGCCCCTTCCTCCATTGTTTCTGTAAGATTAGAAAATCTATTAAAATACTCATTCAATTCAGTCACGTGAACTTCATCCATCTCCACCGCTCTCTGTCTTTCCTTCATCCCCGTTATCGCTTTCATTCCTGACCAAACATCCCTTACAATGTTTTTTGATAATTTGTGTTCCAATTTTCTTTTATACACTTCCTTACTTTCGCCTCAACATCTTGTTCTCTATGGGCCTTTTTCTTTCTGTTCAACAACCTTTAAGATCATTTCCTACCCACGGTTGGTTGTTTCCAAAACACTTCACCTGCACCTCAGGTACAATCAGGTCTGCGCAAAAGATAATATAACTAGTTACACATTCCGTAACGTCATTTATATCACATCCATCAGCTCATACTTCAAAAACTCCCCAGTCTGTTACCTGAAAACAAGCATTCAGCCTTTCCTCTTTTTCCTTACTCCATTTCCTCATCAATTTAACTTCCACCGATTTTGATTTAACCTTGGGGCAATATTCAGGATGACATAAAACCAAATATGGTCCAAACGACCTAACAATAATTCGAATTTTTTATCTCCTCTCGTTGCACAATCCACGTACTGCGTAGTTTGGCAAAAACCCTCCCATTGTAACATGATTAAAATCCCGTTATTACAAAAAAACAGGATATTCAGTCATGATACCGGATATTACAGATAATACCTCACACGCAGCTCTAGCATCGCCAGATGGCGGAATATATACCACACCCACCATAACAACATTAAATTCCCTTGGCAAATAATATGGTCTAATTCCTACCACAAGTAATTCAATATCAATGCTGCAATGTATCTTTTTCACAGTAATATGACCTGGATGACACCATTTATTATTATTAATGTATAGCACCACTCTGCCTCCTTTTTTCTTCCCTGTACTCTCAAAATCTCTATCTCCTCTTATAACTTCAAACTCGGGAACTTTAATGCTTGCATCTGTGATCGCACCATTCAATCAAGTCTCTGTAAAGGCCAGAATACAACACGCCCTGACCTCACGGACAAACATCCCCATTGCAACAAGCTCATCCATTTTATTTCCCATCGACCTCACATTACCCATTAACATAGAGGGAACCGTAGGTTTATACCTCCTTTTTTTCCCCCTTACTTTACGGCCATCCCTGCAACCCCTAAAGGGCTGCCACACATCCCTATAAACCTTCCCTAATTTAGTAATAGATTTAGGCGCATCGCTCCGTTTCCGCAGTAGTTCACTCCTTGAATATTTAATCTCAACAATGCTAACCCCGTTAACAGCAGCAGAACCAGTACTGAAAAATTGCACTTCAGGTATAAATATAGCATACGGCTTCAATTTTGTTCCTCCGTGGTCCTGATGTCCGTTCGGGCGTTCAACGCCTTCAGTGTCAATTACCTCCAGGGTATTCCTAAGTTCTTTAAGGCAAGACGGCATCCTCAAAAGCGTCAACACGGATAGTTGAGATAACATGGAAAGCAACATTTGCCTTAACAGCCCTCCATCCTTTTCTGACCCGATGGCCACCGTAATCGCTGTATTGGCATGGCCATCAGTGTTAACCAGGGTATGGCTGACATCTAAAGACCGGCACTGTGGCCGGCAAAGCAGGCACTTGCATGTCAGTCACAATTGTTCAGCTCCTAATCCTGCTCCTGGCACCTCCACTATCTTCACGCTGGACCCCACCAGACGCAGCTCCCACTTCTCCCGTCAGATCCCACCTCTCCAGTCAGGTCTCACCTCTCCCGTCAGGTCCCACCTCTCCCGTCAGGTCCCACCTCTCCCAGCAGGCCTCTGGCACTCTCCAGGAACTTCGCAGTCTGGTTCTCTCACTACCAGGGTGCTACCTCCTTCTCCTGGTCACCGGCAAGCTCCGTGTACCACGTGGTCTGGCTCTCTCACAGACAGACTCCTATCTCCTCCGTCGCACTTTCCGGAACGCTGGCATGCTTTAAAATTCCCCAGTCTTTTCACAGTCTGGCTCTCTCCCAGCCAGGCTGCAAACTCCTCCTTCTCTAAAGTCCAGGATCGCAGCGTTACCACCTCCTCCTCCTTCATTCACCGGATCACTGTATCCTAAGCCAGCCACCTCCTCCTCCTTTGCCGGACCACCACCTCCCGACCTTCCTCCACACGGAAACGGATAAAACGTAGACACACAGACAGGAAGCTGTTCCTACTTGCTGCCGCTAGCACGGTGCACTAGACACACCTTCATAGCCTTTCTAACATTCGCACAGTCAAGATCTCGTTTTTTGATTCTAACCAATCGTTTTAAATCTCTAACTACATTCTCCAATGATGGGGAATATGCCTTAAAATGTTGGGGTTTTCTTGCCACCAGCAGTATCATATGGACAGTTTCGGAAATACAAACCCCTCTCTTCCGACAACTTTCATAATGGAATTTGAAATTGTATTCCTTATTCCAGAAGAGGACTATCTTATCGCCCACTTATCGTAACTCCAGAAACAACTCATCAGATTAGCTTTATGACGCCCACATTTCGGACATTCTGTTTATATTTCCTCATAGAATTTTCTAATGGTAAATTATAACCAATGTAGGCATAATCATATAACTAAAAAGAGATCTCCCTCCATTTTTCTCATTTACAAACCTTGCTAATTGTGCACAAGCCTTTTAACCTTTCATATGTGGACAGTGACGTCGGGAGCAGTGCAGGAGTCTCGGGAAGAGCGCTAGCTGATGCGCTGCTCGGTCACTCCAGCGATTGATAACACACCGTCACAAACAGCACAGGAAACAAGCCCTCAGTCATGTGGGGCTGTGTCGGTGTGTCATCAATATTAGGAAATCTACAGGACTTCCGGGAACAATTCACCAGGTTTGAACTGCACGATTCAGTACAGAATTAAAAATTAAACGACATCAGTAAGTGACTTTTTTTCACATAAAAATATAAATCTAAAACAATTTTTGGTACCCGGATAAGCCCTTTAAACACAATAATCAAATAACCAGATGGACAAGATATATATCTGCATCCATCTTGTACTGATGTGACTGGGAACCTTACTGCAGAGTCTATAACTTTGATGACTGGAGATGATGAAAGGGATAATCAGCTCAATTTTCTGTCATAGCCAATAAAGTTTCCTGATGATTGATTTGTTTAAATTAAGCATGGTCAATTTTAACGTTTATTTTTTTGAAGTCCAGCCTAGTGTCTCTTTGACTGTTGTTACCCCGTTCTAGAACCCCAGACATTAACATGACCTTGATCCCTGACCCCTTAACGGGAACGCAGGCATAACAATACACACTAGAATTGGTTGCCCTTTCTGCCCATCAACATGTCAGAGTAATTATTTTTGTAAGGCCAATATGAAAGGACAGTTTGAATTCTCAGAGGAAATGTGTTTAACTTGATGTTTGCAGAAAGGACCTCTTTACTGTATGTATATTCAAGAAGAAGTTGATTTATTTTTCCAGAATTAACATTAATCAAGCGGGCAGGTAGAACAGGCTGGTAACTTCCAAGTTCAGCATGGGATTTGGTCCTTTGAATGATTGACATTCCCAAAACTACTATTCGGAAAGCCTTCCTCTTGTATATTTGCTTAGTAGTTCCTTAGATTAAATCCGGTATTTCACGAAAGAATTTAATGCAATTTGCTTCCAAACAAGGCAATATTTACACAAGATGAATTTAAATTCCGATCCAGTTATGTGAAATATACCATTTTACTAAACCTGCCACTGAGAGCTTGGTGACACTCTAGCGGTTTGCTTAAACAAACTTTCCTAATTAAGAACAGTGTTACAATTCATCAAATAGCCATAGTCTGAAGATATTTTCCGAGAGCTTCACCTCTGAAGTTGCACAAAGTGTTTTGCTATGGAAATTGCGGTTCTACATCTATTTCATGCAACTATCCTGATAATTAGATCTATATAGTGGAAACCTCAGCTATGGCTACAAGTAATGAGCCGGAGCTGTACACCTAGCGTATATTACAATATATATACTGTATTTCACTTTTTAGTGGCGCTTTAAGTTCTGAATGTAGCCTCATTGATAGGAATTTGTCAAAATCTTCAAAGAAATTGTTGGTTTTATTTTCTGTTTTGAGTTTTTTTCTAGCTTTGGTTTGAGAAGACGTGTAAGTTATGTAACCTGAGACACTTATTACCTTACGGTTATAACATTTGATTCATTCTAAGGATGCCCTTGGTTGATCTTAGCAAAGTTATAAGAGCTATCGTAGGTATCTTGTTTCAAACACATTGCATGGCACCTGAGCTATTACAAAGTATTGAGGACTTGATTGCCTATATTAGGTCTAGGCAGGCAGCTGGTTTCCATGCCTATGAGTAAGGAACGAGGAGGCTGAATTAGGCCATTGAAGACAATATATGAGACAAGTGTCCTTTGTTAGCAGGTGGTCTTATAAAAGGTTGCTCTAATGTTGGCCTTTCGACAAACAGTAATTGCACCACAGAGCACATCCATACTTGTTAGGCAAACACTGTGCCCCGTTCATACATGTCGAATGACTCTGATATCCAATCTGCATATCCATCCAAAACCACTAATAACTGTTCCCCAGGTGAGGTGAACATATTCAGAGACAGCAATCGCAGCTACTTCTGTCAAGCAAAGAACCTGCGGGGCAACGAGGGCAGGTCAGGCTCATCACTGAATACATTTAGGGCAATTAGACGCTGTAGTGAGGTTATCCTGTGCCATATAGTCTACTAATGTCATGTCATATATAGTATATAGAAGGTCATATATTTAATCTGAGTAGATCTCGGCTACCTACTGATTCATATAGAATTTCTACAAGTATAGTATACAACTATACTTATCAGTAATAAAAATTTGTAACTGCAAATCTATAGAATAAATATTCCACTTGGGCACCACCAATCACTTTCAATTTTTGTTTATAAACTTTGATTATAAAACAAGGCTTTTGTAATTATAAAAAGGGAAAAAAAGAAAATGCTTTGGTGTGTAGTCGGCGAGTGGTATGTGATATTAACCTTCAGGGCAAATAGCAGAACTATGGCAGCTGCCAAGATGGCAAAACCCGGTTCTGTCAATGGGATCATTATTCAATTCATGCATTTACACAATGGAGAATTCTTCAAGGGAAAATAAATGGAAGAATAAGTTGGGCTTATGATGTATGAATACTGGTGCACAGGTAGAATCATTTCTGAATTCTTGATAAAGACACAATAACAACCGTATATTCCTAAATGATCCGAAACAAAGCTGGCATTACCCGGGGCAGAATGCTGCCTTCTATTTGGGTCTCTATACTTCTCAATGTCATGCTCATGATTTCTATGAATATACTCAGCCATAATATTAGTTACTGGATCCTCATAACAAATATTATTGTCAGTCCGGCCATTAGGTCATGTACAGTTTACGTCTTTAACAGCAACAAAGACCAAAGTCTATGTATGTGGGATTATGCTCAAGAACAGAACTAGCAATATGAAAAAGAAAAGATACCGTTATCCATTATATTACAAAACCGGTAGCAGGTACCAACCCAGGTTGAGTTTTCACAAGCACGAATTAATAAAACATCAAAGATCAGATGGTGTGTTGATAAACGCTCTACATTTTCTTTACCATCCAGTAGAAGGGAACCCATGAGAGCTGAAAGCCTTGTTTCAGGGATGCCTTCAACCAACGCAGCTGGGTATAAAGTAACGGTTTGAACGCATTGAAGCCACCGATGAGGGTCCCACAGGATGCAGCCGTGGGCTGCAAAACCGACAGAAGTCACGATCTACATGACCATCTCGTAAACTTTTTGATGCCTGTGTGTATTCAGAATATTTGGCTTCTTCCCAAAGCACACAGCTCATTCTATATGAAAAAGCAACCTGCAGTGCCAACCAGAGCCTATGACCGGTGTTACGTCCTTTTCTTCCTCCTTCAACACCCCACACCATTGCGCTGACTACAGAGGGATCTGAGGGTTTAGCTATAACAAAGTCTTTTTGTGTTGCCTTCATATAAAAGCTAGCACCAGTGAAATATATTCTTCCCCTGGGATGTTAGTTGACACTGGAAAGATAAATAGTATCAATCATTTTGACAGGTGATATGTGCAGGAATAGGTGTAAAGGTTTGTGCACGCCTCCATCTATGCTTGTGTATCTGTTTACGCACAAGTCTACAAGCCAATCAGTGTGCACGTGTTTATGTAGCCTGCAGTTGATGTGTATCTATTCGTATATATGAGTGAGTGTCCGTCTGTTTCAGGATGTGAATGCAGATTCATAATCAACCAATGTGTGTGCCTATTCATTTTCTCTCTGTATATTTACTTAAAGGGAATATTTTCAGATCGGATTCGCATGCACGGTAGTGCAGATCATGACGTGAGTTAATGTATGGGAGACTTGTTAGTGATGGCCACTGTGCCGCGGGATATCAAAAACTATTTCAGATGGTCTGTTTTTATGTCTCCTATGTTAAAATCAATCTCTCTTCAGAACATTATAGAACAATATAAACACTTAAACACAGACTCATTTCATACAGATCTACTTGTTCTATATTTTTCCAGCTTTACATCTGACATAGCCTCTCCCAGTTAGATTTTTTTATCTGGATTAAGGCCTCATGTGTGCACTACGGACTGCAATATGTATTGTGCACCTTACTGTTCAGTATTGTGTGCTGTATATAAGACCATTATAAGAACTATTTCTTCTAGGGGAAAATACAGTGTGGTACATGGCACCTAATGGATAACGTCATGATTTGTTTCAATAGGATGTCCATCATAGGCCGCCATGTTTGCATGCCTTTATGGGAATGCATTATCAGTATTCAGAATCTTTATCACATGTGCATGAGCCTTCCAAAATGATAGACAATCTTTTGATCATCTCTTTATGGCGCAAGTAATAAATTCCCTGGTATTGTCTCCAAATATTTCTGATAAGATTTTTTTGACTGAACACAATGCTTTGTGAGTGGCTCCCGACTGATGTTTCTAACTTTGCACAGCACATCTCTCCACACACCTGAGATGTCTTCTCTATGATGTGGACATTTCCTGGAGACAATTGTTGTACATTTTGTGCTGCTTAAATCATCTACAAACCCCCCCCAGTATATGAACTCCTCACATTTTATCATTTGTAATGGAGGTCCATAGTACACTGGAAACAGATGAACACCGAAGTGTTCCATGTAGTCTCCTTTTTCCCCATAATTATGGGCTTGTTGTAAGGAAACACTTACATGTTCATCCAAACACGCTTGTACTCGTCCAGGGATGTAACAGAAAACAGATTGCTGGTAGGTCATCAAGTTGTCTATAACTTACAGCTATCCACAAGAAATCAATAAATCACAGCAGGACAAACAATGGTGACAGCTGTAGATGTAATCGGCCGTTGACCCGTCTTGTCAGACGTTATTCACTATGTCGAAAACACAACAACAAATATTGTAAATTTTCACCAGATCGGCACCTCCCCCTTGTACCTCCAAAAAGGTAATAAAAATGTATTCCACTTATACGAATACTTAATTACAGGAATTGTACTTCTACTGGCATTGACTTACTCAGCATAATTTGCAGTTGCACCTCAGACATATTCCATATTCCTAAATCCAGGAGACATAAGCAGCTGGGAATGAGATGATGTTGGCTTTCTTTCCAAATCAGCCAGTTTTGGGCCAAAAAGTCCTTCTAAAATAAAGCTTTGGGCCGGGATGTAAGGAGTAGACGTGTCTTAGAACTTCATTCTTTGTTTTTTTATTGACTTTTAGAGATCAGATTAAGTAAACAGTTTTGAAATGTTAACAATTGTATGGAACCGGTCTGTTATTTCATTTCCAAACAGCCCCAGTACAAGTATCATTTCTGTAACTTTCTGGGAGAGTAAGATATTGGTTACCCTGTTTTCGCAGCTCACGCAGATCGCAGGTCTTTAGAGCGGGCTGTTTAAGATTTCAGCTTGGCTTATCTGGGGACACAAGTATTCGGTCAAATTATTAATGACTCAAGTCTTCAAACAATTTCCATATTATAAAATGCATGATGGGCTGAAAATAGATTTCTTTGTTCTAGTTTTGACTTTGTGGTCGGGTTTAAAAGTACAAGCTCCAGAAAACGTCACTTCAATTTTATTATGGTGGTAGCCCTGAAAGCTGCAATCATTCCAGGCCCTGGCAGATTAATGGGTGAATGATTTTTCTCCATAATAATTTGTTGGAAGTTTAGAAAAGAAAAATAAACTAAAGGTTAAACTTCAGACAAAAAAAAAACGGAAATTCAGCTTTTAGCCATCAGACAAATTGAAGGTTGCCAAACCCTTATCAGACTTAAGAATCATGATGTACAAGACGGGTGTTAAAACTCAAGGGATTAAAATTGACTGAAGAACTCCTAAAATAACAAAATAACTTTTGTCTAACTTTTCAATCTAAGCAATTTATTTCCAATCAGTTCATTGGAGAGAAAAATAAAACATATCTTGAGTCTATTTTGCATTCAAGTACGATGTTCTTAAGAATTGGTTTTCAAATCTGACCGGGGACAAAATCTGCATAGCGTTTTTATGTTCTATCCGTGTTCGCATGGATTTCCTTTGGATACTCCAATTACTCCCAAACTTCATGAACATACTGATAGGTAAATGTCCTACTTAACCTATGAAATTGTCCCTAGCGTGTATGAGTCTGAGATAGAGAAATTAGGTTGTGAATACCATTGGGGACAGAGACTGATGTTAATCTGTGACAAAAATGAGTTGCCGATTTATAAGCAATGTGGAGTGAGAATGAGGCAACCATTTTTAAGAGCCTACCGTATTATTAACGTGTCCCCTTTATAGTACAGTGTACTGCAAATACAATAAGGTTATAAGTAACCGTTATGTAATGTCGGGGTAGGGAGACAGACAGGTGAGCCCTAATCTACCCGCCACTCAGTCCCTGCCTACTTGCATGGCCCGTCCTAGGCGACGGCGTACAACTGGGTGACGGTCCCTACGCTCAATAAGTGCACGACAGACAAACAGACAAGGGTACACAGAAGCTAAGGGAAGTGGGGCAGTTGCCCACGGCAACACCATGAGCAACAAGAGTAGTGAACGAGCTGAGTCAAACCAGGAGTGTACGAGATACCAAACGCAGAGCAGGAGAGTAGTCAGTAAAGCCAGGGTCAATATGAAGCAGAGGTCAATAGTAATAGCTGGAACAGCAGAGCCAGGAAACAAGAGAGAATCACAGGCAAAGACAAGAAGCAAATGAAGGTATACATAGACCGAGGGCGGGAGCTAGAACCGTCTGGCCAGGCTGTGATAGGTTCTCCCACTCCTCAGCCTACCAGCCTGAGTGGTAGCAGATCGAGTCACTCTATCAGACCTAGGAGCAGATGCAGACTGATTAACCACGGGTGTCGACACAGAAGCTGTGTCTGGCAGATCCTTTACACGTTAATTGTGTGTTAACCAGTCCCCTAAAAAAAACATTTCTTATCTATCTGAATTGGTCATTCTGAGTGGTGGTGGACAGCACGCACTCACATGCTCCCCACCTTTACAAATAATTGCCATTCAGTCTGAGCAATTCAGACACTGCCAGGGAGCACCATGACTAAAAGTATATACCATACTGCTGCTGTCATAGACAACACCTACCTTACTACATAGTAATATTATTTTATTTTTTTTTAAAAACATTAAGAAAAGTACATGTCCTTCCAGTATGTTCTGTGATGGTAGAATGCCTCTGTAGTTGGTGTAGCTAGGTAACATCTTTTTAAAATCTGGGAAGTTTAAATATTTCAATTGTGACTTTTAAGGAGCACTGGAATAATGCATGCTATTCAGATTATTGGGAAGTGTGGGTGTTGGTGATGAAACACCACTTCCCTCTTCCTCTGAGTGCAGAATAGAGTATGATTGAAAAACCATACAATGCAAATGGGCAATCTGTGGGGTCACAGGGCACCTGGATATCTGTTTTCTGCTATTTAGGAAATATGATGCATTTGCTTAATGACAGGCTCTTGAATATTCATTGGGACATTTGGATATGATTAGAGACTTCCATGCTAACCATAAATTAAGGCACAGTAGGGATTTAAGAGAAGTCTCCTGGCTGTTTAGGGATTCAGGCGTCTCAGGCTCCCGCAGCCGTGTGGATTTATATGATATTCCAGCGTCCCTCTCATTCTAGAGAAGAAAATTGGGCATATTTACTAATGCTGTGTAAGATATAGACTGCTTAAATTAAGACCAGACACTCAGAATATGCACCAAATGTATCACAGTGGCGCACGCTGTATGACAAATTTGGCATTTCTTGATAGACACTTTTCTCTTCCTTATGTTACCTCTTGGTTGGCTTAGTTTACGTTTGGCGCAATTTTGGTACGACGGCACATTTTACACACCCCTTCTCGCCACATTCCCTTTTCTAGACATTTTTGATAGTTGTCTAGTGAGGTGCAAACATCTGTTCTTTTTGGTGACTTTGCTTTATAAATTGGTCTTCAAATATTCTAGATGCAATCACATTCGAAAATCTGCCCCAATAGGTAAGAAGCTGCATATGGCGCGTATGATTTCTAGCGGCAGAGGGTTTGAATTGAGACCATCCACTGTTATTGCCATGAGCAACAAGTTCATTGTACTGAATAGTAAATGTGGTTAGCAGAATGTTCCCTGAATCACACAAGTTCTCACAAAAGTCACCAGGTAATTCTATGGAAGGCTCTAAAATAAGCACATAAAGACCTCAAGAACTAAGCAATCAATGAAACCTAACATATAAAGATCATTCCCGCGGAGGGCAGTGGATGCTGATCTTGCTTGTTTCCTTGCTGATGCTTGGATTCACTTGTGTTTTACCTGCACATCATTACATTATAAGAGCGGAACGTGCAGAAATTTTTAATTTACAGTGTCAGAACAAATGACTTCTATACTGGGAAATACGTATCACCTCATTCCCCTACTAGATATTGAACGACTCGAACAGAATTTCTTCGTTTCTCATATGTATCAGAACATATCACTGCTTGGATGTGGCTAGAAATGCAGCTGCTGGTTAAATCCATTAAACTGGGCAAATAACAGTAAGGGTACATTAAAGCATCTCTGTGACAAGGAGCCCAAACGGAAATGCCTTCAGAGTTCAAGATGGATCAGAAACAAACAAACTAACTAAGATCAGATGCTCCGGTACAATATCAAAGCATTGTGTGTATAATTCCTCTTTCATAATACTGGTAGAGAATAGAATATGAAAACTGTCTGTACCCAGGCTATGGCTGATTAGTGGTCACTGTGTATTCATGGGAGCAACAATGCAATACCGATCATGAGATCATTTCACATATTTGTAGCCACTCAGGTGTTCACTTCCCAACTATTCAGCAGGTATGGAGCTCACAAGACCTGCACCCAGTAATGAGGACGTCATATGTCATCGGATATATATTTCTAAACATGGAATCCAGATAGTTATTTTATTATAAATAAGATTTGCAAAAGAACAAAAAAGTATTGTGTGCAATGTAATTTTCCAGGCAAGAAGCCGTTAAGTGTCTGCATCTTCCTCCTCGGATTGCTCATGTTTGGCAGAGTATTCATGCATAAGTTGGATGGGAGCAGAAAGTTGTCATTTCTGCATTTCCAGGGATTGGGGTTTTAGTCCAGTATTTGGCGCCTTTGTTCAAAATAAATCAAAACAATTCTGAACCGCGAAATCAGATGCAGAAGTTGTTTATGGGTTTGTACGCAAGATGCCGTGAGCTGATCTGTGAAGGCTGCTCTCATTCTCTAGGAGAGATTTCTGTATAGATTTACTTTGAAAAGGTTATGTGGACTGCGGCCTTGAACAACTTTTCTTGCTCTGTCAATATAGTGACCAAAACCTACATATTTCTGGCAGGTGGTTTAAGACCATACAATATATGTGAGCCAGCGCAGTATAAGCCACTACTCCCTCGATTTGTTTATATACAGTGGAAGGATATATTCTATCTTCATATATCCTGGAAATAAAGAGGACCAAATCAATAGATGTCTACAGACTTGAAGTTTATGAGTTTCCGTGCACATTCTGGGCCCCTCAACCCTCTTACCCATGTTATACCTGGTCTCTTCTACCTTGCAATAATTGGTACTCATTTACCAAAAGTTCTGTCATTTTTTCTAGTAGATTTATGGCAGAAATGAAATTCTGAGGGTTGTTTTATTTTTAATTCACATTAACTCAGCAACTGTTAACTTATTTTCTCAAGCAGTTGCTATGCAAAAAATGACGACAGAACGGACAGATGTAATAAGTTGGAGGGAGTATTTGGCTGGACATTAGCCAGAGCTGCGTGTAAATGAGCCAACAAATAAGGACCAGGATCAAAGCAATGAAATGTTTTATCACAGATGGGAAAATGGGCAAACAATAAAGACCTGTTATCTGCTGCAAGTTATGGACACTAAATGGACCATTAAATACGAGCAGAAGTGAGCACTGAAAACTCAAACATTTACTTTTGATAAGTTTTGAGACATGGGAACCAGAGGGAATGACATCTTATCTACAGTATATAAACAGTAGATGTTTCCTTTAATTGTAATACTGCCTGTAATGATAATGCTGAGAAGTGATCTCTACAGAACAGGAAGGGTCAGACTTTTATAAAGCTTAGTGAACAATGAAAAAACTGAAAGAATTTAGGATAATTTTTTTAATACAAAAATTGATATAGAAAATTATAAAAAGATCATTCTTTCAAAATATGTTTAACATAAAAACTAGATTTAAAGTGGATCTGTCATATATTTATGCTGCCCTGTTTGCGGGCAGAATAAAGAAGTGCTAATCTCAGCAGTCTATCACTTGTTGGGTAAGTCACGGTACCTTAGCTTATACAGTACTTCCAGCGTGCCGGACACATTGCACAGCTTAAAGACTGGAAGATGGAAACCATTTTAGGCTTTTTTTTTCTTTTTAATTATTAAATGTATTTTAGATGACAAGAAACTATTTTTCAATTGACTTATTAAAAATGCTCTTTCTTTTTTTTTTTTTTTATTCTTTAATTTTGATTTTGTAATAAGAAGATCAACAGACAATCGGACAAAAATCATCAGAATACACTCAAATGTGCTATTGACCGTGGCCACAGGCCCGTTACATACAGTGCATAAATTCAATAAGAACAACATGTGTGGACATGTGTCTTTTTTCAACCGTACAAACTATGTAACAAGAAGTGCAATATCTCTCAGAGTGATTTTGGAAGGCATGCAGCTATGCACCCTGAACCCGCAGCGATGCATAAAACTCCATTGCAAAACAGAAATATAGTGAAGGAAACCAGAAAAGCGCAGAGACAAAAAGGAAAGGAAGGATAGACAAGTGTCTGACATACTTGAGCCTAGGGAGGGGGACCCTGAGCCATGATGACCTTGTATTCCTCGGAGGATTGAAACCTGATCCATTCCCGCCAGGTTTTGAGGAAGGTAGAATGAGACCCTTTCATTGATGCTGTGAGGTCCTCCATTCTCATGATCTCCTGGATCTTGTGACACCACATGCCAACCGACGGGGGACATGTCTGTCTCCACAACGCTGGTACACATGCTCTCGCCGCGTTCACCAAGTGGCGGACGACTGAGCATTTGTACATGGGCAAAAGCATCTCACACAGATGGAGCAGAAAAAGGTCCGGTGATCTTGGCAGGGAGAAGTCCGTAAATTTAGAAGAAATGCGCCACACCTCAGACCTAAAAAAATAATATGCTCTTTCATTTTTGCCAAAACAGCTCTATGTATCCTCTATATATAGAAACTGCATAGTTCACTCAATCAATGCATTGATGGCTCGACTGAAAGCAGGTCCTGGGTGTCTTTAACACACAGGATCACCATAACATAGATCATATGTAAGTTGATCAACTTAGATGTGATTGATGTCATTGACACTTTTTCTGACATGTGAAGATCTGTCGTAAAAAGTGTCACAGGAGATTCCTAAATAAGATGTTTTGTATGACAGAAAACCGGCATAAATACATTAAATTTTTTTTCGTAATGTTTGGGCACTGTATATTGTAGTATTTGAGAACAGTAAGGTGTTTTCTTTTGCTATGTATACTGTTATACATAGGAAAAGCCACAGCAGCAGCTAGATGTCACCTGTTAAGTGAAAGGACATAGCCCTTTTTGTCTTTAAGGCCCGGATTAAATTTAAAATTTTTGCCTTAATTTTTTTATTTGTATGTCTAAGTGGCTACGTTAGGCCTTATATAAGAGTTGTAAAGTCTTTTTTATATAACTATGGGGTACATATAGCATTTAATTTATATATTTTTTGTAATGTTGGAATGCATAAAACCACTAATCTGCCATTATTTAATGGGGTATTTCCATTACAGACACTTATGGCATATCCAAAGGTGGATGTCAAGAACAGGGGTCCTCCGACCCTTGTCCAGACTTGTGAGGTGCCGCCACATTCAGACGAAAAATGAATAGAGAGTTGGCCAAGCATGCGCTAGAAAACACACTAAGAAAACGTATAGACCATGGTGACTGTAGCGTCCACGGCCGCGGACCGTCGGGATTACTCACCCCCCGACGGCCGCAGCAATGGATCTGTGAGCGCTGGCCCACATCTCCTCCGTTTGCAACTCCGCTCCATTCTGCTGTGTCCCGTAGGGTGCGCGCGCTGGCCCTTTACATGAAATAATTATCTATTAGCCCATGATTACTCTGGACTATAAGAAGGGCCCTGCCCCTTTACTCCTTGCCTGAGATTTGTTGTGTTTACCCGTGTTAGTCTTGCAAATGGTCCCTTAGTGTTACCCTGTTCCCAGTGTTTCCGTACCTGCCACCTTTGTTCCTGTGCCTTAGAAAGTTGAAAGTCGTGTTGTGCCACCGGTCACGCATGCTGTGTTACACCACGCCTGGTGTCTGCTGCCAAGGTCCTATCTGAGCTTGGCTGTTGCTACTGTCTGAACTACTACAGGTACCCTTGTGCTTGGGACTATATATACACTGACTTGGTACACTGTTTGGCCAGCTGGTATCCCGCTACAGCGGTACGGCCCAGTGGGTCCACATACCCACAGATCGTGACAGTGACCATCTCCATGCCAGGTTCATTATAATGCATAGAATAGGTGAAAGCTTAGACTACAGTTCTCACTATACTCTCTGGCCCACAAGTACATGAGTTGTATTTCCTATTAAAAAGATAAAAAATAAAATTATAATAAGTTAATAATTAAGAAATAAAAAACGGCAACTTAAACTTTCGCTGCTTCTGAAAGCTTGTTCCACGGTGCTCAGAGTACTCAGGGCAGGAACACAATGGGGCACTAAAGAGGTTGAAGTGACTCAGGCAATCTACACAGAGATGGAAAATAATGTAGTAACATTTCTCTAACTAGGAAAGAATTAAACCAATAAAAAGAGTCTATAAATCAGAGCGACTGTCCCCTGTTTGGGACTGGGATATTCCCACGAGGGATACAAAATGCATTAGGGTCTCTGCAAATCGTAGCAAATTAATTTCTTGCAATAAATTCATTTCTAGTTTATGTCATAAAAATAAACTGCTCCCAGGCTTATTCCTACAGATCAGTTTATCCATCCAGTCTATGTTACAATGTGAAAGCTCCCTCCGAAATGTTAATAGTCTCCACAAATTCCTTTGATTGAACGGACAGTGGAGGACAGTAAAAGCGATCCCCATGAGGGTTAGTAAAGAAGCATATCTTGGCTAAACAAATCCACAGAAGTGGCATGTATATTCTAGAGTGTATTGTGCAACATTGATTTATTAATTTTATATATATATAAATGTGTATGTATATATATATATATATATATATATATATATATATATATACACACACACACATACATACATACATACACACACACAGGGTAGAAAAAAGCAGTACTTGAAGCGTACGCAGTAAAAGGTGCTATGTGTCCTTGACCATCATCCACACCGTCCTTTAGATACAGCAACAAAGAAATGATCGCAGCACTCCAGAAGTAGTTGCAAAAACAATTGTGGTTTATTTAACCCATGAGAAAGCTTGAGAAACATCCTGCTGAGAGGACTGAAACATAGCAATTTCCTCATGGGTTAAATAAACTACAATTCTTTTTGAAACTACTTCTGGAGTGCTGCGATCATTTATTTGTTGACAGATATATTTTTTTTAAATAAAAACATGTATCAGTGTTTTTGGTGCAACTTTCCATTTACTTTTTATTAAAAATTATTAAGACTTTTTGAGATACAGCGGCTTTGCATTCTGTATACAGAGCATCTGTATCCTGCGCTGAATCCTGTATCCGTCAGGATTAGCGGGACTGACTGTTTCAGTGACAGCGGGTCATGCCTATCACTTGACATGCAGGATGAGCTGTTACTGAACACATCTAAGTTCATAACTTAGATGTGATCGTTAACAGGTGGATCCTGCGTGTCAGAAACAGGCAGGACCCGCTGACACTGAACCCGTCAGTGCTGCTGACCTGATGGATCTAGGTCTCAGCGCAAGATACAGATGCTCTGTATAAAGGATACAAAGCAGCTGTATCTCAAAAAGTCTAAATAATTTTTCATAAAAAGTAATTAGAAAGTTGCACCAAAAACACTGATACATGTTTTTATATATATATATATATATATATATATATATAAAAACATTCCAAAGGTGTACATAGCCTTTAAATCAATAGAGAGAATTTTTATTTTTAACCTCTTTAATCCTACAAATACAATGCTAAATTTGTTGACAATACAGGAAGTAACGCTGTATTTCTCCCAGTGACCATGTGACAGGGTACCGCTACATGATATAAAAGGTAGCACATACCTCCCAACCTTTCTGGGTTCAGTTGGACAGTCCCGGGCGGTGTCCCGCTGTCCCGGCGGCATGTTCCGGTTTCAACTGTATCTGCATCCTCAGGAACCCGACGCTCTGGCCGGGGGTTCAGACATCTTAAAGCCCCTAATATCACTATCCATATATGGACAGTGACACCAGGGGCACCTCTTGGAGCGAAATCCTCGGTCAGAGCGTTGCCGACGCTCTGCCCGGGGATTCCCCTCCTTAAGAAGCCCCTGGCGTCCCTGTCTATATATGGACAGTGACGTCAGGGGCTCTTCCTGAAGTGGAATCCCTGGCCAGAGCGTTGCCGACGCTCTGGCTGGGGATTCCGCTCCTGGAGAAGACCCTGGCATCACTGTCCTTATATAAACAGTGATGTCAGGGACTTTTCCTAAAGCAAAAATCCCTGACGAGAGCTTTGCAGACTCTCTAGACGGGGATTCCCCTCCTGGAGAAGCCCCTGGCATCACTATCCATTTATGGACAGTGACGTCAGGGGCTCCTCCTGGAGTGGAATCTCCGGCAATAGCCCTTTATATGTGGGCACTGGAACTTAATATGTGGGCACTGTGGCACTGTATGGGCACCATCTACATGGGCACTGTGGCACTATGTGGGCGCTCTCACTTTTTTTGGCAACTGGCACTTTATATGTGGGCACTGTGGCACTATGTGGGCACTATCTACAGTGGGCACTGTGGTACTATCTACAGGGCATTGTGGCACTATGGAGCATTATATTGTATGGGGGCATCTGTGTGGGCATTATACTGTATGGAGGCAGCTATGGGAGCATAATGCTGTATGGGGGTATTATGCTGTATGGAGACAGCTATGGGGCATTATAATGTATGGGGGACATCTCCGTGAACATTATACTGTATGGGGGTACCTATGTTGGCTTTATACTGTATGGGTGCACCTATGTGCGCATTATACTGTATGGGGCATTATACTGTGCAGGAGCAGCTCTTTGGCATTATACTGTGTGGGGGGAAGCTACTTGGCATTATACTGTGTGGGGGGAAGCTACTTGGCATTATACTGTGTGGGGGGAAGCTACTTGGCATTATACTGTGGGGGAGTTCTATGGAGGCACTATGGGAGCATGATACTGTGTAGGCTGAACCGGGTGTGTATGTGTGGGGATTGGGCGGAGTTAGAGGTGTGGCTTAAAAGGAAAAAATTGCTGTGATTGCCTGGTTGTCCCTCATAGCAATACTTGAAAGTTTGGAGGTATGGGTAGCACATAGTAATAATCAGTAAACGTCATTAAGAGGTTAAAGTGAAAACCACTGACAGAGCTTTTATCTAGAATCCAAATAGTTTGATAACCATCCAAATATGATAACAGTTATGCAGCTTTGTGCTGTATATGCCAGATTTGGCCAGTTAAAATCAAGCTAAATCTTGGCATAATAAAGTCACGGTCGTTTTCAGATTTATGACAAACAATAAATATAGAAGCTTTGGCCATAAGTGAGTAGTAGCGAATAAATATATATATATATATGAAACCAATAACAATTATCAGCGTTTCCCTCTGGACATATAGGGCTCATACATTCCTCTGACTATTCCCATAGCCTTATGTGAACTGCCTTCATAGCATCAGTAATGTCAACTCACATGTAGTCAGAGCCAAGAATGAGCAATGAATATGATTAAAGTACTTGTCACTCATTAAGCCTCAGGTCAAGTAATTCAGAGTGTTCCAGGACATCCGACCTGGGATTATAGGGAAAGTCTAGCAACTTAATAAGGCATATAAAGGTCTAAAGTTCATAGTCAACCGAATTTGAACAATATTCTAATATTTATTTTTGTATTCAGTCCACAGAATAAGGTTTCATGCACTTCTACCATCTGGATAGCAAATGTGCCCGTGCTTAAAATGCAAATTTTCCTCTTTGTTTTGTTTAGGTAAGTGAGAAAGGCAATTAAATGAGTATAAAATCAGAACTAGAGCTTTATGGGGGAAGAACTTCAGAAATGTCCTGATATTAAATGTGGACTCTGGATAATTCAGCTAATTGAATGAAAGATACAACTACGCTGCCAATTAATTATATGGTATGGTTCACACAGTGCAGATTTCATGCAGATTTTGCACACGTTTTCTAAGTCAAAACCAGAATTGGACCCAGTAGAAGAGAAACTTTAAGGCCTTCCTTTATATATTTCTTCTGTTTAGGTTCCGTCCCTGGTTTTGGCTTAATACATGCAAAATCTGAAGCAAATCTGCAGTGTGTGAGCAAGGCCTTCCACGCATAAATTCCTATCAAATCGGCAAATAATCTGTACCCAATGCAAGGGAATTGCTTAATTTAAGCCCCATTCGCAAAAAAATAATAAGTGACATGCTCGCTATTTTTGCAGATATTGCACGGAAAAGAGGCAGATTACCTTAATTAAATGCCGATGAGGCTAATCCATTTATGGATCCTGCTGACATATCCCTAGCAGAAATCTGAGTGTCCGTCGCGGATTCTATGTAAAATACACATCAGGACTTGCCTTGGACTTCTAACACACGAGCGTATTTTTCATCAGTATTTCGTTTTTATTCTATCTGAAATACGGAGCTAATAATAATCTATGAATCTATTCACATGGGCAGATAAAATACAGTATGTACTACTTTCATTCATGTTACTTTCATCATGCTTGTGGAAAACGCCTATGAAGTCTATGGAGATTAAAATACGACTGCATCCATATTTGATCAGTATTACATCAGTTTTGCATCCGTTTTTCAAAGCGGCTCTCTCATGTAGTTCAATTTCCTGCCTAGAAGATAACCCATCAGTATTAGGCTGCATTCACACGGGACGGAAACGCTTTTCGAATCCGCAGCATGCTCTTTCTGTTCTGCTGTTCTGGATTTTCCCCTACATAAAGTAGAAGGGGTGAAAACCGCAGCAAAATCTGCATGTAACACGTGCAGACACGAGGTGGATATGCTGCAGAAAATTTGCAGCATTCCCGTCCAAAGCCTTTACGGATCTAGAATACAGATAAAAAATACTTATGATATACTTATGCAATTACATCAGCTAGGTTCACATCTGCATCAGTTTTTTTCTGTTGTTCTGCTTCGTCCTCCGACTTTAATGGGTTCCGTTGGGTTTCCGTCATGGCGTCTGTCATTTTGCCAAACATAATAGCGCAGCATGCTTTTTTGCTATTCTGTCCGGCATCTACAACGGAGCCTCCAACACAAAAGTGAACCTAGCCTTATATGTCTGTATTGCAGATCCGGATTACGGACGTTTACCAATACACTCATGTAAAACTGGCCTATGGGTATATTTAAATGTGCAGGTTTTGTGACCTTCTTGCTGTCATTTTTCATGTGGAACAGCAGCACTTATTGTTCGCAGCAAAATTCTGCTGATTATTTCTAAATATATCTTTATAGCCTTCTGAGCTGTTTTTCTGATACAGAGCTCCAAATCCTCTGCATATACATAGAGTTACATGATAAATGTTTGGCTGCAACGATGGAGATTAGGAGCCTATTGCTATACATTAAAGTCAATGATACAACAGTATACAGTAGGCTCCTTTGCTCCCTCTAGTGGTGGCTGCAGGACTTTTAAAAAGTATATATGCCAAATACAATTAGCCAGATACAATATTGTAGAAATAGTAGACAGAACCCCATTAGCGATGATCAACACCTTCTGACATTACGAATTTTCAGGATGATCAGACCTATGTAAAGTTTTACCTAATGTCACGGCATTTTTAAGGCAGAATGTATAACTACTCTGGATCTAAAAGGCGTGAAAAGCTTCTCTTGAAATATCTTCTGTATTTGTGAGAGCTCTTATCTGTAGGTGTGCTATATCCGAAATGTTGGGATGTAAATATCAGCAGTGATGATACAACAACCTCCCACAGTCGATTATGTAACCCAACAGGGAATCTGGGCAGGATGGCTGCTGTAAAATGGCAGATTGATAAATATATTTTTAAATCTTGCTACAAAAACAAGATTGTGGATGGTGTATGGAAAATGACTCAAAGCAACAGTAAGGCAGTATCTGCTATGAGATATTCTGTGTGTCGAGTTACCAGCTTAAGTCCAAGAATGCTGTGGTTTCATGGTGAGGATTAATCCGGCTAATATCATGTCTGTGAGGGGAGCCTGGCCAGAGGACCAGCTCATGTGCGGTTCCGGCACAGCTCTACTTCTACTGTGGAAAAGCAGCGACAAGCAGATTTCTTTGAGTTTTATAAAACTGGTGCCACTTTTACTTTAGCCAGAATTTTAAAAAAAATGCAACTGGCAAGAGAAAAACTTTATTTTTTTGGATTTCAATTCACAGAGACCTGCAAATTTGACCTAAGTGCAGTCAAAACACTAAAAGCATTTTACTAGTTACCATTTAAAATCACTTTTCTCTTTTGCATTGTATAGAGAAAACTCCCATCATGAAGATGCATAAACTTTAAATATCCATTATAACCATTTCAAGACAAAGGCTCTAAACGATGGGTATATGAGAATGCCTGTGAGAAATAACACTGCCGGAAATTTACTTACATTTACATTCAGAGTGCACCAAAAAATTGTCATGATTGCTCCCATCCTGTGTATAGTGATGTGGAATATTTTGGTGCTATTTACCTCTAGTAAAAGCTAACCTGTCTCATTTTTTTTCTTTCCTCAGATGATACTGCCAACTAAGGCTGCAGAGGACAATCTGAAATATCTGCTGTAGCCCGGGCATGGATGTGAACAGGTCCTCACCAGGGTAAGCCAAACAATTCTCTTCTACTGTGACTGTTTTCTAGGATTATGGATTTACAGCAGAAACTGTAATGAATTGGCATGTTTTATAGCTATCTGATGGGAAATGATGTTCTTAGGCTACTTAATACATATTCCACAAGCCAAAGAAATGAAGGTTTTGAAAACAATCACTGTAGTAATCAGCAGCTTGCAGGACAATATAAACTTTCCAAACGTATTACATTGTGCTGGCCTAAAACTGGCCTTACACAAACAGTCACTGTTGGCTGAAAACAGGGGAAAGGCCTCATTCACGCAAACATACAGAAGTAGGGTAAAAAACATGGAGTTCAGTACAGAATTGCAGATTGTCTGCATGTATGTCCGTATTTCACTAGGCTCTGTTTACACCGTGTTCTGGCTTCATGTTCAGAGTCTGTGCCGAAGATATGTCCTGACATAAGCGCCGAACATAAAGCCCCAAAAAAAACATACCACTAGACAGGGACGGCGTCAGCACCCGGTGAACCCGGGCAAGTGCCGGGGCCCACTACCCTTGGCAGGGGGGCTCAATCGGCTGCCGGGTAGTGTAGTTGCCGTCGTCACGGCATCACTGTCCATATACACTCTCCCTGGACCACTGCTCTGCTCCTGACAACACTGTTCATATATGGACAGTGATGTCAGGAGGAGAGAAGGAGTCCCAGGCAGAGCGCTAGCACCTCTGCTCCGGGACTCCGTCTCTGGGGAAGCCCCTGACACCACTGTCCATATATGAACAGTGTTGTCAGGAGCAGAGCAGTGGTCCAGGGAGAGTGCTAGTAGTGCTCTGCCCGGGACTTTGGCTCTGGGGTTGCCCCTGACATCACTAGCCGTATATGGACAGTGATGTTAGGGGCTTCTCCAGAGCTGGAGTACTGGAGCAGAGCCTTTACTAGCGCTCTGCCCGGGACTTCAGCTCTGCTCTGGACACCACTATCCATATATGGACAGTGATGTCAGGAGCAGAGCAGTAGTCCCATGCAGAGTGCTAGTAGTGCTCTGCCCAGGACTATGGCTCTGGGGTTGGACAGTGACGTCAGGGGTTTCTCCTGAAGTGGAATCCCCAGCCAGAGCGGGGGCAATGCTCTGGCTGGGGATTCCACTCCTAGAGGGAACCCCAAAGGCGCTACCTACAGGGAGGGTGGCTATGTGGCACTACCAGGGAGGGGGGCTGTGTGGCACTACCAGGGAGGGAGGGGCTGTGTGGCACTACCTGGGAGGAGTGGGCTGTGTGGCACTACCTGGGAGGAGGGAGCTGTGTGGCACTTCCTGGTAGGGGGGCTGTGTGGCACTACCTGGTAGGGGGGGCTGAGTGGCACTATCTACAGAGGGCACTAAATTTATGGGGGTACAAACTGGGGGCCTAACTTCTATATGGGGGCACAAAGTGCCATTTTCTGCCAGTTTACTGCCGCCGTGAGTTCCCCCGCAAAAGGGCCTACTAAGTCTGTGGTGCCCAAGGGCCCACATAAACCTGGAGCCAGCCCTGCCACTAGATATACACTTTTTAGTCGACTTAGCACAGTTGGGGGGGAGGGGTACATCTGCGCAAGCTCCCCCCATGAACGTATGTCAAAAGGACACTCTTTTGGCATGAGTCGAGTAAATAGGGCCCTATGAATTCGTTCGGTGTATAAACTAAGAGTAAAAAATGCTATGTGAACATAGCCCTAGTCAGTGTTGCTCACCTCTACCTTCATCTGGATTTTCCAGTGTTGCAAGTACAAATACAGATCGAATATGTGACAAGGAGCATTTATGCATCTTACTATAGTCATTCACTGCTCCGATTGGTTCTCTGCTAGGAACAGAGGCTTATGTACAGTAATTACTATAAATCTACATTTTACAGCAACAAACAATCAGCTGCTACAGATACAATTAGAGATGTTTTATCTATCACTGTCCGTCTAACGTGTAAGCATCACCTGGCAACGAACAGGTTAATAACTTCATATACCGGCGTCTTACAGAATGGTCTAATATATTGCAGCTGGTTAATGGAGGAACCATCATTGGAGGATTTATCAAACTGTTTGATGTTGTTGGTTCAGAGGAAGAGAAACCATTAATTGTGGAACAAATTAAACCTGTTTCTATTAATGTGGCAGGCCATTTCCAGGAACAGGCTGAGGACTGCATGCCGCTTCATATTTACAGTGCTCTAAAGCAATACATGTGGTCGGGCACCCCTGTGGCAGCAACAGCGTTAAAGCTTACTGCTTGGAATCCAGGGAATGGCTGCAATGTCTCAGGTAGAAGTTGTCTTCTCTTTCCTGGCTCATTTATCATAGCTTTATTTCTGAGGTTTAAGCAATCTGACAGATTTAATTTTCTAACTAAGCTTTATACAAGAGAAATGTCAAGAAACGAACCTGTATAAATTCTTCAATATGTTACTTCTATTCCGAACACACGCTTGTGAGATAACCTGCAAATCATCCAGAGTGCCGGAGAGGTGAACAGTCTCCACTAATACAGCCAGTGTACATATCATCGGTGTGAAGCAAAAGTATCATCAAGTGTCCACCAAGTCAATGTTCACTGGACCCCCTCTCCTCCTAACATGTATTGTATCCCACCAAAAAGCCTTGTTTTATATTTGTCTCTTTCCATCTTCTTGCTGGTCTCTTTATCTTTTCCATACAACTCTTCCAATCCCAATTGTCTTCTCTAATAAATCAGGTCTTCCAATAATATTACCCCAAAAATAATTTAAATGTAAAACTGGTGATCTGTCCTTACAATAGAAGTGATGAATATTCTTGTTTATTTTCCTCGCTGTCCATGGTCTTCTAAAATCATCTGATTCCAAATATGATACTTGTCCTTTTTTATTCTCCAGTTTTCCATCTATTAACCCCCATAAAAATAACATCGGATGGACAGTTCTGTAGTATATAGTATCATTAGTATTTCTATTTCCAATATATTGAGGTACGAGCGCTGGATTTCTACATCCTAAAGCAGAACTCCAACCACCTATTACTTCGGCTCATTCAGTTCAGTGTATGTCATTACCTGATAATCTTATTTTCTAACGGGTAACAGTTACACAGTTGAGGCCCTTTTACACCGGCCGGTACAGCGAGCGTTGATCAACGAGACATCGTTGACCGGCGCTCGTTTGCTCCAGTCACACGGAGCTATGGATGGGGACGATCGGTCATTAATCCGATCGCTTATCCCAATAAATTACCATCATGTCGGCAGCGCGTCTCCCTGTTTACACACCAAGACGTGCTGCCGACAACGATAATATTTCACTTTTTTAAAATGATACGACCATCAGATGATCGTTCCCCTGTTTAGACAGGGCAATTATCGGCAATGAGCGTTCTATGAACTAATTATCTGCCCGATAATCGTTCAGTGTAAAACCCCCTTTAGTATGGTTGAAAGAATGGTATATGTACAATAAGTTCAACTATGGTAGAGGAGAGGACGTAGGTGGTAAGTCTTAGAGCTTCGGTTACTCCTATTGATCCAGTGGACAGTTTAGTTGCTTGTAGTTTAATTATTTGATCTTTGCTGCTATGGAAATCATCTGATCATTCACTGATGTTTCAGCCATCCTTTGCAGCTTAAGCTGGCCATATACTACAGACTTTGGTCGGCCGAAAAAACGATTTAGACCATTTTCTGCTGACAAACAAAGGTGACAGACGCCGATCGTGTTGGATTTTTTGGTTGTTGTGGGGTGCAGTCTTGTAAAGTCGTTCATGCCAAAGGACAGATCCGCTTTCCATCACCAGCCCAGGCCACTGATCAAGTCAGATATCGGTAAGTGATTTGTCGTTTTAATTTATGGAGTTGTCGTCCAGAACGACAACCTTCACAGACCGACCATGAACAACAAGTCATTCAGAAAATGGGCGTCTGAAATCCCTAATTTATAGACAGCTTTCGACTACCATGCAGCTAAGCGACAGTCACTGATCATACCTGTGCACCACCATTGGAGCAGAGCTATACAATTTTAGAACTTAATATAACGCTTTAATTAATTTTATAGCTGTTTCTTGTGAAATAACATGCGCTATCAAAACAATTAGAGGGGATCTAAATAAGGACTTGAGGTTAATATAATCATAACTGAAAGGGTCCCTTTTACCTATATACCAGTGACTTTATGACATGGAGAGAAATGCTGCTCTCACAGGGTGCACCTTTTGTCTTGCTCCTAAATTCCATTTTAGAATCCTCACCAGGCTTTAATTAGGACAGCGACCGTGCCATGAACCTACAATCTGCCCCAACAGTGCCCCGTTTCTTTACAACAGATGATCATGCAAATGCGCCTGTCTGAAATACTGCTCAGAGCAATAGTGCTGCGGACAGAAGTATGCTTTGAAATCATAAGCCAAGCTTGGCGCTGATGGAAATGCTGCAGATTGATGCATTAATAGTAAGATGGATGCTACCTCTTCAGTGGCACCTTAAAATAATAAGGTGCTAAGATAATTTCCCCTTTGACATCCCATCCTCGGCTGGCCCTGAGCCATACTGATCTAGCTGGAGGTGTAAACAAAGCATCAGCCCAGGGATCACATGTTCCTTATTAATCACACGAAACGTGTCTTTTTATTCAGCATAGTTTTTCATACTTTCTAATAATTTGGCAATGTGCCTCTAATCTTTCTAGATGGTATCTCCACATCTGTTGACTCTTTATTTTGCTCCGATTCCCTGCACAAGTTATCAGAATCTTACAGCTGGAAGTATTTAAGAGTGAATCAGAAACCGACAACTGGCTGTATATAAGTGATCGGAAATTGACAACTGCAAATATTTACAATGATACTTATAATCATGAGATACTGATGACTGGCAACAATATCAGATTTACCTGTATAGGTCTTCAACCAGAACTTGGCTGATTGGCGGTTCATGACTACATCTCCAAAGCCCCATGCACATGTCTGTAGATTTTATCCGCAATTACGGATCCGTTATTGCAAATAAAATACTGACATTTATTTCTATTGGCTTCGGACACCTTCCCGTATATATATGGGTGTGCGTCCGAGCCATAGAAATGAGCCGCATAAAAATAAGATGTCCTATTTTTCACATTTATTTACTGTGCTCCTATACTTTTTACAGTGAGCACTGTCCGCAAACGCGATTGACACTGCGCGGCCCATCCGTGCAGCATTTACTGACCATAAGGCCCATGCACACGACCGTTTTTTCATCAGCAATTACGGTCCTTAATTTCGGTCAGTAATTACAAACCCATTCCATGGACACCTTTCAGTATTTTTACTGATGGGAGTCCGTGCTGAAAAAATGATAGAACCTGTCCTATTCTTGTCAGTAATTACGGCACAGACTCTCCCATAGAAGTCTATTGGAGCTTCCGTAAACATGGACGTGACAGATGTGCATTCGTAAACCATCCATATTTACGGAAGCGTTGCTAGGCAACATGTTGGTGACATCATTTGCAGCCTCCCTCTTTCTTTTTTTTTTTTTACGGATCCGTATATACGGATCAAATACGGATGTAATACAGACCGTATTTACTTATAGATGAAAATACAGTCTTGTGCATGGGGCCTTAGTGAGGTCAGAAGTGAACGTTACACGTAAGTGATCATCTTTTTATTGTGTGGACATGCCCAATACATCACTGGCCCTTGTGTGTCTTTAGCAACCACAAGCCAAGATATACTGACCAATTGTAGAAAAACTAATAGGTGTCTCTGTTGGCTTAACCTACAACAAGAGAGAAAACAGAGGAACTACAGAGTACAGGCTATTTCTTACACATTAATCCGAATAAAAACTAAAGACTAGTTTACCAATGTTGCAATAGTACCATCTGTAGGGTCGAGAATCAACCCTTTTTAGGGATTTACACACTTAAGTGTACGCTGTTTGCAGCAATTCCCAGGCCATAGTGTCATTGGTTGGATGACTTTACAGATAAAAGGCACAATAAACCGTAGGTAATCCATTCAATTTACTATTCGGAATTATGGCATAATCTAGAATACACCCAGGGAGGCTAAGCACAGATTTGCTAGCAGAAAGGCTTCCGTCTTCTGCTCTCTATTTTATTGGAAGGGACAGATGTCTATATGCCATTATACGTTACAACTATATGTGCATAGTGATCTAGCATACCGCAAATGCTGTGCATCGGATATCTAAGTGATATATACAGCGGCTCAGTACTGTGCGCCACACATCACTCACTGTTGAGGTGCATGACTAGCTGAACACAGACCTTTCCTGGCCAATGGGTGTTTGCCCCTGCCCCCAAAAATAAGAAAGATCAGCGAGAGCAACTCTTAGTGCAAAATAAAAGCAAGTGAGCCCATAGACTAAAACGGAGTCAGGAATTATGTGCAAGACCACGCAGATCTCCCCAATACCAATCTTCTTTCTGTCTCCAGGAGCCTCCCACCAACCATGTAAAACATTTTCCTAGAAAGGGAGAAGTGACTATGGTAACATTGGAGGTGATCAGCTTGTAAAGGTGAGGAATGTGGACATACAGCTCAGAATAAGGAGCTGTTTTTCAAATCAATGGGATGCAGATATAAGATCCCAGTGAGACTAATAGAATAGCGATACAAAACTGCTAAACCTCCTGTATCCTCCCCAGCGTGGTGTTGGAGCCATGCTGAAATAATCTGACGGTCCGGCTATCAGTGCGTCAGCTGAAAGTATTGTGATAAATAAGTGCGACTGCCAAGCAATTGTAATGTTTCCAGCCACTGTTCAAATGGATGGCCCCCAAGGGACTGAGAAATTACAGATAACAGTATAATGACTTGTTCCTAGTACCAGAAGCTTTCCCATTATAAATGAAACTCTTCTAAGAAATCCCCTATAGTCCAACAATATGATTCTGTTTAGGGATGCCCCTCCATGGTCTCATATGTAATTAGAAAACACTGTCTAGACTGAAAAGTAGATGAAGTTTATGATTTCTTCATTGCCATGATAATTATTCATACACACATTTGTGAGAATTCAAAGATCATTAATCAAACACAAAAATCCCCCCCCCCAAAAACCATTGAAAGTGAGGTGGGTGGGTTAGGGGCTTCTATATGGATGCCCCTTATGTATCTTGTTACAGTTGTTCTAAACTTTAACTATTGCCCTATTCTAAGTTCTTGCACCTTTTACCACAGATAATAATGCTATATATATATATATAATTTTTCAAAATAACAGATAAAGACACAATCGCTTGACGTTTACCTAATGAACATTCATTTTCTGAATGGCAAACTTTTCCTGTTCTGTTTTATAAGGAAGAGTATAGAAAATCAAATAGTGACCTCCAAAGTCAGAGCATTTTACAGTAAAACACTAATGTACTCGACATTGAAGAATACGTCCCCAGAATATTACGTAGCAGTTGTAGAGAATAGCAATTGTTAATAATTCTGGCTATAGATTGAGTAAAGTGGTGAATGCATAAGCGCAAATACAGTCAATAAGAAATAGATGTGTGGTGGCTTCACCTTTAGTCCTTAGGAAATATTTCTGTAAAATATTGGACAACAAACCCACACGAGCAGCGTAACAGTCTTTGCTCACACTACTGTTCTCAGGTTACATGTCCAAAGAAAATCAGAGCATCAATGATCGACACAATTTATCTGGATCTAGTAATGTGTCAAGCAATTAAGGCTGGGTTCACACGTGGCGGAATTTCACTTAAATTCCGCTGCGGACACTCCGCAGCGTTAATCCGCAGCGGTGCCGTTTGTCCATTGACTTACACTTTAATTTAGCAGTGTTCGTTTAGACGAGGCGTAAAATTCCGCTGCGGAGCATAGGCTGCGGAGCGGAATTTGGTGTCCGCAGCATGCTCTGTCTGTTGCGGAGCAGTGGCGGACTCATGGCGGAATTTCTCCATTGACTTCAATGGAGAGTCAAAATTCCGCAATGAAGTCCGCAGATCTTATGTGTGCTGCGGAGCGTATTGGTTTTACTACCATGACATTTCTTCATTCTGGCTGGACCTATGTATTTCTAGGTCTACAGCCAGACTGAGGAAGTCAATGGGGCTCCCGTAATGACGGGAGCGTTGCTAGGAGACGTCTGTAAATAGTCACTGTCCAGGGTGCTGAAAGAGTTAAGCGATCGGCAGTAACTGTTTCTGCACCCGGGACAGTGACTACCGATCTCAATATACATGTATCTGTTAAAAAATATATAAGTTCATACTTACCGAGAACTCCCTGCGTCTGTCTCCAGTCCGGCCTCCCAGGATGACGTTTCAGTCTAAGTGACGGCTGCAGCCAATCACAGGCCAAGCACAGGCTGCAGCGGTCACATGGACTGGCGCGTCATCCAGGGAGGTCGGGCTGGATGCCGAAAGAGGGACGCGTCACCAAGACAACGGCCGGTAAGTATGAAAATCGTTTACTTTCACTAGGGAAAGTGCTGTCCCTTCTCTCTATCCTGCACTGATAGGGAGAAGGGAAGCACTTTTCCCGCAGTCCGCAGCAGCTAGTCCGCATCAATGTACTGCACATTTTGTGCAGATCCGCAGCAGAATCTGCAACGCAGATTCTGTGCGGCATTGATGCGGACAGTTGCGGAGGAAATCCGCCACGTGTGGTCATGCCCTAAGAATTTAAGTCATTTAGAAGGAAAACCTCCATGTATCAGACAGGTGTTTAACTGGAACTTTTTGCTATGAATTCTGCTCGTCAGGATACAGATATTTATCACTTGAATCAAATAAAAAAATGTGCGAGTTAAATGGATCTAACAAAAAAAAACAACTTAAAGTTTAGATAGGAATCATTGAATAGGTGAAGCTCTGCCTCTGGATCTGGACACTGAACATCAGGTATGCTGAAGGAATCTTGTAGTGACCTTCCTCAGATGCCGATAGGAATCAGTGGTCATCAGATGCAGAGTGTTGACAGGTGAATTATATTGGATTGTCTTAATAACCTCATATCTCATAGGCCTGGCCCCCACCTCTATGTCCCATAATTATGGTGTAATTGAACATCTGTACTTTGTAAACCAGTTGAACTTTGCTGACAAGACCTCAGAATTTAGAAATGGTCAATAAGAAGTCATCGTACAAAACATGAAAAGTAACATAATAGAACTTTTAGATAAATATTAGGGGGTTTTCAGACAATACACAATAACACTTATCCTTAGGAGAGGCTATCAATGCGTGATCCACGATCACCACTGATCAGCAGATTGTTTATCCAGGTACCGCCTAGCACCATTATAGTGAAGGGAGCGTCGAAGCCCCTTCATTCTGCTGAACACTAAGGGCCCAAATCCTGGGACAGGCCATCTATTTATACTCTCGAAAACTTATTTAAGGCATATTATTAGTGGCTTTTTATCATCTGTATCTATAGATACAGCCCTAGGCTGGATTCACGCGAGCATATTACGTCCGTAATGGACGGAACGTAATTCGGCCACAAGTCCCGGACCGAACACACTGCAGGGAGCCGGGCTCCTAGCATCATAGTTATGTACGACGCTAGGAGTCCCTGCCTCTCCATGGAACTACTGTCCCGTACTGAAAACATGATTACAGTACGGGACAGTTGTCCCGCAGCGAGGCAGGGACTCCTAGCATCGTACATAACTATGATGCTAGGAGCCCGGCTCCCTGCAGTGTGTTCGGTCCGGGACTTGTGGCCGAATTACGTTCCGTCCATTACGGACGTAACATGCTCGTGTGAATCCAGCCTTACTGCTGCCACAGAGGTGGGAATACCCTTCTGCAATATGCAAAGGAGTTAAGTCCTGCAATGTCATCCTATGACCAATGCACTGTGGATACATGTACTGCACCTACTTTACATCCAGTTTAGCAAGATGTAATACTTTGTGCAAATAGAACAAGGTGGTATGTGCTGTCTCATTAGACTTCACTTCAAAGTTTTATGAGATTAGGAAAAAGGGTCGGCTTTGTTTCCCCTGAAACAGCGCCACTCTTGTTCATGGCCTGTGCCTGGAATTGCAGATCAGCCCGATTCACTTAAATACCAGACACAGCCCATACACATGTGTGGCACTGTTCTGGAAGAAAAATCAGATACTTCCTCTAATCATATAAACCCTTAAAAGGTGTTAATAACAACGAAAATCACAGTAAAACATGTTAGACTTCCCTGTCATGTGTAGAAGGGGAACATGAAAAATGTTACACAGATCCACTATTTTCAGTGTGAAATTGAATATAATATTAACCTACCAGTGACAAGACCAGGATCACTCCTAGGTTGTGACTTCATGACCGTTCTCCCTTGGGCTCCTGCTTCAATATCTCAGCTGTTGCAAGAAGCCATTTTCACCTTTCATGTCTTTAACCTGCCAACAAAGTTGAGAGCAAAACAGAAAATAAGTCAAATATGAATATACAGGAACATAAAGAAACACAATGATATATAAACACATTTTGTGTGTAAGGCTTTACTCACACGACCGGGCATCAAATCGGCCGTGAAAAAAGCAGTTTTTCACGGCCGATTTGCACCCGTGCGGGACCCGTTTTCACAGATCCCTCATGGACTCGAGTCTATTGAGGGATCCGGGTAAACAGGACAAATTATGACATGCCCTATTTTTTTTTCAAGCCGTTCACATGCTCCGCTAAAGAAAAAAGAAAAAAACGGCCATGTAAATAGTCCCATAGACTTGCATTGATTTTAATGCAGCCATGTCACGGCCGTAAAAAATGAAAAATCTTTCCTGATGTAATGGTAAATAGCTGCATGTCACGAACAGCGACAACAACGCCAGCTGATGCAATTGGAATATTTATTTATTTGCATTGTTACATAGAAATAGAATATTATTATATTGACTGGACATATAGGCCGCTAAATTGATGGATTCCAAGTATCTCCTCCATATACAGCAGTAAATATGGATGATCCTGCAGGGATTATAGGTAAACAAGTGAAACCTCCCTACAAAGCCGTCTTCCAGATCAACGCTCAGACAGAATTTAATTGCAAGGAGTATTTTTCACTACGTGTTCTCAGTCCTTTAAGACATATTTGTATAAAAAATCGAGCATTGTAATGATGCTTATTATGGGGGGCAGTGCTGCCACAACCTCTCACTTTCTGCTACTATAATATAATATGGTGATTCCCAACCTTATTACCGTGGGGGAACCTATGAAAAATGTGTCCACTTCCGGATGAACTACTATTCCCATTTCTAGCCCAGAGAAGCCAGGTGTAGGGGCAGTAAAGCATTATGAAATTCTTGCCTAGAGCGATATTTTGCAAAAACAGGAGAAAAAAAAGGGCAGTATAATAAAGTGCACATCCAGTATTAATTAACAACGCATATTTTCTAGTTTATTTATTTTAGCTGCATAAAGTATCTTTCATTGCTAATTTATTTTTGGATGTGCGCTTCCTTATCGTGTCCTCTTTTTTCTTTTTTCCTGTTTTTGCAAATAGTCAATTTGGGGTATGTAGTTGCACTCCTATGTAACTATATTTTCCGAGCACCTGCCTTTTTCTTTTGGTTGGTTAAAGAGGCTATTTCACCACATTATAAGTGGCCTATATTGTACATGATGTGATCGGCGCTGCAATGTAGATCACACCAGTGTTTCTTATTTAGAAAAACGATCATTTTTGACGGCGTTATGACCTATTTTAGCTTTATGCTAATGAGTTTCTCAATGGACAACTGGGCGTGTTTTACAATATGGCCAAGTGGGCGTTGTGGAGAGAAGTGTATGACGCTGACCAATCAGTTACCAATCAGCATCATACACTTCTCTCCATTCATTTACACTGCACATAGCGATATAACTATATCACTATGTGCTGCCTCATACACACAAACTAACTTTACTGCAGTGTCCTGATAATGTATATACATTACCTCCAGCCTGGACGGGATGTGTATTCAGAATCCTGACCACTTCTGTAGCGTCTCTGTGATTTACAGCATAGCAGGTGTAGTCTCGCGGGATTACGCTGTAAACTGTCATTTACAGCGAGATCTCGCTATGCTGTGCTGTAGTCTCACAGAGACGCTACAGAAGTGGTCAGGATTCTGAATACACATCACGTCTTGGCTGGAGGTAATGTATATTCATTGTCATGACACATGAGTAGCGTTATAGTGTGTGTATGTGGCTGCACATAGCTATATCGCTATCTGCAGTGTAAATGAATGGAGAGAAGTGTATGACGCTGATTGGTTACTGATTGGTCAGCGTCATACACTCCTCTGTACAACGCCCACTTGGTCATATAGTAAAACATGCCCAGTTGTCCATTGAGAAACTCATTAGCATAAAGCTAATATAGGTCATAACTCCGTCAAAAATGATCGTTTTTCTATATAAGAAACACTGCTGTAATCTACATTACAGCGCCGATCACATCGTGTACAATATAGGCCACTTATAATGTGGTGACAGAGCCTCTTTAATAAGAGAGCTATAATTTGGCCGAAATCAGTTTGCCATCTTTACTGTAATAGTGACAGCTCTTGCTCCTGCTGTTTTCTGGGGAATTATCTTGTTATTATGTTATATTATTAATGGTTTACGCAAGCATCATTTAATGAGCTGTTCATGATATCCACACATCATTATCAGTGTTTCCAGCAGTTATCTATTAAAGAATATCCCCACTTCCAACCCAACAAGGTATACCTTATTAAAATGGCAGTGCTGGGTTTTGTTTTTTCCTCTATCCAGAGATATACCAATATCTATAGAGAGCATGGCAAATATGATTGGATATTTTGCTCCTACTCAATTGAAGTTGCACTAATAATCAATAATACATTCTTCAAATATTTTGTTATTATCTTCTAAAAATGTCTATAGATTACATAATGAATCCAGTAATTTGGCAGACCAGGAAAGCATGTGTCAAACATGATCTATAGAACAGATGTGTGGATCTTTATTAAAACTGACACAATGTAACACACATCCATCCTGTTCGTGAGAAGTGTCTCTGAATATTTTCCAAGCTGCAGGGAATCTGCATATCAGTAGTTTCCAGGTTTTCTCAGTCATTTAATATCAATACCACCACCCTGTTATATTGCATCTACTGCTACATTTTAACTCATCAAGACTGTTCTGTACTCTAAGCCAAACCAACCCTAGGTATGTCTGGAAGCTAAAGCACATTGCCAATACATACATACCTACATACCCTTGAGCACTATTTTACATTTACATATAGAGATAGTCTACATAAAAAGTAACTTGTGAAGATCTCAAGTTACATAATTTATGTCATGCACAAAAGCATTTAAAACTCTGTAGAGTGGACTGTACAGTAATCTGATGCAGGGGTATACTTCAAGCTGTATCTCAGGATTAGTACAAGATAAGTAATGTCATGTATGTTCACAGTGACTCCACCAGCAGAATAGTGAGTGCAGCTCTGGAGTATAATACAGGATATAACTCAGGATCAATACAGGATAAGTAATGTAATGTATGTACACAGTGACTCCACCAGCAGAATAGTGAGTGCAGCTCTGGAGTATAATACAGGATATAACTCAGGATCAATACAGGATAAGTAATGTAATGTATGTACACAGTGACTCCTCCAGCAGAATAGTGAGTGCAGCTCTGGAGTATAATACAGGATGTAACTCAGGATCAGTACAGGATAAGTAATGTAATGTATGTACACAGTGACTCCACCAGCAGAATAGTGAGTGCAGCTCTGGAGTATAATACAGGATGTAACTCAGGATCAGTACAGGATAAGTAATGTAATGTATATACACAGTGACTCCACCAGCAGAATAGTGAGTGCAGCTCTGGAGTATAAGGCTGGGTTCACACGTGGCGGAATTTCACTTGAATTCCGCTGCGGACACTCCGCAGCGTTAATCCACAGCGGAGCCGTTTCTCCATTGACTTCCACTTCTATTTAGAAGTGTTCGTTTAGACGAGGCGTAAAATTCCGCTGCGGAGCATAGGCTGCGGAGCGGAATTTGGTGTCCGCAGCATGCTCTGTCCGTTGCGGACCAGTGGCGGACTGGTTGCGGATTCATGGCGGAATTTCTCCATTGACTTCAATGGAGATTCTAAATTCCGCAATGAAGTCCGCAGCTGTCATGCACATGTTATGTGTGCTGCGGATGCGTCTTGCTTTTTTGACATGACATTTCTTCATTCTGGCTGGACCAATGTATTTCTAGGTCTACAGCCAGACTGAGGAAGTCAATGGGGCTCCCGTAATTACGGGAGCGTTGCTAGGAGACATCAGTAAATAGTCAGATCGGCAGTAACTGTTTCTGCACCCTGGACAGTGACTACGATCTCAATATACAGCAACCTGTAAAAAAAATAGAAGTTCATACTTACCGAGAATTCCCTGCTTCTGTCTCCAGTCCGGCTTCCCAGGATGACGTTTCAGTCTAAGTGACGGCTGCAGCCAATCACAGGCTGCAGCGGTCACGTGGACTGCCGTGTCATCCAGGGAGGTCGGGCTGGATGCCGAAAGAGGGACGCGTCACCAAGACAACGGCCGGTAAGTATGAAAGTCGTTTACTTTCACTAGGGAAAGTGCTGGCCCTTCTCTCTATCCTGCACTGATAGAGAGAAGGGAAGCACTTTTACCGCAGTCCGCAGCAGCTAGTCCGCATCAATTTACTGCACATTTTGGGCAGATCCACCGCAGAATCTGCAATGCGGATTCTGTGCGGCATTGATGCGGACAGTTGCGGAGGAAATACGCCACGTGTGGGCATGCCCTAATACAGGATGTAACTCAGGATCAGTACAGGATAAGTAATGTATGTACACAGTCATTCCACCAGCAGAATAGTGAGTGCAGCTCTGCAGTATAATACAGGATGTAACTCAGGATCAGTACGGGATAAGTAATGTAATGTATGTAAATAGTGACCCCACCAGCAGAATAGTGAGGGCAGCTCTGGAGTACAATACAGTATGTAACTCAGGTATTTACAAATGTAGCAAACAGTATATGACATAACTGCAAACTAAGAGGGGGTTTGTCCAAATCAGGAAACTTGGTTAAACAGTGCTTCAACCTTTACAGGACTACTCTATCTTCTGATTAACTGGAATAGAAAGAAAATCAGACAAAGGAATTTACACCCAAAGGTACGCAACACAGACATAAAGTTCCCAGAGATTTGTGAAGTCCTCTGGTTTTCACATATGGCACAATGCACACTGACACTTGGTGCCCCATAAAAACAGACCGGAAGATACCAACAAAAATGGTATCTGATACTGACCTAGCCATACAACCTAGGAATAGTTTTTAGCCTGAATTTCAAACATGACCAGCCTCCGCCACCCCCCTCCCCCACACACTTTTATCTGAGGCATCATGTTATATACAATACCCAGTAATCCCTGGAGTCAAAATGTACAATGTATTCGAAAGTCCTCAGACCCTTTCACTTTTTCACATTTTGTTATGTTGAGGCCTTCTGCTAAAATAAAAAAAAATCTAGTTTTTCCCCATTATCCTGCACTCAATACCCCATAATGACAAAGTGAAAACAGAATGTTAGTTCTTTACTAATTTATTGAAAAGGAAAAACGAAAATCTAGCATTGACATAAGTATACAGCCCCTTTAGTCACTACTTCGTTGAAGCACCTTTGGCAGTGATAACGGCCTCCAGTCTTCTTGGGTCAGATGCCACAAGGTTTGTACACCTGGATTTGGGGATTTTCGACCATTCTTCTCTGCAGATCCTCTAAAGCTCTGTCAGGTTGAATGGAAACAGTTGGTGGACAGCAATTTTTCAGGTCTCTCCAGATATGTTTGATTGGGTTCAAGTCAGGACTCTGGCCTGGCCACTCAAAGACATTCACAGAGTTTTCCCTAAGCCACTTTTGTGTTGTCTTGGCTGTGTGCTTAGAGTCATTGTCTTGCTGAATGAGGTCCAGAGCACTCTGGAAAAGGTTTTCATTAAGAATATCTCTGTACTTTGCTCCATTCATCTTTCCCTAGACCCTGACCAGTTTCACTGTCCCAGCCGCTGAAAAACACCCCCACATCATGATGCTGCCTCCACCATGCTTCACTGTAGGGATGATATTGAGCAGGTGATGAGCAGTGCCTATAACACTTAGAATCGAGGCCAAAAAGTTTAATCATAGTTTCATCAGACCACAGAATCTTGTTTCTCTCGGTCTGAGAGTCCTTTAGGTGTTTTGTTTTGCAAACTCCAGGTGAGCTTTCATGTCTCTTTTTACTGAGGAGAGGCTTCATTCTGGCGACTCCGCCATAAAGCCCAGATTTGTGGGGTGCTGCAGTGATGGTCGACCTTCTGGAAGTTTCTCCCATCTGTCCCATCTGCACATAGGATCTTAGCCAGAGTGACCAATGGGTTCTTGGTCACCTCTTACCAGGGCCCTTCTCTCCCGATTACTTAGTTTGGTGGGATGGCCAGCTCTAGGAAGAGTCCTGGTTGTTTCCAACTTCTTCCATTTAAGAATTATGAGGCCACTGTGCTCTTGGGATCTTTCAGTGCAGCAAAAAAAAAAAAAAAAATTGTACCATTCTCCAGATCTGTGCCGCCACACAATCCTGTCTCTTAGCTCTACATGCAGTTCTTTCCTCATCATGACTTCGTTTTTGCTCTGATATACATTGTCAGCTGTGAGACCTTATATAGACATGGGCGTGTCTTTCCAAATCATGTCCAATCAAATAAATTTACCACAGGTAGACTCCAGTCAAGGTGTAGAAACATTTCAAAGTTGATCTAGTTTTTCATTTTTAACAAATTTGCAAAAATGTCTAGAATTCTGTTTTCACTTTGTCATTTTGGGGTATTGAGTGCACAAGGCCTAAACATAACAAAATGTGAAAGGGTCTGAAGACTTTCCGGATGCACTGTAGGACACACCAATACCTGGCAGCTACGTCTGGCTACTTTATCATCTGCTTGAGACAGGTAGACAGAATTTCCTCCTGACTAAGTCCTGCTCATCTGTCTGCAGCTTGATATTTGGTGATTGAGTCACAACCGATGAAAATGCTTACTGGCAAGAACCAGATGTGCATCTGACAATGTTTTATATCACTGGGATCATCTCATATTAAGCGGTTCTAAATTTAGTCTTCTGTGATATTAACTTAAGAAGAAGTTTAAGGTACTAGAGGTCAGAAATTTATAAAGGGTAATTGGATTTGCAGAAGTAGAAGCATATTTCTAGGCCTAAAAAAACCTGACTTATAACACAGAACAAAACCGTGCAAAATAAAATAACCCCAATCCAATGCTCTGAGAATAATTATGAAGACATATGTCACTCTTGATTTTGATAATCTTTGAACAGAAAACTTGCAAAGCAGACTAGCTCATAGTTCTACGATTTCTATCATATAAAATCGTACAATGGATTAGGCATTACGTTTTGATTGGACAAAGATTTCAACTTGGCTGCTGTGATTGAACCAATGTTCTACAAGATCCATTTATTTCTGACAGGTCATCTAATAATGTGAGATTATTCGGAATACGTCTCATATAATGCTGATAATAGATAATGTCATTGAACCATTTTTTTTAACCCCTTAGTGACCAGCCCATTTTAGGCCCTATTTTATTTGTTTTTCTATAGTCGCATTCAAAGAGCTATAACGTTTTTATTTTTTCGTCTACATAGCTGTATGAGGACTTGTTTTTTGCGGGATTAGCTGTGCTTTTTAATAGCACCATTTTTGGGTACATATAATTTTTATATTAACTTTTATTAACCCTTTTGGGGGGGATTATAAAAAAAAACTGAAATTCCGCCATTGTTCTATGCGTTTTTAAATTGACGCCGTTCACTATGCGACGTAAATAACATGTTACCTTTATTCTATGGGTCGGTACGATTATGACGATACCACATATGTAGAGTTTTTTTTATGTTTTACGACTTTTGCACAATAAAAACACTTTTGAACTAAAATTATTTGTTTTTGCATCGTCGCTTTCCAAGAGCCGTAATTTTTTTTTTTTTCCATCAATGTAGTGATTTTTTGGGCTTGTTTTCTGCGGGACAAGACGTAGTTTTGAATGGTACTGTTTTGGGGTGCATGGGACTTATTGATTCATTTTTATTGTGACTTTTTTGGGGGGCAATGGAAAAAAATTGCAATTTCGCCATGTTTTTTTGCGTTTTTTTTTACGGTGTTCACTTTGCGGTTTAAATTACATATTAACTTTATTAATGGAGTCATTACGGTCGCGGCGATACCACATATGTGTACTTTTTTTTTTTTTTTTACACTTTTACTAAATAAAACCACTTTTTATTAATAATCTTTATTTCACTTTGATGACTGATTTTATTAGTCCCACTAGGGGACTTTACTGTGCGATATTCCGATCGCTGCTATAATGCTCTGGTATACTTCGTATACCAGAGCATTATTGCCTGTCAGTGTAAATCTGACAGGCAATCTGTTAGGACGTGCCTCCGGCGCGTCCTAACAGGAATATGTCCAGGGCAGACCTGGGGGCTTTTATCAAGTCCCCGGCTGCCATGACACCCCATCGGAGACCCGCGATTTCATTCGCGGGCCGCCGATGGGTGACAGAGGGAGCGCACTCCCTCTGTAAACAAAGTTAAATGCCGCGGCCGCTATTGGCGGCATTTAACGGGTTAAACGGCCGCGATCGAAGTAAACTTCGATCGCGGGCGTTGGAGCAGGAGCTCAGCTGTCATCAGACAGCAGAGCCCCGGCTCCTGCCTGCATGGGAGACCCGTGCAGGACTTAGACTAGGCTGACGTGAAAAGGCGTCAGCCTAGCCCAGGGGTGGGCAAACTTTTTGACTCGCGGGCCACAATGGGTTCTAAAATTTGACAGAGGGGCCGGGCCAGGAGCATTTGGAGGGAGTGTTTGGGCCGGATATACTAAAGCATTAAATGTAGTGTGTGCAAACCTCATAGCACAGTAAGAACACTACAACCCAATTTATTAACTGTCTTTCAAATGTGAAAAATAGCCCTTATCAGTTAATAAATTTGTCTCAAGGAATATGCAAGATATGGCATTTACATACTATTTCGCAGATACTGGGAGGAGGAAATGTAAATAGATTAAAATAACATACGCACTGTGATTTATCAAGAAAAAAGTTCTGTTGACTCTGTAAATGAGCTGCCAACCTCTGAGCAGTAGCCGCCCGTTCTTGTGTTGACTGCTTGCTAGCATAGTTTGCATGCTTCGTGGCAAAGTGACGGCTGATATTGTACTCTTTGAAAACCGAAGGGCTTAATGGTGACGTGAAACGAAGTGAAAATTAAAGTGAAATAAAGAGAAATACGCGCCACATTAACCCCTTAATGACCGGGCCATTTTGCACGTTAATGACCAAGGATTATTTTTTGGTTTTTCACGGTCGCATTCCAAGAGTCGTAACTTTTTTTTTTATTACGTCGACATAGCCGTATAAGGGCTTGTTTTTTGCGGGACGAGTTGTATTTTGTAATTGCACCATTTTTAGATGCTTACAATATATTGATTAACTTTTATTAACTTTATTTTAGGAGAGAATTGAAAATAAGCAGCTATTCCAGCATTAATTTTCACGTTATAAATTTATGCCCTTTACTATGCAGCGTAAATAACATGTTACCTTTATTCTACGGGTCGGCACGATTACGAGGATACCAAATATGTAAAGGTTTTATATGTTTTCCTATGTTTGCACAATAAAAACCCTTTTAGAAAAAAATTACTTGTTTTTGCATCGCCGCGTTCCAAGAGCCGTCATTTTTTTATTTTTCCGTCGATGTGGCCGTACGTGGGATTGATTTTTGCGGGACAATGCGTAGTTTTCATTAGTACTATTTTGGGGTACATAGGTCTTATAGATTAACTTTTATTTAATTTTTTATGGGGGGAATGGGAGAAAAGAGAGAATTTTGCCGTTGTTTTTTGCGGGTTTTTTGGACGCCGTACATCCGGCAGTTTCATTAATGTGTTCATTTTATTGGTCAAGTTGTTACGATCGCGGGGATACCATATATGTGTATGTGTGATTTGTTTTGACCGTTTTATTAAATAAAACCACTTTTTGGGGCAAAAAAGTAGTTTTATTTGACTTTGACTGTAATTTTTTTTATTTTTTTTTTCACAAACTTTATTTAACGGTTTTACTTTTTTTTTTAGTCCCACCAGGGGACTTCACTATGCGATATGCCGATCGCATATATAATGCTTTGGTATACTTCGTATACCGAAGCATTATTGCCTGTCAGTGTAAAACTGACAGGCAACCTGTTAGGTCATGCCTCTGGCATCGCCTAACAGGCAGATGCTGAAGACAGACCTGGGGGTCTTTGTTAGACCCCCGGCTGTCATGGAAACCCGACGGCGACCCGCGATTTGTTTGCGGGGGCGCCGATCGGGAGACAGAGGGAGTTCCCCCCTCTGTCAAACACATTAAATGCCGCTGTCACTGTTGACAGCGGCATTTAATGGGTTAAACTGCCGGAATCGGCGCGTGCTTCGATTCCGGCAGTTGCAGCAGGAGCCAGGCTGTGTATAACAGCCGTGCTCCTGCCGCTGATCGCGTGGGTAAACTGTCAGTACCCGCGCGATCACAGGACGGATATATCCCTCCTCCTGCGCGAACTAGCAGCTGCTGAGGACGGATATATCTTGGACAAGTTCGGCGGGCCGGATTAAAAAGCCTAACGGGCCGTATGTGGCCCGCGGGCCGTAGTTTGCCCATGTCTGGCCTAGCCTAAAGCCCATTAGTGACCGACGTAAAAAGGCGTATTAGTGGTCACTAAGGGGTTAATGACATTAGAATTCAACGTTTTACGTTGTATTTACTCACCTGGTAATATAGGATAGTAAACAATATAGAAATACCCAGTTAGTTTTAGCATTTGTCATAATAAAGGGGTCCCCATGAGACAGCTCTTAATAGTTTCTCCAGTGTGACACTAGATCTTCTAAACAATCCTACTTTGTGCTGTGAAACTAACCACCTCCTCATTTCCTCTGGAACCCCACTGGCTTATACCAGACCTGGGGTAACTAAATCTTTCTTTCGTGAATCTGTGTACTTTCATTGTAGTAAGTTATTTGCCAAACCAAGATTCCCCTGGGATATAAATGAATGTAGGAGGAAGAGCCATTCTTATGTAACACTTATAGTTTAATTATACTCCGCTCCTCTTAGCTCTGCATGATCAGTTTTAAATCCATCAATTTGGTCACATGTATTTTCTAAAATAAACAGTTTATATGGTCAATCATTTTTTTTTTTTGCTTTTTCCCCTTAACCTAAAGCCTGCTTAAAGAGGCTCTGTCACCAGATTATAAATGCCCTATCACCTACATAATCTGATCGGCGCTGGAATGTAGATAACAACAGTGGTTTTTATTTTGAAAAACGATCGTTTTTGAGCAAGTTATGAGCAATTTTAGATTTAGTTTCTTAATGCCCAACTGGGCATGTTTTTACTTTTGACCAAGTGGGTGTTGTAAAGAAGTGTATGAGGCTGACCAATCAGTGACCAATCAGTGACCAATCAGTGACCAATCAGTGACCAATCAGTGACCAATCAGTGACCAATCAGCATCATACACTTCTCATTGTTCCAGCCCAGCTTCTTTCACTGCATAATCACACTGCTGTGGATCATGCTGGGCTGGAACAATGAGAAGTGTATGATGATGATTGGTCACTGATTGGTCACTGATTGGTCAGCCTCATACACTTCTTTACAACACCCACTTGGTCAAAAGTAAAAACACGCCCAGTTGGGCATTAAGAAACTAAATCTAAAATTGCTCATAACTTGCTCAAAAATGATTGTTTTTCAAAATAAAAACCACTGTTGTAATCTACATTACAGCGCCGATCAGATTATGTAGGAGACAGGGCACTTATAATCTGGTGACAGAGCCTCTTTAAATGATAAGATTGGCCTCTACCGATGCTAAACCTAAAGCGACTGATTACATATGTAAAGCTGCCAAAAGAAGACACTCCAGCTACTGCTCTGGCCAGTTTTTATACTAGCTTTCATCACCTTTAGGCCCTGTTCACACAGATTTTTTTTGCCGCTGTTTTTGCAGCGGAAACTGCGTCTAAACCGCGGCAAAAAATGTCTGAAATCGCCTCACATTGATTTCAGTAGGAGGTGGAGGCGATTTTTTCCAGCGAGGGGAAAAAGAAGCGACATGCTCATCCTTCGGGCGTTTCCGTCACTGACCTTCCGTTAACATCAATGGGAGGCAGAGAAAGCGTTTTTGGTGGCGTTTTTTGCTTGCGGCGCTCACTGTCCGCGGCCAAAAAAACGCGGCAAACGGTGTGCGGGCAGGTCAAAATCTGCCTTAAAATTCCGGTCGGAAATTTGAAGCAGATTTTTCTGCCTGCAGAAAACTCTGTGTGAACAGAGCCTTATAGTTGGATCACCCAAAAATGTTTGATAAGGTTTTGTTTTGCAATCATATTTTCAAATTTGTAACAGAATATTATTGTATTCAGTTTTACAAGATCTAGAAATAATGAATGTTTACTTTGAATTTACACCAAATAAGAGTTCAACAGTTCCCTTGATATTTTGTTAGTATAGCTCAGGGGTCTCAAACTCGGCCGGGTCAGTCGGCCACATATAGAAAAAATGGGAAGTTGACGGCCGCATTACTTTCAAATTTGATAAAATACAAAAGTATTGTTAATCGATTAGTTATTTAAACTACTATAACACTGTATTACTACATTACTATAATAATACCGCTAGGTTTAAATTTTGAGAGAATTCTCCACGTGCTTATTTCAAGAATCCAGTTTTCCAGTTTAAGTGTCGCTAAATGCAGTCCGGCGGCTCAGTTGGCAGACACACGTCAAGATTGGGCAGCCCCTTTTTAGATAGTGCCACAAAGTCCTCTGTAGATAATGCCACAGTGCCCTCTGTAGACACTGCCACACACCCACCTGTAGATAATGCCACAGTGCCCTCTGTAGATGCTGCTACAGTGCCCTCTGTAGATACTGCCAGTGCCCTCTGTAGATTCTGCCACAGTGCCCTCTATAGATACTGCCACAGTGCCTTCTGTAGATTCTGCCACAGTGCCCTCTGTAGATGCTGCCACAGTGCCCTCTGTAGATGCTACCACAGTGCCCTCTGTAGATGCTGCCACAGTGCCCTCTGTAGATGCTACCAGTGCCCACTGTAGATGCTACCACAGTGCCCACTGTAGATGCTACCACAGTGCCCTCCGCAGATGCTGCCACATTGCCCTCTGCAGATGCTGCCACTTTGCCCTCTGCAGATGCTGTCACATTGCCCTCCGCAGATGCTGCCACATTGCCCTCTGCAGATGCTGCCACATTGCCCTCTGCAGATGTTGTCACAGTGCCCTCTGCAGATGCTGCCACAGTGCCCTCTGCAGATGCTGCCACAATGCCCTCTGCAGATAATGCCACACACACTCCAAGTAGATAGATCCATTGGGGCTCCCTCTAGGAGTGGAATCCCGAGCCAGAGCGTTGCCGACGCTTTGGCTGGGGATTCCTCTGCTGTTGGAGCCCCTGACGTCACTGTCCATACACAGTGACGTCAGGGGATCCTCCTGGACCGGAATGTGATATCAGGGGCAACCCCAGAGCCGGTGTCCCGGAGCAGAGCACTAATATAGGCTCTGCGCCAGAAATCTGGGGCAGCCACTGATATCAGTGTCCATATATGGACAGTGATGTCAGGAGCTTGCCCAGAGCTGGAGTCCCGGAGCAGAGCTTCTTCTAGCACTCTGCCTGGGATTCCAGCTCTGCTCCTGACATCACTTTCCATATATGGACATGGATATCAGGGGCAACCCCAGAGCTGGAGTCCCGGGCAGAGCGCTAGTAGGCTCTTCCTGGGACTCCAGCTGTGCTCCTGACATCACTGGGACTCCTGCTCTGGGGAAGCCCCTGACATCACTGTCGATGTATGGACAGCAATGTCAGAGGCTTCCCCAGAGTCCCGGAGCAGAGCCTATACTAGCGCTCTGCCCGGGACTCCAGCTCTGGGGAAGACCCTGACAACACTGTCCATATATGGACAACGATGTCAGGGAATTCCACAGAATCCTGGAGCAGAGCCGATACTAGCGCTCTGCACTGGACTGCGGCTTTGGGGAAGCCCCAGACATCGCTGTCCATGTGTGGACAGCGATGTCAGAACATTCCACAGAGTCCCGCAGCAGAGCCTATACTAGCACTCTGCCCGAGACTCCGCTCTGGGGAAGACCCTGACAACACTGTACATATGTGGACAGCGATGTCAGGGGATTCCAAAGAGTCCCGGAGCAGAGCCTATACTGGCGCTCTGCCCGGGACTCCGCTCTGGGGAAGACCCTGACAACACTGTCCATATATGGACAGCGATGTCAGGGAATTCCAGAGTCCCGGAGCAGAGCCGATACTAGCGTCTCTGTGTCCCGTGGGCCACAGATGACAGCCCTGGGGCCGCATGCGGCCCGCGTGCTTGAGACCCCTGGTATAGCTGCTGTTCTCAAAGTTATTAATATCTTGGGGCTGTTTATGGGAATTCAGACGACACACATTTCCTTAGGACCTGTCAGAAGACTATGATTTCACAACCCATGGTCAGAAAAACCAGCCAGTAGTCTGCTGTCACGTTTTATGCAATTACGAAAAATAAAATGCACAAATATGAGGCTCTATTCACACTGATCTCATCGCTTTCATTTTACAGTATCCATGACAGATCCATTATGGTCAGCGTTTTTTCTTATTTTACCCATTTTCTTATAATGGGAACACCAGATTTCCATCAATTGTCTGATTTTTTTTATCGGGTAGTTGATGACCTACTAACAACAATTTCTTTCTATAATAATTCTGTAATGTGTAGCTCTAAATTTACAAATTTTCACAATTAAAAACACATAAGAAAGAAAATCTGTAATTTTGTAAATACTGCACTTTAATATTTTATATTGAGTTATACCATGCTGTATTAGGCCTCATGCACACGACCATAGTGATGTGCACGGGGCGTGACTTGCAGGCCGGACGGCCGCGGGGTGTCACCCGCGACCGCCCGCAAATCACGGGCCATGCAAATTGCTGCGTGCATTAATTTCTATTCACCTGGACCGCAAAATACGGCCGTAATAAGACATGTCCAATCTTTTTGCGGTCCAGGCTCCTGGGCAATGCACGGACCATGGAAACCACGGTCGTGTGCATGGGCCCATTGAAATACATGGGGCCGCAATTCACTCGATTTACGGGTGAATTGCAGCCGCAAAAATACGTTCGTGTGCATGGGGCCTTATTCTATACCATAGATAGGTGCTATCAAAATTCTGTTAGTTGCGATTGGAAACAGACCTCTCCACCCAGTTGTCAGACATGTGACTTACAGCTCAGATGTTTTTCTGTTCGGTTGCTAAAGTGACAGCAGAAAGTGAAGAGATATTAATTGTCATTTTTAATTAGCTTCTCAGAAAAACAACGACCAACTGTTATTCAATATAAAGGTGATACAGCTGACTGCCATTTTTGTTGTCACATTTGAAGCTGCAACAAAACAGAAATACAAATATTTCCTTAAGTAAAACAATAACCAAACTGTGGCTGCAGCTCTACCTTTTGGTTTACCAAAATAATACCACTCAATAAGGGGTTAAATATGACAGTTTAGTGTATTATTTACTGACCGATTCCAAACCAAAAAGATGATAGATGTAAAGCTAGACTGACACAAAAAACTGCAAGTATATACACTATGTCATAAGGAGTCAGTGTAATCATGGGGCCACATCAGACCTTAAGGCTTGGAATCTGGAATGCCAATCAGTGATGTGAGAGAGAGATGGCCTTGGCCGGGTCATAGGGTGAAACAATGAACAGAGTGTGTAAAGCAAAATATCTTCCAGTAATGAGGATGGATAGGATGAGAGGTACGATAGCTGCCGCAGGCCTATCATCTGCTATTACATTTACTCAAAGAATTTCCAAAAAGGTAAATGACAGAAGACCACACTCCTAATATACTGTAAAACTATACAACAGAAGTTCTTCTCCCAGGAGCTAAAATCTGAAAAATGCGGGAGGCTGAGAACATAACTACATATAAAAGACAGTGAGAGTATTATCAAGTGGATCTAGCACTTCTATACAGAATTCCTTATTTGTAAACCTGTCTGATGACGGGACCTCTGTGTCTCCAATAGTAATTAAAGTCTGGAGTCAATGAAAGTATAGCCGCACTGTATGGAACAAAGTCTAATATGTGAAACAAATGCAGCCCGGACACTGGTGTTCTCCTTACGTTGAGCTGCACTGTTTCTCGAGTTTGCACGACCTGTCAGATTTTTTCTGCAGTTTGTTTGGCCTGCTTCTCCTCTGTGCTGCCCTCTGCTGGTCTAGGCACGTGTTCGTGTAACTTTCTAGACCTTAAAAGGCCGGTCCACATGATAACACACCGATGCCTATATATTCTGTCTCGGGAAAATACTCCATTACTTGAGCAATGAGTCCAGTGAAGTTCTGTTTGTGAAAGACGTCTTGTTGCTCTTTTTACGGTTACCATGGTCCTGACTCCATCTTATTTATTCTGCTCCGGCCTTGACTTGGTCTATGATTGCCCGATTGCAAAGGACATCCAGGACATTACCTCATAATTCTGTATCTTGCTTTCAGATACACGTCAGCTGTTTCTATCAAAGGCAATTCTGAACTAAGCTGCATGGGGTTTCCTACTAGCAGAGTACTGTAAATACCCCTATGGGGGCGAAGAACATACAATCCTTTAGACTTCACTCTCCAGTCCAGCACCAAGTACAAACCAACATTAACCCAGATGGTCCACTATCTTATACATTACAATTTGCTAGCTTAATTTTCAGTAAAAAGATCCTTCCATTTTTTTTGTAACTATCAATGCCAGGCTGGCTACCAGAATATCAAGAAACGTTTCGTACACTAAAGACGGCAGGTTTAGGTCAACGTTCATTTGAAAAGAAGTCAGCATTCAAGAGAAAAGGAGACTTATCCAGTTTCTGATCCCATTCATCGCTAGTATCATATGTTATGGGATAGTTGAGGAGGTCCGTTTGATGTGTGGATTAATATAAACCATCTTGTTTGTTGCTCTTCAACATGAAGTAGAGAGATCTTCTTGACTGTTCTTCTCATACAGGTCTGAAGATCACCCTCCCACACAATGGATGTTTCCTGACATGTGTCTAATCCACACCAGGAAGGATCTCTTGTGTCTGAGATATCATGTAAATAACGTTCTGTAAAACACACGTGGCCACTTATAGAAACAAGAGGCTAATGATGAACACTCGTACTGGTGAAGATAGACAATGAGCGATGCAACGTCTCAGCAGCTGCTTCTTGCATTTTGCTATACTTTTAAAGCACGAGACGGAAAAATAACAGGCAATTTACCGTGAAGTCTGTATCAAGCAATGGTTATGAGGTTTCCTGAATCCCCTTGATCTGTCTGAGGCAGGGGAAGACAATTGTTTATGGTCTGAGTTTTATTTTGATTCAGGAAATTATCTATACGCTGGCAATTCATAGCATCTGTGCTTCACAAGGCTCATACACACATCTTCTAGTTAATCTGAAGGCTCTTGGAAAGTGGGACAAGAAGTTGGACAAGTAATGTTAATGGTATATTGGTTTTCAAGTGAAAATGAAATGGAGACCACTGACCAAGAGAGAAACGCCAAAAATTTGAGTACAAGACTAAACAAAATAAATGGTACAGCGGTAGCTAAACAGTCAGTAGGTCGCAAAGTTGATATCTTTGGCAGTGCCGCTGTAGTATCATGATCTGTTCATTAACACTATTAAGGTGTCATGCCGTGGTGCACACCCTCGTCTCTATGTACACAGTGTAGCTATACGAACGGCCATTTGTAAATACAGCATTAGCCCATAGTCCCCAAAGTCTCAACCTGGACACTGAATTTTGACAACATGCATGTTACAAGGTTGCAGAACTTTTATAGCTTAGTAAAAACTATTGAACCTATTTAATAAATAGAGATTTGATGTGCAAATTTAGATGGAAACATCCTTTAGCCCTAATTCAAACTAAACAGTTTTGGAGCAGTTTTTGCATGTAATCTTTTTCTAGCCAAAACCAGGAGTGAATTCTCAACAGAAAACAATTGAAATCTTTTGCATTCAATCCTAGTTTGTGTTGAAAAATATGCATGCACAAACAGCACTAAAACTGAGACGAAGGCCTAAGGTTGGGTTCACACACCCTATTTACGGACGTAATTCGGGCGTTTTAGCCCCGAATTACGTCCGAATATACGGCTCCAAAGCGGCAGCAAACATCTGCCCATTCATTTGAATGGGCTTTACGATGTTCTGTGACGACGGTCATTTTTTTTACGCGCCGCTGTCAAAAGACGGCGCGTAAAAAAGACGCCCGCGTCAAAGAAGTGCCTGTCACTTCTTGAGACGTAATTGGAGCCGTTTTCCCTTGACTCCATAGAAAAACAGCTCCAATTACGTCCGTAATGGACGCAGCGAAAAGCGCCTGCACATGCCATTAGGTCTGAAATTCCGGAGCTGTTTTCTCCTGAAAACAGCTCCGTAATTTCAACCGTAACGGAGGCTGCCGTGTGAACATACCCTTAAAGAGAACCTGTCACCAGCATTTCACCTAATGACCTCTACTCACCCCTCACTGGCTGCTGCTGTCAAAAGTTCATTGCCGATATCCCCTCTCCTAAAAACCACCTCTGACCGTAAATAACGGTCTGCAAACATTTTGCGCCGTTTATGGTAATAATCCAGTGTCCCTTTGTGCGCAAACCAAAATAGGACATCGATGCACAAGTGCGGGATTTCACGGGTGCTGGGGGAGATGTGAGGAGCCTTCAATCAAAAGTCATGGGCGCGGTTAACTCGGAAAGGCTTGAGGAACGAAGATGTGACTCTTTTCGAACGAAGATTTGACACTTTAATGCTCATTAGCATATGGCACAGGAACACTAAAAAACTGAATACTAAAGGTACAGAGCGACTAAGAAGATAATTATAGATTATATAGAAATGATTTTACACCCACCAGGTATTGATGGTTTAATAGGTGAAATGACAGGTTCCCTTTAAAGAATAACCATGTAATATAATTAACATTAGCTTAGTCTACTTTATATATTTTGCTTAACTTTTATTATAGAACATACTAGTGAATAATATTGACTTTCCATACTTCTGAATGTCTAGGAAATTCTAAGAACAACATTTTTATTAATCACATGGAAGAATCACAAAAATGCTGATTCTACACAATTGATGAAAAACAGAAAAACCCCCAAAACGTGCCTGTACAAAACCAATAAGTACAGCTTTGCTTTTTGTGATCAACCACAAACATTGAGGAAAACTAACTCATACCAGCAATACCAATGTCAACACTCCCCACGTTTGGTGTTCTGTATGCGTTACGACTGAAAGGAAGACTGAAAACACAGATATACCTCAATATGAGCCAACTTATTTAAATTTAAAAAAAATCTGAGTGACACATCCAAGTATCGTAGGCTTCTCTGGTTTGAGAAAACTCATTTGTTTTGACAATAATTGGGCTATAGTCGATATGCATGTAAATAATCATGTTCTGAGCTCATTTACGGTTTATTGTGGAGGATATCGCCGGTCTACAAAAGAAGCCTTTTCTTCCTCACACATTATAATCCTCATAAAAAAGCTCATCAAAATCTACTGCCACTCTACGGAGTTCACGTACATGTCAAAAAGATACTCACCCCCCACCCTAGCCCAACTGAGTTATGAATGACGCATGACCCCAGAGGGGACGAGAAGTGCTCTTGGCCATCTACTGCACTCAGTAAAATAATTGTGCTACCTAAACGCACACTCTACCTGAGCTAGGACATGTCTCACAAGCATGCTGGGACAAGTTCTATCAACTCCCTGGGCTTGGAGAAACTTGAGCAGGTGTGCTTATAAACGTAGATATTCATGAAATGGGAAAATTGTAGCTCTGGGCTATATGAAAACGTCTTGCCTCATTGAGAAAAGAAGCACCCTGGCATCCTGCCACTGACTACATTACCCTGATCTTATAAACCTTTTTTGACCTCTAAGTGTTATCTATCAGTATACAGCAAGAAGAATATCAAAAATGTTAAAAATGCTAAATTAAGCAGATTCTACTCTACGAATCAGGAGGGTTGGCCACTGTTATCTCATGGATTGTAAGCTCTTGCGATCAGGGCCCCAACTCATATTGTTTGATTTGTTTAATAGTTTGTTACTCTGTAATAATATGCTGGCGCTATATTTAGATTACTATTATTATCTAAGAAGCTTTCAAAAGTATGAAAAAATGCACAAAATACACCAACTATTAAGTCAATTATTGTTGAAAACTATCATTTCATAATGAATTACCGATATTGTAAATTCTAGTCCACCAGCTTCATAATAAAACCAATATATTAAAGTATGCAGAATAAAATACATTGACTTATTCAAAATATCACAAACATGAATGAAGGGGTATCTTAAATCAGAAAACATAGGGACAGGCTTATTAAGACTGATGCTTCATACGCCAGTCTCCGCTTTCTGCTCCGCTAAAGTAAGATGCAACAAACTTATTAAGGGGCGCTCACCTCTTTATAAATGTATCGCATCTTGCATGACAATTGTGGCCATACTAGCGGGTCCCATCCCAGCATAAAAAAAGTTGCTAAATTCTCCCTCCTTAGAATCTATAAAAATGGGCTAAAGTAAACAAATGATCAGGCATTCGTGAAATCCCTTAACCCCTTAGTGACCAGCCTATTTTAGGCCGTAATAACAAGCAATTTTTTTTTCTTTTTATTTTTTCTATAGTCACATTCAAAGAGCTATAACTTTTTTAATTTTCTGTCGACATAGCTGTAGGAGGACTCGTTTTTTGCGGGATTAGTTGTACTTTTTAATGGCACCATTTTAGGGTACATATCATTTTTTTATTACATTTTGTTGACTTTTTTCGGGGGAATAGAAAACAACCCTGAAATTCCGCCATTGTTCTATGCGTTTTAAATTGACGCCGTTCACTGTGTGGCGTAGATGACATGTTACCTTTATTCTATGGGTCGGTAAAATTACGACGATTACACATATGTAGCGTCTTTTATGTTTTACGGCTTTTGCACAATAAAAACACTTCAACTAAAATTATTTGTTTTTACATCATCGCTTTCCAAGAGCCTTAATTTTTTTATTTTTCCATCACTGTAGTGATTTTTTGGGTTTGTTTTTTGCGGGACGAGACGTAGTTTTTATTAGTACAGTTTTGGGGTACATGGGACTTATTAATTAACTTTTATTATGACTTTTTTGGGGGGCAATGGAAAAAAATTGCAATTTCGCCATTGTTTTTTGTGGTGTTTTTTTTACAAGGTTCACCTTGCGGTTTAAATTACATATTAACTTTGTTTGAGTCATTACGGTGTCGGCGATACCATATATGTGTAGTTTTATTTCTTTTTTACAGTTTTACTAAATAAAACCACTTTTTATGGGGAATAACTTTTATTAATAATTTTTATTTCACATTACTTACTTATTTTTTTAGTCCCACTAGGGGACTTCACTATGCGATCTTTAGATCGCTGCTATAATGCTTTGGTACACTTAGTATATGAGAGCATTATTGACTGTCAGTGTAAATCTGACAGGCAATGTATTAAGACTTGTCTCTGGCACGTCCTAATAGGCATATGCCCAGGGCAAACCTGGGGGCATTTATCAGGCCCCCGGCTGCCATGACACCCCTTCAGAGGCCCGCGATTGCATTTGCGGGCCGCTGATGGGTGACAGAGGGAGCCCACTCCCTCTGTAAACTAGTTAAATGCCGTGGTCGTTATTGACCGCAGAATTTAACGGGTTAAACGGCCGTGATCGAACTAAACTTCGATAGCGGTCGTTGGAGCAGGAACCCGGCTGTCATCAGACAGCCGAGCCTCGAACCCAGCCTGCACGGGACACACGTGCAGGGCTTAGACTGGGCAGTCGTGTAAAAAAAAACAAAAAACAAGAAAAACATTCAGAATGACAAATACATACAACTTAGAATCGTCTACAATTTTACAGGTGTGTCAAAGTGAATTTAGTTTTTAATTTTAATCCCAAAATGTCTGTATATAAATGAGAATTCCATACTTTGTTCGCCCTCATTCTTTTGATATCTATTTCTTGTTCTGTGTACCATTATTGTTACTTCTTACCAATTAAACTTGTGGAGTTTGTGCTGCCAAGAATAAACGTGAACTGCACTCTTGGCCAATCACTACCAGCATTACTCTTAGGACTCCACATTACACTGGAAAACAAGTGAAAATAAAGATTATGCTGGTTTAAGGTTCCCTGGTCTCCTGGCAAAAATCCGACATCCGAGTTAAAGCAGAATATAACAGTAAATGGGGTGAAGAGTGATTCTCATTTGTCCCATCAACATTCACAAGAACTGTTGATTAATAGCACTTTCCTTTTACTTATGCACGATGGAAACTATGTGCTACAAGTCCTCTTTGTTAATGTAATCATTGCTGTAGGGCTTACCATAAGTACAGGCTCCTTCTATTGTCAAGCCACTGAGCAGGGTGTGGGCTGGATATTGGGCAAGTTGGCTCATGCTAGTTTTAATCAGCCAAATAGCAGGTCTTGTAGGACTGATCCATAGTAAGTGCAAGACACCTTCTAAGTTTGATTAGGACTAAGTAAACACTAAATTTATTAGGCCAATTTCAGACAGGTGTAATACAAGTGCTTTTTCTGCGACCGGATTTCGGTAGCAACGCCCAGACCTCTTGCATTTCATCTGAACTGGGAGTTAGAGCACCATATTCTCCTATGTTGCTCTAAGTATATAGCACCTGCTGAAGATCCGACAAGTGCGGTGAGGAAACTGTCCACTCAATCATTGTAAGGGTATGTTCACACGGCCTATTTACGGACGTAAATCGGGCGTTTTTGCCCCGAATTACGCCCGAAAATAGCGCCGAAAATAGCGCTGACAAACATCTGCCCATTGAAAGCAATGGGCAGACGTTTGTCTGTTCACACGAGGCGTATATTTACGCGCCGCTGTCAAAAGACGGCGCGTAAATAGACGCCCGCGTCAAAGAAGTGACCTGTCACTTCTTTGGCCGTAATTAGAGCCGTTATTCATTGACTCCAATGAATAGCAGCGCTAATTACGCCCGTAATTGACGCGGCGTTCAAGCGCCTGCACATGCCGGTACGGCTGAAATTACGGGGATGTTTTCAGGCTGAAACATCCCCGTAATTTCAGCCGTTACGGACCCCCGCCGTGTGAACATACCCTCATCTATAAAAGATAGATAGATAGATAGATATGAGATAGATAGATAGAGAGAGAGAGAGAGAGAGAGAGAGAGAGAGAGAGATAGATAGATAGATAGATAGATAGATAGATAGATAGATAGATAGATAGATAGATAGATATGTGGGACTGACAGAGTTCTGGATTATCAGGACGACACATGAAATTCTGGTACCACTCATCCAACACACGATTGTTTTACTATCACATATAGTTACATAGGCTTATAAATTAAAAATGAAGGAATTGATACAAAGTATATTAGAACGTTGAACAACTATTTGTTGTACAATTATAAAGCTTCATTTACAGAAAACTGGAGCTTCTACGTATACAATTTTGCAGGTGTAAAACATGGAAAACAAATATTTTTTTTATGTCCAGACCTTGCTGCCTTTCTATGAAATACCGACCCTGAGTATATACTATGACAACACGAACTTGCACGCAATAAAAACACAGTCAGTCTGAAAACCCTTCTATTTCTTTCCTATTCTCAGTCCCAGTTTTTGACATTATTATTTTTAAATGGAGAAGTTTCTGGTTTCCATATGTCTGTGACTTGACGGACTAGCTCAGGGAGTGGCGTGTGGGGATGTCTGGATCATATCTATTCAGGAATGTGACATTACTATTTTTTTAAAATAATAATAAAAAGTAGGTTTGGGTGCCCATATGTATGTGCTGAGTCGACAAGCCTTCTACATGTCTAATTGTTTAGTCCTGATGGCATGCCCCTTATGAATTAGTCTATAATTATATGATTATTGCGCTTGTGCCCCTAGCTATAATGTGTATCACTATACCCTCGTATCCTCTGTGATCCAGTCAGAGATGTTCCCAACAAAACATTTGAGCATCACACAGAATACATCCACTTATATAACGGGGCTTTTTGAAGTTCGTTAAATTGTGCCAACTAACCCCTTGTGCATATAGCCACTGTGTAGTAAGTGCTGTGAAGACTCGGGTCCAGTTCAGTTTTTGAAGTGCTCCGCATCCAGAATAGGAAATATAGAGGTGTCTATATTATATGCAGAGATTGCCCCGGATGGTGGCATTCTCGAGCAGATCAAAAACATTAACACAACTAACCTGTACCTAGTGACGTCACTTATTATAAAAACACTCTGGCTCAGAGACACAAACCCCAATGGAAGCCCTAACCGTGGATCTAAAACCACAGCAGAAAAAAACCCAGAAACAACAAATGTAATTATTTTTCATTAGAGAATCTGAAAAAGGCTCCAATGAAGAATTACAATACGGAAACAAACAGCTCCGTGCAGATGACGTTTTGGCTTTACATTTAGCTTAAACTTAGAATACTGCTGCCCCATATGCTTATGCCGTTGTATATAGATCTGCCATTCATTTTCTGCAGCATCCAGTTGCTATGCTTTTCCATACAGTTGGGGCAAAAGAATAACATTTACTGACGAAATCTATGCGAACAGGACACTCTTATCACATGCTTATGGCCAATAGCACTCTATAGGCATGGTATAGGGAAACGGTCACCAGCATTTCACCTATTGAACTCTACTTACCCCTCGCTGACCGCTGCTGTCAAAAATTAATTGGCCGTTATCCCCTCTCCTAAACTCCTCCTCTGACCGTAAATAGCAGTCTGAAAACATTTTGCAAATTTTATGATAATAATCCAGCAGTCTTGTTAGTTCTTTTTATGCCCGCCCTCCGCCGAAAACTGGCCCACCCTGAATACTGAAATCTTGTCTGAGATAGCGCGCATGCGCCCATCATATATGTTCCAACACCCTTCCCTGCTTCGTCCGGGCCTCAAATCTAGTTACTGCGCAAGCGCTGCTATAGTGTCTCGTTGAGCGCACGCACTAGAACAGGACATCGATGCGCAAGTGCGGGATTTCCGGTGAAGTTGGGGGGAGTCGAGGAGCTGTCAATCAAAAGTAAGGAGGCGGGGTTAACTCTGGAAGGCTTGAGGAACGAAGCAATTACTCATTTTCAAGCGAAGATATGACTCTTAGGGTATGTTCACACGCTGAGTCAAAAACATCTGAAAATACGGAACTGTTTTCAATGGAAAACAGCTCCTGATCTTCAGACGTTTTTAAAGCCACTCGTGATTTTCGCTGCGTTTTTTTACGGTAGTTTTTGGAGCTTTTTTCAATAGAGTCTATGACCTGCACTTCTATTTCGCGTCCGTTTTGAAATACGGCCGTGTAAAAAAACGGCCCATCAGAAAAGAACGCAGATTTTCCCATTGAAATCAATGGGCAGATATTTGGAGGCGTTCTGCTTTTTGGCCGTTTTTCGGGTGATAACGCCTAAATGGCCTAAAATAATTCTCTAATTCTCATTAGCATACGGCACAGGAACACTAAAAAAATTTATAGTAAACGACCAGAGCTACTTGGAGTATAATTAATTATAAGTTACATTAAAAAAATATTTCACCCACTTCCAGTAGCTATTGCTGGTTTAATAGGTGAAATGCTGGTGACAGGTTCCCTTTAATATGTGTTTTCATTTTGGCCAATATTGTGGCAGTTGCGATTACGATCTAATCAAGGATGGAAATTAGTAAATTTCTATGTATTTTTATGTAAAGAGGAGACATTTCTTATTATAAACTGACATCACACAACTCCTATTTTTACTGCAGAATATCTGCTGACATCACAAATTCCTTATTTGATTTCCCATTAAAAGGAAGTAGAGTGTGCAAGGTGTAAAGTGCTCCAGTAAATCTGCTGTAAAATATATTTTCAGTGTTAAAATTAAGTCTTCTATAGACAGAAATGGTCTTGGGGCTCTTCTTGTCTTGCAGGTTTATAAATGAGAACAGAGGCCCTGGTGTATTCTTCTGGTTACACACATGGACATCAGATCAGTCATTATTCTCAAGGGATTTCCCTTTGTGATGAAAGCCGCAGTCTGACACATCTTTGTGATTTACTTAGATGATTAAACATAAAGGTGCTTTTTGCTAATAAAATAGTAAAACTCCTCGAGGTTTGAACATTGTTTTCTTATGGTTCATAAGTTTAGCTGGTTGCCTGGAGAACGGCACACAGGCGTAACCCCAGGGCGAGTAGAGAGCTACAGGCTCATGACAAGTTTATTACATTTCCCAGCAAATGTCAGGGCTCATAGTTACAGTCTCATTCTATCTACCATTCTCACAGAAAAAAAAGGGAATTATTTTCTTCAAGAAATAATACTTTGTTCTTAAAGGGTTTACCTGAGCATTTAAAAACAAAAAGGCAGGAAATGTGATAAAAAAATAAAAATAATAACCATTACTCAACTATTAAATCTCCCACCGCTCCAGCGCCGACGCTCTGATGATCCCTGACGGTCTTTGTTTACTTTGCGGTCAGCGATGATGTGTTGTACATCGCATATACGGCACGAGACCGCTGAGGCAAATTATCGGCTGCAGTGGTCACGTAGATGTGCGGCAGGTTATCGCTGACAGAAATATAAACAAAACTGGGGGGGGGGAGCGACCACCGCAGTATTGGCACTAGAACAGAGGTGGATTTAATAAGTTAGTAATGGTTATTTTTTTATATTAGCAAATTTCCAGCTTTTAACCTAACTTTTAAAACTCTTGGACAACTATTTTAGGCTGGCATTCACATTAAATTAATGTTGGCAGATCCCATCACTCTCCAAACAGGTGAAGAAATCATATGCCATATGCAGCGCCAGCGGCCACTGGTCTCACTCACCCCAGCAGCCGCCAGCCTCTTTGTCCTCTGCGCTGGCGTCTCACTGCTCCAATCTGCCCTCTCCATCTCCTGTGCCCATAGGGTGTGCGCTCTCATACCTGTTCTTAAAGGGCCAGCGCGCACACCAGGAATATTGGCCCCCAACCTATGCCAGCACACCCTGGACTTTAAAAGGAGCCCTGCCCACTACCTCTTTGCCTGAGCAATGTTGTGTCTTACCCAGTGTTTGTATGCAAAGGTTCCCTAGCTATATCCTGTATCTGTGTCCGAGCCAAGTCAAGTGTCCGAGACGACTGCACTATCTGTGTCCGGTGTCCATGTTAAGCCAAATGTCTGAGGCGACTTGAACGTCCAAGTCCGGTTATCCAGCACAAGCCTGCTTCCAATAGTCCGGCTCAAGGAAGCTACCCAGGTACTCTCACCCTAGTGTCTGTCATAGACTTTCCGTTTGACCAGCTGCTACGCTACGGCTGAGCGGGTCCACATACCCTACAGTGGTGACACCATGTCTGCCCAGGAGAATAAACATCTGAATAAGAGGCTGGTGGTTACCATGTTTATATAGCTCATCTGCATTTCACAAGGTTTACAATCTTCAAACCTTATATTATTCAGATTATGAAAAGTGAAAGAAGATTAGTTTCAGAATCACTGGAAATATTTTGGTCAGCTCCGAGCTGCTGGACTTTTACGTCTTTACTTTTCGATTTGCGTCATATGAAGGGAGAAATCTTTTAGATAAGCTAAAAGTGAAAACAAAGGCACAAAAGTGAAGTTGCATAAGAAATAGTATACGACCCGTCTTGGCCACTATATTACAATTTCAGAGCCAATAACAGGGCTTAGAGCCTAAGCTTGAATTCCATGATGTTACTGCAGCTTGTCCAAGAGTTTATGTCTGATTAATTGGAAAAGCCTTCAAAGTCAGTGACAGACCCTGCAAGAGAGCTGAAAGTAGCATGCTAAAGAAGTGATGTCACTGGCACACGGCAAGGTCGCCTCTATGTTTTGTATAGCAACTGCACAGGTGTGCTCACTGCCTTTTCCTTGGGGAGAGTAGTAGCTGCGGACTGTCACTCCAACGTTGATCCCTTGTACTCTGTTAATTTTTTTTCCATGCTTTCATTTCCAATGGGATATTATTTTTCTCATTTTGCAAATAATGTCATGGTCTTTGGCCTGAGTGTGAACGCAGGGAGGTTCCTGTGACACGAAACATTCACCAGTGAAAAGAGACTGCTCTGTAAAAGTCCAGACCTGACTGGTGCACTGCAGAAAAACAGTCCAAGTTTTATTAAAGAAATGTTGTTTATTGTAGAATATACCTTGAATATTTTTTTTTTTTTTTAAAGAAAATCATACTCTCAATTATTTAGTAATCTTGTTCTTATTACAGCAATTGTATTATTATGTTTTGTTAATACACGCACACAATATACAGGATTTTCCTATCAAGAACCATTGGCCTCTTCGGGAGCTTTCAATGCCTGCATGGTACCTCCTGCTGGTTACTATTCTTTACTTGAAGGATAATTCGGTATCCTGAGGTGTATTTCTATTCCACTGGAATCTATGGTTCATATTTCAGTTTATCTCAGGTGAGGAAGCAGCATCCTATTATTAAATGTCAAACATGCAGGTAGAAGTTTCTGTTCAGAATCATGTCTGTAAATGGAACATGTGTACAAATGTATGTGGCACGGCGACCTTCGTAGAATGACATCAAGATGCATAAGAGTCATACGACAAAAAAATGCGCAATTTGATGGTGACTTGCTGTCGCTTGAAGTTGCGCGATTTTAGGGTGCCATTTAGTTGTGAGTCGTATTCAATTTAGGATTTGACAATATACTTGTCTTTTCATTTCCCCTCTAGTCCAGTGGTCCCTCAACAGTCTATATTTGCTTTGAAGGCGGTAACGTTCAGTATACAGAGACCTAACCGCCAGGACCAATGGTGAGCTGGAACTGTTACGTCATCGCCTTCAAATGTGCTTTTAAACTTCTAATATAACTTTTACAGGTGACATATTTTTATTTTTTTTTAAAAAGCCCAGAAAACCCTTTTAATAAATCTGCTCCGCATAAACCACTGGTAATGCCAACTGGTTTCTGGTGGCTGCACACAATGGACACTGGAAACTGAATTCTGACTATCACTGTGAACAGGCAATTGTGTACAATCTCAGTTTAGCAGCTTTTTCTGCAGAAAATTGCATTTAGACTGATAGGAATCACACCTTTCTTAGGGTGCAATCACGTATGGCAGATTTAGAAAATCGGTTCCATTCAAGCTCCTCCTCACTGTGGGGCGTGGTGGTGAGGAGGATATTGGGGTTTGGGACCCCCATTTTCACGAGCAGTAGGGCCCCCAGTGATCAGAAAATTATCACCTACCCTGTGGATAGATGATCATTTATGATTCTGGAAAAGCCCCCCTTTAAACATATACTTTTTTTTAATATGGGAGTCTGTGCGGCGCTCCTCATTCGGCCTGCTCTCTGCTGTCCCGATGACGCCTCGGGAGCTTCCGCGGGCTGCAGAGGACAGCCTCAGGGGTCGCATGCGGCCCGCGCGTTTGAGACCCCAGTTCAAGAGTAAAGAGACAAGAATAAAAACGCATGGGTGTACAATAAAACAATACAAGATGGAGGCACATAATTGGTAATGTTATCGCAGGTCTCAAAACACAAACAGCAGGCTATTGCTGATGCCGTGCCCTATTATTGAATCGCTCCCCTCATAAGGTCATTACAATAGCAACCAACTTTTTTAGGGAATTGCTCTATATGTTTGGTTCAAAAGTAAGTATAGGTCTAGATCACTGATCGTATAAAGACAATTATTATTCTCAAAAGTCTCAACCAATGTTCTCAATAAGGACTCTGTGGCTAGAAGGCTAATACCTAAAAATTGTCAGAAAGAGCCTCTGGTCACAACAACTTTCATGACTTTGATTTTTCTATAGATGCTCCATATCCATTCCTTCAAGTGTCAACTTTGAGATCGAATACAGCATATTTTCTGACAGACGCCACCTTCCTCCTGGACTCATCTGTACTATATGACAGCAGGGCACACAGAGTTCTTCAATTCCCTGTGATGTAATTTTCTGCTGGTTAGTAGCATACAAGTAGTTGAGGATCAGAGCAAAGGCTTATTTTTTTAATTAAATAATAATTAAAAAAAATATTTTGTAGTAATGATTTACACTATATCTTTATTAGAAAAATATGATTAATATTTTACGGGGGGATGGGACTGACAAGTAGGACTAAAGTGGCGGACTATAAACAGAATAAACAAAATGACCTAAGGTGGCAAAAATAGTTTAGCACAGCGTGTGGACTCATTAGGGACTAACTCATTCATTAGAGAATCCTTCACACTCGATACTGATAAATTCTTGTAGTCGCCACTTTGCTAGGGAGTGCCCAAAAAATGTTAGCCTAGCAGAAAAACTCCAATAGTAGAGGGTGACATGGACGAATCTTCACACACTTGTAGAGATCCAGATTGCACTGAGAGTTTGGTGAAGCATATCACAATGCGCCATCAGCCATTCTGCCCTGACACTACAAATAGGAATATGGCTGCCAGTCCAGAACAGATTCGACAGTGTATTTCTTCAATCTCTAACTGTTTACATTGCAAATGAGCACCAGCCTAATAAGAGGTTAATAATTCATGTATTACTGATATTGTGCACTGTAGCAGAACAATCCTCAGGCTGTCAGACAGATCTATGAATATATACAGTATTTGTCATACTAAAATGTGCAGCCTGTTTCAAGTTAGAACACACCACTCATGTACACCTCCAGCAACTCAAAGCTAACCAAGAATGATGGAGAGTAAGTACAGATGGGTTAGTTTAGATAAGTCACAGCCCCTGGTTACTGACTGCAATGCCAAGAATCAGTTTCCTCTCCATGTGCCTAGTTGGTCTCTGTTCAGTCATACATCTGAGATACAGGTGTAGGATGAAGGGCAAGTGCACACGGTGCTAGTTATTCTCTTATGTGAGAGAGAACACCAGGGGGGCTTTGATCATGATAACCCTTCAGAGGCTCTGGTACACAACTACAATATGTCCCTAAAAAAAATAATAAAGAAGGGCTGACCATAACTTTTTTTTATGCAAATTAATGCCTTCTGCATCAGATGGTTTCTGGTAATCAATCCGCATAGCAGCTAGAGAACAATATCGCCATCTGCATGACACATGTGACACTGCAGATGGATCAATCACGCCGATGCTCAGCTAACAGGCAGAGACTGATATAAATAGTAACCGTAGCTTCAGAGCCACATATGTTACATAAATGTAGCATATACGTAAAAGGAACTACCGGATGGAACTTCCTACACCGATGGGACAGTTTTGTAAGCTGAGGCAGATTGATCTTGAGTTTATTATAATGATGAAGGTAGTTTTTCTATCTGAAGTAAAGGCACAGAGCAGAAATAGCATAATATCAGCTCTTACTGCTTATTATGGGACATTGGCGCGCACTGCCTTTCTGTTTTAAGCAACTTCTTGTAGAGAATTGTTTTCAGAATTCCCTCCAATACGTGATTAAAGCAAGTATTCAAACGCCCATCACCACAACTTCATCAGGCACGCTAAAAGACACTTGGGAAGGGGGGCTAATTAGTAGATGCACAGGGGTCAATAAGGCCCACTAGTTTAACATTGACTGGACATTGAGTGATTAGTATAAATGATTACAGAGTCACTAATTAGTTATGCAAGAGGAAGCAAGTTTAGTTAATGGCCTGCTTATTCCAAGTGTACATAGAATATGTTGAGCAGGTAGTTCATGCATCAGAGCGGGGTTGATGGCCGTTCATGTGTGAAGCATTGCAGAACACCTTCCAGGGTAACCTGCTACTTAATTACTTCCCTGGGTGGATCCACGCTCTCAGAAATCAACATGTGATATTGTGGTCACAAGGAAACTAGCTGCATAAATAGAACATGTGACGATCACTGTTCTCTATAGGTTTTATTATGACAAAGTTTGGGTTTGTTGCAACTTTAATAACTATATTTGGGCCGATTCACATCAGCGTTAGTTTCCGCTGAGGGTTTCCGTCGGGTTAACCCCTCAACGGAAAGGCAAACGGAAACCTCAGCTTCCGTTTCCGTCACCATTGAACTCAATGGTGACGGAAACCTACCTAATGGTTTCCGTCTGTCACCGTTGTGACAGGATTCCGTCGTTTTGGACGGAATCAATAGCGCAGTCGACTGAGGTAACAGTATGTTTATATAAAGCATCATACACACTACCATTTTCGTTTTGCGAACTGCAAAACACGGATCCTAGTTGCTTCTGTGTGCTGTCCCTTTTATTTTGCGGACCCATACACTAGAATAGGTGAGACGGATTGCAAATATGAACAAGAATAGGACCTGTTCTATAATTTGGAGAATGGATACCCGGTTCTGCAAAAAAACACAATAAAAACGGATGTGTGCATGGCCCCATAGAAATGAATGGTTTAGTATGCTATCCGCAAAGCAAAAGTGGATAGGACACTGAAGGTAACACCAGTCGTGTGCATGTGCCCTTAGTCTATTGTAAATCAGTTTATATTAACTTAGTGTCTGTTATATCTTTCATGAATCTAAACCAGGAGTGGCAAAGCTTTTTCAGTATGATTTCTACATTTTGTGAGTCTTATCATCTAGTACAGGGAACTGCACGTGTGGCACATGGTATACGGTGCTGCAAATGTTTTGCAAACCCCTTTTTCAGATGTCCTGGGGCCCCGATAACAGTGACAAAAGCCACAATAACTTATTGCACTAGCTCCACTGCCATGCCATAGTCAAACATGATCGTGGTCCCCACACTGAGATCTACTGTTAGATCACAATCGAATATTTGGACACCACTGATAAATACTAATGGCAAATTGACAACTGGGGCTACCAGAATAATGCCTCTTGGGAGTACTAAAAACAAAAAGCATAGAGAGATTTAGTTCCTGTAGGAAAATACATTTGATTGTCTCTCATTTAAAGAAAAAGAACAGTGCAAAGCAACTGGCATGCAGCCTCTTCCCATCCCCATAAACTCTACAGAAACTCAGGATGAGCAGAATGAGGCCAGGTGGCGACCATACCAGTGTCAGGAAGCAATCCATACATAGACATGGTGTGTCTTTTCATGCAGTATATTTGCGGTAGAAGATTGACAAGCTTGTGCATGATTGGAAGGTGCTGATCAGACAGAAGCCACTGCAAGCAATTACCCAAAGAGTACACAGATTTAGACCCCACACTGCGGATTATACCCAGTGTTTGTGAACTAGAATAGTGAAGAGGACATGATGAGCTAGATGAGAGAAAGTGGTTATGTGTGACTGATTGTCAAATACTGTGGCGTTTGACAATCAGACTGTTTGCATTAAAATTCCAAAGTGGACGTGGTAAAATAAACATTAAAACCAAGCCCTTTGCATATCTGTTTAGCAAAAAAAACAACAACACACACACACACACACACACACACACACACACACACACACACACACGCACACACACACAGAGTTTTGTTTCTTTGTGCCCTAACCCCTTGGAGACAGCCAAATGCCTATATTTTCAAATCTGACATGTCACTTTATGTGGTAATAACTCCGGAATGCTTTTACTTATCCAAGTGATTCTGAAATTGTTTTCTCGTGACATATTGTACTTTATGTTAGCGAAAAAATGTGATCGATAAATACAATATTTATTTGTGAAAAACACCAAAATTTAGAGAACATTTGCAAAAATTAGCATTTTCTAAATTTAACTGTATCTGCTTGTAAAACAGATAGTAATGCCACACAAAATACTTACTAGTTTACATTTCCCATATGTCTAACTTTATGTTTGAATAGTTTTTGAAAATTCTTTTATTTTTCTAGGACGTTACAAGGCTTAGAACTTTAGCAGCAATTTCTCACATTTTCAATAAAATTTCAAAAGGCTATTTTTTCAAGGACCGATTCAGTTGTGAAGTGGCTTTGAGGGCCTTATATATTAGAAACCCCCAATAAGTCACCCCATTTTAAAAACTTCACCCCTCAAAGTATTCAATACAGCATTCAGAAAGTGTCGTAACCCTTTAGGTGTTTCACAGGAATTAAAGCAACTTGGAGGTGAAATTGACAAAATTATTTTTTTTTCCAAAATTCATATGTAATACATTTTTTCCTGTAACACAGAAGGTCTTACCGGAGAAACGCAATTCAATATTTATTGCCCAGATTCTGCAGTTTTTAGAAATAAAACATACAATGTTTTAATTTTTACAAGGAATAAAGGAGAAAAAACACCCTAACATTTGTAAAGCAATTTCTCCCGATTACAGAAATACCCCATATGTGGTCATAAACTGATGTTTGAACACACGGCAGCCCTCAGAAGAGAAGGGGAACCTTTTGGCGTTTGGAGCTCAAATGGTTTTCGGTGCCATGTCGCATTTGCAAAGAGGGACAAAAACAGTGGAAACCCCCAAAAAGTGACCTGATTTTGTAAACTACACCCCTTATGGAATTTATCTAGGTGTATAGTGAGCATTTTGACCCCACAGATTTTTTTTCAGAATTAATTGGAAGTAGGCCATCAAAATCTAAATTTTTTTTCCTTTTCACAAGGGCTAAAGGAGAAAAAGCACCCAGTACTTTTAAAGCAATTTCTCCTGAGTACGGCAATACCTCATATGTGGACATTGCTGTTCGTACCCACGGCAGGCCTTAGAAGGGAAGGAGCGTTATTTGGCTGGAATGGTTTTTGGCGCCATGTCACATTTGCAAAGCCCCTGCGGTACCAAATCAGTGGAAACCCCTCAAAACTGACCCTATTTGGAAACCTACACCCCTGAAGGAATTTATTGAGGGGTATAGTGAGCATTTTCACCACACTGTTTTGTTTTTTTGCAGAATTAAGTGTAATTATGCAGTGAAATTGAAAGTTTAATTTTCTCTGATAAAATGTGGAAATTTTTAATTTTTACAAGAAATAAAGGAGAAAAAGCACCCCAACATTTGAAAAGCAATTTCTCCCGATTACGGAAATACCCCATATGTGGTAATAAACTGCTGTTTGGACACACAGCAGGGCTCAGGAGGGAAAGAGTGCCATTTGGCTTTTGAAGCTCAAGTTTTTCTGGAATCATTTTTTGGGTGTCCTGTCGCATTTGCAAAGCCCCTGAGGTACCAAAACAGTGGAAACCCACCAAAAGTGACCCCATTTGAAAAACTAAAGCCCTCAAGGAATTTATCGAGGGGGTATAGTGAGCATTTATACCCCACAGGTTTTTTGCTGAATTTAGTGGAATTAGGAAGTGAAAAGGAGTATCAACATTTTTTACACTAAAATATTGCATTTTTTCATTTCCACAAGGGATAAAGGAGAAAAAGCCACCCAACATTTGTAAAACAATTTCTCCCGATTATGGCAATACCCCATATTGGGTCATAAACTGCTGTTTGGACACACGGCAGGGCTCAGAAAGGCAGGAGTGCTATTTTGCATGCAGATCTTGCTGATTTGATTTTTGGGCGCCATGTCACGTTTGCAAAACCCTGAGGTACCAGAGTACAGTGGAAGCCCCCAAGAAGTGACCCCATTTTAGAAACTACACCCCTTAAGGCATTTATCATTTGCCTGGACATATGACAGGGCTCAGAATTGAAGAGCAACAAGCGCATTTGAGGCTTATTTTGGTGATTTTCATAGCATTGGCCCGCAATTGCAGGGCTCCGAGGTCAAATAGTAAAACAAACCCCCAAGTAGTGACCCCTATTTTGGAAACTACACCCCGTTGGACATATTAAGGGGTGTAGTGAGCATTTTGACCCCACATGTTTTTTCATTAGAAATGAATGTGCAGCGGATGGTGCAAAGTAAAAATTGCAATTTGCCACTGTTATGTCGTTTTAGTGCACAATATGTTGTGCCCATTTTGTGCCACTGAAGACAAATACCTCATAAAATGTTAAGCAGGTTCTCCCTGGTTTGGCGATGCCATATATGTGGACGTAAACTGCGTATTGGGCACGCGGTAGGGTTCAGAAGGGAGGGAGCGTCTTTTGGAGCACAGATTTTGCTTGGTGGTCATTCTGTTTGGAGTATTAATGGTATTTCAGTTTATAATGTGGGGGCATATGTAAGCTGTGCGGAATACATGAGGGCATAATAAGAGGGTATAATAATGGGGTAAATAAATAATAATCCACAGATATGTGGCCAGTGTCACACTGATAAATTGCGGGACAATCTTTAGTTTTCATTGGTACCATTTTGGGGTACGTGCGATTTTTTGATCACTTTTTATTCAATTTTCTGGCAAGTAAGGTGACTAAAAACCATCAATTCTGACAATGTTTTTGATTCTTTCTTTTTTTTTTTTTTTACAGTGTTAACCATGGGCTATAAATTACATTTACTTTATTCTGCGGGTCGATACGATTACGGCGATACCATATGTATATAGTTTTTTTTTATGTTTTGCAGCGTTTGCACAATAAAATCACTTTAAAAAAAAAATATTTATCACAATATCATGAGAGCCCAAACTTTTTTATTTTTCATTAAAAAAAGCTGTGTAAGGGCTTGTTTTTTGCGGGGCGCATTGTAGTTTTTATTGGTACTATTTTGCGTCTTTTTGATACCTTTTTATTCTATGTTTTGCGAGGGGCGGTGACCAAAAAAGTTATTCTGGAATTGCTTTTTATTTTATTTTTCCGGACGGGGCATAAATGGGCTTCCATACTTGGCAGACCAGGAGGCCATTGTTAGGCCTTCGGTTGCCATAGCAACGATCGGCAACCCTGCGATTACACCGCAACGGTGCCAATTGGCTTCAAACCACTAAGATGCTGCGATCGCTAACGGCAGGGTGTCAGCTGTAAGATACAGCTGACACCGGCGGCTGATATCACAGGCTCAGCTTCTGAGCCTGTGCCATCTTCTTTCTGGGGACGGAAGCTTTTTAGGCCACGCTTCCAAGCAGGTCCTAACAGGCTTCCGTACTTAGCAGACAGGAGGCCGTTGTTAGGCCTCCGGTCTGCCAAAGAAGTATTTGAACCCCGCGATTATATCGTAGGGTTCCCATAGATGCAGCAGTCGTTTTTGAGCGCTGCATTTAAGAGGTTAATCGGCTGGATCGGAGTCTAGCTCCGGTCCAGGCCATGCAGAGGGTGTCAGCCATAATGTACAGTTGACACTTGCTGGCGATGGTGCGGGCTCAAAAGCCGAGCCCGCAGCAGCTACACAATTTACAGTTACGTTGTTTTGCCTTAAGACCTTAGCATGTGATATGTCGCCAAGGGGTTAATAAGTATATATGACGTGCCACTGCTGTGCATATTTGGTAGAAGAAAACGATATACCATTTATGCAGTATCTATATTTCTAAAAGATGTCAAAAGCAGAATCAGAAGACCGATTTGTTGTGATTCACTTGTATATTAGTGTTAGGACATAATACGATCTGAAAACTCACACTTCTATTTATCAAATGAGTTGCAAAATGACTAGAAAATATAGTCAAGACATTGACCAGGTTAGAAATAATGATTTTTATTTGAAATAATAATTTTCTCCTTTAAACTTTGCTTTCGTCAAAGAATGCTCCATTTGCAGCAATTCCAGCATTGCAGACCTTTGGCATTCTAGCTGTTTAATTTCCAGCATCCCGGAGTCACCTCTTCACTGTAGACGTTGACACTGGCGTTTTGCGGGTTCTTTTTAATGAAGCTGCCAGTTGAGGACCTGTGAGGCGTCCATTTCTCAAACTAGAGACTCTAATGTACTTGTCTTGTTGCTCAGTTGTGCAGCGGGGCCTCCCACAAACACAATGTACCATTATAACACTGAAGTGATGGTTGCTGGAAATGGGCCTCTATACACCTATGTAGATATTGCATTAAAAACCAGACGTTTGCAGCTAGAATAGTCATTTAGCACATTAACAATGTATAGAGTGTATTTCTGATTAATTTAATGCTATCTTCATTGAAAAAACTGTGCTTTTCTTTCAAAAATAAGGACATTTCTAAGTAACCCTAAACTTTTGAACGGTAGTGTATATATATGGAAGAAAATCCCACAGCACTCCGTGTTAGTGAAAAATTGTGCTTTATTAAGCCAGCACAAGCTGCAATGTTTCCATCCTGCTATAGGAGCTTTATCAAGCTTTTTCTTCCATATCTGTCTATATCCCCTGGATCGCGATTACCTGCTTGCACCTGAGACCATCTTGGAATTGCATTTTGAGTGCTGCTGCTTTTCTATCTGTATGTATGTATGTATGTATGTATGTATGTATGTATGTATGTATGTATATATATATATATATATATATATATATATATATATATATATAGAAATAAATATATACATACATACATATATAAAAACCTTGTTCACAAACTCATTCAGAAGACAGGTGTAGAGGACAGTAAGAAGGTCCATGAATTATTTTTATTATAGCAATAATGTAGCAATCGGTCTTCCCTTGGTCTATAGCTTAAAATTTGTAAAATATGCACAAAGATGAGTGATGATTGAAAAGGACCACAATGCGGTAAAGCCAGTCTTGTGCCAAAAGCCAAAAAGCTGCAAAGATGTAAAGTTGCTAAATGTTTGGTAGTTGGAAAAGTCAGAGGTGCACCTTAAAAATAAACTGCTGGATTCCAATTGTTCAAGTCAAAAGAAATACATGCCTAAAAACTATAATAAAAGAAATAATTTAGAATGAATAGAAAAAGTCAGCAAATCAAATGCAGTTCTTAATATTTTGGACAATCAATCAGTAAGACATCTGTTGGTCCGAAGACCTTTTATGCAGACAGATATGAGCGCCAATATTTACAGGTCAAACGGCACTCATTTAAAGGCCCCTTACACAGGCCAATGTAAACTGTATAAAGACAAATTATTGTTAACACGATTATTCGGCCCCCCCCCCATACAGTTTAAATAACGTCGGCAGCACATCTCGTTTACACGGGGAGATGTGCTGTCAACAAAAACATAAAAGATGAAAGCGTTGTTTCGTTCGTCAGCGGATTGCTGCCATGTTTACACAGCGCAATGATGAGGAATGAGCGCCCCAACTAACGCTTGTTCGCCCGACCATTGACTTGTATAAATGGGTCTTTAGTCCATTGTTTCCCAACCAAGGTTCCCTGGAGTTTCTTGAAAAACCGGTAAGGGGTTTCTCAGAAGAAAGCAGTGGGAAAAGCTGTTGCTTTCACAGTAGGGAAGGACTACTTTTCTTCTGCTCAAAAATATTTGGCAAAGCATTCAACAAAACTGTGTGCTGGTCAAGACATATACAATGCTATACCCTCCCCCTACACCAAGCTTGTTTGAGGTAGAAATGCAAGTAGTGGTTCTGCGGGGTAACAAAAAAATGTTAGAGGTTCCTCCATGGTAATAGGGTTGGGAATCACTGTCTTAGTCCACTGTAGCAACAATACCTTATGAAAGCCAAGTAATAAATCTAGACTAATAAAGACTAGGCAAATTTTTCATGACATATTCACACCATCTTCTACAGGTTAGCAGGTATGGAGCGTGGCGTAGTCCAGTTATTCATAGGGACAAGAATGTCCAGAATTAGTCAAAGCATAAATGAAGTTCAAAATGATTCCTACATGCAAGTGAATGGAGCAACAGTGTTAGTGACGGCAGATGCTTTCAGAATAGAAAGCGGACATTGTCCCGGCCTTGGTACACAAAACCTGTAGCAGCTTAACTCATGCATGTTTGCATATGTTAAAAATATTTAGTCCGCTGCTAAAAAAAATATTAAGACTGAGATGTGAGGCCAGATAAATATAATAGCATCTATGTGAGTGAGGGACTGAGCACAGAGGAGTACTGTGCCTCCTGTACCATTTTAACCATCCTGTAGAATTGCTACATTGCGGCAGAAGAGAGAACAGGTTAGAGTAGAAGGTCATGTCAACCAGTATACAATAATCAGGTTCATCCTTAAATTATAATTGTAAAGTATTACATTAAAAAAAAAGAAAATATGATGAAAAACCAGCCTATGAACCGCTCATGTGACTATGGAAGGTTTACTCTTTCTAAGTGATGGCGTGAGCGTGAAAAGAAGTAACAATGACTTTAGAGGGGAGGTTATTCATGACGTCTGTATTAAGGTTGCAAGATGAATCTAAATATCGATACTATTTCGATGCCGTGCTCCCTCAAATGCTTCAATACGGTGGATTCATGTATCTCGATGGTAAGCTGTGCGGCCGCACAGCTTAGTATTGTAACACATGAAATTAGTCAGTAGCAAGATGTGATGCGGCCGACGCTGCACTAATGAGCAGCGGCGCCAGCCCTGAAGAAAGGGAACATGGCGGGCGCACTGCAAAACACCCCCATGTTCTGTCTTCAGTGCCCACACTCATTGGTGTAGCGCCGGCCACATCACGCTGACCGTGCGGGTACCATAAGCGTGCGCGCGATCAGGAGCGGGGCAATGGCTGTATTACACAGCCGCAGCCCTGATCTAACGTCGAAGATCAGAGAAACCTCTGATCTCCGTTGCTATTCCCCTGAATGCCATGATCAAGGCTGACTGCAGCGTTCAAGGGGAAAAAGAGAAAGGGGGATACCTCTTTGATTGCATCACAGGGAATCCCTGTGACATGATTGGGGACATACCATATATGGGCAGACAGCCCAGGGTCCATTAAAGGACCCCAGGGCTGTCTGACCATATTCCCTGTTGTTAGGGCATACTTAGGTACGTCCTAACAACTGCCTGTGTACTATCAGTACACAGGCTAATGTACTGGCATATATATATATATATATACATGTGGTGCTTTTCTGTTTTCATTCATACTTTTTACTGCTGTTGCGCGAATCATGAGTGCTTCCGTGTGCTGCGTGTGATTTTCACGCACCCATTCACTTCAATGGGTGCGTGATGTGCGGACAACGCACAAATATCAGACATGTCGTGAGTTTTACGCAGCGGACACACACTGCGTGAAACTCACAGACGGTCTGCACGGCCCCATAGACTAACATAGGTCCGTGCGAGGCGCGTGAAAATCACGCACGTTCCACGGACGTATATGACGTTTGTCTAAATAAGCCCTAAATATGCTCCAGAATTGTTCGTATGGGGGGTTAACTATAAAATAAATTTCAAAAGAGCTGATGGGTACTTATAAATAAATAAAATATAAATAAATAAAACTAGAACCTGACCAAATTACTTGAATTTAAACTGTTCTAACAAATATGGTCAGTGTTGCCATTAGCAAACACTGATCTAGTTAGTTACTATGGGCAATACTGACCCTTCTTTTGATGTATAAGAGCCTTAGCCTAGTCAATACTGGAATGGTAAATTCAACATGATAAATTATACGGCTGGTTGCTTAAGGTAAGCAAATGTTCTGCCATGTCAGTAACAACTAGAGACACCAGCAGAAAGTCTAAGAACGATTAGTATGTAATAATCGTATTTTTAATTGGAACACAGAATGCATATTCACAAGATCAGAAATTGTGTACTGATCGATCAATATCATCTTCTTTCAAATTTAAGGACAAAAGCAAAATGCTTTATGAAAAATGAAAAAGGAAAAAAGGGCCCATACAAGTACATTTAGCAAAATTGCAAAACTATTTTTTGTATTTCCCATTAGCAGCAATTTGTTTGACCTTTTGTGTCAACTGTTCTTCCAAAAAAAAATATTTGTCATGTCCATTCATTCACCTTAAATCTCAAGTCAGACACAAAGGAGTGAACAAACTGGTGATAGAGGAGCGAGTACGAGCCCGGCAGAGTTATATAAAGTTATCCCATACACTTCATTCATTCATACTGCTCCCACGATCGGCCTTGTTTATATATAAAGAGTTTATAAAACTCACAATGCGGTTCAATGGCTCGGTTGTTTCTCAGACAATTTACGGAGATGTATGTTACATTTTGCTACAGAAATAATCCATCAATGCCCTCAAGAATAGTGGTTATTCTACGCTGTTGAATGAAAAATGGAACAACCTTTGCAATCCTGGTAAAAAAGCATAGGGGGGGGATGGGAACGTTAGGTTAGAGCACTGTATTTCCATGAAGCATCTTGCTTGCGTTATTAACACAAACTACTGGAGTCCTGTGTAACTGAAAGGATCATTCTACTTCTCAGACTCGAAGACATAATTCTAATATTGCTGTAATGATCCTAAACTATCTTCATATTTCCCCTAGTGTTTTCTTCCAGCTCTTGCAATGGAATCCTTGAAATTCTTGGGCTTCTATGGCAGCGGCCTGTGAAGCTGGACCAGAGTGAAAGGGTTTATTCATGGTTACCGCCCTGCCGTCTTAAATTACCACACCTAGGGCCTCACTGCTCCCTGGCCTGCTGTGTTTTTCTTTCTCTGGAAGGAATCTCCGATTCAATGTCTAGGTCAGGATGCAGGAGGATGCTGCACCGACTCTGCAAGCCCCAATCTTAGACTAGAGGTACATAATTGTGCCACATATTTAACCCCTTCATGCCGCCAATATGTAGATTCACGGCCTAGCCACATATGCTCTGTGCAGCCAGGACGTGAATCTACAGTTCTCTGCTTCTGCCGGCGTAGCACTGAGGAGAGCGTTCTGACGCCAGCGGTGTGACTGTCCCCGGCTGCCCAGCAATCTGCTCTCTTACAGCCAAACCAATTGGTTCGGCTTCCGAGCATGTAATCACTCAGTGTTTCAGAGTATAGAAAGTATATACTTTGTATTCCCTGTGCCCCTTAGTATTAAAATAGGCAGGCAGGAATAGTAGGCAATGTTCACACCTGCATTGTCAGTCCGTTGTTCTGCTCCACCAGAGGAGCAGAACACGGGAATAACGGAGCCAACGGACATCGCCGGTTGCCGACGGAACCCATTGACTTTAATAGGTTCCGTCGGGGTGTCCGTGACTTTACCGGACATGATAGCACAGCATGCTGCGCTATTTTCTCCGGTAAACCCTGTCGGATCTGCGCCTGAGACCCCAAACGGAACCTCCGATGCAGAGGTGAACAGAGCCTTAGTTAGCTGAAAAACTAAAATGGTTTAAATTATCCAAAATAGTTCAAAAGTTATAACTGTGTAAAAGAATGTATGCTTAAATGAATGTTTAAATTTAGGCCTGGTCACTGAGCCATTGATGACCCTTGGTCGTGAAAGGGTTAATAAACACTGCAAAGAACTTAACAACAGGAATAATGAGCAAAGTAAAGGTAGAATTTCCAAATCACTGATTATAAAAATCTTCAGTATAAAAAAAACAAACTTTATAATAGGCTAGCTTTGCACTGCGTTCGGCGGGACTGCTTGGAGCGTATGCCCCTGACATACCACATGGAATACATTTGCCTTTATTTGGGCGCGTCAGACACATCCCATATTGGGCCAATTTCACAGAGAACACATTAATCGTAGACCCTAAATATGGTGTTAACCTAGCTTAAATGGGTTCTCCGCTTTGGACAATTTTTACTTGGTAGAAGAATCCCTTGGTAATAAGCGGTTCACAAAGTGTTCCCCTGCAGAGACCCCCAGCGATCATCTTTAATCTGTAGGGAAATTTTCAATTTCCCTGCAGCGCCACCACAGGGCAAAGTAAGCATTACACCGTGTCCATTCAATGTGTTGTTTGTGTAATACAGGACAGGACAGGTCCTCCAGAGCAAGAGAGAGAGACGCTCTTTGTAACAGCTCTCCATTCTGCCCAAGAGATGATCATCCTGAACAGAGGACTCCCCGATATGAACTCACAATTTCCTAATAGGGTGTATTCGTTTTCTAAACTGGGCATCTGCTACTTCTGTGTATCACCCTCACTATGATTGAAGGACAGTTTATACAGAGAATTGCAGAAAAGTAGTAGTAAAAATGTGTCAAATCTAGTTCTGTTTTATTTCACTGCTGAAGAGAACAACCGATATGAAGATTTACTACAATACATACTAGCTTCTGTTTCCTTTTATAACTGCATAAAGCTGTCTTGGGTGTATTCCAGCCCTAACTTAATCCTGCATATATAAAAGGAAAAAAAATAGTAGGGAACAATTCGTATGAATGAAGCTTAATGCAAACCCTTTAAGTGTTATAATCCTGTTCTGTTAGAACTATAAATAGGGCATTAAGTAGAAGCTTACCCCATAGGTGAGTCTTAGGGCTCTTTCACAATGCGCTCGCAGTGTCCGGTTGCCATATGAAAGTTCCCGGCGCATATGTCAAATGTACCCATTGACTCCCATTTACCTGACAGCGGACAAAAAAGTGTTATTTTGGCCTCCGTCATGAAGTATACGTTGAAGTTATCGCTGTAGTTTTTTTTGCTGTATGGAACAGCGCAGCAGACTACGCTATTCCATACAGTGGCATCCAGTAAAAATAAAAAACCTTATCCCACGCCCCATACTTTTTTTTAACATGATAGCCTATGTATGACGAATGACACTGTGGAACAAATGTACTATTTAAATGAAAAAAATTCAGCAAAAATATGGTGCATTTTATTTTAGACTAATTTAAGAATAGATGTTTGCGCCTCAGTAGAAACTTTTTAAAAGTGTCTAGAAAACAGGTGTAGCTTAGTAGGAAGGGGGGATAGCTCAAAACGAATCAAAATGTGCCAAACGAAAAACTAGTTCAACAGGGAGCCGGTATAAGGAAGAGAAAATTGTCTAGCAAGATGCTTCAAATTCATCATACAGCGAGCATCATTGTAATAAATTTGGAGCATTTTAAGACTGCCTAGTCTAAGATTATGCAGTCTAAATTTTCGCTAAGTAAATGTGCCCTAGTATACCCACGAAGTGGCATTTGTCAGAGGTACATGTCGGAGGTTTCCATCGCTAAAGCTCCTGACAGAAACCTCTGATAGACACTGCAAATGCAGTGAAGAAAGGGTCTCAAGTAAACCCCAGTTATAGGTAACTATATAAATATGGTACCAATCACTTAGTATTATAAGTACTTACTAGGTTTACTATATTCTATCCATAATCAGAACAAAGAAGTATGTCATTATCAAGTACCCTGAACACCTTTTATATAAGCTGCTAATGGATAACGCCTTAAAAGTACAGGCGCAGACAGAAGGGTGGGTGCGGGAAGAACACGAGGCTGGTACAGGAGAGGGTAAGGGAGGGCACACGGGCGTATTATGGCTCCTAACAGCCCTTCTACACTTTTTTGTGCAGGGCAGGTTTGGTGTGCAAGGATTCTGTAGGGTTTGATATTGGTGAGCGTGACCTTTGTAGGGGTCTGTATAGCGTTAGTTTTGTAGAGCTAGAATTCTGTACGGTCTTTATAGAAGTGGCATTAGTAGGATGGACGGTAAAGAGACCGTTTTGATAAGCCTTCCTGTCTGTGAGGTGTGCCCTTTTGTACATCCTCCATCTTTTCCAGGACTTTCCCACCATGAGCGTCGGTATGTTGTCAGTCTCTATGATCGTTTTTTATTATTATTTATAGGCGTTTGGCATCTTTTCCTCTACTTGTGCATCTATTCAGTGCACTTGGGCAATCACTATCCTTTGCTCTATATATGAGCATTACCTATTATCTTTTTTAGCATACTAATGACTTGACATCATAGACTAGGTGCATGCCCGACATGGTCCATTATATTTAGGTAGATCTTCCAGGGCTGGTCTTTTGTCTGTGCCTCTTTACTGTGGTATACTATCTTTGCGCTCACATAGGTCATTATAGGGACTTGTAGTCATTTTCGATACATGGGCCTCTAGTTACATATAGATTCCACATCGATGCCCCTTGAATGCACTTAGCCTGGTATCCCTGGTAATTGGTGGGGTAATTGTTGCTCTTTATAGCCCACAATAAGGGATATATATATAATTTTTTTAGGGATATTTTGTACTATTGGTCTTGTGTCCAGATATGTTAGGACTGGTATTATCTGGCACATATGTGCATATATATGAGGACAATGTCTCTGGAATAGATAGATGTACTTTTTTTCTGTGTCCTTGAAAAGTCTGTTTGCTCCCTCAAACATTTTTAACTATGTTTTTGATACAATTGTTATTTATTAATACTGTATATGTGATAAAGATATCATTTATATATCTGTTGGGCGTTATATACTTTTTTTTTTGGTCCGTATGTAGGTTTTGATTCCTGTCTGTATACAGCTGGTATTGGCAAGCATGACTTCAGCATTTTGACTTCAGGTTTTTTCTTGGCTTGTATTGGAAAGTGATGATCACTGGTGAGTCAGAAGCCTGTAGGGTCTGCAGAAAGCTGGTAACAATGAGTGATACTTCTTTACATAGCAGGTATTGTGAGCATGGCTTCTGCAAGGTGGTTACATGGCTGGTACTGGTGAGGTATCCGCAGTCTACAAAGAGTTCTTATGCTGTCAATTTTGGATATTTGTGGTTATATCTCAACTAGAATTATCTATGAGCTAGTATTATTGTGTAGACCTGCAGTCTTTGAATAATGTTGAATCCAGATGAGTGACATGTTGGCCAACACCATATTGTTTTTAAATGGCATTTGTTTATTGCTGCGAGTCGTCTAGAGAAAAGAGACCTTATATTCCTAAAGGCAAGTGCTAATGTGGAACCAACGTCAGACTGACATCAAGCATCCCCTGCAGGGTGTCCCCTTCAGCAGGGCATATATCCAGCAATCAGCTTATTTCTTTTAATGTTCAGAATTTAACATTGTTAATAAGTGCACACATCGGAGAGTACGCTTGTTTTCGTAAGTCGTGACCCGTGTAGAAGACAGAAAATTTGACATGAAATACTGCCCAAGATGGGCTGACCCTTGGGATAGACTTATTGTATAGTTAAGACCGCACACGAACAGCTCAACAACCAGAAGTAAATGATATTCGTTTGCTTTTATAACCCAATAAATACTAATGTTACCAAATATAAAAATGACATTCACTGTGCAAAGCTTCATTACAGTACAGTGGAGGACATTTGTGTGAGCATATAATGTTGAGCTTTCATGTGTAAGTAGAAAAAAAATATGTAAATTTGAATATCAAAATCTTTTTTCAACCTTATCAACCATGTAACTATTAAGGGCTTTGCCTTCCTCTGGATTAACACGGTAGGATTAGAGGTTGGACTTGATGGACCTGTGTCTTTTCTCAACCTTATCAACTACGGTATGTAATTATATAAAATCCCTTATTATTGATGGGAATAAAGTAAGATTTTTTAAAATTCTCTCCATTTGTCCACAAAATTCGTCCATGCTTGTTACGGCAGTCTTTCAGTCGGATGCAAACTATGAGATAAAAATAAGTGTAGAAGCTGCAGGTAGGTGGCAGGGAAGCTGCTGGAAACGTAAAAATGTCCCATAATTCCTGCAGCATAACCTCAAACACTCGTGAGACAGAAGCAGCAGTACCTCTTAAAGAAACCTTGAGAAAGGACGGACGGACGGAATATCTTTTCAGTCCACAAACAGTTGCCACCATGTTGGACTTCTATATCTATATTGGTTGCTGCTGTACAGTGGACTAATAGTCTTAACACTCATCTCACCCCTATCACCAGACAGAAATTTGCATCAATACACATTCACAAGTTGAATTCCATTGCAGCCAGAGAACTTTCCAAACCATTACACACTGTTCATATAATCCTTGAAGGCCAACTAACTGGCTAAAATATTACCTCCTCATGATGCTGGCAGAGAGAGGGCTGCTCACCAAACTAGAAATGACATCAAGATTCACTAGAACGGAGGTTCCCAATCTTTTCTAAATCATGAGTCACACTGGATATTAAAAAGGAAAAAGAATATTAAAGGGGTTTTCCCACGAGGGACATTAATGACACATCCGCAGGATATGAAGCAAAGTAAAAAAAAAATTACGCAAAGTAAAAAAAAAATTCCGCAGGATATGTCATAAATGTCAGATAGATGCGGGCCCCACCTCTGGGGCCCGCACCTATCTCCAGAACGGGGCAGCCGTTGTGTGTTGCAGCTAAATGAGGTATTCTCCGACCATGAAAAAGGTTATATGGTCGTGAGTTACGTAAATAGCGTAACTCGCTGAGCTACGCTGTTTCGTTAACTCCAATAGCAGTGAATGGCAGTTACGGAAGCAGGGTAGAATGCGAGCTACGCTGTTTCCGTAACTACCATTAAGTTCTGAGACTTACGGAAACAGCTCAGCGGGTTACGCTGTTTACGTAACTCACGACTATATAACCTTTTCATGGTCGGAAAACACCTCATTCAGCCGCAACACAGAGCGGCTGAACGGGGTTTAGGGGGCCCCGTTGTGGAGAGACCCGCATCTATCTGACATTTATGTCATATCCTGTGGATGTTTCATAAATGTCTCTCGTGGGAAAACCCCTTTAAAGATATGATCAAGTGACATGCCTCTTACCCGAGTGTTAAAGGGAACCTGTCACTAGCATTTCACCTATTAAACCAGAAATAGCTGGTGATAGTGGGGAAAAAAAATCATTTGTATGCAAACTATAATTATCTTCTAAGTAGCTCTGTATTACATTTTTTAGTGTTACCGCGCCATATGCAAATGAGAATTTAAAAAAAAAAGAGTCACATCTTCATTCCTCAAGCCTTTCCGAGTTTTCGGTGGTGGGTGGGCATAAGATGAGAAAAGAACGAGACTGCCGGATTATTACCATAAAATGCGCAAAATGTTTGCAGACCGTTATTTACGGTAAGAGGAGGAGTTTAGAAAAGGGGATAACGCCAATGAACCTTTGACAGCAGCGGCCAGCGAGGGGTAAGTAGAGTTCAATAGGTGAAATGCTGGTGACAGGTTCCCTTTAACTGTGAATTATCTGTTTTTCAACTTTGTTACCAAGTTATTGTAATACTATGACCCCTCTCGAACTACTGGTATCTAAAGCCAGTCAATAGTCGGAGAGCCACATGCAGATAGCCCTAGAGCCACATGCAGACAGCCCTAGAGCCACATGCAGACAGCCCTAGAGCCACATGCAGACAGCCCTAGAGCCACATGCAGACAGCCCTAGAGCCACATGCAGACAGCCCTAGAGCCACATGCAGACAGCCCTAGAGCCACATGCAGATAGCCCTAGAGCCACATGCAGATAGCCCTAGAGCCACATGCAGACAGCCCTAGAGCCACATGCAGACAGCCCTAGAGCCACATGCAGACAGCCCTAGAGCCACATGCAGACAGCCCTAGAGCCACATGCAGACAGCCCTAGAGCCACATGCAGACAGCCCTAGAGCCACATGCAGACAGCCCTAGAGCCACATGCAGATAGCCCTAGAGCCACATGCAGACAGCCCTAGAGCCACATGCAGACAGCCCTAGAGCCACATGCAGACAGCCCTAGAGCCACATGCAGACAGCCCTAGAGCCACATGCAGACAGCCCTAGATCCACATGTAGATAGCCCTAGAGCCACATGTAGCTCACATGCCACTCGTTGGGGAATATTGTCATTGGAAATGTATTTCTATGTAGAACACCCATTTATGCCTAATGTAAAGTCACCAGGGACAACTATAAGATGTGCAGATACACGGTCAAGGTGATGTCCCTCTTTATCATTTTAATATTGGAAGGGTAGTTTCATCAGAGACAACTCCAGAATGTTCCAGCGCTCCGCAGAATTGCCTGGCCAGACATTTCCCCTGCATCAGCCTTTGCATGCATGGGAAACCTAGTATTACATCGCCATCATTCAGATAAATAACAGTCAATGTAATATATGGATCGTTCAAGTACGTCAGAGCGGGAGCCGCGCTTACAGAACAGATCTCCGTTCTGACTAATAGACGAGGGTCTTGAACAGGGGACCTCAGACTAATAGGTATATGGATCGGGGTTGTCTTCATGTGAAATTTCCTTTAAGTGTATAATATTTCTGACATCTGTAGTATTACAGATTACAGATTTGCTCTGTGGCAATAGAATACTAAGAGCTCAACTTAGTACAAACATGAGGATATGAATGTAAAGGAAATAAATAGCAAAACTCATACAGAAATCTTATATACAACTAAAATTAAATAGTTGGTTACAACCGGTCGCTAGAACCGGTCATACAAACGAGTTCACTGAGAGTACCACAAATAAATCCCCCTAACAGATCGCTGCATACTAGAACGGGCTGTGTCACTCCTGGATGTTTACAGGCTGTAAATTATTAAACACATTAGAAGATTCACTATTCAAATTGCATCAGAGCTCTGGCGTACATGGTTTGGCAAAAGACAAGGTGGTGTGGTTTAGTGGAAATTATATAGCGTGGGAACAGCTATGGGGAAATGAAAAAAGAAAAAAAGAAAAAGATCCAGAAATATAGCTAAGCACTCTTGGGTTCAATAAGAATAAATAATTATTTTATTTTTTGAATCCAGATAATACCGGCAAAGTTAAATTTATACATAAATACACAAAAAACTATTTAAAAAGAGAATTCTCCTGGCCAGGAAAGAGAACATACAATAAACCTTCAAAACATAAGTGATATTGCCTGATGAATATATAACATGATGTATATGTGTTACACGATTTTACAAAGAGATTTCCAAATGGAAAACCGCTGGACTGTGTTCACACTTGCGGTTTCCAAACATATATGCAATTTGTATCACAATATTGCCAAGATACCTATTTGGAGTAGCTGATAATGATATAAATAACGAGATTTTCTTCATATGCATATAATAAGACTTGACTCTCAAAATAGAAAAATAGCCTCACGATTTTAAAGAAATGTGGTTATAAGCGTGCTTTTTTCTCTCATCAAGTGGATCAATAATTCCAATTCAAATCTAATGGTGATAGGAAGTCTTTTCACAGACCCTTGGGTCAATGTATAGCCCTCAAGCAGTTGGACTTTGAAGCAAGATATGGGCTTATATGGGTTTTTACCTTCACCTCCGACATCCAGTAAGTGCCGGGAAGACCATACAGGGAGGTAGTTAACTCCGGTGTAAGAAATGGCAGATCTCCTTAAATGGGAAGTTCACCTGTGTGGCCACACATTTGGTTTCAAAGCATCCACATCTCCACCATTCCTTCCCTTGGCGCTTTCCTCTATTGATCCATGCAGACAACAACCGCTGTACTCACGGAGGTAGGGGCCCAGCAATGCAGGATCACACACTGATATTTCAGGTGAATTGAAGGCACTCCAAGAGGAACAGACCCAACTGGACAAGATCGCACACCGGCAGCCAGGTAGGTAAAAATTCCAACGTATGTTCCTTTCCACGTGTGATCTTCAATACTGGACAGGTATTCTCTGGGCAGGGTTTGGACGTCACTACCCGCCCCGTTAATTAGAACAGCTGACGCGTTTCATCCCTAAACGGGATTTCTTCAGAGCAGTTTGACAAGTGCTGCCAAACACACTATATTTATAGTGTCCCAAATTCATTCATTGGTTCAATAATAAAAAACATAATGTTTCACACAAAGATATTATGGATATTATATATTTAAATCTTACATGAGATGCCGCAATGATATATATCTCTCAATTTCAATAGCAGGCAAAAATATTTTTATATTCGAACAGACAATTAGAATATCCAGAAAATCAAATTCATAAATATATTCAGTATTTATCAGGGAGAGGGCAATCAGTGGTGTGTCTCTACTTGGTCAAAATAAGACCAATAGTTGGATTTTACATAGTAATACAATTATTACCTGAATTTTATTATTAATATTAATTCTTCCGTAAATACGAATAATTACTACTATCTAGACTTTGTAGTGGGTTTATGGAGGAACGAATTTTTCTTCTTCAATAAGGGATCCCCCCTTATATCATTTTGACACAAGATGAAATCTGTTCAATTCTTTTATACTCTGTGGAGGGCAGCTATGGGGGCAGTTATGGCAGTATTATACTGTGTGGAGGGCAGCCATGGGGGGCAGTTATTACGGTATTATAATCTGTGGAGGGAAGTTATGGCAGTATTATACAGTGTGGAGGGCAGCTATGGGGGACAGTTATGGCAGTATTATACAGTGTGGAGGGCAGCTATGGGGGCAGTTATGGCAGTATTATACAGTGTGGAGGGCAGCTATGGGGGCAGTTATGGCAGTATTATACAGTGTGGAGGGCAGCTATGGGGGCAGTTATGGCAGTATTATACTATGTGGAGGGCAGCTATGGGGGCAGTTATGGCGGTATTATACAGTGTAGAGGGCAGCTATGGGGGACAGTTATGGCGGTATTATACAGTGTGGAGGGCAGCTATGGGGGCAGTTATGGCGGTATTATACTATGTGGAGGGCAGCTATGGGGGGCAGTTATGGCGGTATTATACTATGTGGAGGTCAGCTATGGGGGACAGTTATGGCGGTATTATACAGTGTGGAGGGCAGCTATGGGGGCAGTTATGGCGGTATTATACAGTGTGGAGGGCAGCTATGGGGGCAGTTATGGCGGTATTATACTATGTGGAGGGCAGCTATGGGGGGCAGTTATGGCGGTATTATACTATGTGGAGGGCAGCTATGGGGGGCAGTTATGGCGGTATTATACAGTGTGGAGGGCAGCTATGGGGGCAGTTATGGCGGTATTATACTATGTGGAGGGCAGCTATGGGGGGCAGTTATGGCGGTATTATACTATGTGGAGGGCAGCTATGGGGGGCAGTTATGGCGGTATTATACTATGTGGAGGTCAGCTATGGGGGACAGTTATGGCAGTATTATACAGTGTGGAGGGCAGCTATGGGGGGCAGTTATGGCAGTATTATACAGTGTGGAGGGCAGCTATGGGGGACAGTTATGGCAGTATTATACAGTGTGGAGGGCAGCTATGGGGGCAGTTATGGCGGTATTATACTATGTGGAGGGCAGCTATGGGGGACAGTTATGGCAGTATTATACAGTGTGGAGGGCAGCTATGGGGGCAGTTATGGCGGTATTATACAGTGTGGAGGGCAGCTATGGGGGCAGTTATGGCGGTATTATACAGTGTGGAGGGCAGCTATGGGGGCAGTTATGGCGGTATTATACAGTGTGGAGGGCAGCTATGGGGGACAGTTATGGCAGTATTATACAGTGTGGAGGGCAGCTATGGGGGGCAGTTATGGCAGTATTATACAGTGTGGAGGGCAGCTATGGGGGGCAGTTATGGCGGTATTATACAGTGTGGAGGGCAGCTATGGGGGCAGTTATGGCGGTATTATACAGTGTGGAGGGCAGCTATGGGGGCAGTTATGGCGGTATTATACAGTGTGGAGGGCAGCTATGGGGACAGTTATGGCGGTATTATACTCTGTGGAGGGCAGCTATGGGGGGCATTATGCTGTGTGGAGGGCAGTTATAGGATCATTATAATGTGTGGCGGGCAGCTATAGGATCATTTAAATGTGTGGAGGGCAGTTATATGGGTATTATACTATGCGGAGGGCAGTTATGGGGATATTATACTGTGTGGAGGACAGTTAGAGGGGCATTATACTGTGTAGAGGCACCTATGGGGGCTTTATAATGTGTGGGGCAATATGGGGTCGTTATACTGTGTGTAAGGCAGCTGTAGGGGCATAATGTGTGGGGGGCACTATGGGGGGCAGCTATAGGGGCATTATACTGTGTGTAGGGCAGCTGTAGGGGCATAATGTGTGGGGGGCACTATGGGGGCAGCTATAGGGGGATTATACTGCGTGGGGAGCACTATGGAGGCATTATACTGTGTGGGGGCAGCTATGGGGCATTATACTGTGTGCGGGTAGTGTCGGGGTATACTATATACAGTAGTATACAGCAGGCTCAGGGGATAAATATTAATTCAGTGGCATTGCATGCAAATAGGGGGCGTGGTATGCAAAAAGGGAGTGGCCTAAATAATCATCCATTAATCGTAAATCGAGGTTGCATGTTCAATTAATCGTGATTTTGATTTAGGTCAAGCCCTAAGATGGCATCAGATGTAAGAACTGACAGAAAAAAATGGGCCCTGGTGCCAATAGCAAACAGGGTTCAGTTTTCATTTTCTACATTATTACTGGAGAAAATTAAACATGGCTACTGTGGGAAACTAGGCAACTTTTTCCACCAAGAAAGTACGGATACATGAAGGCCTGAGTCATCACAACAAGTTTTGCAGCACCTTTATTTGCAGGGCAGTGTACCATTAGAAATTAAGAGCTTCCCAAAATAATTCAGTCAACATTAGGGGCCAAAGACTTTGTTGGAGCTAGGAAAGTTTTGTACTCTCTGCAAGGCCTTATTCACTCGAGTGTTGAATACGTACGCGTGATGGCCTAAGAAACAACGGCTGTCACGTGGACTCATGTTTTACAATGGGCCCATTCACATGGCCGTTGTTTCAAGAGACCGTGTGACGGGTCCGTTGAAAAATAGAACCTGTCCTATTTTGTTCCGTTTTCACGGATCCCTCCATAGGCTCAAGTCTATGGGATCTGTGAAAACGGGACCGTCAAGGGGGCACCTCGGACGTGAAAAACGTCACATTTTCCAAACGCTCGTGTGAAATCTAGCCTTATCAAAATAAAAAATGACGGGGATCAATAATAATTTTGAATGAATACTTTTTTTTAAACAAGTTTCAAAGTCCTCCATTAATAATAACAAAACAGTGTAGTGGTCAGCAGCAAACTTCATGATCACTATCTGTAAGGAAGTAACACTAAAAAGCTTGTGGTGCCTAAATGAATTTTTCCAACTGTAAAGTAAAATCGATGTCACAAGTTCTTAGAAAGCGGAATTCTAGTTATATTCTGTCCACAAAACGGCTTCTTTTATGACTGTTATCCCTACTTTGATCAGATGACAGATATACAGTAAACACTGATATTTTTTTTTATTATAGTACAGACTAGACGCAGCCTACTAAAATTTACACACAATCTGGTGCGCATTTTAAACATATTTTTTTCTATCCTGAGTCTGATCCACAGTTGTCCCATCTGGGAGATGTTTGGAAATCTGTAATAAATCCAGCTTCAAAAAGAATTTGTATATTAACGTATTTGATGAGGAAAAAAAAGGGAAATGGAGAGGGTGCATTAGATGCACTTAATCTGAAGCAGTAGTAGGTATTGACAGAAGAAGTGGTATTGCGGCCTGGGAGGAGGGGGGGATCCTTGGTTCAAGCAGCTGAGATGAGAATGAGCTTTCTTTAGCTGAGTGTCTGTAGCCTTCCTAATACTGTGCGCTACTGGCTGGAGCAGCTGGAGAGGGCGTGAGCTGCACTGCCGGGGACTCTGCACAGTAATGAAGCTCTCTCAGTCTGTTCATACATTACTACGGAACTAGAATACTGCTGCTGACTTTCAATCCAAATGATTGCTGCAGCCGGAGGAGTGAGGCAGCCCCATTACATAGCATGCTGATGATGAGGTAAGGCTTCCTCATCTATACAACATTGCAGTGTGAACCTTTTTAAAAGTAAAGAAGTGGTTACAATGTTAAGTCTCATGATGCTGGTGGTGGCAGTGACGGAAAAATATGGCAGGATGCTTTTTTTTATTGCACAGTTGCTTGGATTTAAGATACATTTCACCAATTTATTTTCCAGTAGCAGGAGCTGTGGTTGGATCTGGTAGTAGTTGTTCTCTGTTGGCCAAAAAGTGCAAAGGGTAGTAGACTGTAAAAAGTTCCCATGAACAGTTCTGACAGGCAGCCAGCCTATGGCATTGGATGGCATAAGCAGCTTTGTGGTGGTAAGGTGCCTACATCCATTCTATACAGGACAGTTGCATATTTGGAATCCAATATGTGAGTGTATAAAAGGCGTGCTGCTGGTTTATTGGTGTTAACTGAGTGGTGACAGCGTGCAAATAGACAAACAATAACTATTATGCTGCGGAGAATGTGTCTGGAATCACAGACATTCTTATGTCATTTGTCACCTGTCTTCCAATGTCTTTGCACAGTTGCACCCCTTCGATGCCAGGCGGAGTCCTGCCGGTTGGACCGGTGCCTATATATGCATTGTCAATTCCAGATGACAGATTTTGGAGCTGTCGCTAGCTCCCCCTGCCTCCTATTTGGGAAGTTACAGTACAGCTATTATTATTATTATACAGTACCTATTGCCAGTACAGCATTTTAACCCTTGAAAGCTTTTAGATTGCTACCTCAGCTTAAATGTATAACAGTTCTATGTTAACCCTATGTAACGGGGGTTGTTGAGCTGATCTAAGTCAAGGCAATGTACTTCACTGTTTGGAAATGTTACGCCAGCGATGACAAAAAATTTTTTACGTTGATCTGGGAGGGACATCTATAAATACCCAGTCAATAAAGTCACGTGATTCCTAGAGAGATTTGAATGAATGAATGAATGAACAAATGAGTCAATGAACGGCTCTTATTGCACACACAGCCCCTTATTTATAGACAAACATAGAATATATTTAGAGTTTGTTACACAACGTTTTTTTGGCGTCTTAAAATGGAATGGCGTTCTCAGATTTGTGCCTGTGGGCTGGAGAAGGGGAGTGGACTCTGAATCAGCTGTAGGGGAGAGCAGCTGTCTTTTTAAGGGGAGTTCCTGACATTACTGAGGTGGTTTTTTACACTACACTTAGGGGCATTCCTTTCTTCCTGCTGCAGTCTGCGCTATTACCATTGTTAACCCCTGCAGCGCCATACCATATGCAACACCAACCCTTCACTGCTGTCCCCTTCCAAGAGCAAAGAAAATGAAATGATATCCTTGCTTGATGCAGAGGAACGGACTGATCTTACTTCGTCCTCAACTTCATCTATGGTTCTGGCCATTACATACACTCCAACAATCACCCCCACACAGGAATAATTTGAGAATCTGGAAAGGAAAAGATTTTTATTTTTTTTTGTCTGATGGAACTGAGGGCCTTTTTTGTTTGATTTCTTCTGCAGATAATGACAGCAGTGAGCAGTGGTATTTAGACTAAGTGAGTACAGTGGGGTTATTCTCCAGGCACACGTGCAACCGTCTCCGTGTGTAACTCCTATCCAAACTGAGCAATCTGCCAAGACAAGTACCATTCAGTCTCACAGCGGTAACATATTAGAGAGGTGAATGATATGTGCTATGTAATGCACATAAACTCCTATTATTACTGAAATGCTGAGAGTTCTGCGGCTCCACTGTTCTAAAGCAAGCGTAGGTAGCGACAGGGAGATGAGCGCAGGCTGACGGATATATTATGGGGCTGCTACTTCTGGTATACAAGGCTGGATGTGTACACTGGATGCTGTCACTGTAAGACGAGGCACTTAAGTGAATTCCCATTCACCGTTGGGCAGAGCAGACTTTGCGGTTTCCAAAATGTCAGACTGATTAACTCTCAGTGAGACTGTCTGGCCAAAGATCAGTAGAATTGTATGTACAACCAGTAAGCAATGTGCTGCTTTTCCACTTACGAATACAAAGGCTAAAATGCTATACACAAAGTAACTATGATATTATAATTGCAGAATGTAAAACAATGCAACAACAAATTACACTGCGTTTACACAGCACACGATTTGGTGGCTGCAATGTTGTGTTGTATGATACAAAATGATGTAGTGTAATGTGGTGAAATGTTGAGATAGAATTAGCTGGATTGGTATTGCAGGGCACAGATGTATATACTCAAAAGAGGTGATCTGAGCAATTCAGAAATATCTCAGTTCAAAGTTATGTTGAGGAAACCACATGCCCAAGTTCTCATTACTGAACCACCGTCAATCACCGCACACAATATAGAATTATAGAATCCAAGCAGAATGACGTACGAAATATATTCCACTGCAACCCCCTCAATGGGGGATATTCAAGACATAAGACAACCATTAGATGAATAAAGCCCAAATCAGATAGTGGTATTGTCAAAGTAACTCAACGGTGTGAACAACTTGTAGAGAATCAATGGCTTTTGCTTAGGATGTGCACTGTGGGCTCATGTACCCTGCATGTTACAAGGGCCATTTCTGCTACATCCATTAAGGAGAAGGGAGCCGTGTACGTTTCTGTACAACTGTTTATCTCCCAAAGTAGATCGGAATTGTCTGGTGATATTTGGATAAGACTTTCATTTGATGGCTCAAAAGACTCCACGGAAAGCGCAGATTTTTCTGCTTCGACTCACAGTCCTCACAAGCTGCTCTCGAGCTGGGTGAATGTGAGCTAGGAGTTTTGTGGGATGAGAGTAATGTTTTTCCATTTCGCATTTATTTTTCCTTTCGTTGTTCCTTCGCTAAGAAATGAGGTGTTCTGGGGTTAGCTCATAAACTTAAGGACAAGCAGCAGGGTCTGGAGCCAGTCATAACACAGGACACAAGTGCGCAGGCCTGACATACTTAGTGTTGCTCTAACTCCTGCTCCATACAAACTACATGGGAAGAATATGCATGCGAGGAGGATAACTTGACAGGAAACAAAGTCCTAGAAAGCCTTCAGTAAAATGAAGAAACTGAAAAACTGTTTCCGGAGAGTATGAGGCTCCTTCCAAAGGAAGAATTCTTTTGCATCTAGCAGCTTTTTCATGGCCAGCTTATAAAGAGATTCTCCGAATTATGTCACCTTACATAACATCTGAAATGTACCAGAGAATTACCTCTGAGAATAGATAACAGGCTGTCTGGAAGAATGATAAGGGTGCAGCCAAACTGGTGGGACCAATTACTACTATTCCCAGTCACTGCCTCCCTTACCATCCTGTCTTTCATTGGTATAGACATCTTCAGCTGGTCAGTTACTGTTTGCCTGCAGAAAGTAGTTAACATTATATGGCAATCTACAGTGCACTTCCAAGCTTAGCAAAAGTTCCATACAGTCCTTATGGGTTCTAATGAGGAGAAAAACAGTAGCGGGTATCTTGCCTGAGCATATTTATTTTTTTATTTTTTGAGTCACTCAGAATTTTTTGTGTTTATAGCAAGACAAGGAATAGCAAACGTCAATATTCCTAAATTATGCGGAATACACTGTGCTCTAAGTCGCACTTAGGGCGCAGTCACACGTGGCGTACTTACACTCCAATAATAACTACAATGTATGCGTATATTCTACAACTCAGAAAGATTTCTCTAGTTCCTGCATTGCAAAATATTTTTCCCATAGACTTACATTGTAAAGTTTTCTGCAGAGTACATTTACACTGCCAAAATACGATGCAAGTGCGCCACGTGCACCCCTATAGTAGAAGGTGACAGAATGAAGACCAAAGTCTGTCCAGGTGGCACTTTGGATTATGTGTAAGTAGTCTGGGGATTTGCACAAATTGCTCCAGGGTTATACATTCCAAAGAAAAATAATATTATTCAACAATAATTGATACAAATGGAAGCAGGTCAGTATGTGTATAATGTATAGTTGCTGCCCTTTAGCACCTCCTGCTATTACATTACAAGGACCTCAAACAGATAGCTTTAGGTCTACATTTCTAATAATCCTGCCCTTGGGTATATTCTTCTATTTTGGCATTGACCTTTACTTTACCTTCTACACTCGGAGGCTGCTTCCTGTAAATCACCCCCTCAGTATCATTAACAACAGCTGTCAATGAAAAAGCCCTCGCAGAGCTTGCAATCAATAGAATTTGAAAGCAGGTTAAAATTTCAGAAACAGTCAAAAAATGTTTAATATTTTACCCATAGGCGTCCAGTATACTGTACATTGAGGGTGGAAGCTGCTTTGCTTCGATGGTTTATTTAGTGAAGATGCAGCTTCCGTTGCACATGTGTCTGGTCTGTGTCTCTCAGACCGTGTCTTCAGTGTCTAGAATAGGAGAGCGTCATACTGCCTGTCATACCAAACTACTGTAAAATTGAGTTACTTTGAGTAAACTGGATCCAGACTTCCACTATAGTACAACCACCTGAAGGCAGAGTGTGATTATATTAGGTTATCGTTATTTTCACAACCATTTTAGGACCTCTTTTTTTTTTCTGGCCTACTATACAATTCCTGGACGTTTTTAAACGTACTCTTGAAGGGAGGTAAACATTATGTCAATAGTATAGACTTGCAATTTAATTGTATTCCTCTAGGTGTTTGTATTACTCATGTACTTGGCTGTGCAAATCTAAATCGAAGCAATAGTCAAAAGACAAGTCCCAAGACCACGGTTTCCCATTCTAAGGCTACATGCACACATTGCGCAATTTGGTGCAGAAAATGTGCATCGAAACCACAGGTAAACGCATGGAATTACGCAGGTAAAATCTGCACCCAATAGTGCTTTTTGTAATGCGTTTTAGGTGCGCTTTTCACATTTTGATGCGTAAATAGGCACGGTTTTATGCTGCATATTTTGGTGTGTTTCTTTTAAAACTATTCAAATACAATCCGCAAGCAGAAACGCAAGATAAATTGACACGCTGCAAATTTTAAAAGCCTGCACTGCAGGTCAATTTCCGTGCAGAAAAAATCTGCACCGTGTAGATAACATTTCTTGCAATCTCATTTATTTTGCTGGTACTATATTATGCTTCGTTCACATCACCGTCGGGGCTCCGTTCAGCGTTGTACAAGGGTTCAGTCGTTTTGACGGAATGAATAGCGCAGTAGACTATGGTGTTGATTCTCTCAAAACAAGGGAACCCTTACACAACGGTGACAAACGGAAACCATTTTCACCGGATCCGTCAGCGTTGAAATCAATGGTGATGCAAACGGAAACTTATGGTTTATGTTTGTTTCAGTTTGGATTCTGTTCATGTGTTCCCCTGACGGAAAGGTCCGACAGAACCCATAAACGGAGTCCCAATGCAGATGTGAATGAAGCCTAACGTTGCGGATTTGCTGTTCTAAAATATAAGCCGCAAATCCGAACGTAATACGCATCGTGGGCATTTGGCCTAATATTTCCCTACAGAAGTGTTAGCTGCTTGGTTAAGCTGCTACCTATATAGACCAAATAGTATTATTTGGTCCCGACCGCAACAGATATAGAGATTTAGCGCAGCTCACCACTACAGGAAGCCATCATCACAGCCCGTATACCATCATCACAGCCCGTATACCATCATCACAGCCAGTATACCATCATCACAGCCAGTATACCATCATCACAGCTTAAATGCAAATGATCCACTACGGTATGTGACATCGAATTCCATTGTTGCCTATGTTGCTCACTTCGTGAAAAAAACATCTTTCCTGTACTTCCGTATTCTTCCACAGTTGCCAACGCCAAAATAATATCAAACTGTAAACCTGTGTGAATATTCAGGACAAAACAATAGAAAAAAATATGCTTGCTATCCCTAAATGGGCACCTCTAATTTTAAAGAAGGGGCGCTACATATGTGCTAAAATGACAATAACATAACAAAGAAAAAGATGACACAAAGTACAATAACTGTGCATTCCCAAAAACTTAGAAGGAAATTCACTGGTTCTCCATAAATTACACAAAAGAAAATGTTGTCGAAGTAACGTAAGATATCAGAGAAAATTATCCTTATCCAAGATCTAAACGGTCTGCCTCTACTGAAGCAGCTCAGCAGGCACGCATCTCAGATCTAAGGTTCATCTCATCGTTGTTATTAAAAGAGCAGTTAATGTCTATGGGTCTGAACAGTTCTGCCAAACAAATCTCTTAGAGTATTTTTATTTTCCCACAAAAATCAATAGTACAAGAAACTTTGTAATATATCTTATTACATAAAAATGCCTCTTTCCCCACTTATCAAACTCCTTCCCTCCCCTGTTTTCTTAATCGTTTACTTACTCTGACTGAGCAGAGAGGATAAGGATTCTATGCTCCACTGAGAGATCAGGTTACGGCTGCCTATTGAAGTCTATGGAGAGGAAAGGGGGAGCAGGAGGAGGGAGCTGCTAGAAGTAGACAGACAGAGACACAGAGAAGGTGCTGCAGCTTCTAGTGAGTGTTCTATATCACCCCATTGCTGTTTTCACAGCTACTCTGCTCCTTACATGTTCTCCATGGGGCTGCTTCTATATGTGTGATAGATAGGATTCTCCTCTTCTCTCTGTTCTCGTATCAGACAAATCAAAGCAGCTGGTCTCCTACCCACCTGGTCAGGGAAAGCTGACATATAGTATAAGTGCCTACAAAAGGGAATGCAGAATACAATTCAAATAATGGTCAGACGAAGTGTTATTCCTCATGTACACACACATAGCGGCTTATTCTGAAAGATCACCTGAAAGGTATAGGTACGCTGAGAATTCAGTCGGGCATACTGCTGAGCGGTACATCAGTGTAGAATACAAGTGTGTGAGAGGATGTCTTGTGAGCAAAGCTCAATTTTTCCAACAAAATAACAAAGTTAAACCAAGGGATGAAAGTAGAGGGGGGCCTTTATGAATACGCCATTTTTTTCAATGCAATTACGCCATTAAAGGGTTTGTCTGGGAACATGACGTTTTTTCATACTGATGACCTATCCGCAGCATAGGTCATTAGTATATGATCTGTGGAGGTCCAAATCCCGGACCCCGCACTGATCATCTGTTCCGGCTGCCTCAGGCCCCAGAAGATATGCACTGTATGCAGTGTTCGCTGCCAGAAGCAGGTCGCTCCGTACACTGCATAGCGGCCATGATGCAGAACTGCAACTCTGCTCCTATTCACTTGAATAGGAGCTTAACTGCAGTACTGGAGCACGGCCACTAATCCGTGACCGGACGGAGCTATATGCTTCTGGCACGGACAACCGATGCCCGGAGGCAACTGGAGCAGCTGATCGGTGCTAGGTCCGGGTGTCAGACCCACACTGACCATATATTGATGACCTTTCCTGTGGATAGGTCATCAGTATGAAAAAACGTCCCATGGCCGGACAAACCCTTTAAGCCTGTGTAATAACATTAATAAATTTCCCCTATATGTACTAGAGAAGTAACAATAAAATAAAGAAACAAAAAGGTAATTCAACTTCTGATGATTGAAATGATGAACATTGACTGCGAAGGCCTCGTTCACATCTGCATCGGATGCTTTGTTAGGGGCCTCCATTGCAAATCAGAAGAAATTACCAGAAACAATATTGCAGCATGCGGACGCTATTAAAGTTAATGGGTTCCATCGGCCACCGCTCGTATCCGTGGTGCAACGGCACCGATGTGTCCGGTATTTTCATTGCTCTGCACCTATGATGGAGCAGAGCAACGGAAATACCGAACGGAGATGTGAACATAGCCTAAGATCATAGTTTCCGCTGTACACAAAAAAATATCTGGTAGAACAACTTCACCAGAGGGATGCTTGATAACATATTATACTGTGGCTTTTATTGCTGATTTCACTTTGCAAGTGTAAAAATGGCATGTGTATCCAAGGTAGAAGCGGCACTAAACTTGCCCCAGCAATTAACCCCATGATTTCTGGAAAAGCATTCCACCTACTACATTTAAATGCACTATGGATATGGCTGTTAAGAAAAATACTATATACCCCTATAATAACTAATTAAAGAAAATTATGTAACCACTAATTAAATGGAAATAAAGTTTCAATTACTCCCTCCCCCTGAGGCACCCAGCAGCTCAGAGTTCTACACCAAGAACAAGAAACAGAAGTACTATGTTCCATTAGAAGAGAAAACTCTGCTACTTAACTCTTAAATTACCTGAACATGTCTCTTCATATGGCTGGGTTCACACGTCGTGGTTGAAATACATGTTTTTATTCCACGACTCGCAGCAAAATTGCTTAGTTTTGAAGTGAATCGCAGCAAAAAATGCATTTTAATTGCGACGTGAAAACCCATCCTAATATGTAGTTATGCAGCGCCTTTACTTGTGCACATCACTAGAGCAAAATAAAGATTATCAGTAATAAGATTCATTACTACTTCATATAAAATCTTACGTGAATAGACCAATACAAGAATGAGTCTACCTGAATACATTCACTTAAATCATTAATGCAGTCGGCAATATAAGAAAATGATGTGTTTATTCTGGTTGCCATGGCTACGTCCATGTATACGTCTATGCACAGAAATACCAGCTAGAATTACAGTAGAGGTCTAAATAGGCCACCGGACATAGTCATGAGAAACAAAATGAAAAAAAAACCAGCACATTTAAATTGCTGGTTTGCATTCAGATAAACTGGAAATCAGCATGGAGACACAATTTACATAAACTTAAAGGGGTTGTCCACCTTCTGACAACTGATATGACCGATCCACCAGATAGGTCATCAGTATATCATCGGTGCGGGTCTGACACCCGGACCCCGCACTGATAAACCGCTCCAGTAGCCTGCGGGAACCAGATGTTATGGCACATAATGCCAAGTACGGGGCCCGGAAGCAGTTGGCTCCGTACATAGCATAGCGGCCGTGCTGCAGGTCCGCTCCTAGTACTCATTACAAACAACACCATCCAAAACCACATTATTTTATACTTGACTCCAAAAGACAGATATGTTATCAACTATTTAGATTTAATAACTGGAACACATCTTCACCTCTGCAGTCTATGACATAAAGATAAAAACAATTAACTGATGGAGTCTCACTATTGGGGGATGTTGCTGCATAGAAGACTCATGGTCTAAATCTGAACCTACTGTGCACAAGCAAAAGATGGGACAGCGTAATCACGGTACAGTATACAAGGGTGGAGCGGGTTTATTGTACAAGAGCAAAGCCTGCGGCTATAGAAGTGTATAGAGATAATCATTATCATTATCCAGTGTGTTTCAGGTTAGGTTAGGATTACTCTCTTGGAAGTCTCCCATTTATTCCTTCAAGTGCTTATTTTATTTTCAAGTTCCTTAAAAAACCTTCCTGTCACCTTCAAACGCTGTCAACGCTTTGTGTTTAATTGCCACTCTGGGCCTAAATTGCAGCTTAAGGATTTTTTGTACATCGGGCCTAGAACTTTTCCAGCTCACTGAGGCCTGAATCAAGGACAAAGAACCAAACTTGGTTGGTGATACGAGAAGTCGTGTTTATAGTCAATCTGGCTTGGATACACTGCATTAATATAAAGACATATCCACTTATATGATTGGGCTGTGTGTAATTTCATATGGAGGAAAACAATACTCAGTATTAGAGCTAAGCTGAACATTCATTTTCTTGAGATGGTGATACTTGATGTTTATTCAATAATTAAACTAGGACTTCACAATTCTGCAGGCTGGACCATCTATTAAAGTGGCCCTGTTTGTGCAATGCTCCTGTAGCAGTTGACACAGCTGGGCACTTCATCCAGCACAACAGGGGTTAGTAAGTGAGGAAGGCTCACAGCTCTGGGTTGTGGGTGAGGAAAAGCTCCTGTTTATTATTGGAAGGCATATTCTTTTTCCAGGCGAGAATCAGTAATCTCCAGCGTGCAGCCGGGTATGTGAGTTGACTGAACGTGAAGCCTTTCTTTTTCATTTATACAGGGCTCTTTTGTAGCGGCAGGCTGACCCTGCTCCCAGCGGAGGGCAAAGCAGGATGATAGGAGTGAGGCTAAACCAAGGGAAGGTATAACAAGGTTCTGCAGACTTCTTAACAGAAACACTTCCACAAGATCACTGTTAACATCTTTGTTAATACCCAGATTCCTGTCTGTGCCTCTACATATCATTTTATCTGCTTATATTAATAATACTGGATAACACTATTCAGGCTCCAGCTAACCATGTAATGGATGGTGTTAAGAAGCACAAACAGTAAATACAAGGGGTTTATTCACAATCTCAATATCTGTTAACAACCAACTTATAAGGGCCTCCCAATTCTCCGCTATGAAAAATGTTGGGCAAAGAGGGATCTGGCATGTTGTATTTCAACATGCCCAATACTTTGTTCACGTGGGACGTAAGCTGCTGCCAAAGGTAACAGAATTGGATGCACATCTCGAATATCACCAAGTATGCATTATACCCCCTCCCCCCGGTTACCCCAAATTGGTGGTACACTCGTTAAAAATATTGTTGGAATACATAATTCTCCTTTTTGCTATATATTCCTCCTGATCTCTATACCAAATACACAGCATCAGAGCAAAAAAACAAAAAAAAAACAGAAAAAACAACTTCATATATACAATCATATAAGAGTTATAGAAGAATTTTGCTAGAAATCCTATATGAAATCCAGTTCTAGATCTATATTTAGTGCTGTGCAGCTCCTCCCCCAGCCTGAAACATCTGATGTTACACCACAAAATGTTAACGGTTTAGAAAGTGGCTGTTTTCCAAAACGCCAGCCGTCCAGCAGTGGTTACATGTATAGATATTAGACTATATAATAACATACTATCCTGTATGTGGCCTACTTGGGATTCAGCCAGTAGGCATCTACCTTTATAGCCACAGGCCACTGATGTTCAAATCTTAACAAAGATGCAACTGTTCCTCTGCATATTTTTGGGAAGCACCACGACAATGTCCCTCGAGCCAGGATTACTCATTTATCATAAGAGTGTATGGTTGCAGAATAAACATTCACCGAGTCTTTTAATTAAAGGGATATGGTATTGAAAATTGTAGCATGATACGTCAAACATAACAGTGTGTGTGTATTTAACATTGGTCAAAAGTAAAAGATCAAACCTAGGCGCTCACATCGCAGACATAAGGAGTAATAAAACCTCTCTATAGAAAATAACCAAGATAATGGAGATGCGATCTGGAGATGGTGGGAGTTCCTCCTCCTGTGCGGACCTCTGACAATGGAAAGGGAAGACATAGGTGAATGGCTGCTGACTGGCTGCTCACAGGTAGCTCTGTAATAAACCACCACATTAAAAAACAGAGATTCCCAATATTCAAATCAATGACTGACTCGAAGCTCCTCTTTCCTCTTGAAAAAGAGGTTCTGAATCAGGTGAATCAAGTGTATAATCTGGAATAATGTACTTCCTACTATAAATTATTCTAAATATTAACCATAGAAGAATTTAATTTCCTCTCTAAAAAAAAATAATAAATACCTGGTTAGGCCTCATTCACACGACAGGGTTTCCCGTCCCGGTGCCGGCCGTTCATAAATCGGCCGGCATCCGGCTGCATTAGGAATAATAGACCCCTAATGGGGCTATTCACACGACCGATTTTTTGACGGCCGGTAAAACCAGCCGTCAAAAAATAGGAAATGCTCTATTTTCGGCCGGGTACCCAGCCCCCATAGAAGTCTATGGGGCCGGGTAATACACGGCCATCACTGGGATGTGTCCCGAGTGATGGCCGGGTTTTCCGTGGCTTGCGCTCTATCTCCTCCTCCTCCTCACAGCGCAGAGTGCATGTGAGGAGGAGGAGTTGATGCCATTTGGACGAATGGCTACGCTGTACACTGTGTGGCAGGGTCGGGGTGTACAGCAGGTGGAGGGAGCGCTGCGCTGGCTCCCTTCCCCTGCTTGTTAAAAGCGCCCTGGCCCGGCGACACCTTCCATGGCGCCGCTAGCAGCTGCTGCTACTACTGCAGCGACGCCACTATAGCAGAGCAGGGAGGTATCTCCCCGCTCTGCTATGTGCTAGCCACACTTTAGCTCCTTGAAGGAGCGGAATCCCCGTGTGTTCGGGGATTCCGCACCTGGACAGAGCGCTTGATGTCTCTGTCCATATCTGGGCAGTGACATCAGGGGAAACTCCTGAAGCGGAATCCCCGAACACATGGGGATTCCCCTTCAGGAGTTGCCGCTGATGTCACTGTCCAGATCTGCCCGGCCCGGAACGGATGCAAAACTTTATGCAAACAGCCGGGCAAAATGGCCGATTTTACCGCCCGACACTCGGGCTCGGGCGGGACCCGGTCGTGTGAATCCCGCCTTAAGGTAATCCTCGGTGACTTTAAAAGAAGCTTTGGCGGTGATCTTGGTAGATCTTAAGCATGCTGGGTTAAGCTAATTTTACTCCATTTTTTCCTATTTCAAAGGCTACCTTAGCAGAGTAACAAACAAAAACATTTTTCAAAAGCCTTGGAAACAAAGCTAACGTTAGGTCTCATTCATGCCGCCATATTTTGGATACTTGATAAATATGCAGTTTTCTTGCTAAAAAAACCAAAAGGGATCCCATTAGAGGAAAGCAGGATTTCTTCTTCCCCAGATTACTGGATGTTTTACAAATACTGACCCAGGTCCCCTCCAGTGGATAGCTGACCTCTACAAATATTCTTTAACCCCTTCCGGACATTTGACGTATCCATACTCCAAAGTCGGGTAGGGGAAGAATGGAACAGGCTCACGGAGTGAACCCGCTCCATATGATGCCAGTGTCGGCTGTTTGTTACAGCCGAGACTTCAGAGTAACAAGCGGCATCGCGCTCGAGTGAAATGCCGCTCGTTTAACTCGTTATTGACCGCAGCATTTAAATCGTTAGAAAGAGGGGGGCGACCTTCTCTAACATCTCATCGCGCCCCCCACAACGCAATTGCATAGTAAATAAATAAACATAATTGGTATCGCCGCGTCCGTAAAAGTCTGAACTATTACAATATATCAGTATTTAACCTGCACGGTGAACGCCGTAAAAAAAAATTGTAAATGCCAGAATCTCTATTTTCTGGTCACCTCATCTCCCACAAAAAATGAAATAAAAAGTGATCAAACCGTCGCATGTACCCCAAAATTGTATCATTAAAAACTACAGCTTATCCCGCAAAAAATAAGCCCTCATACCACTTAATCGACGGAACAATAAAAAAGTTATGGCTCTCGGAATTTGGCGACACAAAATAAACTTTATTTTTTACACTTAGGTAAAGTAGTAAAATATAGGAAAAACGATATATATTTGGTATCGGCGTAATCGTATTGACCCGCAGAATAAAGTTAACATGTTGTTTTAATTGCACAGTGAATTCCGTAAAAACAACGCGAAAAAAAATAATGGAGGTATCACTGTTTTTTTTTTTTTTTTCTACCCCAATTTTCCCCCTTTTCCTTGTACATTATACGGCACAATAAATGGTGCTACAAAAACTACAACTCGTCCCGCAAAAATCAAGCCCTCATAGGACTATAAAGACGGAAAAATAAAAAAGTTATGGCTTTTGGAATGTGGGGAGGAAAAAACGAAAATTAAAATCTGAAAAAGGGCTGCGGCGGGAAGGAGTTAAAGATGTTTTAACTTCCCCACCACTAATGTGCCTACCCTGCATTTCATACTTCCATGCCCAAACACTGAAAATCCAAGAAACGGGCAACTCCTGCTAATCCAGCATTCAGGTGATATTGTATTGTCGGGATTTCCATACCATCAAGTTCACGATTAAACTGGACTTCTACAAAAGTTTACCTGCATCCATTCAACATCATTATGACCAGTCTGACGATGTTATTAGTGGGGGTCTGTTAGCTGTATCCCTCGCAGATCATTAGTGAACACTATTTGGCTTGACTTTGAGATTCCATATTTCAAAGACAACAGAAGTTTAAGAGACATAGTGCCGCGGCCCCTTCATTCTAGTGGTCGGTGGAGATCTCTGCCTTGATGACATGTCAGAAGATATTTAAATGTGCAAATACTCTTTAACACGGTAAATGGTGCCAGCACATGCAATCTCTATGGGTAGGGTTATAGACTGCCTGCTCCAATCTCAGGCCTGGTACTGCAGCCTTTCATGTGGTTCCCTTCAAGCTGTGTCTTTACATCAAAATAGCATCTTGGGGGTCTGGATGCTCAAAGCTTTGAAGGATAAACCTGTGTCTGATCCTTCTTTATTCGACCTTGTGGGGCGTCTATGGACTAGATGAATAAAGGAACATTTCCCAAAACAACAACTGGAATAAATCAACAAAGCCGGCAGGTAATTCATTCAAAAGACAGTATGTGGGCACAAGATGGTTGTTGGTTGATAGTTGTCGTAATAATTCTGCTTGTTGATACGATAGTTTTAATCTGTAATTCCTGCCCTAGGACAGAGGACATGATCTGATGAGTACAGTCTATTTTTCTTTTGTAGTACAATGTTATTTTCCCTCACAGAATTTGAATGAGAAACTTTATGACACCGCGTGATAGAGTGCGTCAGTTTCTTGAGTTCAGACTGCTTCAGGGTGGAGATATTTGATCAACGGCATTGCTAGATAATTAGATTCTGTGAAGAACTACATGCAGTATTGGCATTTTCTTTGGCTTTTTTGTAATTTGCTCTGTGGTAACTCGACATCTGCACAATTCTCATTCCCCTGTACAGATATAAAACCTGATTGTTGGAAGCGAAAGGGTTATTCCCAACTTATAAAGCGATAGCATATCCCCAAGATGAGCCATCGCTTTATGATCAATGGAGGGCCCAACCTCCGGACCAACCACTAATCCTAAAATTGAAGGGGCTGCAACACGAAATTAGTGCTGCAGCCTCTTTACTGTTTTTTACTACACAGTGGCGCTCTTGGCCACCCGGCTGTGCAGGAAACGGAAGCCCACCCCATTCACTCGAATATGGCCGTACTTCAATTCCTGCCACGCAAGTGGCCAGGAGATGCCACTGCGCAAGGAAAACCAGTGAAAGGACTGTAGCCTTAAAGCAATGCGCAGCCTAATGATATGCCATCACTTTGGATGATGAGGTCACCCCCTGACTATAGTATGAGGCTGAAAATTAGGTCATGTATGACTACGTTTAAATTGCCAAGGAGCAAAAACAAAATGGGGTAGATTTATCAATAGTGTGGTCTGAATGATTGTTGCTCAACGTGTAAATACTCATAGGCGACCACTTTCTATAGTCAAAATTCCAATAGCAGATCTTGAGATGCTAAAAACTTGTATCTTAATATCTGCAAATCCTTGTGTTGTAAAACAATTTAATAATGGTCTGGCAATTAAACCAACCATCTAAACTTTAGTGTCCCGCTTCTGTACCATGTGACGATAACAATTTTCAGCAAAATATAGAGAAATCGCCACATGTACATACGTATCTTCGAAGTGCGTAAATAAATCCAAAGAAATGTATCTTCTGTGCGCTTCCTCCGGCATGGTATACATGTACACCACTATTAGCCAACAAAAAGGGTGCACGTTTTTATTAAATTTGGCCCATTGTTCGATCTTTTAGGCCATTTTATATTTTTGGCAGCAGACTAAAATATTAAACCGTCCGCAGTGTTCAAGAATTAACCTTGAACATATTTATATACTTTTTCCTGCAGTTGTGATGGTTGGCAGGAGGGGTTACTAACAGGGTGGGCCACTAAAATTGCCTATAGAAACAGGTTACCCAAATGCGGATGACAAAAATAGATGCATGTTACCGTATATTTTATTGGTGTTACTGCAGAGTTTTGTGCATTTAGGCTAAAACCCAGGCTAATTTATCTATTGACCTGCAGCCAAAAAACCTTAAGCAATGTAGAAGTCAAGATATTTTAAAACCAAGAAGGTGGTTTGGCCATTATCTATAATGATCATTTTTTAGTTATATGGTGAAAATATGATGTCATCACTTACAGTAATTTGGTTTTGAGAAAAATCTGAGAAAATAACACAGACTGAGATGGAAAAACCATAACTTGATTACCCTTTTTTAGTAGTGAGTACCTACCAATCTAGCTTTGAGATGAACATGTAAGTCGTGTGTGACTATTTCTAGGGTACACTGCCTGACAACTACAGACTTTGAAATTGGGATCTGGCACTGGGGATTGGCAGCGCACAAAGCAAGCATTTCTCCGTTTCCGACTTCCATATTAGTCAGTACTTTATAGAAATACATTAGGACAGGAAACATCTTTAATATTGCACAAATTTATTTTGTACAACTGAATTACAGAAAGGTGCTATACAAATGTTTGTTTTTTCCCAAGATTAGGGCTATATCATATATAGTTAATTAATAATGAAGCTAAATTCCTCGATGGACAATATCTGGCTCCGATATTGGGGATCACTGCTTCTTTTTACTGTGGAAGGACTTTTATGTCCGAGCTAAGAGATAGAAGGGGCAGATATTGTATCATACCACACATATACTGTACTTTAAGCAAAGCTTCGGATTGTGAGACTCCCGGCCAGCACTAATAAACAGAAGCTTGTTTTATAGCTGCCCTGAACAGCAATAGATAGAGAAGATGTCAGAGTAAATTAGAGGAAATATTTGCAGATTTTGGCTGCATAATAGCATGATGAAACAATTACCTTGTGAAAGCTTGTGCTAGTCTTTGCATCAAACACACCACAAGCTAAATATCAAGAAAATCGTACTAGCAACCAGGAAAGATACATACTGGAATTGGCAAAGGCCCATTTCTAAATCTTGAAGGTGGGTTAATATTTTTTTAGAATAATTTCTAATATGTAGGACTGTTATATCTTAAAAGGTAGAGGTGTAATGTAATATTATAATTGCATAGTAATACCCTAACCATGCAATTATGATCACACCTCCCCGCAGCATTATATAGTAGTGTATATAAATCCTATATACAGGGTGGGCCATTTATATGGATACACCTAAATAAAATGGGAATGGTTGGTGATATTAACTTCCTGTTTGTGGCACATTAGTATATGGGAGGGGGGAAACTTTCAAGCTGGGTGTTGACCATGGCGGCCATTTTGAAGTCGGCCATTTTGTATCCAACTTTTGTTTTTTCAATGGGAAGAGGGTCATGTGACACATCAAACTTATCGAGAATTTCACAAGAAAACCAATGGTGTGCTTGGTTTTAACGTTACTTTATTCTTTCATGAGTTATTTACAAGTTTCTGACCACTTATAAAATGTGTTCAAAGTGCTGCCCATTGTGTTGGATTGTCAATGCAACCCTCTTCTCCCACTCTTCACACACTGATAGCAACACCGCAGAAGAAATGCTAGCACAGGCTTCCAGTATCCGTAGTTTCAGTTGCTGCACATCTCGTATCTTCACAGCATAGACAATTGCCTTCAGATAACCCCAAAGATAAAAGTCTAAGGGGGTCAGATCGGGAGGCATTTCTTCTGCGGTGTTGCTATCAGTGTGTGAAGAGTGGGAGAAGAGGGTTGCATTGACAATCCAACACAATGGGCAGCACTTTGAACACATTTTATAAGTGGTCAGAAACTTGTAAATAACTCATGAAAGAATAAAGTAACGTTAAAACCGAGCACACCATTGTTTTTCTTGTGAAATTCTCGATAAGTTTGATGTGTCACATGACCCTCTTCCCATTGAAAAAACTAGTTGGATACAAAATGGCCGACTTCAAAATGGCCGCCATGGCCAACACCAAGCATGAAAAGTTTCCCCCCTCCCATATACTAATGTGCCACAAACAGGAAGTTAATATCACCAACCATTCCCATTTTATTTAGGTGTATCCATATAAATGGCCCACCCTGTAGAGCGAACTCACTGTACACAATGGTACATGCTAAAGAGGTAAGCAATGGCACAGATTTTGCACTTGGATTTTGAGAAGAGGCCATCCTCAGAGATGTCTGTGCTTCACTTAATATAGCGCAATGCATTGGTGGCAAATAATTCAGCAGTTCGGTGAACAGTAGCTACACAAAGCTGAACAGTCAGAGTGAAATATATTTCTTTGTTATCATTTTTGAGCATTATTCTAGGAAAGAATAATTTGCCCATTTAAGGAGCAAAACTACACTGCACAATAATCTTTAGTTAGAAATAGCAATAGAAAGAGTTTCAGTTCCTCCATTTTTGATGGAGAAATGTACAATGTGTCCTGTTTTTGGTTTCCAGTCAAACATCCCTCACTTCTGTGATAAATAGATGCAGTAAAAGGAGATGTGCTCGCTGCGGGGATTCCCAACAGTAGCTGCTATTAGGTAGAGTTGGTACCATGCTATGATCCTGCAGCAAATCCCCATCAGCCGCCTGGGCTGATTTGTAACATTATAAGAGGCATCTGTTTTTTATATGTGCTGTGTTTTAGTATGAGAGCCCGTTGTCTCTAAAAAAATTCACATAGGATTTTCATCAGAATAGGTATTAACATTTTACTTGCCAGAATGCTTGTTTAATACCATCTTCTTTTTCCATTGCTTTAATTTTAAAGGTGTCATAGTTTTCTGTATATTTACAATTGCCAAACTTTCGTCTGCTACACATTATGGGGAAAAAGAACAAGTGAGAAAAAGTAATAAAGAAGCAACATTTCTCACAAGAATAAATGAAGTGTTAAATGCATCATTTCCATTATTTTCATGAATGCATCATATGCCAGCCGCATCTTACCTAGCTGGTTTTTATAGTCATTGAGATCATAAGGACCATAGTATTAGAGGATTCCACATATATTATTTTGTACCGCCCTTTCCATTGTTACACAGGGAGTGACGGAATAATGCTGGCCATTAACTAGAGATTTTGGACAGCGAAAAGGCAGATTTAGACCAGGATCACGCATGCAAATTTTTTGTCATTTTTTTGAGCCAAACCCAGAAGTGGATTCAAAAAGAAGGAAAAGTCTAAAAATAAAAGACTGATGCTTATCTCGTTTGTATCCATTCCTTTGTTTGGCTCCAAAAACTGCCACAAAAACGGCATGTGTGTTCTTGCTCTAAGGGTCTGTACACACCACTGCCACAGTTTCAGTTATAAGAGACACCATACTGGCGGTGCCGGATCCCTCTTACGACGGCCATCAATGACTCCCGATGGCCCTATTGACTATAATGGGGCCTGTTGGGGTGTTCGTCGTCTTGACAGGAAGAATAGCGCTGCATGCTGCACTATTCTTCCCGTCAAATATGACGGAACTGCTGATGGAGACTCCAACCGTAGCCTCTGACAGAAGTGTGAACTCAAACTTAGGCCATTTTCTGCCGACTGTTGACACCTTTTCGTGACTAATGGCACGATTCAGTGTTAGTGATACTCACTGAAGTTAGATATCTTTGGAAAAGTTGATCTGCAGTTTTGGATTTTTTTCAGTCGTTGTCGGGTGCAGTCCTTGTAAAATTGTTCATGCCAAACGACTGATCTGCATCCCATCAATAGAAGCCAAGACCAGACAACAAGTTTCACAGACCACCCGTTAACGACAAGTCATTCAGAGAACGTGTGTCTGAAATCCCTAATGCATGGCCAGCTTAATGTTGGAGCTCGTCACAGTTCAATGCCTAAATGAGAAAGTTTAGCACAATGAAGAACTATATAAGCCTCTTACTTTTTTTGTTCTGCCAAATCTGCGGGATCAGCCAACTTTCATCTAACGTGTAAGGGCACCGTAATACTTTCAGGGACTCTAAACTGAATTTAGTTGGAATAAGCATATTCCCTTACCTAGAATATGACCAATAAGAGCAATATCTGAACTGTAGGCAAATACTGTTTAAACAAAATCAGTAATAGTTATGTACAGCAACCATCAGTTCAATTGCAAACGTGTCATTCTGATGTCGGCCCTTAGTGAGTTTCCTGGACTACTGCAACTGTGAAGAAGTGGAGCTCCAAGGAAAAGCCAGGACGTGGAAATGCAGGCGGTGTGGTGTCATTTAGAAGATTTAGTCACAATATCTTTCACAGCCAAGGGTCAAGACCAACTGCTTTGCATTGGTAGTACTGAAACACTTCAATTGAAATGATCGACTTTGCCAGTAGAAAGAGTATTATAATGGCTCAAAAAACAAAGCTCATAGGTGATCCAAATCCTTTTACGATGGTGAGGACTACAGCAGCATTCACCGTCAAAACATGGATCTGCTTCTCCTAATAATTTTTGTTTCTGGAACAAAGGATTAAATAAAGCAACCATATAGCCATGATTATTCACTATAATCCCATATCTCTGGGAGTCTACCACTTGGCGGGAAACTAGCAGCAAGCGAGCAGTCTTCCCATGACTGGCAATGGATATGCTCCTTTTCATGTTGGATTCATGTACAGAGGATCTCAGCAGATGGGGAGTAATATGAGGGCGATTGCTTATAATCTAAGGCATATGGACAAGTCTGCGGTGGAGCCAATGCGAAATGCCTTCGTTCCATCCAGGATATTTGTACAGATGTTTTATTTTTTGATATTTGAAATCAAATGAAGTAACTCAAGTTTAAAAGAATACTGACTGCATAGACTAAAGGACGCATGGTGATATCTTATGGTCTGTCTTCTTATTCACATTGACATTATCTTGTTAACTCGAAGCTTCTATTATTGGACGAGTTGATTACATTGACCCATAAAACGCAAAAATAAAATAATAAATCTACATCAAGTAATTTTTGTAAGTGTGTCATTTTCAGAACACACCGAAATCGGTCCCCTTGTTCAATAACACTGCATTTAATGTATAACGTATTGGTGGGAGTACCAGTGGACAAAGGTGGACACAAAAGTAAGGAGATGCATCAGTCTTTTCTTTATACCTTTTCTTTGGATCCACTTCTGGCTTTCGCTTAAAAACTGGAGCCAAAAACTGCATCAAAACGGTGTGTGTGATCCTGGCCTTAAAGAGACCTGGGTGTACCCGCAGGAGACTTTGATTAAGGAATTGCCCTCACAAATATTGTATGAAGTCTGTAGACAGAGTTAAAAACAATATAAATTGCCTATGGTTTATTTGGAAAAACTAAACTCCACAGCACCATTCTGTTTATATTATTACTACACCTGTATAGCGTCAGTCTGAAACAAAGGCGCAGATTTACGAATGCGGTCTACGATTTAGACAGTGTAAATGAAGAACAGGCAGTCAGAAGACGCACCTCATTTATCACAGTGGCGCACGCTGTATGATAAGTTTGGTGCATCTTACTAGACACTTTTCTTTCATTATACCACCTCTTAGTTGCCAGATTTTTCACCAAAATTTTGGCACACATCAGAGAATTTTAAGCCATGCCCATTTCCGCTAAGCCACTCCCACTTTTCTAGACACATTTGAAAAGTGTCTAGTGACGTGCAAACATCTGTTCTTTTTGGTGCAAATCAATAATACATTTGTCTAAATTGAATTTATTTGAAAAAAGGCACAGCTTAGGCCAGAACTCTGGCGCAACAACAATTGTAAATCTGCCCCATAGGCGTAACTTAGCGCTTAACCCCTCTTAGCCCATGGTAATGAAAAGGCGTTAATGCTGGCTTGTTCAAGTGTGACATTGAAAATCCAGCTTTCAGAAATATTTTCCATTATTTCATTCCTCTTTCCCATCAAAATTGCTGTATTTGGTCATATACGTAGCGAGTCGGAAACGCAATGTTTTCCGGGCTGCCAACAGTCTAGAGTTTCAGTGGAATGTAAGTGGAAGCAAATGGTTTAGTGGAAATTACATTTACAGGGTTAGTTAACCCCTTACTGTCCAACTTATTATTTTACAAATCTGTATAAATAGTTATAGGCTTCCACATACAGCAGCAGTAGAAAAATAATAAATATCTGTTCCCTTTGGAAGCTATAGTCTAGGATACGGTATATAATCGCGTTGGCGATTGCGGGTATGTACATGACAAATGTGAACCCAAGTTTTAATTTGCGCTGCCCTGATGGCTTTGTGATCTTTGCTTTATAAACAGCCCTTGTTCTAGTGATAAACAATAGGAACTTAGGTCCCTTTCACTCTGGGTTTAGAAACCTCTGTTTGACGTATATACGCTGTGAAAAGATCCCAAAGTATATGTTAAACGAAGGCTGTGACGGATGCCTATCAGTGGCATCCATCACATGTAGAGTCAAATTGTATCTATTTAACGTATATGTCATGAACTCTCATGACGTATCTGTTAAACGGATACCATTTTAGTCTATGGGTTTAACGCATTTGTCACCCATAGGCTATAATGACATCCATGCAACGTGTATGTAATAAAAACGATTGAAAAAGTGTCAGAGTGAAAATACAGTGCATACGTTAGCCATTCACTACCATGTCAAAGAGAACCTTTCACCTGCCCATGCATGTGCAGAATGTAATTGGCAGGGCTTCACAAACACTGTTTCACGTAAAATTATTTTTCTAACTTCCGCCGTTATTTACACATCGGTGCCGTTCTTTTTGGCGCCCGATATGTAAATAAGCCCCTGAACTATCAATGGGGCATTTCTATCTAACTAAATGGCAAGGGGGCGTTATACTCTTCGCTCTGACACTGTCCAATCAGCTACGTACAGTGTCAGGGCGGCTTGCGCTGTGTTCCCTCCCGCGAGAACACACAGACTGGTGGTTCTGCAGAGAGCATGCGCACATTCGTGAGGGCGCGATATGTAAATAACGGAGGAAGTTAGAAAAACTTGCCCCCCCCCAGCTTTCCTGACACATTCGTCAAACTCAGATGTGAAGAGAATTTAGTAAAAATGAGCCCCAACGATATAGCGAATCGCTAACATTTAAAGACCTGCTTTTATATGTAACAATAATTGTATTTTCTTCTTGTAATTTTGATCACTTTTGAGATTGCTTGTCTTTCCTCCTTTAAGCGTTCACACAGAAAAATAATTGTGCATGAAGGTGGAGTGTAAGGCCGATGCAGATTTTGTTGCAGAAATTTCTTCGATTAAAAATCAGTTTCATTCATTTTAATGGGGTTGTTTCTACAAAATCTGCAGAATGTGCTAGGGGCCTATAAAGTAGAACGGTGTCTTGTCTGCGAGTAACTACACATGAGAATAGAAGGCTGACAAAGGATCGATTTTACAGATTCGACCAGCAAACAACGCACAATTTCTCGCTGATCGTGCAGCCACCGCTCATGTTTACATTGGCCAATAATTGCATACTGTTACACGATATTACAATATTTTACATAAACAGGGAAAACGCAGTGTGAAAGGGGCCTAAGGAGTTGAAAATGTATTCTCTGTTTAAGTTTAGAATTAGGTGTGCTAATAACTAATTTACTCAGAATTCCAGGTGCGATTCCCTGTATGTTTAAAGCAGGCAGTACCAAAATTGTAAAATAGTCATTCTCCTTAGTGTGTTATCACACACTCTCCCCGGCCGGATCTTGATAGCGGTACTTAGGGAATTTTCCCATCTGGGTATCCATTTGAAGTCATGAATGAAGTAGAACAGCACGCTCACCCTGCGTCAGTGTGGGGTGGTGCTGTGGCACAGTTAAGCAGCTAGAATAAGGGAAACAATGTCAGATGATAACAGGATGGACTATGAGTAGCGCTGTGTTTACAATGCTCACTTGACACTGCAAGTCTATATTTTTTTTTTTGATAGCATAGTTCAGACCTCTTATTCATTACATTGACTCTAATCAGTCTTTTTCCCTTAAAAAAAAATGTAAGGACACCCCAAAAAGGAACATGTCAGGACCAGAGGGCTTAATGGGGGTACAATAGGGACAGATTTGCGCATAGGGTCGCCCATTTTTATGGGCAATCGCCTTATTGCTTAAGAAGGGCACTTCTTTGGGTTGCAAACTTGCTGCCGGGGCAAATCTAAACCCACTATCTAAGATGCCTCCGTCCGAGCAACGACAATATGCCAAAATTCATTTGCTTTTTTTTATTTATTTAAAGATGGGAAGCCCCCTGTAACAAATACTAACCATAAATTCCTTCAGCTAGACTATTACCAGGACAAGAAGGCAAAAGTCTGGGGCTGACCAGGGTGCTGTGGCGTAATTCTGCACTCCCATGACGTTATGCCCAGGATGCAAAGACATAAAGATAACTGTACATACACTCATATTGATTTTCCTGCAGTGTTTATACAGCTGGGAAGAATATACAGTGTTGATGTCTGTGTCTTCATTTGGCTGACACTTAGCTGTATAATTCACCTGGGATTTTCTTTCCAGCCTTGGGTAATTAACTGCTTGGCTACCATTGAAGTCATTAATATAATACAGAACAACTACTTCCAGACTATTTTCCCCAGTTAGAATTATATTCTAGAACTGAATTCAGAAACCCATTTCAAATGAGGTTTACCTTCTCTCACAGAAGACGTTAAAGTGAGAGAGGTGTCACATACAATGCAGAATAAAAAACTAAATTATTAAAGTTAGAAAAAAAGTGAACTCGACCTTTAAAAAGACAAATACCCTTTATAAAAAAAAAAAACAAGAAACAATCTGAATATGGGAAATTGATAATTCCAAGGCGTTTTTTACACGTGACGAGAAATTGGTAAAAACGAGCCCTGACGATATAGCGAGTCGCTAACATTCAAAGACCTGCATTTATATGTAACAATAATTGTATTTCCTTCTTGTAATTTTGATCACTTTTGAGATTGCTCGTCTTTTCTCCTTTAAGCGTTCACACAGAAAAATAATTGTGCAAGAAGGTGGAGTGTAAGACCCCTGTACACAATGCAGATTTTGTTGCAGAAATTTCTACGATTAAAAATCATTTTAATTTATTTTAATGGGGTCGTTTCTGCAGCGAGAACAAAATCTGCAGCGTGTGCAAGGGGCCTATAAGTAGAAAGGTGTCTTGTCTGCTAGTAACTACACAAGGGAATACAAGGCTGACAAAGGATCGATTTTACAGATTCGACCAGCAAACAACGCACAATTTCTTGCTGACCGTGCAACCACCGCTCATGTTTACATCGACCAATAATTGCGAACTATAATGCGATATTATGATATTTTACATTTCTCCTATTAGCACTAGTTTTTGGACATAGTTCTCATTCACACAAGTAAAAATCTACACATATTTAAAAATTTTCTTATATTTATAATCAACATAATCAATGAAATGTATACATATTAACGTATCATAAATCAGACTAAACATCTCACCCAAAGAGTTAAATGAACCAATCAATCATGCCAAATACATTTGGCTCAAGGCTGGCGCCTCACATCATTACAAATGGAGTTCTTTATGAGCTTAGAATCTGATCTGAGTCTCTTATTCCTGACAGGAAATTTATAGGTACTATTAAATCAGGTTAAGAGCGTCTTTAGAGGAGGCTACGTTCCTTGTCCACTTTTAAATCCTCATGTGTATTGTTCTAACCCAACAAATTGTGTTCAAAAACTGATAAGTGCTATGTTAATTATATTAATATAGAATGCACTAACATACAATTAATTGTTTCACCCAAGAAGCTAACCCGTGGTTGGAGTCGGTCATAAAATGGACTGGGCCACATGAAAGCTCCCAGATCTGCAAGGTCATTCTTTCTGCCAGCCTACAAAGGCTTGTGATTACAAGTGTCTATTCTAGTTTTCAGATGTGGCCAAGTTTATTTTAATGTCTGAATTACTGATAGGGAGGGGTGCGTCTGCATGTGCTGTAACTTACAATTCAAGAACTCATAATACGGGGTTAGGGATGTATGTTGATTTCTATTCATTCATGCTGTTGTCTAGTGGATTATAATGAATAACTCTTACAGAAGCTGGGCCACAAATTACCCAGTTTGTAATTTACCACTTCACCCCAAACTGAACCTTAGTAATATCTTTGTAGAATAAGGTTTTGAAAACTAAATGAAACAATTTGCAAGAATGTAAATATATTCAATAGTTGAAGAATTTTATCCTTAATGGGGCAACTATGACCCTCATATGAAAGTCCCAAAATAACATTTAGCTTTCTAAGAGCAACTACTATAACAGCTTCAGTAGACGACTGGGTCAGACCCCATGCACACGACCGTAATTTTCATCTGTAATTATGGATAACGTGCGGACCCCTTCATTTCTATAGGCCATGGACACCTTTCTGTATATTTTTGGATGTGTGTCCAGGCCTTAGAAATGATCCTCAAAATAAAGAACATGTCCTATTCCTGTCTGCAATTGTGGCAAGAACACGCCCATAGAAGTCTATGGGGCGCGTGCAAAATTGAGGATAGCTATAGATGTGCACCTGTAGCCGTCCGTAATTGCGGAAGCGTTGCTATGCGACGGGAGGGGATTCCCCAAAAAAATGGCGTCTGAGCTATCATGTGACCTTTTCAAAGAGTTGGGACATGTTGGTGACATCATTTGTAGCCTCCCTTTTTTTTGCGGATCCATAAACACCCATGCACTACAGACCGTATTTGCAGACAGCATGCCAGATATGCAGATGACTTGCGGATGACTACAGATCCGTAATTGTGGACAGTAAAAAATACTACGGTCGTGTGCATGAGGCCTCATTCAGTACTTCAAACATAACCGATCAGAAGAACCAAGTAACAGATACACTACCTTAAAGGAATTTTCTGATTTAGAAAACCCCTTTTTTTAAATACTCACATTCAGGACCTCCGTCTATTAACCAGAGTGAAGAACTGCAACAAAGAGCGTCTCTTACTTTGGGGGCTCTAACACTACACCACATTACACGGACAGGCCATTTAATCAAATGAGAACTGTGTAATGCTTTATTTCCATTGCAGCGGTGCTGTAAGGGTATTAAACACTTGCTGCCAGATTCTTCCACAGCTGGAGGTCCATGCAGTGGGACACCATGAGAACGTCTTATTGTCGGGGAACCATAAAAGGATATTACCATCTTATTAAGCGATGGCACATCGCCAGGATATGCCATCACTTTATGATCGTGGAGGTCTGACCTCTGTGACATGATCCTGTGAATAATGGGAACCCAGTGCTTCTTTAATGCTGGCAACGGCAGCACAGCCCCATTAAAGTTCCCTGAAAACCCTATAGGAAAAAAAAGGGGCAAAAAAAAAGGCTTAAAGAAGCACTCCAGGGTTTTTTTTTCTTCTATCATTAGACACCCATCACCCCAAAATATATACTCAGCGAGTATTACCTTATTTAGTTATTCCTTTCTATAGGAGTTCATGCTGACCTTATAAAATCTACAGCAGTTAATGTAGGTAAGGCCCCATGCACACGAACATAAAAACGCCCGTAATTATGGCACGTTTTTACGGGTCCATGGACTTCTATTGGTGCCCGTGCCGTTGAAAAATATAGAACATGTCCTATTTCAGGCCGTAATTACGGCACGGGCAGGCCCATAGAAGTCTATGGGGCTCCCGTAATTACGGGTGACTACGTGTGTGCACCCGTAATTACGGGAGCGTTGCTAGGCGACGTTAGTAAATAGTCACTGCCCAGGGTGCAGAAAGAGTTAAACGATCGGCAGTAACTGTTTCTGCACCCTGGACAGTGACTTACTATCACAATATAGATCAACCTGTAAAAAAAAAAAAAAAGATGTTCAGACTTACCCAGAACTCCCTGCTTCTTCCTCCAGTCCGGCCTCCTGGGATGACGTTTCAGCCCATGTGACCGCTGCAGCCAATCACAGGCCACAGCGGTCACATGGACTGCCGCGTCATCCAGGGAGGTCGGACTGGATGTCAAGAGAGGGACGCGTCACCAAGGCAACGGCCGGGTAAGTATGAATTTCTTTTACTTTTTCTGCGGAAAGGGCTGTCCCTTCTCTCTATCCTGCACTGATAGAGAGAAGGGCTGCCGATTACTGCAGTGTAATTTTGCAGCGAAAACGTGCCCGTAAATACGGGTGACACCGGACCCGTATTTACGGGCACGGGTCCGTAAATACCGGTGCAATACGGGTCGAATACATGCGACCAAGGAACCGTATGTACGGCGGTATTTACGGGAGGACAAAAATACGTTCGTGTGCATGGGGCCTTAGAGTCAGTCTCTTCACTTCCTGATTTATGGACTGTACCAAACAGGTTCTCCACAGAGGGGACGCAGAAACTTATGTTAATAACTACTGATGAGCAGATACATAACTATCATACAGTTATAACGAAGGAGGTCGCAGCTCAGCCTCATGAATTATATAAAAAAAACGTACCGCAGTACAATTTATGAACAGGCTGTCGGTGGATTTTTCTTCAGCTTGTGGATGAGATACGTTTACATCTCCTCTCTGCTGCTACTGTAATAGCCTGCGGATTTTACGCAATGAAATCCATTGCGGAAAGTCTGCAGTGTTTAAGCTGTGTGTGGACATGCCCTTACAGTATGTGTATCAGAGCTGTGTCTTCTAACATTCCCAGCACCTGTGTGCCCATCACATGACCATGGACAGAAATGTATCCACTGTAATTAAACAATGAATTTTCCTACTGAATGATAGCAAGCTGAGATATTGCAAACCGTAAGGAATTAATATTGTAAAATTGTATAACCTTTAATTATACAAAAAAAAATAAAAAATTGTTGAAAGCCGACAACCCCTTTAAAGTGTGCCTCATATTATTGCAAGGATTACAGATCTTTCTTCTGTTCTGCAAACTTCTGGAAAATTTTCCACATTCGACATTGGTGGTCCCAATACTAGTCCAAAATTATAGTAACATCAAGCCTCTGCAGTGAACTCTTAACCCGGTCATGCATGTAGCATGTGGAATGCAAGTCTGCACTGTGAAAACAGGATGATAGCCCGGAGTGTGACATCACTGTAGCCTCTGTAAACCACTGACAAGGCTGCCCCAAACCACAAAGATGTGTAAAAATGAAGTAACAAACGTTATACACAAAATGTACTACTGGTAATCGCTATTGGTACATGGGGTACATCCTCATCAGTAAAACACAGATTCTGCTGCCACTTCTAATATTAGATGCTTAGAAATGATTCAGTCAGAAGATTGAGAGAGAAATATATTTCCAGTTAATGTTTCAGCATTCCTCCAAGACTCGACAGAGCTAGAAAAATGCCACAATACCACAATATATGTGCGCCCTATTAACAGCCATAAAAGAAATGCTGTATGCAGATACTTGAGAATCTGTGATGTCATTCATATCATGCAGATACTTCCTCCATATTTTCAGATTTCTTGGGTTTGATGGAAAAGAAAATCTTCCCTCTAGAGAAGCCTTTTGTAGCCACTGTGTCTGGATACTCACAGACACAGGGAATCCCTGACCTTGTGCACAAGCAGATATTTTCTTTTCAAACAAGAAGTGGCTGTCAGCAGATTAGGGATGCACGATGCATGGAAACTTCGATACTGTTTCGATACTCTGCATCCCCAAACGGTTCAATACCGTTATTTCATGTATTTTGATACTTAGCTGTGCAGCCGCACAGCTCAGTATAGTAACACATGAATGTATGATAGCGGGGCTGCGGCTGTGTAATACAGTCATTGCCACGCTCCTGAGTCCTGATAACAAGTGAGCGGGGTCAGGATGATGCGATGCGGCCGGCGCTGCACTAATGATTGCCGGCACGGAAGACAGAACATGGCGGGCGCACTACAAAACACCCCCATGTTCTGTCCTCAGTGCCTGAACCGCCGCTCATTAATGCAGCGCCGGCCGCATCACCTCAGGCTGACCGCGCGCGCACTTCCTGTCAGGAGCGGTGCAATGGCTGTATTACACAACCGCATCCCCGCTCTATAACCGCGGAGATCAGAGAAACCTCTCATCTCCGCCGCTATTCCCGTGAATGCTGCGATCAAAGCGTTCAGGGGAAAATTAGAAGGGGGATGCCCCTTGGATCGCATCACAGGGAATTATTGTGACGCGATTGAGGGACATACCATATATGGGCAGACAGCCCAGGGTCCATTGAAGGACCCCAGGGCTGTCCTACCATATTTCCTGTTGTTAGGGCATACCTAGGTATGTCCTAACAACTGCCGGTGTACTATCCTTACACAGTCTAATGTACTGTAATTTAGATATATGCCTGTGTACTATCAGTATATAGATATATGCCAGTACATTAAAGTTTAAAAAATAAAGTAAAAACATAAAGTAATGTTAAATTTAAAAAAAATACACATACACCTTTTTTTACAATAAACATTAAAATAAGTCTCAATACATAAAATATACACATTCAGTATTGGCGCGGCCGTAATAACCTGCACAACAATTTTCTGGCATCATTTATGATTTGTACGCTGTAAAAAAATAAAATAAAAACTTAAATGGTATCGAAATCGCAATACTAAACGAAGTATCGGTATCGAAGTCCAAATTCTGGTATCGTGACATCCCTACATCAGTGTGTCTTTCAGGTAAAGTTCTTGGTTCAAGTGCTGTATGGCGATGACTGGACTGCCAGTGTAACCTTAATTACTCTAATTATCTCAATAGCACTATTGAAGCTGTCCAAGTAATATGCAACTGTTTTCAACAGTATTTTGCACACATTGTACACCGATACATTATCAGGGTGCGATGGATATAAACAGAATGTCAACTACGTATAAAACTGGTCAAGTATAATGTTTTAGCCTGATCAGAATCTATGCAGTTACACAGAGAAAAAGTACCTACCCACATTATCGGACAATATAAAGGGGTTTGCCCATACAGGTCAGATAGATGAGGTCCCACCTATCTCTAAAACGGGGCCCCCAAAACCCCGTTCTACCTTTCTCGGCTCCCGCTGCCGTCCGGCTACTTCCTTATTAGATGGTCGGGAGTTACAAAAACATCACAGCTCGCTGAGCTACGCTGTTTCCGTAACTCCAATAGAAGTGAAAAATACGCGAGTTTTACCGTTTCTGTAACTGCCATTCGCTTCTATGGGAGTTACGGAAACAGCGTAGCTGTTTTCGCAACTCCCGACCATCTAATAAAGAAGTGGCCGGGAGGCAGCGGTAGGGCGGGATTGGAGGCCCTGTTCTAGTGATAGTTGCGGGTCCCAAAGTTGAGTCCTGCATCTATCTGACGTTTATGGAATATCTTGTGGCTATGCCATAAATGTCCCTGATGGGCAAACCCCTTTAATGTATGCTTAATGCCCAAAAAATATATATAAAGAGTTCTAGAATTGAGACTACATTAAAGGGGTTTTCCCACAAACACCTGTCCCCTATACTCAAGATAGGGGATACATGTGTGATCGCTGGGGGTCCAACTCCTGGGACCCCCAGCGATCAGGAGAAAGGGGTTCCGAAAATCGCGATTGAAGTGCTCCATGACAATGAAGCGCTGGTGCGCATGCTTAACCAGCACTTCATTCATTTTTATGGAGCTGCCGTGGACAGTGGTCCCGGAAGTCCAATAGAAATGAATGGAGCACCGGCCGAGCATGCGCACTTTCGGTCCTCCCTTCTCCTCATCACTGGGGTCCCCAATGGACGGACCCCCAGTGATCACACATGTATCCCCTATCCCGCGGAAAAAGGATTCATGTGATTTGTGGGAATACTCTTAACATGCGGATAAGCCACGTGCAGGTAGGATGCTGCAGGAAGAATGCAATTACAGGGAGCAATGGAAAGTAAAGCTGTTGGTTCCATTTTTGTCATAGGGAGGAATTCAGTAGGATGGTACACATGCGCTTCTATGACCAAAGATAGGACCACTTTTGGTACTCAGGTTATACACATGGCTGGGACTGTGTTCCACTGTGGATTTTCCGCACAGAAAATCTGCAGCATTTCCGTCCCTTGTGAATCCAGTCTAAGGAGCAAACCAAGCACACAGAGTATGGAAAGATGAATGAAGCAGCACAGACAAGTGGAGCGATTGTTTATTTCTACAGCTTGTAATGCTGTATAATAATAAACTCAGCAGTATGCGCTGGAAGAAGAAAATACGTGGAGGGTCTAAGTTTATCATTGTACAAAATAAGTCAGACCCTAGTTTAACAATTTTGTAGACCCGGCAAAAAGCAGAGGCTCTCAGAGACATCTATAACCCACCCTTCACCTTCTTCATATAGACACTATATATTTGCCACCTCCACACAAAGTGCCGGGCCCCGTGAACTCGCCCACTCTCTGCAAAGATCCTACAGTATCTCCATTTAGTTCCTGTGTTTGCACATCTGTTAGTTGTGAAGAGTCCCTTCACAGGGAACATGTGAGGAGCTGCTTTCATCCCTCAGCCCAGCGAGAGAGATAAATCAAACTGAAATGGTCACATAAAATATGCAGCTAAATAACATGCTCCAGGGAGCCCAGAAATGTCAACCTTTTCCTGCCTTTTATCTGAAAATGCTGCTGGAGAGATGAGGACTCTCTTCCTGGCTAGATCAAGACTTCTTGGTTTTAAAGCTAAAAACTTCACAGCTATTATAATGATTATTTCCCTTAATTTCAAAAGCATTAGAAAGCAGAATGTCAACACCCAGTTTAAAACAGAGCTGCTGAGACTTTCTTACCTGATGAAGAATTTTGCTAAATACCTGCACATAAAAAATAAAAAAATGGGTATACTCCCATTCAGGTAAAAAAAAGAACTTGCTATAGTTCTAAAGCCATAACCACTGTAGATAAAAGCAAGTGGTTCTTAATGAGCCTTGTAATAGAGGCAATATGCAGGTGGCTCAACCGCTAGAGGTGATCCGCACCAGCAAGGAAGACACACAAGGCCTGAAGCAATGATTGCCTTTTTGCTACATATACATTGTATATTCAGTTGTTGCATGTAGAATTATGTTTTAAAGGCAAAAAAAAAACGTGCCGGTTTGCAGTAAAACAACAAACATGTAGTCTTTGACCGCAATGCTTCACCCTGATTGTGTAGCCCTAACTCAAAGTGCTCACACTCTGTATCTGCTGCAGATATTCACAACTATCTAGTAAACTTTACATTTCAATTCCTCAACATTTCCAAGATGTCAGTGAATTGAATTATTGTTTACATTCAGAGGCTAAAAAAAACAGTCCTCTGATTTTTGCCATATGATTTGGACATGTCCATATAGTGCATCCTATTGGGGTGAGGTTTTGTCTTATCTCTCTAGGGTGATGGGGGACCCTGTTCCTCAGTACACGTAGTTTTGCCTTTTTGGCCTGACTAATGATGACTCCTACTCAGATCATCAAAAAATCTTTCTTCGCGAAGCTCTGTTTATGGCCCAGAAAGCCATCGCGCTGAGGTGGATGGCGCTTGTGGTACCTACTCTGATCCAGTGGAAATCTTTAGTAAATTGTGTACTACCATATGAAAAAGTTCCTTACCAACATCGTAAATGTCCTAAATTTTTTTTACAAGATATGGGCCTCCTGGTGTGCTATCTCTGATACCACTGACTGTGCAGATACACGTTGACACCCGCTACTGTGTTATGCTTATTTCATATTAATACAATGTAGAGTACGTCTGAAATGTAAAGATCTATGATGCTTGGTTATCCGTGTTGAATTGTTTGGCAACTTAGCCTATTTGTTTGTATCTAAATCTTATAAATAAACCGAATTTAAAAAAACAACAACACAGTCCTGCTTACAAATCTAAGGGCTTGTTTCATCACAAAGTATTATCTAGACTCACGTCAGAAAATTTATTTTATTTATAGCATTTAAAGTGAACCCGTCCCTCTCTGTTTTAGTAAATAGCTGTATTCTGCATGAGATAACAATACTGGAGCATCTTTTCTCAGAACTCTACACTGTGCCATTCCTTCGTTATTCCTCCTTGAAACGTATGAATAAATTACCAACTGGGTGTAATCAGTTGTGGGTGTGTCCCTACACAGACTGACAATGTCCAATCAGTGCTGACAGATGACAGTGTAGGGACACGCCCCTTTGACTAGAGTAATGGTAACACCCAGTTGTCAATTTATTCACACATTTCTAGGAGGAATAAGAGAGAAACAGCACAACGCAGAGTTTTAAGAAAATATGTTCCAAATTGTGATATCCTCATGAGTAGAACAAGTATTTTCTATAATAAAGACCTTAGGAGAGGTGACTGGTCCTCTTTAAATAAAAAAAATGTGTGCGCGTAAAGTGTCTGTCCAGTTAAACTCTCATGCCAGAACTAACATCAGGCATGTAGAACGCTCTTGCACGCTGGGCAATGTTGTTGCTGTGGCGACCGTAAGACGCTGGGAGACTATCGTGCACGGGTCCAATTCTAATGATGCTCTCCGGGCGTTGTATGGTTGCCACGGCAACAGTACAGCCCAGCGTGCAGGAGCGTCTCTCCCCACCAATGTTAGTTTGGGCAGTAGAGTATAATTGGAATGACACTTTAATTTGGGAAGACAACTTTATATTCCCCTCAAAATCAAATCATTTCATTGTTGATACGGTGCAGCCTTATGCAAACTTAGAAAGAACATGCTGTGATTTAAGTCAACTTTCCTTTTTCTGAATCAGTAGTAACCGTAGTGGAATAAGCTATTATATGAAAACAGTGTTCATTATTCTCCCACCCTCAAGGCAGAAATTATTTTGTCTTGTACTGTACGCTGGCATAATACAAGAGTATAGACTGTTACTCTCAGCAAAATAGTATTACAACACTCACAGTCTTGCACAATAACATCCTGATCATGTCAGAGGCCATACAATGGCCTTTAGGCTTGAGGATAGATAGACACATAGTCATTGATCTCAATCATCTCCAGGAATTCTCCACTATCAAATGTCTGAAGCCAGGAGGTGTCTGGCTTCTTATCATGACGGACCACAGCTAAAACCACAACATAACACTGTGCAAGCATCACACCATTGCATCTACAGATAAGTCTAAGTTCCCATCTCATTTTTACTCTATGTCTGACGTGCAAGTTTTGACATGAGAAAACAGTGTCCAAACGTGCACCACAGCGTGTACATTGATTTCTGTGGTCAGGACGGATGCCCTAATGGTGTCGTTTGTGCAAACGTTGTATCCTTTTTTTTCCCCATGTACTGAAAAGTGTAGTCTACAACGCTTTTCAGTACTTTTCCAAAACGTATACGTTTTTATTTGTATTGAAGTCAATGGCGATGTATTTAGTATCAAACCCAACGTTTGCATACGTAAAATGTATATGTTTTTGTAACCTTATATGGGAAATCTTGACTTTACAAAGTTTGATTTGGCTGAAGAACAAAAAAAGTATACGTTTTTATAAGTAAGAACGGACACAAACGTATACGACATATAAAAAAAAAACATAATAGGTTACAAATCATACGTTTTTGTAACTTTAAAAATGTATACCTCGTCGTATACCACAAACGTGTGCACAAAACGAGATGTGAACTGAGCCTAATATGTAGGTGTCGATAGAAGACCTTTCTCCTCCTTTAATTAATCAATCTTTGACAACTTTGTATCACTTCAATGACAGATGCTGTAATTATACTAATGCCAGTCCAATTTCAAACAACTCATAACCTACATAATCTCACAGTAAAATAGAGGACAGACAAGCAAAGATCCGAAGGGGTTGTCCGCTTTTTACAATCCATTTTTGTTAGAAGGAACTCCTGAAAATAAGCTGATCACAGGTTGTCCTGCTGCTGGGACCCCCAGCGATCAGCTTTAATCTGCAGGGGAACATTGCAGCAAGTTTTTAATTCCCCTGCAGAGCCACGATAGGGGAAATAAAGCCTTAAAAACAGCTGGCTGTATGTGTATAAACGGATGTGCTGGATCCTCCAGAGAGACGTCCTTTGTATCTGCTCACTGCTCTGGCTAAATTGAAGGAGGTTCTGAACCAGGGATTCCTCTCGATCAACTCGTAATACTTTAATAGCATATTTAAAATGTATAGATTTTTTTTTTAGACCAGACAACCCGTTTATTAAATTACTGATGACACAGATTAAAGTGTATTGCTATAGCTGAATTAAGGTGGGGGGGGGGGGGGGGGGGATGTCCCACGCTACAAGATCTTAAAAAGAAGACACTGTTTTACACTGAGCGATTATCAGGCAGACAAGCGTTCATAGAACACTTGATGCCGATAAATGCCGTGTAAAAAGGGCAGCGATCAGCAGATGAACAAGCAAATCGTATCTGCTGATCATATTGTTTTAAAAAATATATATATTATCGTTGTCGGCGATCAAAGTAACAACCGCTCGTCGCAATCCATAGCTCCTTGGGACAGGCGCAAACGAGCGCAGATCAACGATGTCTCGTTGATTGGCGCTCGCTGCATCGGGCGATTATCGGCCGGTGTAATAGGGCCTTAACACAGAGATCTTGATGGTTCTACTGGCCGGTATCCTCTTGATCATAGCATTCGGATGGCATTGTTTGGATCCCCAGTTAGGCCTCATTCACACGAATGTGTGCGTTTTGCGCAGCGTCTTTTTGCGTGTTGCAGTTCCGTGTGTCATAAGTGTTTGGTGCGCGTCTGCGTGATTTTAACGCATATGGCATCATTATGACACTCTGTTTTTATGTTTAAAATCAGAAATGAAGGAGGTGGTTTTATTTTTGCCTTCATTTGTTAAACAACTGTTGCGGGAATCACGCGCAGCAAACGGAAGTGCGTACGTGTGCCGCGCGTGATTTTCACACACCCATTGACTTCAATGGGTGCGTGATGCGCGAAAACCACTCAAGTATAGGACATGTTGTGAGTTTTACGCTGCGTGAAAATCACGGGCTGTCTGAACGGCCCCATTGAGTTACATAGGTCCGTGCAACGCGCGTGATTTTCACGTGCGTATCACGGACGTGAACTACGCTCGTGTGAATAAGGCCTTAGGCTGAGGGACTAAAAAGAGACAATCCCTAAATGGGAATAATTTAACACTTCAGAGGAGACAATAGGCAGACAAGCTCCTTGTACACTAAAAGTCCCTCTCAGGATAGGAGCTCTTAAAAATTGTTGCTTTTAAGAATTCTAATCTAAAAACTTATTAACCTCCCATTATGTGTTCACTTTAAATTTATCCTGCACTAAATGCAACTTTCATCTAACTTCTCCATCATAGTCGCATTACATTTTTTTTTTTTAAATGACTTCAATGGACTGCAACATTCTTTTTGTGCAAAAAATCCAAAAGTCGCTGTCTTGCACTAGAAAAAGTCCAAAAACTAAAAGATTAGGTAATTAAAATGATTTTTATTTTTTTAAATGGATGAGCTAAAGAAAGGGGGAAAAAGTCATTTAGCAAAAGAGTATATAAACTGTAGCCTGTATATTTCTGTAAAAACACGTGTCAGTGGCAGCGACTGGATGCTCTGCACACAGAGTGCCCTGTGTGGGTTGACAGTGATGGGAAGTTGTGGTGTAAAGTGATCCCATCAACCAGAACACAGATCCTTTCAGACGAGCCATAAGCTCACTCCACCCTTCCTCTGTCCCTCCAAAAAGAGCAGGCAGGTAATGATGGAACCATGCAGCCAATAGATTCAGCAGATGTGGACAATACAAGCACATAGCTCTTATGGCACTACAAATATAGAAGCTGTAAATCCACTCATCATAGTGTAGTATTACATTACACTAAGCTTGCCCTTTAACTTAACCCCTTAGTGACCACCAATACGCCTTTTCATGGCGTTCACTAAGGGGCCTTAGGCCAGGCCGTCGCTTTTTCACGGCGGCCCAGTCTAAGTCCTGCACGGGTATCCCGTGCAGGCTGGAGCCGGGGCACTGCTGTCTGATGACAGCCGGGCTCCTGCTCCAACGACGACAATTGAAGTTTATTTTTTCCCATTGCCACCCAAAAAAGACACAATAAAAGTTAATCAATAAGTCCCATGTACCCAAAACAGTACAAATCAAAGCTACGTCTTGTCCTGCAAAAAACAAGCCGTCATATCACTACATTGACGTAAAAATAAAAAAATTTACAACTCTTGGAAAGCGACGATGTAAAAACAAATAATTTTAGTTCAAAAAGGTTTTTATCGAATATGCAACACAATTAATAGGATGAGAAAACAGCATTTATCCTGCTTACATTAAAAAAAAAACCTGAATGCAATGTTTTCCTGTCTGTTCCAAATTACGTCTGGGACCAAAAAATAAATAATAATAATAAAAATAATAAAAAAATCTGATGGATGAACACAGCCTAAGGTCCTGTTCACATCTGCGTTGGAGGCTCCGTCAGGGACCTCAGTCGCAGCTCTGGCAGGGATTACCGGAAACAAGAGCGCAGCATGCTGCGCTATTGTTTCCAGTAAAATCACGGACACCCCCACTGAAAGTCAACGGAGCCCATTAAGGTCAATGGGTCATGTCAGCTGCCGGTGGTGTCCGTTGTGCAATGAAACCGTTGCTTCCGTTATTCCCTTGTTCTGCTCCTCAGAACAATGGAACAAACCGACACAGATGAGAACGAAGCCTAAGGCTAGTTTCAAACTGCAGTATTTTTTTTTGTATTTGGAAGCCAAAACCAGGACTGAAACATGGGAGGCGGAGGCAATGGGAGGTGGAGGCGTTTTTTTCCCCGAGTGGCTTTTAGCCGTTCGCGGGGAAAAAGAAGAGACACGTCCTTTCCTGCCGCGGGTCCGCCTCTGACCTCCCATTGAAATCAATGGGAGGCGGAAAAACACGGCAAGATTCCTGAAGGAATTTTGAGGCACATTTTTTCTGCCTGCAAAACACTCTGTGTAAACAGGGCCAAACAGAGAAAAGTATAATGGAAATAATTGTACCTTTTTCCATATTCTAGACCCACTCCTGGTTTTTACCTTACAAATACTGATGCAAATACTGACCAAAATACTGCCGTGTGAAAGAGGCCTTAGGCACACATCCGTAAATTTCTTCAGTGTGCTATCTGGGGTTTTTTAACGGCTAGAACACGGACCCATTCGTTTCTATGGGGCCATGCTGCATTTTATGCGGATCTGAGTGAACAATCCACAAAACTCAGAGCAGGTCCTATCCCGGTTTGTTTTTGTAGATCTGTCTTGTTTACCTGGTTAATGGTCAGTTAAAAAAATGGACTGCAGACGGAAGTTATTCTTGAGCCCTTAGGCGTTTTTCAGATGAGCGTATTTGAAAACATCCGTAATGGACCCGTAATGAGGACCTATAACTAATGATATTCCGTCAGTATGTCATCAGTATTGCATTGGTATTACTGATGGACGGTCTTCTAGGGAGATAATTGACATTAGACAGCCCCTTTGCAAAACAGATGCAATACGGATAACATACGGACCAATTACGGTTGCATTCGTAATCATTCTTCATAGACTTCAATGGGTGTTTCTATCTGCAAATACAAATTAAAGTAGTGAATGCTGCTTTTTTTTTTTTTTTTTTTTTAAATACACACGTTACTATGCAAAAATATGGAATATGGATGTAACATACGCTCAACTGAAAAAGGTCTAAATGGTACCTGGAACTACTTAAATGGGGTTTCTTAGAAACATTATTTATTACCTACCCACAGGATAGGTGAAAAAATATCTGGTCGGTTGAGGTGCAACCACTGGAACCCCCACCGATTACGGGAACGGACTTACCTTGCCATTCCTGCTTGCCCCATAGAAATGAATAGCGTGGTGGCCGAGAATGCTCACTACCGCTCCATTCCTATGGGGATCCCAGGAACGGCAAGGTAAGCCCGTTCTCATGATCGGTGAGACCCCCCACCGATCAGATATTTATAACCTATCCTGTAGACAGGTGATAAATACTGATTAAGGAAAAAACCCCTTAAGTCCTGAGACCTTTCTAGCTATCGCATTTTATACTTATGTAAGGCTATGTTCACATGTGCGTTGTTTTCCGTTGCGCTGCTCTGCCATAAGAACGAAATAAACGGAAGCATTAAATCTGTCGCATGATGGAAACCAACGGTGCCTACCAGAATCTGTTGACTTTAATGGGTTCCGCCTGGTTTCTGTCATTATATGCGACGGAGGCCCCTAACAAACTGCACATAACATATCATTGTAAACAGATCATTGTAAACAAAACAAAAAAGTAGACTTGTTGCTGTAAGAAGTCAAGAGTCCATGTGTTATCTTTCCGAGACAGTTTAGAAAAATGAAAGCTTTGATCAGATGTTGTAGGCAACAAGCCCATTTATTTGTGTCCTCGATTATATTCATACATGAGTCACTTTATGTCTGTGGTTTAGCCATTATAACAGCTTTAACCAAAATTCAGTTCACATTTACAGCCTCGGTTAAAATCTGTGTGTCCTTTATGTCCCCTATTAATGCCGACAAAGCTCCTCAGAAAATAAAACCCAGCAGGAAAGGCTTCTATTTTTACAATGCCTTTTTCAGCCTTGCTCAAGTATGTCATTTGTACTTTTTTGCTTCTGAAATGAAAAAACACAGTCAGAAGGTAAACAACGGGGCACCAAACAGAAGGCAAACCACACCACTGCATGAATATTGGCATTATACTGTGGTCAGGAGTGGGGTTAAGTAAAGCTTCTATCAGTGCTGGCTTTACCATAACAGTAATGATCCTGTGGGTGATCAAGAGAAAGGGACAGTCTGTGTCGGTGATGGGAAGCCATACTGGTTATAGAAATGTGGTTTGGTGCCCTCCTGCCAAATCCACAGTGGCTTTTAACCTCTCTGGATCTTGAGGGAATAGCTATGAGCGTAAGAATGTAAAATTTGTATAGTATGCTTGTAATGGTTTCCATCATTTATAATAGACAGTTATACTGGCCCCAGTGGCAGCATGCTATGTAGCTGTTGTATGCAGTATGTTCATCTTTCCTCTATTTAAAGTAGGGTAAAGCCTTGTCTTTATTATAAATTACTTTTTGCATCTGGAATAATTGAATTAATTGTAGTTTTTCCTTTTGATCCAAAATCTCTGGTCTCTATATTGGAGAAAAAAGTATGATGACTGCACAGTACACCTAGTAGTAAACTTGCATAATACCGTCTATTCATAAAAGAGAAAAATGTACACACCCTATAAACTAGCCATGAACTCCTCTACAAGATACCAAATAAACAAGGTACAGAATACAGTGTGAAACCATCACAGAGATCACACACAAAATTTCTATATAAATATATAATTGCGTACAGTATTTGCATGATTATAATGTCAGAATATATCTTTCCTTTAAATATGTATCTTTGAATGTCCCACGTCTGGTTTACGGTCTACAAATTATACTACGTTCTTACTATTTTTTCAGGACAGCCTGCAAGTTCATTGTTTGAATAGGTAGCAAAAAAGGTTTAGACACTCTGAAATGTACACTGATGGCAGAAGTTATGAAGAAGCAACAGATACAATTGTTTACTAGGCAACCATTCCAGTACTGCGCAACAGCTTCTTTCCAGCCCAGTGTTAAGGCATAATAAAATGTTGCGTCCGTTGTTGGGGAGATGGCTCTATATCAGTTTATAGTCTAATTTACCGTATAGGGTATGTTGATTAAAAGCAGATGTAAAGTAAATATTGGCAGATACAGATAAGCGTTATTTATCCAACAGGTTACAGGCAGACTAGCATGGAGCACACTGGGGTTAGTAAATTAGCCAAAGACATTAAATGCTTGTCCAGGATTACAACAAAAAAATACAAAAACTAAACAGTGCCATTCTTGTGCATGAGCTATGTCTTTTATGGCAGCTCAAGTGAAGTGAATTCAGCAGCATTGCCAGGTACTGCCCATTGACAAAAATTATTATTATTTTTTTAATAATACTGGACAAACCAAAACCAAAGTCACAGGTTGGAGACCACAGCTCTATAAGGCCTCATTCACACGACAGGGTTTCCCGGCCGGGTGCCGGCCGTTCATAAATCGGCCGGCACCCGGCTGCATTAGGAATAATAGACCCCTAATGGGGCTATTCACACGACCGATTTTTTGACGGCCGGTAAAAACCGGCCATCAAAAAATAGGACATGCTCTATTTTCAGCCGGGTACCCGGCCGCCCGGCTCCCATAGAAGTCTATGGGGCCGGGTAATACACGGCCATCACCGGAATGTGTCCCGAGTGATGGCCGGGTTTTCCGTCGCTTGCGCTCTATCTCCTCCTCCTCACAGCGCAGAGTGCATGTGAGGAGTTGATGCCATTCGGACGAATGGCTGTACGCTGTACACTGTGTGGCAGGGCCGGGGTGTACAGCAGGTGGAAGGGAGCACTGCGCTGGCTCCCTTCCCCTGCTTGTTTTAAAAGCGCCCTTCCATGGCGCCGCTAGCAGCTGCTGCGGCTGCTACTACTGTAGCGACGCCACTATAGCAGAGCAGGGAGGTATCTCCCCGCTCTGCTATGTGCTAGCCCCACTTTAGCTCCTTGAAGGAGCGGAATCCCCGTGTTATCAGGGATTCCGCTCCTGGACAGAGTGCTTGATGTCTCTGTCCATATCCGGGCAGTGACAGGGGAAACTCCTGAAGCGGAATCCCCGAACACATGGGGATTCCCCTTCAGGAGTTGCTGCTGATGTCACTGTCCAGATCTGCCCGGCCCGGAACGGATGCAAAACTTTATGCAAAAATGGCCGATTTTACTGGCCGACACTCGGGCTCGGGCGGGACCCTGTCGTGTGACTTTAATCGCAAATTAACTCCTTCCCGACATTAGTCGTTTGGATACGTCATGGAAAGCTAGTGCTTCCCGCATTTTGCCGTATCCAAACAACAAATGGTGGACAACGGCTCAGAAGAAGAATTGGTGCCACCATCCTCGGGTGTCGGCTGCATGTTATAGCTGACACAAGGGGTTAATGGTGAGGACCGAAGTTTGCTCCGATCCCCACTATTAACCGCTTAAATGCAGCGGTCAAAAGCGATCGCTGCATTTAAGGTGTTTGCAGCTCATCGGCACCCCAGTAATGAAATTCTCGGGATGCCGGTGGCTACAAAGGCAACCGGAGGCCTAACACTGGCCTAGCACAGAGGTCGAGGCGGGGCCTAAAAGGTTTCTGTAGCCGCCGGCAAGATAGCGCCGGCTCAGGAGCTGAGCCGACGTCATCAGCGGTAACATACAGCTGACAGCCACCTGTAACGGCGGGAACCGGAGCTAGCTCCGATTCCTGCCATTAACCCCTTAGATGCAGCGAAATGCAACATACCGCAAAAGCAACATAGCACACAGAAACCAATTCAACAAAATATGCACTCCAAAAGCCAAATTGCACTCCTTCCCTTCTGAGCCCTGCTGTGTGTCCAAACAGCCATTTATGACCACAAATTGGGTATTGCCATACTCTAAAGAAATTGCTTTACAAATGTTGGGGTTCTTTTTTTTCTTTATTTGTTGACAAAATGAAAAAATTTTTAGCTAAAACTACGTCTTATTGAAGAAAAAGGATTTTTTCTATTTTCACTGCCCAACTCTAAAAAAAAAACTAAGAAACACCTGTGGGGTCAAAATCCTCACTACACCCCTAGATGAATTCCTCAAGGGGTGTAGTTTCCTAAATTAAGTCACTCTTTGGGCGTTTTCACAGTTTTGGTCCCTCAGGGGCTTTGCAAATGCGACATGGCCTCCGCAAACCATTCATGCTAAATTTGATCTCCAAAAGCCAAATGGCGCTCCCTCCACCCTGCTGTGTCCAAACAGCCATTTATGACCACATGTGGGTTATTGTTTTATTCGGGAGAAATTACTTTACAAATGTTCTGGTGCTTTTTCTCTTTTAGTCCTTGTGGAAATGAGAAAAAATTAGCTAAACCTACATTTTCTTTGAAAAAGTGTAGATTTTCATTTTCACGGCCTACAGCCAATAATTTCTGAAAAAAACCTGTGGGCTCAAAATGCTCACTATACCCCTAGATAATTTCCTTAAGGGGTGTAGTATCCCAAATGGGGTCACTTTGGGGGATTTCCACTGTTTTGGCACCGCAAGAGCCCTTCAAACCTGGCATGGTGCCTAAAATATAACCCGTCATTGGAAGGAGATTTATTCTCCCCCTATGGAAGAATTGATATGCTTGATCAACACGACTTATATCTATGAAAAAACCATAGCTTTGGGAAACGCTTCCTACCAGAAATTCACATCCATATGGGAACTTTGGTCTCGGTGTGCCTTATGTAATCCATAGCTGACACTTTACTCATCATATGTCAAGGTTTATCACTATGTCCTGATTACCTAGTGATGCTAGATTCGGTGCACATTAGAGATAAAATTCTGCACTGTTATTGTTCTTGTTATTCCTTTTGTTATTTACTACTTATTATACTGCTACACCTATTCCTGACCGAATTTCCTCGCTGATCGAAGTGAATTGTTTGTTTTTCTTTGAAAAATTGCATTGAATGTATATCACATTTTATATATATATATATATATATATATATATATATATATGTATATGTTGTATTTACTTGTACAATGTATATGTCAACTTTTTTCAAACACAAAGTCTTTAATAAAAACTATTGAAACGAAAAAAAGAGGCCCCAAAATCCTCTAGGTGCTACTTTCCTTATTAGGGTATGTTCACGCGGCAGCATCCATTACAGCTGAAATTACGGAGCTGTTTTCAGGAGAAAACAGCTCCTGAATTTCAGACGTAAATTGCTCGTACTCGCGTTTTTCGCGGCCGCAATTACGGACGTAATTGGAGCGGTTTTTCAATGGTGCCAATGAAAAACAGCCCCATTTACGTCTCAAGAAGTGACATGCACTTCTTTGACGCGGGTGTCTTTTTTACGCGCTGTCTTTTGACAGTGGAACGTAAAAAAAAATGACCGTCGGCACAGAACATCGTAAAACCCATTCAAATGAATGGGCAGATGTTTGCCGACGCTTAGGAGCCATATTTTCGGACGTAATTCGAGGCTAAAACGCCCAACTTACGTCCGTAAATAGGGTGTGTGAACCCAGCCTTAGGCTGGTGATTCAGTCCATTAGCAAACTAGGGCCACATGTGGGATATTTCTGAAAACTACAGAATCTGGGCAATAAATATTGAGTTGCATTTCTCTGGTAAAACCTTCTGTGTTACAAAAAAAAAAAGGATAAAAAATAAATTTCTGCAAAAGAAAAATACATTTGTAAATTTCAACTCTACATTTCTTTAATTCCTGTGAAACGTCTAAAGGGTTCCGAAATTTTCTAAATGCTGTTTTGAATACTTTGAAGGGGTGAAGTTTTTAAAATGGGGAGACTTATTGGTGGTTTCATATAAGGCCCTCAATGCCACTTCACAACTAAACTGGCCCCTGTAAAAATAGCCCTTTGAAATTTTCTTGAAAATGTGAGAAATTGCTGCTAAAGTTCTAAGCCTTGTAACGTCCTAGAAAAATAAAATAATGTTCAAAAAACGATGCCAATCTAATGTAGACATGTGGGGGATGTTAATTAGCAACAATTTTGTGTGGTATAACTGCCTGTCTTACAAGCAGATACATTCAAATTTAGAAAAATGCAAATTTTTGCAATTTTTCCACTAAATTTTGGTGTTTTTCACAAATAAATACTGAATGTATCGAATCCAATGTATCCAATGTGTAACAAAAAAAAAAATTTCAGAATCGCTTGGATAGGTAAAAGCATTCCGAAGTTATTACCACATAAAGTGAAACATGTCAGATTTGAAAAATGAGGCTCTGTCAGGAAGGTCAAAAGTGGCCAAAGCGGGAAGGGGTTAAAAGATCAAGGCCAAGAACATGTCATTATCGACAGAAGAATCCCCTTTCACCTAAAAATTGGCCAAAGCTCTTGAAACGGTTACTCATAGTAGACTCTGGTGCTTATGGGCAGCATTAAACATATATCTAAACAGGTATGGCTACCTACATGTAAGTACAAATCAGACTTATAAAACGTAATTCTTCTGTCACGTAAAGCTAATATTACTAGTCTGTCTCTGAACTTCGCTTGTAGTTGTTTAATGGAAGAAATTAGGGCATATGCGGAGCATTGGAAGAAAGTTGCAGAAAGGAGTTTATTAAAACTAAGATGGCGAGAGCAGTAAGACAGCGCAGTATGTAAAAAAAATACCAAATAGTAATTGTCATTTAATGCGCACCCGTCCTTTCAGGTGACTTTTCCAAATAAAGAAGTCATATGTGTGTACATGAGGAATAACAATTGTTGCCCATTATATGACCTTTATCCTGCATTTTCTAGAAGTTTTCCTCCACATAGAGAAGAGAGTTATGCCATCTCTATCTATCACATATATGGAAGCAGCAGCAACATGGAGGAGATTATACAGCAGTAATGTTATAAGTGCGGGTGCCTATTTAAGTGTCCATAGAACAAGCAGCATAAACATCAGCTGTATACAAAAGTTGCGTACTCCAGCTGGGCAAACAAAATAGTACTGTCTTTCCTGACCTCCCCTGAGGTGTAATACCAATAAGTACTCTTCTGCCAACCCCATAGCTGCAGGTCAGAGTTCACACGCTTGTCCAGGCTTTGTTATTGATGCCTGCTTTATTGCACAGTAACATAGAATTTGACACCAGCTAAATACATTTCTACTAATCTATTTTGACGGGCACACCTACTTTCAAACATCATGTTACTTCATCTTTGACCTTTTCTAAAATTTAATGCACAATTTTGAGTGTTACAAACTAACCCAATAATTCTGCAGTTAAGGCATTATAATTAATTTGTCTAAAATTGGGCAGAGGGTCAAACAGTGCTATTAGGCCAGGATCACACACAGAGTGTTGATAAGAGGAAAGGTATAAAGAAAAGACAGATGCATCTTCTTTCTTTTGTGTCCACTCCTATGTTTGACTTGAAAAACTGAGCCAAAAACTGTCACAAATACTGCATCAAATCTGTTTGTGATCCTGGCCGAAAGTAAACTTCTACTCAGTACCCTGGTAAGCTACTCTTAGGTCCCATGACCATGGCCATAGAACAGCTCCGCATCATAATGGAGCCAAAAAAGCACCTCTATAGAGGTACCTAGCTAGGGCTTCACTGTAGTCCCTTGTGCCTTCAATTCCGTTTTTGTCTGTCGGATTCCGAATCCGACCGAAAAGGAAGTTGTAGCACGCTCTATCACATTCTCACATATGACACCCAACATAGTATGGTACAGCAGCACATGCAATCCGCAGGGGACTTTGTGTGCCGCTGTACAGCATCCCGCATACAGCTCTGTCATGTGCATGATAACCTTTAGGCCCTGTTCACACAGTTTTTTTGCCACGGAAACCACGTCGGAAACCGTGTCAAAAAACGTCCAAAATTGCCTCCCATCGATTTCAATGGGAGGCGGAGGTTTTTCTTTTCCCACGAGTAGAAAAAAACGTTTGCAACATGCCCTTTCTTTGGGCGTTTCCGTCTCTGACCTCCCATGGACATCAAAGGGAGGCAGAAAAAGCATCTTTCACAGCGTTTTTTGCCTGAGGCGCTCAACGGCCGCTGCCGAAAACAGGGCGAAAAACTCGGCAAACTGCGTGCAGGCAGGTCAAAATCAGCAGATTTTTCTGCCTGCAAAAAAAACTCAGTGTGAACAGGGCCTAAAAGGGGTTATCCAGGATTGGAAAAACATGGCTGCTTTCTTCCACAAAAACAGCTCATGTCCACAGGTTGTGTGTGATATTGCAGATCAACCCCATTTACTTCAAATGAACTGAGCTGCAATATCAGAGACAACCCATGGACCGGTAGGGAACTAGTTTTGGAAGAGAGCAGACATTTTCTAATCCTGGTGCTGTGTCCCCTGTTACTTTCCCTGTAGAGAAGTAACATGGGATCAGAGTAGTGAAGATATATACTGTGTGACATGCACTCCTTTAGCAAGCAATGAAAATATAATTAAATAAAACATTAAAGGCTGCGCGGGAATGTGCATGGTTCATATCTACAGTCCTAACTAGCTGAGGAGTGTCCCTAGCTATGCAGCCATGCTACTGCAGAGGCGCTGCTCCTTCTCTGACATGCAGGGCAGAAAGTTTTTTTTACTGGCTGCTTTGCTGTGACGGGAGGATCACTATGCAGACTGAGTGATGCGCGTCCACCAGCACATTGCTTTGCACATTGGTATACAATTGGTGAACACCACGTGGCACTTTACTAAATGTGAGAATTCTTCACTGGGTAATTTTTTAAAAAGCTAGTAAATGGCAAAGATTGCAAATTTGCTATGATCTGTACAATGTATATGATGTATAAAGAGGACCTGTCCACTGGGTCCTAGAATCTAACCTACATGGCCCGATGCACACGGCCGGGCCTGTAATCACGGCCGGCGATTGCGGGCACAGCCGGCCGCCCGCATTTCCAGCCGTGCTCCCTTACAAAGTATAGGAGCACGGCCCGTAAAATATGGAAAAACTGACATGCTCCATAATTCCCGACACAGTTATACGACACGACACCCATCCGTAGCGATACGGAAAGGTGTCCGCGGCCAATAGAACTGAATGGGGCCGTAATTACGAGCCGTAATTATGGCCGAATTACGGTCGTGTGCATGGGGCCTTAGCCTGCTTCTTCCCTGTTTCCACCGCCCTTTTTCTTTTCTTCCTACACCCCTCCGTTTCTGAGTTATTCTCCCACGTTCTATTGGCGCACGATATGTAAATTCACTATAGTTAGCCAACAGTGCTGGGACCCACATTTATTAGACATACCCCTTTAAGTCTCACACTTAGGCTACATTCACACGAGCGTATCAGATTCACGCGCGTGAAAAACGCGTGTGAATCTGGTCCGGGTGTGCGTTGCGTTATGCATCAGTGTGCTTTGCGAGTGGCATACGTTATTCACGCACTCGCAAAGCACATCTTTTAATTGTAATTTTTTTTTTCAATTGAATTGATGCGCAAATCAAGCACCGCATACGGATGTGCATCCGTGTGCGGTGCGTGGTTTTCACGCACCCATTGACTTCAATGGGTGCGTAGATGCGTGAAAACGCATCAATAGGACATGCAGTGAGTTTCACGCAGCGGACTCTCGCTGCATGAAAACTCACGCATGTGTGAAGGGCCCCATTGAAATCAATTGGTCCGTGTGCTGCGCGTGATTTCCATGCGCAGCACAAGGACGTTATTCACGTTCGTGTGAATGGGCCCTTAAGATACAAGGAGAATACTGTTCACATTTTTTACTTGTACCAGATCCTGATATGGTATAACGCTGAGGGGATGAGAATTAATTTAAAGCTGTGTGATTAAAAAAATACGAAATATACAAAAAAACAACTACCCAACAAGGCTGATCTAGTGCACACCAGTAACATCAATACTTTATGGAATTTGGCTACCTGACAAATGGAAGTGTACACTAAATGTTTTATATACAGGTCGATCACTGAAGTGTTACCAATGGCAGTGTCAAATTTAAATCTTCAATATTTCTGCTAAACGGATGACAGCTTTAGCTACACTCTTTTGTACACTAAAAGACAATCTCTTTAACTCTCTCCCTGCTGAAATGTTTCCAATCTCTCTGTTCTCACAACATCTAAGACCTGTCAGTGTCTTTTCCTAGCCACATCCACATAACAAGGTGTGTGTGTTTTTCTTTAAGGGAGGGACTCTTTTCAATTAATAGAGGCCGTTTTTTAAAGAAGACCTTGTTGGATAAATAGACACTAAATGGAACGGCCAGACAGGAGCCGGCTTCAAATCTCTCTCGCTGCAAGCTGTGAAAATTGGCAACAGGGTCAGTTTTCCAGAGCTTGCCTGGAGTGTCTGTCTGACATCTGTGGAGTTCTTAACCCTTGCTTAACTGCGCCATACCTATACATAAATGTGATGAGGCACTGTCAGAAGCTTGTTAATTGCTGTATAATGACTTTTTTTTTTATATTATTCTTATTTTAAACAACTAACAAAAGAAAAGGCAGAGCAAATATATAAAATTAATACTGCATCAGAAAGACACATGACAGAGGTGGAGTATACATGCATTTTACATGTAACATCTACCATAGAAGCAGGGCAGACTATTGCTCAAGGGACTTGAGAGAGGTGGGTCAAATACCAATGGAGTATCCCCTACTGCAGCAGACTTTTAATCAAGTTAGCACAAGACTGTTCAGCAGGAATGACAGGCGGCCACTATTGGCTTGGATAGACACATTCTCCTTGTAATTGTCCCTAGTGGCAGAGCTCTGCACAGGAAGACCAAGTCACATGTGAATAGCTATTGATTGGCTGTTAACATAACATTGTAGTGCAGGACGCAGTATGGCCTTTCTTCACATTAATTTAACCTCCATGTGCCTCGCATTAATAGTAATTAACCCCATCATGTACCTTACACATGAATCCATTATGACTGAAAAACATGATGGGGTTAATTACTATTAATGTGAGGCACATTCAAAATTCATCACACCTTGCGCCTCACATCACAAAATGGAACTTTTTTTTTTAATTACTGTTGGTAAAGTATCGTTTTGGTATCGAAATCGCAATACTACAAGAAGTATCGGTATCGAAGTCCAAATTCTGGTATCGTGACATCCCTATCGTGAACTGTTCGCGTGCTGCTGTGGTGAAAGTGTATCTAGAGTGGACAAATGGCACCATTGGGAATATCTGACGTGGAAACAGCGGAGCACCACGTGCCATTGATGTGAGAGGTGAACGTCGGCTACAGTGGAGCAGATCACCGTGAAAATCAACCAGTGGGCTACCAGATGTGTGTCTAAAAACAGTTCAGCTAAACCTACTGCGTATGGGGCTCCGAAGCAGACGGATGGTCACTGCTCCTATGCAAACAAAGGTGCATAGGACAAAAAGGCTGCAATTTGCACGGCAGTATCGGAATTCGACCACTGAGGATTGGCAAAGGGTTGCCTTCTCCGATGAGTCACGTTTTCTGCTTTATCTAATGGATGGACGTTGGCGTGTCAGACGAGAAACATTAGAGAACAGACACCCTGCAGCCATTGCTGGAAGAACACGAGCCGGTGGTGGCAGTATTATGGCCTAGGGAATTTTTTCATGGCATTCTCTGGCCCAATCATCCATGTGCAAGGCGCTCTGAAGCGATTTGGGTGTGAATCCATCATTGCAGATCACGTCCACCCATACGTGCTATTTGCAAATGTCCGACAGTGGTTGGAAGAGCACGATCAAGACTTCCAAGTATTTCCCCGGCCCCCTAATTCGACAGACTTGAACCCAATTGAGCATCTGTGGGACCTCATTGATCGTCTTGTTCACTCTATGGATTCTCACTCATGCACCCTCCAGGAAATGTGGGATGTACTGCAGTCAACGTGGCTCCAGATACCTGAGACAACAGCAGCCTTATCACTCCCAGCCCGTCTAGCTGCTGTCCGTGCTGCACACGGCGGTTACTCCGGATATTAGCTGCTGGTCATAATAATGTGACTCGACTGTGTATAAACAGGACATATGGTGGTATGACTATCATGGACTTTTTACCCATATACAAAGTCTTATGTATAAAAATTAGTGCAGTAATAAAGTGGAAGAGCAATCAATCATATTGCTTCTTTAATTTTTTTAACCAGCTATGAAAAACTGAAAGCTTTATTATACTTTGCGCAACTGTTCCATTATTAAATGTAACAATCACATTCATATTTGGATATAGTTTTGTATGTATAAAGCAATTTGATTTTGAAGTTCAGAAGCAATGTACGATAAAAACATATATATATATATATATATATATATATATATACACATACACACTTCCGTTCAAAAGTTTGGGGTCACCCAGACAATTTTGTGTTTTCCATGAAAACTCACACTTATATTTATCAAATGAGTTGCAAAATGACTAGAAAATATAGTCAAGACATTGACAAGGTTAGAAATAATGATTTTCTCCTTCAGACTTTGCTTTCGTCGCTCCATTTGCAGCAATTCCAGCATTGCTGACCTTTGGCATTCTAGCTATTAATTTGCTGAGGTAATCGGGAGAAATTTCACCCCATGCTTCCAGAAGCCCCTCCCACAAGTTGGATTGGCTTGATGGGCACTTCTTGCGTACCATACGGTCAAGCTCCTCCCACAACAGCTCTATGGGGTTGAGATCTGGTGACTGCGCTGGCCACTCCATTACAGAATACCAGCTGCCGGCTTCTTCCCTAAATAGTTCTTGCATCATTTGGAGGTGTGCTTTGGGTCATTGTCCTGTTGTAGGATGAAATTGGCTCCAATCAAGCGCTGTCCACAGGGTATGGCATGGCGTTGCGGAGTGATAGCCTTCCTTATTCAAAATCCCTTTTACCTTGTACAAATCTACCAGCACCAAAGCAACCCCAGACCATCACATTACCTCCACCATGCTTGACAGATGGCGTCAGGCACTCTTCCAGCATCTTTTCAGTTGTTCTGCATCTCACAAATGTTCTTCTGTGTGATCCAAACACCTCAAACTTCGATTCGTCTGTCCATAACACTTTTTTCCAATCTTCCTCTGTCCAATGTCTGAGCTTTTGCCCATATTAATCTTTTCCTTTTATTAGCCAGTCTCAGATATGGCTTTTTCTTTGCCACTCTGCCCTGAAGGCCAGCATCCCGGAGTTGCCTCTTCACTGTAGACATTGACACTGGCGTTTTGCGGGTACTATTTAATGAAGCTGCCAGTTGAGGACCTGTGAGGCGTCTATTTCTCAAACTAGAGACTCTAATGTACTTGTCTTGTTGCTCAGTTGCGCAGCGGGGCCTCTCACTTCTCTTTCTACTCTGGTTAGAGCCTGTGTGTGCTGTCCTCTGAAGGGAGTAGTACACACAGTTGTAGGAAATCTTCAGTTTCTTGGCAATTTCTCACATGGAATAGCCTTAAATTCTAAGAACAAGAATAGACTGTCGAGTTTCACATGAAAGCTCTCTTTTACTAGCCATTTTGAGAGTTTAATCGAACCCACAAATGTAATGCTCCAGATTCTCAACTAGCTCAAAGGAAGGTCAGTTTTATAGCTCCTCTAAACAGCAAAACTGTTTACAGCGGTGCTAACATAATTGCACAAGGGTTTTCAAGTATTTTCTAATCATCCATTAGCCTTCTAAGACAGTTAGCAAACACAATGTACCATTAGAACACTGGAGTGATGGTTGCTGGAAATGGGCCTCTATACACCTATGTAGCTATTGCATTAAAAACCAGACGTTTGCAGCTAGAATAGTAATTTAGCACATTAACAATGTATAGAGTGTATCTCTGATTAATTTAATGTTATCTTCATTGGAAAAACTGTGCTTTTCTTTCAAAAATAAGGAAATTTCTAAGTGACCCTAAACTTTTGAACGGTAGTATATATATATATATATATATATATATATATATATATATATATATATAAAAAAAGAAGCCATACATTAATATATGTGCCGCATTACCTTTTCGTTCATTGCTTCTTAATATGTCCCTGAAGTCACAATTGCAGATAAAATTGTCAGCAAAGCTTTAAAAAACAAAATAGAAATTGGGATTAAATGACTGTCAAAACTTTTTCTTGTGACTGCAACCAAGTATGATAGAACATCAAGCTAGATCTTTCTAGTAGCCATACAATAAGAAATATTAAGGACAACAATAGAAACAACTCAAAAACATAGCGCCAGCATGAAATGTCTAAGGCCGGGTTCCCACTAGTCGGATACACTGTGTAAAAATCACGTAGCATATCCAACCTGGAACCAGCAGCACCTTCCTTCCGAAAATTCGCACTACATTGTGGTGCAGTTTTTCGGACAGAATTTCCACTGCATAAAAAAGCTCTCATACTTAACCCCTTCCCTCCTTTGACGTCCGCTCCAGCCACCTACAACTATATTACAGGCCATGTGATGCTGCAGCCTGTGATTGGCCGCAGCGGTCACATGAGATGAAACGTCATCCCAGGAGGCCAGACTGCAGGAAGAAGGAGGGCATTCTGGGTAAGTATGATTTATTTATTTTTTCCGATTACACCACAAAACTCGCAACACTTGGATTTCAACAAAAACGCAGCATAAATTGACATGCTTCAGAATTAAATTCCGCACCGCTGGTCAATTTATTAATGTTTACGTTGCGGGGTTTTTTCTGCAGCATGGGCATGAGATTTACTAAATCTCATCCACTTTGCTGCTACTGTAAATGCTGCGGAATTCCATTGCGGAAATTTCACAGCGTTTATGCTACGTGGGAACCCGGCTTAGAGTATTAGCTACCTGGCTCATAGGATTTCCAGCCCTGTTTTACAATGACTTAATATTGGAGCACCATGATTTTAAATTACCCCAAAAATATCTGCATTCGGACCCTAAAAACATAACTGCTTTAAATTGACATTTAAGGCCTTGACCTATATTTTGTAATACAAATCATGCAAAGAAGCAGTCACCGTAGCTAACTTAAAAGTAGTTCACACAGCATTTTTTTGGCGCAAACTTTGACGCGGAAACCTTGTTAAAGTCAGCACCAAGAAGTGCCCCCCAAATCACCCCAATTTATTTTAATGGGCGGCTGTTACGTGTTCACTGAAAAAAAAAAACCTGCATGTTTCTTTGAGCGGTTTCCACCTCTGGCCTCCCATTAAAATCAGCGGCAGGAAGAAAAAGTCTGTGGCGCTGGTTTGGAGCGATTTTGTCACGGTTTTTGCATTAGATCCATACGGGTAAAAAAATGCCGCATAAAACGTGAAAAATCAGCCCCCAGAATTCCTTTCCGATTTTTTTTTTCTGCCATGTGAACTACCACTAAAGATGCAGGAGTGGCTGTATCCTTTGACAATAATGGATAGTCTGACCCTGTACTAATCGTTTGGGTTTAGCGTGCTAAATGAGCTTTCAAATTCTAGGATCAACAAGGAAATAGAATAAAGCACATTACACTGTCTACTTTCATATTGTATCAAAAAACAATTCAATCAGAGATATAAATAAATAAACTTCACCCAAGGTGGCAGAAAAGTCCATAAGAGTTCCAGATGGATTTCAGTCCATGGGTTATGGATCTTGTGCGGAGACTCCATGGGGAGAGAAGACTGGCGTCTTGCTATGCTTGTGCAGTGTCTGCTTCCATTAAATAATAATAAAAATATTATTGAAAATAATTTTCTTTCACTGGTCAGTATGTAAATACAGCACTTAATTTTTTTTAGTGATTCTAAAATTCATGACAATAAGAGTATGGGCCGATTCACACATGCGCTCGCGACTCCTTAGTCCTGCTTCGTGAGGGGAGAGCAGGGGAATAACTTGAAGCAGTTCCGTTGCACCACCGACGGCCAACAAAACCCATTGAATTTAAGGCGGGATTCACACGACCGGGTCGTTCCCGAGCCCGAGTGTCGGCCGGTAAAATCGGCCATTTTGCCCGGCCGGTTTGCATAAAGTTATGCATCCGTGCCGGGCAGATCCGGACAGTGACATCAGCGGCAGCTCCTGAAGGGGAATCCCTATGTGTTTGGGGATTCCGCTTCAGGAGTTTCCCCTGATGTCACTGCCCAGATATGGACAGAGACATCAAGCGCACTGTCCAGGAGCGGAATCTCCGAAAACACGGGGATTCCGCTCCTTCAAGGAGCTAAAGTGCGGCTAGCACATAGCAGAGCAGGGAGATACCTCCCTGCTCTGCTATAGTGGCGTCGCTGCAGTAGTAGCAGCCGCAACAGCAGCAGCTGCTGCTACTAGCGGCGCCATCGAAGGTGTCGCCGAGCCAGGGTGCTTTTAACAAGCAGGGGAAGGGAGCCAGCGCAGCGCTCCCTCCACCTGCTGTACACCCCGGCCCTGCAATGGAATGGCATCAACTCCTCCTCCACACATGCACTCTGCGCTGTGAGGAGGAGGAGATAGAGCGCAAGCGCCGGGAAACCCGGCCATCACTCGGAACACATTCCGGTGATGGCCGTGTAATACCCGGCCCCATAGACTTCTATGGGAGCCGGGCGGCCGGGTGCCCGGGCGAAGATAGAGCATGGCCTATTTTTTGACGGCCGGATTTCCCGGCCGTCAAAAAATCGGTCGTGTGAATAGCCCCATTAGGGGTCTATCATTCCTAATGCAGCCGGGTGCCGGCCGATTTATGAACGGCCGGCACCCGGCCGGGAAACCCTGCCGTGTGAATGAGGCCTAATGGGTTTCGTCAGCTCTCCGTCAGGGTGTTCATGATTTTACCGAAAACAATAGCACAGAATGCTGCACGATTGTTTCCTGTAATCTCAGACGGATCTGCGACAGGGGTCCCTAATGGAGCCTCCAATGCAGACGTGAACTGGCCCTTAGCTGTGATGTACAGGAACCAATAAATGAAACATCCATAAACTGGGGTGCTGCAATTGTGCAAAAGCAATAACAAGATTATATGACCAAGAAACACATTATGGAGAAGCGTATACCCATCATTTGTAGAAATTCACATTTTATTAGATACAAATGTGTTAAAAACATCGAAGAGCAATTAAGAGAACCAATACAATATATAACTGGACCTGCTGAAATCCACCCATAATATGGTGTCAAAAATAAATGAGGTTCAATATTCTGCATATACTATATAAACAGCAATAGTAATAATAGTGAAACAGTACAATGAAATAGAAACAGTATCATATCGTAAAGAAGATGTGAAAAAATGGTAATTGCAGTATGTTAGAGAGGGAACAATATCACAGATGTAGCTAATACTATGGACAAATACAGCAACAATAATACACGTCTGAACCTCCCCTGCACCTTCAGCATGTGTGTTATAAAGTGTCTAAAGTGCAAAAAAAGCGCATAGAAAGAATAAACATAGTTAATAGATCAAGGCAAACATATGTGTGAACAATGTGACACTACGAGTTATATGAAGATCCCCTAGTGAAAATAGTAAAAAATGTATGCAAAAGAAATATATAAACACATACATGACCTGAAAAATCTGCAGGCTGGAAAATTCCCGACGTGCATTACTGCAACCTAATGCAGCTTTGTCAGGGGTGAAAATATGAACTCATTGTATCTCCTATTTATACCTACAGTCACTCTAAATGAAAACATGTATAACATATATCACATTACATAGTCCTAGCTTATCATAGCATTTAAGACCATTTTAGAAACGAGCACACAGCATGGCGTTATCCGGTTTCCGAAAGTGCGTACTATGCAGTACTAGGGCGGAATATTGGTGCATGCGCATAGCCACACTACATAACCTCACTGCGCAAGACCACGGCTGGCTATTGGACATGCGAATAATCATACTGCATCCATTTACTTCTATGAATGGGCTGAAACAACCCAAACGACAAAGCTTGCACCACTAAAGGCAAAAGACAGAGCAATGTGATTAGCTATTTTCAGGAGTTACCACCCATTCCATGACTTTAAGGGTATGTGCACACACACTAATTACGTCCGTAATTGACGGACGTATTTCGGCCGCAAGTCCCAGACCGAACACAGTGCAGGGAGCCGGGCTCCTAGCATCATACTTATGTACGACTCTAGGAGTCCCTGCCTCGCTGCAGGACAACTGTCCCGTACTGTAATAATGTTTTCAGTATGGGACAGTTGTCCTGCAGTGAGGCAGGGACTTCTAGCATCGTACATAAGTATGATGCTAGGAGCCCGGCTCCCTGCACTGTGTTCGGTCCGGGACTTGCGGCCGAAATACGTCCGTCAATTACGGACGTAATTAATGTGTGTGCACATACCCTAATACAAAGATCACAGTACATTTGATATTGCTTTAAGTATATGGCCTGTCTGTTTCTCTGTCATGTCGTGTAACATTTATAGTCTTCCATTCATTACATACCTTTTTAAATGTTTGTCTTATTTTTGTGATAATAAAAATTTTATATTTTTATACATATGGCTTTGTACTCTTTCTGTATAGTAACATTCATATAGGCCTCATGCACACGGCAGTGCCCGTAATCACGGCCCGCGATTGCGGGCACTGCCGGCCATGGCCCGCATTTTCGTATGGGAGCACGGCCCGTAAAAAAGAAAAGTAGGACATGCCCCATAATTCCCGGCACGGTTCTACGGCACGGACACCCTTCCTAACAATACGGAAAGTGTCCGCGGCCAATAGAACCGGGCTGGGCCGTAATTGCGGACCGTATTGCAGTCCGCAATTATGGAGATTTTTCACGGCCGTGTGCATGGGGTCATATGATGTATATATACATACAAACAGATGGGTGAGTCAAGTAGAAACTCATGTATGTATATAGGACAAGTAATAGTGGAAATGTTCCACTTATTTAATACCAAAACGTTATATCCCACCCATCTCTTATCCTCCCATATGAATAGTAGATATATCGTCTCAACAATGAATACGATCACAGATTTCTCGAGCCAACACCCTTTTACAGTGATGTTAATCAATCCTTAAATCCTACAGGTATTTCGACGATTATCATGGACCATAAGAGCTTGCAACATTTAGGTCACGTTCAGATGTGGTGGATTTGTGGTGCGTATTTGGCACTGCAAATCTGCGTAAATATACAGTACTATACATGTAGATGGGGTTTTAAAATCTCATCCACACGTAGTGAAAAACATCAGGCAGCATGCACTTTATTTTGCGGAAAAGCCGCAGATTTTACCATTTCAACGTATAGTGTGAAATCTGTAGGGAAACTGATTTCTTCAGCAACATCTGAACTCTCCCTCTAAAATTCTCATAGGCTGGGAGGATCAAACATAGCTGACTTTGGAAGCCTCCCTAAAGAGGACCTATTACTTCCTGGGAAACCTCATGAAGTACGGGTAAGGCCATACCGTGCGGCGAAATTGCGTTTATGTTGCGTTTTTAAACCGCAGCAAGTCATTTTTCAATAGAAGTCGATGGTGAAATTTTTGTTATGGACACACGGCTGCTATTCTATTACAATGTGTTTTTTGTGCAGTTAACTGCATCTTCATAATGTCCGACCGCATGCAGTTAATGACCGCAACGCCAAAGTTGTTGCTGAACTGCTTGTGTTTTTGCTAACAGTTCTGCAATGTAATGAACTATATACAGGAAGCACGTAACAAACCTCAACACGGGTGAAAACTGTCCATCAATTATTTCCTTTAAAAACGCAATTGCGGTCCGCAATTACAGAGATTTTTTACGGTCGTGTGCATGGGGTCTTATTGTGTGTGACTGCTGCTGACTCTTTCTGTATTTAGTGAGATACTCAGATTAAGGCCCCATGCACACGACAGTAGATTATATCCGTAATATCATACCGTAATTACGGACCCATTCATGTATTTATGGGAAGGTGTCCGTGCTGTAGAAGCCTTCTGTAAAAAATAGGACATGTCCTATTTTTTTTATTTTACGAACCATGCTCCCCATACTTTATTTTGGGAGCACGGTACGCAAACGCAGATGACTGTCTGCAGCTGGCCATGCCTGTAATCACGGACCGTGATTACAGGCACTGTCATGTGCATGGGGCCTAACCCTTTACAAATAGCTGTATCCTCCTCCTCCAGCAGATTAAAGGGGTATTCACTTGAATGGGGATGACCTGCAGTACCAGGCACAGCCGCTACTAAATGTACAGTGCTGTGTCTGGTAAACAATGAAGGGGATGCGGCACTGAACAGGACACCATGGCCCTTACAATCAAATGATTGGTGGGGTGCCGGGAGTCAGATCCAACCGATCTGATATTGATAGCCTATTTGAAGGGCAAGGTACCACATTTCAGCAGGCCGCAAACCACGGCCACAAGCAGCAGGGTTTTCAAATAGACTGTTAATTACCTGCACAATTTTACAAGTAAACAGCAGCTTTATCTGCAAAACGGCATGGTCCTAAACAATCAATCTAAATAGCCTCTTAGTATTGTGGGTAAAACGGCTGTTTAACGGCCACCGCTATGTGGGATCATACCCTAAGGATAAGCCATTAATATCAAAGTTCCAAAACAAAACCTCTAGACCATGATCACACACTCAGTTTTGATGACGTTTTTGGCATAATTTTTGGAGCCAAAGCCAGAAGTGGATCTAAAAAGGAAGGCATGGTGTAAAGGAAAGACTGATGCATCTCTTATCTTGTGTCCACTTCTGTTTTAGGCTTAAAAAACTGCACCAAAAACGTCATCAAAACAGTGTGTGTGATCCCCTAATCAGCTGTATCCTCCCCCTCTAGCAGATATACCCTTTATACATGGTTGATAAATGGCAATATTCTGTATGACGTAAAGTTCATGCTCGAGATGAAATAATTTTTTCTGCCCAATTTGCGTTTCACTGATTTGTCACCAATTACGAGGTATTGGGGATTTAATCTGTCAGGTTTGAGATTCACTCTTGGTGAATTTTTGAGAAAAATAGGGGAATCGATTCTCCCATTTGTTCTACGGACCAGCAAATTGATTAAATGGCAAGACAGGTGAATTGATTCACTCACCCCTAATCCTGATCAGTTCTGAGCAGAAGGCTCCACTTTGGCATTCAGATGCTGTACAGAATCAGCTCCTCCCCCTCACAGTTGGTACCTCTCTGAGGAGGTAAGAATCTCATTGGATTTTGACCTCTCTCAAATGAAATTAGCAACTGTGTCCTGTAAGGTCGAGTTCCCACCTAGCATATACGCTGCACAATTTCTGCAACGGTATTCTATGCAGAAAATCTGCAGCATTTACAGTAGCAGCAAAGTGGATGAGATTTCTTCTGCAAGTAAACTGACCTGTGGTGCATATTGTAAAATCTGCAGCATGTTAATTTATCCTGCGTTTCCACTTGAGAATCGTATCGGACTAGTTTTAAAACATGTGCATTTAGCCTTTCAACAAATCTCATGCACACGCTGCAGAAAAATTCTGCTGCGAAAACTTTAATAAATTTACATGCGGTGCAGTTTTGAAATCTGCAGCATGTCAATTTACGCTGCAGAAACGTTGCTCTTTTGTTGCGGGGTTTCCCAACTGAATTTAATGCGGAGAGAAATAGCAAATTTTGCAACTGGAACGCTGCGTTTCCGCCGCAAAAATCACAAATCAGAAGACAAAAAAAATTACTTTTTTTTACCCTTTGGGCATTTCTCTGTTCTACATCCAGACCGACCTCCTGGGATGACGTTTCATCCAATGTGACTGCTGCAGCGTCATCCCAGGAGACCAGACCGCACGGAGAACAGAGGGTGACGCATTGATATGACAACACCTGGGGGTATTACCCTTTTTTTTCTTTATTTCACCACAATTTGGTGTGGTTTTTAGGCCGGAATTCCTTGTAGTGTACTTGGTCAGATATGCTGCGTAGTTTCGTTTTACTCAGCGTATCCGACCCGTGGGAACCCAGCCTAATACTGAGGGAAATCAGCTGTTCTGCTAATGATACATATATAGTAAAGATTTGTAATAATTTAATCTACTGTCACTTTTTGTGTTTTTCTCAGGACTCATAGTTGACTTTATCCAGAATATGCAACATTTTGCTATAGTTGAGGCAACGAAATAAACATTGTACAATCCGGAAATGCACCATATCCATTAACCGCATTTAAAAACAATAACTGCCCTGACTCTAGTCCTGAATATAAAATCAACTGATTAAAACTGCACTGGCTCCCTCTACAGGAAATCACAATACCTGCAACGTTACTAAACCAAAATTAGTTTTTCCCAGTCAACGAAATTCAGTGAGTTTTCTAATTATCTATTCTGGTTGAAATAGGGACTGTTAATAGGTAATGACAAATACTCCTGGATGTGGACTGTCACATTTGCAATGAATGACAAAAAGTTGAAGTAAAGTTTGCTCTGTGGTTGACATAATGACACAAGATTTGATATTTAATGTAAACATAGAACAAGCTGGATATATGTCGTTTAGATGGTGCATGCGCTATTACTTTCCTTTTGCAATGGGTTAATCGGTTCTGAATTGGTATTCTGGTATTCTTTTTATGAAGGCCTATGTGATCCCTTCACAACCACCAATTTACTGAAGCTGAAATCACAATTTATCTATGCCTTCCCATTGCCCCTGTCACATGCAACTCTGTCCTAATCAACTTCATGACATGAGTAAACAGATAAGCACACTCCACTCCTGAAGCACTCTGTGCTTCTGGGAGACATTGAGCACTCACTTGACTCCATATTCCCCTTCTCACATCATGACCTTTCCCTACGTAATTATTATTTAACTCCTTATACGGCACCAAAATACAGTATATGCATGGTTACGTTAAAATTAGGAAAAATAGCAACTTAACCCTTTAGGCCCTAATGTCCAAGCATTTTTTTTCCCATTGTCGCATTCAAAGAGCTATTACTTTTTTTATTTTTCCGTCAACTAAGGCTCTGTTCACATCTGCGTTGGGGTCCCGTTCTGACATTCCGTCTGAGCTTTCCGTCAGAACGGGACCCTGAACAGACACGAAACGGAAACCTGAGGTTTTTGTTTCCTTCACCATTGATTTCAATGGTGACGAATCCAGATCCGATGCCCATTGTTTCCGTTTGTCTCTGTTCTGCACCGGATCCGTAGTTTTGCCAGAAACAATAGCGTAGTCGACTACGCTATTTCTTCCGGCAAAACTAAGGATCCGGTGCAGAACAGAGACAAACGGAAACCATGCAACAAAAAACTAGAAAGACACTGGTAGTTGGCGGGTATATGAATGAATAAGAAAACTACTAATATGCCTAAGGCACAATGAAACCATAATTTCCAACTACTTAAATAATAAAGTAAAGAAATAAAATATAACTTTTATTAATATAGATTTAATATGTCCAAAACAGGGACACACAACATATAAAGGATAATTTAAAGAGTCTCTGTCACCACATTATAAGTGCCCTATCTTCTACATAATGTGATTGGCGCTGTAATGTAGATTATAGCAGTGTTTTTTATTTAGAAAAACTATCATTTTGGAGTTATGACCTATATTAGATTTATGCTAATGACTTTCTTAATGGGCAACTGGGTGTGTTTTACTTTTTGACCAAGTGGGCGTTGTGGAGAGAAGAGTATGACAGTGACCAATCAGCGTCATACACTTCTCTCCATTCATTTACACAGCACATAGTGATCTTATTAGATCACTATGTGCAGCCACATACACACACATTAACGTTACTCAAGTGTCCTGACAATGAATAGGCATCACCTCCAGCCAGGACGTGATGTCTATTCAGAATCCTGACACTTCTCTATAACGTTTGTGTGAGATTTACAGCAAGGCAAGCGTAATCTCATTTTAAATGACAGTTCACAGTGTAATCTTGCGAGATTACAATTGCCTTGCTGTAAATCTCACACAAAGTGTCAGGATTCTGAATAGACATCACGTCCTGGCTGGAGGTGATGCCTATTCATTGTCAGGACACTTGAGTAACGTTAATGTGTGTGTTTGTGGCTGCACATAGTGATCTAATAAGATCACTATGCGCTGTGTAAATGAATGGAGAGAAGTGTATAACGCTGACTGGTCACTGATTGGTCAGCGTCATACACTTCTCTCCACAACGCCCACTTGGTCAAAAAGTAAAACACGCCCAGTTGCCCATTAAGAAAGTCATTAGCATAAATCTAATATAGGTCATAACTCCGTCAAAAATGATTGTTTTTCGAAATAAAAAACACTGCTATAATCTACATTACAGCGCCGATCACATTATGTAGAAGATAGGGCACTTATAATGTGATGACAGAGACGCTTTAATCAATGTTGGCTAGAAAAGCGTGTTGAATCAGAGTACGTTGCTGCAACATATAAGTGAATACTTGTAGTGACTGAATGCAAAGTGCATCGGCCAGCAGATGCAGACTACTGAACTAGCCACTAGATAACTATTAGATGTCAATAGTAATTTTAGCCTAAAAATAAAATAAAAACCACGACAGTCCCCCCGTCATTTCTTAACTTTTTTGGGGGAAATAGAAAAAAACAGCAATTCCGATATTGTTCTGTGCGTCTTAAATTTGCGCAGTTTACCGAGCGGAGTAAAAAACATGTCTCCTTTATTCTATGGGTTGGTACGATTACGATGATACCACATATGTAGAGGTTTTTTATGTTTCACTACTTTTGAACAATAGAAACACTTTTAAACTAAAATTATTTGTTTTTGCATCGTCGCTTTCCAAGAGTCATGACTCTTAATTTTCTGTCAATATAGTGATACCCACACTGTTTTTTTGCAGGAGAAAACTTAGTTTACGTAGGTATTTTTTTGTGGTACATGGGACTTATTGATGAACTTTTTTTATTACTTTTTTTTGGGTGGCGTTGGAAAAAAATAGCAATTCCGCCATGTTTTTTTCCATTTTTTATGGTGTTTACATTGCACCTTAAATTACATGTTAACTTCATTGTTTGGGTCATTACAATCGCAGCGATTTTTTTATTTTTTTTACTGTGCATCTTTATTAATAATTTTTGTTTAACATTACTTCTTTTTTCAGTCTCACTAGGGTACTTCACTGTGCGATCTTTTGATCGCAGATATAATGCTTTGGTATACTCAGAATACCAAAGCATTATTGCTTGTCGGTGTAAAACTGACAGGCAATCTATTATGCCATGCCTCTGGCACGGCCTAATAGGCATATAGCATGCGCCTGGGTTCATTTGTTAGGCCTCTGGCTGCCATGGCACAACAACGGAAGCCCACAATCACATCTGCAGGCCTCTTATGGGAGAAAGAGGTAGCCCCCTCCCTCTAAGCCACTTAATACCCATGATCGCTATTGACCACAACATTTAAGGGGTTAAACGGCCGCGATCAAAGGAAACTTTGATCGCTACCGTTGAAGCAGGTGCCCGGCTGTCATCAAACAGCCGAGCACCCGCTCCAGCCTGCACGGGACACACCCTGAGGACTTAGACTAGGCTGCTGTAAAAAGGTGGCAGCCTAGACTAGGGCCCCTTAGTGACTGCCATGAAAAGGCATATCGGTGAGGGGTTAAAGAATGACAAACATTCTTCTGTAGGGATACAAGTAGTTATAATACTCTACAGTCTTCTTTGAGACTTATATTACCATTTCCTCAAACTATTTACCTGCAGTCTTTCATAGTACATTCAAAAGTGTCATTGGCCAAAAAATGTGTGAAATTTTGTTGCTTTTTTTTATTTCCTTAGAGGTGGTCTGATGCTTGAGTGGATCGGTGATTTATTATCACTACATATGTAGCCCCCTACATCACTCAGACAGCCCCTATCAGTCCACATGCAGTGCAATGTACGGTGTGGCTTTTCAATCAGTATGGATCTCAATGTTTCATTCCACTACTCTTTACAGGCAAAACCATCACAGAGGATACATTCTCCTACTGGGGAAAACAAACACTTCATGTTTTTATAGACCCTCAAGTGGCGATCCACCAGGCTAACAAAAATAGCTGTCTTTTTTTTTTCTTTTTTAAATAAACTCAAGTCAAAAATGGAGTTATGGAAGCGACAGACATGAAATTCTACTGTATACAATGCACTGTCCTCATATACTGGATAATTTATAAAGCTTTTAAAGGGGTTTTATGATTAACCCCTTAATGACCAGCCTATTTTAGACCTTAATGACAAAGCCATTTTTTACGTTTTTCCATCGTCGCATTCCAAGAGCTATAACTCTTTTATTTTTGCGTCGACATAGCTGTATAAGGTCTTGTTTTTTGCGGGACAAGTTGTACTTTTTAATAGCACCATTTTGGGGGACATATTATTTATTGATTAACTTTTATTAACTTTTTTTTGGGGGGGGGAATAGAAAAAAACCTGAAATTTCGCCACTCTTTTTCGCGTCTTAAATCAACGGCGTTTACCGTGTGATATAAATAACACAATAACTTTATTCAGCGGGTTGTTACGATTGCAACGATACCAAATTTGTATAGTTTTTGTATGTTTTACTACTTTTACACAGTAAAAACGCTTTTTTTTCAAAATTATTTGTTTTTGTGTCTCCATATTTGAAGAGCCGTAACGGTTTCATTTTTTCGCCGATGCGGTTGTATGAGGGCTTTTTTTTTGCGGGAAGACTTGTAGTTTTTGTTGGTACCATTTTTGAGTAGATGCGACTTTTTGATCACTTTTTATAACATTTTTTTAAAGTCAGGATTCACAGAAAACAGCAATTTTTCCATAGCTTTTTATTACATTTTTTACGGCGTTCACCGTGCGGGTTAAATAATGTTATAGATTTATAGTCGGGGTCGTTACGGACGCGGCGATACCAAATATGTGTAACTTTTTTGCTTTATTTTGGTTTTTTAATAGTAGAGCATTTTGTAAGGGGAAAAGCTGGGTTTTTCATTTTTTTCACATTTTTTTTTTCATTAACTTTATTAAACTTTTTTTTTACTTTTTTACTAGTCCCACTAGGGGACTATAATATGCGATTCTCCGATCGCTATTGTAATACACTGCAATACTTTTGTATTGCAGTGTATTACTGCCTGTCCGTTTAAAACGGACAGGCATCTGCTAGGTCATGCCTCCGGCATGATCTAGCAGGCAGTCGCTCCAGGCAGACCTGGGGGCCTTTATTAGGCCCCCGGCTGCCATTAGAGACACAGACACTCGGCGATCGTATCGCCGGGTGTCGGTGGGAGAGAGAGGGAGCTCCCTCCCTCTCTCCAAAACCACTCAGATGCGGTGCTCGCTATTGCGCACCGCATCTGAAGGGTTAAACGGGTGAGATCGATACTAATATCGATCTCACCCGGCAGAGCAGGGACAATCCCAGCCCTCAGCTGCCTCTAGCAGCTGAGAGCAGGGAGATTTGACACTCCATGCTCTGTTTACTTTATCCTGATGCAGCGCCGTGAAAAGGCGTATGCATCAGAATAAAGCCCATTAGTGGCCGCCGTTAAAAGGCGTATTGGCGGTCACTAACGGGTTAAATAGTTTTGTAAAATGTAAAAAAACAAAACAAAAAAAAAACATTTATAGAAGTGGGTCCAGCAGTTGGAACTGCAAACAATCTTGAGGATCGAGGTTCCTGTATGCTTGTCTCTGATGGTTGTTAGGGTATGTGCACACACACTAATTACGTCCGTAATTGACGGACGTATTTCGGCCGCAAGTACCGGACCCAACACAGTGCAGGGAGCCGGGCTCCTAGCATCATACTTAGGTACGATGCTAGGAGTCCCTGCCTCGCTGCAGGACAACTGTACCGTACTGAAAACATGATTACAGTACGGGACAGTTGTCCTGCAGCGAGGCAGGGACTCCTAGCATCGTACATAAGTATCATGCTAGGAGCCCGGCTCCCTGCACTGTGTTCGGTCCGGGACTTGCGGCCGAAATACGTCCGTCAATTACGGACGTAATTAGTGTGTGTGCACATACCCTTAATCTCCATCAAAATGAAAGCGAGTTATAAAACCCACAAGTTAGAGAAACTCTTGAGTAAGGCTGGGTTCACACGACCTATTTTCAGGCGTAAACGAGGCGTATTATGCCTCGATTTACGCCTGAAAATACGGCTCCAATACGTCGGCAAACATCTGCCCATTCATTTGAATGGGTTTGCCGACGTACTGTGCCGACGACCTGTAATTTACGCATCGTCGTTTGACAGCTGTCAAAAGACGATGCGTAAAATTACAGCCTCGTCAAAAGAAGTGCAGGACACTTCTTGGGACGTTTTTGGAGCTGTTTTCTGATAGACTCTATTGAAAACAGCTCCAAAAACGGCCGAAAAAACGGCGCGAAAACGGCGCGAAAAACACCACGAAAAACGTGAGTTGCTCAAAAAACGTCTGAAAATCAGGTGCGGTTTTCCCTTGAAAACAGCTCCGTATTTTCAGACGTTTTTGGCTCAGCGTGTGAACATACCCTAAAGGTTTTCGCCAACCAATTAATTTTATTAATTTGTTTAAATATGGCTTAAAATAGTTTAAAAAAAAAACGTTTTACGTCGACAACAGATAAATATGTAGGTAAGACCAATTTTAATTTACATGCAAAGAAAATGTACTAGGACCAGTATTCGTTGAATTCAGGGGGGAAAAAAATGTTTGTAAACACACCCTTAGAAACGCTAGAATTTCCTAGCCCCAGAAGATTGCGTGAGATGAGAAAAGGCCCCAAAGACCGGATTTTATCAAGAATACAGTCCGTTGTCTATATTATTTTTACAGTAAATCTAATTTCTTTGAGCATACGGCACTGAACAATGGGGTGATTTATCAGTGGGCTATTTAAATAGAGGGGGCATGCCACCATAATAAGCTCCACTTGTGTAAATACCTTTAAAGGGAGCTTTCTTGTTAACCCAATCCCATCCAAAGGAAGTCATGATCAGGGCAAAGATCATTACACTAGTCAAAAAATAATAATTACCATTCCAAGAGAATTTCCAGCATTTGAGGAAGGTTGAAGAAAGATTTAACCCTCTGTGGTAAAATAAAAAATCTCTTCAGATTTTTCAGCATTTTCATATCAATGTCTTTGCACGCCGTGGCACACTCATAGCATTACAGTCATTGACTATGACATTCAATAATAATATGCTGGTAGACCATATTCTTAAAGGGTAACTAAACGTTCAACAAACTTCTGACGTGCGATAGTGTTTTGACTCGTGGGGCTCCGAGTACAGAGCTGCTGCGTTCCTGTTCGGGTTTTTCCGAAAATCAATGTAGCGGTGTACGGAATCAATAGAAAGTCTATAAGCCCGTACACCGCTACATCGTCTTTCCGGAAAAAAACAAACTGAAACTAAGCTGCTCAGCGCTCACACGAGCACTCCTGCCGCTTCGTTTTAGCAATTGGTGGGGGTATCAGTGCTCGGACCCCCACCAATCAAAACTTCTGACATGTCACTATGACATGTCAGAAGTTTGTTGAACGTTTGTTGAGCAGGTGGGTTTCTGTTGCTCTGGTCCGTCAAGAGAAGCAGAACAAGGAAAAAACAGAAGCGGCGGCTTTAATGAGTTCCGTTGGGGTGTCCGTGCGCTATTGCTTTCGGTAATCTTGGCCGAATCTGCAACAGAGGCCCCTAACGTAGCCTCCAATGCAAATGTGAACATGGCCTTAGGCTGCGTTCACATCTGCGTTGTGGCTTCCGTTCTAGAGTATCCGTCAGAGGACCACAAGAACGGAAGTTAACGTTTACGTTAAAAACCCGTTGGGTTTTATTTTTGCATTAGTTGTGCTCAGTTAGGCTCTGTTCCGTCAGGTTTAGTTTTTTTTTACAGAAGAAATACTGTAGTCTTCTGCACTGTTGTTTCCGTCAAAAGTGACGGAAACCTGGCGGAAAGGCGCTTTCCGTTTTATTTTAACATTGAAGTCAATGGATGACGGATACAAACTGATATGCCATCCGTTTGTATCAGTAATGCATTAAGTTTAACTGGTTCCCGACAGCGGTCAGGGTCCATAAAACCCGAGCCATAGACTTTTTACGGCTCGGGTTTTAACTTGCTGCCTGAGCGATCGGGCAGCTGAATGTCGGGTCTCCGGCTGTCAGTGACTGCCGGGGACCCTGAGGAGAAGATAGAAGCAGCTTTCGTTGCTTCTGTCTTCTCCGATCTCTTTTACACAGCGCTCAATGTGCGCTGTGTATAGGAATAGAGGCAGCGGCCACGCCGCTGTCTCTATTGCTCCCGGCGTCCATGTGACTGGTCACATGATCGCCGGGTGCCGTTAGTGACAGACAGGTGCTGGGTCTTACTAGACCCAGCACAGCCCTATTAGTGACAATCGTCACTATGAGAGGGCTGATTTCCGCTGTAACTGGGGCTGCATTCGGACGTAATGTACCGCGTGTTCCAGGTCGGACACGCTGCATGATTTTTACACAGCAAATCCGACCAGTGGGAACCCTTCCTAAAGGGGCCCAGAAATGTCTTAATTTTAAAGGGGTTGCTACGCCTTATTAGAATTCTCTCTTTACGTCAGAATGAAGAGCAGAGCGAACAAATAGCAGCTCCATATCTGGTGAAACTGACGGTTCAATGCATTACATGGGCGGTCGTCCATTTGAGTGGTCGCTATGTTGTTAATCTACATTTCCCCAGTAGACAGCTTTAATTTTAAAAAAGGGTTGTTTTCATGAGACAACCTCTTTATTGCGGTGTTCATGTTTGAAGCATAAACTGGGGTAATCTCTTGGCGTATGTGCCAAATGTAAAGAACGCAATATCGCCCATAGGATCGTATAAAAAAGAAGCGTATATTGCATGACTTATAATTCTTTGCAGGATCCCTCCCCACCAAAAATTTAAGTCAACTAAGCTTTGAAAAAAAAAAGAAAGGTATTCTTGTGCGTATTCTTTTTTGGCCCTGAACATATGGGAAAAAAAATAAAAATAATATGTAATATGTCGAGTATGAGCGCCCATGGATGTGTTTCCCCACATACGCCAAATGTAGTTTAAAAACGCAATGTGAACATAGTCTTAGCTCGACTAGATGATCTGAAGTGCTTGATAATGCGAATGTTAGAAATCAGACCCACCATATATCCTGATGGTAAATTTGAGACAGTGTCTCAATGACCGTCATCAATATATCGCTAGATTTGGACATCTGGTTTTAATATGATCAGTTGAGCTTTGTTAAACAATGCTTATCTGGTGGCCAAAACAAAACATAAGTAATGATGGACTCTATGACAGACCACAAAACAAAATGATGTGAGGATACAATTCTTGATTGCATAAAGATTTAGTGTGTGTGCTTTTATACAGGTTCTATGTGCTTTAGCCCACAGGGCAGGCACTGCTGGGGTATTCTCTTACCAAAGTCATTAAGATTAATGCAGTAGATAATTTAGGAAGTATGTTTAAATGTAGCTGTCTGCACAGTATCAGCAGAGATATCACTTTACCCAGTGATTTATCAGAGGCTGCTGTAATAGAGCTTTCTGTAGAGAGAGAAGACATTTAACTCTTTAAAGTATGATAATCCAGTGTGGTACTAATGTGTACCAATTATATGTTATCAATGTGATTAGATTGTCATTTACTTGAAAAAATAAATAAATTCCGAATTAATAGCAATTCGCTAATATACTTTGAGGGGATGATCTCATTAGCTATGGGATTTAAGTCATTAAAAAAATGTGTGGTTCACGTTGTCAAGGTTGCTAAAGTCAAGGGTATGGGAGTCTATAACTTGGCTATTGTGCTACTAAGGCTTAGTTTATATCAGCGTTCGGTTTCCGTTCAGGGGTTCTGTCAGACATTTCCATCAGGAGAACCCATGAATAGGAACCGAACGGAAACCATAGCTTTCTGTTTGCATTACCATTGATTTCAATGGTAATGCTTCCGTTGCAAATGGTTCCCGTTTGTCTCCGTTCCGTAAGGCTTCCGTTTTTTTTAGGAATCAATAGTGCAGTCGACTACGCTATTGATTCCAGCAACACCTCAATCCTGCTTGCTTGCTGTTACTGAACTTGTTAGTGTCGCTGACCTGATGGATTCAGGTCTCAGAGCTAGATACAGCTGCTCTGTGTACAGGATACAAAGCAGCCGTTTTTCAAAAAGTAAAAATAATTTTTAATACAAAAAATTTAGAAAGTTGCACCTGACACACTGATTGAAATCTTATTTTTCTTTTTTTTTTTATAAAGATGTCTAAGTTGCATATAGCCTTTAAAGGGTTTTCCCATGAGAGACATTTATGAGATATCCACAGGATATGTCATAGATGCGAGTCCTACATCTGGACCTGCACCGATCTCTAGAACGGGACCCCCTAAACCCTGTTCTAGCTTTGTCTGATCTCGCTGCCTCCCGGCCACTTCCTGGTTAAATACGCTGTTTGCCTAACTCACATAGTAGTGAATGGCAGTTACAGAAGCAGCGTAGAATGCAAGCTACGCTGTTTTCGTAACTCAAGACCATATAACCTTTCTCATGGTCAGAATTCACCTGACTCAGCCGCAACACAGAGCGGCAGAACAGGGTTTAGGGGGCCCCGTTCTGGAGATAGGTGCAGGTCCCAGAGGTGGGACCCGTATCTATCTGACATTTATGACATATCCTGCAGATATGTCATAAATGTATGTCATGGGAAAACCCTTTAAGCCTAGACATTAGTTTGGAGGAAGGAAAGCAGTGTCTTCATTTGATTTGCCCACAACTGGCTACTTTTAAATTGCTCCTCAGGAAAATGGTGTATTATCGGTAAATACAAATATTGTGGAATTTCTGTTATGTCATTTGGTAAATACAGTATCTCCAAAGACTAAGGCCTCATGCACACGACCGTAGCCGTGTGCACGGCCGTGATTTTCGGGTCGGCCGGCTGCGGACTGTCAGCGGACTGTCAGCCGCAGGCCGCCCGCACATGCACATGGCCATTGTTTTCAATGAGCCCGGACCGCAGTACCGGGCCGTAATAAGACATTCCCGTTCTTTCTGCGGTCCGGGCTCCCGGGCCGTGCACGGACCGCAAAAACTACGGTCGTGTGCACGGCCCCATAGAAAAGAATGGGGCCGCAATTCTCCCGTGGATTTTCGGGGGAATTGCGGCCGCAAAAACACGGTCGTGTGCATGAGGCCTTAAAACATTTTCCATTTGTAAGTTTGTAGCCCAGTTGTACAGCCCCTCTACAAAAGCCTATACAAAATTATTCATTCCCACATTGTGTAAAGAATTAAGCCACTGAAATAAAGATCCTCAATGAGGCCTTCCTTTAGCCTCTCATTGCAAATTGACTGAAAAGTAATGATGGTGTGGAAACCACTGATGCTCCACAATCTTTGAAATCACTTGCTTAAAATAATGATAAAAATAATAGATTGATCAGTAGAGTTCTCTGAGAATGCAGTCAAATGAATTAAACGTGCCATTATAATACTATAGCCAACAGGCACAAACTACCAGATTCTTCAAATAGCTCAACTTTGACTTTGGCCAAAGGAATTTCTATTCCACGGAGACAACAAACTGCTACTAAGGTGAGCTGCTGAGCTGACAGATCTGTTAGACTCTTAGTGCAGCAATGAAAGATTGAAAACATTCACGGGGACCTGACAATAGTTTTCAATATGTCATCAGAGATAGGCAACATTTATTTTTACCTACTCAAATGAACACTCTTTAATTTATAGTTTCTAATGTATTCAAACCTAAAGTTCTTGGAATTTCCGGATGTATGAGACATAGCAAACATTTGCTGGGTGGTTAATCACTATTTCTACATTGGTGAATGTGTATGAAAGTAACATCAGCTAATAAGAATATATAGTACTTTCTGAATAAGTAGAAGTTGCTGGATTATGTCTTAAACAGCTTTGCTAATAATTTTAAAAAAAACTGAGGGAAAGTACGTTTGATAACTTACAATACAATTGCTGCTGTTTTGTAGATGCTAAGTGCAAAGATAAAGAATAAGAGGGCTGAATTAAAAAAAAAGTTAAAAAGGAACATAAAAGACTAATCTTGGAAAACCCATTTAATATATATTCTGTAGAGTAATCAAGCTACAAATATCCATTTGATTTTCTTTATTAAATGATTTATTCTAAATAACCTACATGCCTGATTATCTATAGTCCAGTCTTACAGGGGATAAGATGTACTTGATAATTCCGTCTGCTGGTTCAATCATCACTATGTAACATAACAAGATCAATGTGAGCCACAATCTGCTTCTGAGAGAGGTCAGTTCACAGTAGCAAGTCATTTTTTACAAGGAGGGTATAGACTTGGCAAGAGTCCCAAACTAAACCTGCCATTCTCTATAACTCATTGGTCTAAAACCTTATGACAGCTCGTGCTCTAAAAAACGCTGAAACAGAAGCCATGCAATATTTGGCCATCATCCATAAATGTGTTAAAAATATATATTGCACATGGCAAACAGCTTCTACGCTACCAAAATAAAAATTCTCAGAGCGCATTGCATACAATGTATAAAAATACAACGTTATACACACAAATTTGCAACATTGCATCAAGCAATGATTATAAGAAAATTTTTTAACTTTGTGACTAAAATGTGTACTCAAGCAGGAACCTTAAGCAAACAAAATGTACTCTCCAAAGAACTGTAAGATGAGAAAAGTTAAAACATACCTCACATGTCTATCCACCAACCAATTTTCGCATACAAATTAAATTGGGGATTATATAGGTATATCATTTCATTCCCCTATACAAACTCTAAAGCTGTGTTCACACGTAACAGTCAAATATAGTTTTTCTGCTGTGATTTAAAAATATTGCTGTAAAACCGCTCCATTTTGCGAAAATCGTGGCAAAAAACACCCCACAGAAAATGTGGGAACACAGCCTAGCCCTAATCAATAATCTCAATTCTCTAAAGTTAGGCTGGGTTCACACTGTGCGTTTTTTGTTTTAATAGATAAACTCCCATGTCTTTCAATAGGAGTGAATGGAAATGCCTTTTCTGACTGACCTCTTTTCCAATCATTCCAATGCATTAGACATTCCTCTATGGTGAAAATAGTTATCGCTGTGACTGTAGCATGTAACAGTTGTCGCTAAAGAAGCTAGGGACAGTGTAAAGTGAACAAACTTTATTGATGATTGTGTGTGGTGCAACTGCTTTGTGCTACTTATTTGACACCATGATCCGGAATCTGGTAAACGTCCGGGTCGTGGAGTCAATAAACGGCCTAATAAGTTGCAGACAGGTGATTAGATGCTCATCTTTTTACTTAAAAAAAAAAAAAAAAAAGTACTCCCAATATTTGACAATCAGAGGGGTGACAACATCTTATCCTTACAGGGAAAGGAAGAGTATCACAGCTTCTCCTCCTCTCCCTGCATGCTGCCAGAACGTCCCGCTGCCAGTCAGCCCCCTCCTCCTCGCGACGGACTGAAGCAAGAGCTGAAAAACAATGCATCTCCAACTTCAATCTGCTCTGGCTCACTCTAGGTCACAGGGCTTGTGTGAAAGCTCAGAATCTTAGCTATCAAACAAAACCTGCGACCCAGCCTGAGTTAAAGCCATTAGTAGCAAGATGGTATCTGATACGTCCTTGGCTACTGAACCTGGCAGGAAGGCGGACATATGAGATATGTCCTCGGCAGGGAAAAGGGTTAAAGAAGCACTCCATGAAAATCTGTTTTCTTTTCCTCCATTTGCATTAGGTAAAAGGTAATTAAACCAATTCTCTTACCGGTGGCTTTAATGTAAATTTATCCGCTCTATTCCAATCTGCAGTTAGGACTCGCACTCCTACTAGCTGAAACTTACAGTGACTGCTGTGTGGACCCAGAAGTCTCTCTATGAAAGCCTATAATATTTTACATCGAGGCTCTCATAGGATTGCATAGAGACTGACTTCCGGTCCATACACAGGAGACGCTGTAAAATTCGGCTAGTCAGAGTGAAGGTCACGTGATCTAACGACAGACCGTAACGAGGCACAGAGTAAAGCCACCGGTTAGAGAATTATTTTCACTACGTTTTATCTAAACTAATTTACAAACGGAGGGAAAAAATAAAGGAGTGCTTCATTAAACCTTTTCTCATTCTGAGTATAGGAGTCCATTGGGCAGTCCTACTCAGTGATTGACAGCTATCTTTGTTTGCAAACTTAGGCCTCATTCAGACTAACATTGAAATCGTCTGTGTAACTGACTTATTTTTTATGGCTGTCACACAGCTGCATGTATTTTTATAGGGCTGTTAACACGGCCGTTGTTTTAACAGACCGTGTGAAAGGCCCGTGAAAAAATAGGCCATGTCATATTTTTGTTGGTTTTCACGGATCCCTCAATAGACTCAAATCTATGAGGGATCCGTGAAAACGGGTCCTGCATGGGTGAAAATCGGTCATGAAAAACATCCGTGTTTCACGGCTGATTTGGCACACATTCATCTGAATAAGGTTTTATACAGTGAGGGTAACTTCACACCAGGGGTGGACACAGACAGCTAAGGGCCCCTGTGCAGGAACAGTATATGGGCCCCTTGCTCTTCAATATCTCGTCATAAATCCCCCCCTTATGTCTCTCTAACAATCTATCAGTAATTTTTAGCCATAGAATTCATTGGCTCAGGCATTTAAATGAAATCTACAGAAAAATGCTGCTTTAAGGTGACTGTGGGCCCCCTTACCTACTGGGCCCCTGTGCCGATGAACAGGTTGTACCAATGGTGTGTCTGCCCCTGGTTCACACTCTGATTTCAAGGCATTTTTTAAAGCTGAAAATGAAGCTTTTTTTTCTCATTTGAAGCTCCTTTTGAGGCGTTTTTCATAGAGCAAATTGAAAATAAGCTCCAAAAACAGCTGGGTATAGGCACGCGCAGGCGTCTGGTGGTTTTGCGGAGGCCCAAGCTGAATTCTTTCACCAGGGCCCATGAGTCTTTGGCTATGCCCCTGATTATAGGGGACACAATTCTAAAGAGGTTCTAGAAATGCTAACGACACAAATCTGCATTGCATAAATGATCACATAATTCACGTTTTCCAGTTTTCCCACTCAGAAAACCTCCATGTAAAAAATCTTCAATTTACAGGACACTAATGTAAAAGAATATCACATAAGCAGTGCTTTCCTAGCACTTCATAACAAGGCCTGTCAGACCAGGAAACGTTCTTTTAAACTTTACAATAACACGGCTATTTCTTTTGACATATTACTATGTCCTAAACCCTAATTAGGATTCCCTGCAATGGCCAGACAATCTTTTTTTACTTAACATAAGATACAGCCTCAAGTCTAAAGTACCTTCTTTATGCAACTGAAAGAACACAACTGTGATAATATGGCATGGGTAGGCCTGTCTATTTTGTCTTGGCAGGAAGCCCTTGCAGATTTGAACAAACTTTATAGTTACAGCAGTATTAGGTATAAGTGGTGGATTGTTGTCAAGCTAATATCATGCACACTGATTGCCTGTGGATTTAGCTATGTCAACTCAGCAGGGACTGAATGAGAGCCTACAGCTGAACGGATAGCATCAGGCCTGCAACAAGAAATTCACAGGAAGCCCGTACTGTAGGGGGTGTGAAAACGAATGAAAAATAAGAAATGCATTTTACAGAATATGATAAACTAACAGCTTGTCTGAAATTGATGTCATCATTTGGATAGAGAAAGCAGAATCTCCTAAATCATTGCCAGAGAATGCATTTGTTGTAGCTTGAGATAGAACACAATGTACAACAAAACTAGTGGCATAAATTCTACCCTCTGAATCTGCTCTGAGAACGGTTTTTTATTTGCGCCTTGTTTTTGCCAAAAACAAGCTGTGGACTTAAAGTATTTCCTTTACACTTGTCTTTTTTTTAGAAGCAAACTATATATGCCATAAAGTCTGCTGGGTGTCTGACCATGGGGACTCCCACCAATCCCAAGAACAGAGGGGCCAAATGTCAGGCAAAAAAGTGGATATGCCTGTGCAGTCACTCTCCATTAAATTAAATGGGAGATGTGAAAACACGTGCATTCACTCAAATGTTTCTCTACATCCTGCTCACTGTAAGGTCTTGTTCACACAGTGCAGATTTGATGCCGATTTTGCATGCTTTTTTTTTCTTAAAGCCAGACCCAGAATTGGATCCAAGAAAGGACTCACTTTAAGGGAGGATTTACACGAACGCAATATACGTCCGTGCCACCCGCGTGTCGCACGGACCTATGTTAGTCTATGGGGCAGTGCAGACTGTCCGTGATTTTTGCGCAGCGTTGAGTCCGCTGTGTAAAACTCACGACAGGTCCTATTTTTCTGTGTTTTTCGCACATCACGCACGCATTGAAGTCAATGGGTGCGTGAAAATTACGCGCACCACACGGAAGCAATTCCGTGGGACGCGCGTTATTCGCGAAACAGCAGTCAAAAGTATGTTTGTGAAAATCACGCAGCCGCACATCCTATGTGATGACACACGGAACTGTTAAGTGCATTTTGCGCACGCAAAACGCAGCATTTTTTGCGTGCGCAAAAACGCACACGCTCGTGTAAATCCGCCCTAAGGCTTTCTTTTTTATATTTCTCCTGTTTAGGTTGCATTCCTGGTTTTGCCTTAAAAAAATACTTGCAAAATCTGTAGCAATTCTGCACTGTGTGAACAAGGTCTTATTGAAAATGACTGCATAATTAGGCCCCATGCACATAACCATAATTTTGATCCGCAATTACGGATCCATAATTTCGAATCAAAGTACGGATCCATTAATTTATATTGCCCACGGACATCTTCCCGTATATTTACAGGAAGGTGTCCGGGCCGTAGAAAGCATCAGCAAAAAAAAATAGGACATGTCCTATTTCTTTATTTTACGGACTGTGCTCCTATACTTTATAATGGGAGCACGACCCGCAAATGCGGGTAACTGCCCGCTGCGGCCGTCCATGTCCGTCATCACATACCATGCACGCGGCTACAGCTGTGTGCAGGAGGCCTTAGAATCAGGATAGTATTTTGTTGTCTAAATTGCTTCTTATCAGTCAAATTAATATTCTGTTTTCTGTCAAGAGCAACCCAGCAGCAAAATATCAGCTTTGTACTGTCGGGCCAACCCTTTTTGACTCAATGGGGCAACTCTGCTTGCCTGTACAATAACTGGTCTCTGGCAGCATGACTGCAAGCAAGTTGTTTAAGAACTAAAGAGGTTGTTGCTCAATGTGTCGACAAGCTGAAGCCCTTATTCAGGACAGTGGGAATACTAGATATGCACATACTAGCAGTCTCTTCTGTTGAGAACCACATTAATTCTGCGAGAACCAGTTATTGTTCCCTAATATTTCATTAAAAGGAGATGATCCTTGAGGCTTGAAGTGTCAGCTGTCCAATATACTATTAACAAGCTAAAACATCTACAAACAAGTACATGGCAGAGCTGAAGCATGTCACACATTAATCATTGTATTGATCACATTTGAGCCTAGTTACTATTTGGGCTTGTCCACACACATCGGAATTGCTGCAGAAAATTTCTGCAGCAATTCCGTTGAAAGTCAAAGGCTTTCCACTGTGGCAAAAACGCACCATTTCCTGTGGTTTTTGCGGCAGAATATGGTGCGTAAAATGCTGCATTTTCCCCAATGTTGGGAGATGGCGACATCTCCTATGAATAACGCAGCAATTCTGGACACTTTCCATAGCAGGAATTGACATGATGCGGACTGAAAAATACGCACCGCAGGTCAATTTCAGCTTTGAAATGTTACGTAGCGTGTGGATGAGATTTGTTAAATATTATCTACTATGCTGCTACTGTATTCTGATCCGTTTTTCCGGCCGGAAAAAACGCAGCATTTCCGTTACGTGTGGACGAGCCCCTTAAATTGTCAGTTTAGAAATTATGTGAATTCCAGAAATATTTCTAAACTTTAAAGCTCCAACACAGGGGTCTCAAACTCGGTCAGGTAAGTGGGCCACGTATAGAAAAAATTTAAAGTTGACGGGCCGCATTACTTTCAAATTTGATACAATACAAAATAATTGTTAATCAATTAGTTATTTGAACTACTATAATAATACTACATTACTATAATACTACTACATTACTATAACAATACTACATTACTATAATAACAATACTACATTACTATAATAACAATACTACATTACTATAATAATAATAATAATAATACATTACTATAATAACAATACGACATTACTAGAACAATACTACATTACTATACTACATTACTATAACAATACTACATTAACAATACTACAATACTACACTAGTAGAATACTACATTACTATAATAACAATACTACATTACTATAATAACAATACTACATTACTATAATAACAATACTACATTACTATAATAATAATAATACATTACTATAATAACAATATGACATTACTATAATACTACTACATTACTATAACAATACTACATTACTATACTACTACATTACTATAACAGTACATTACTATAACAATACTACATTACTATACTACTACATTACTATAACAATACTACATTACTATAACACTACATTACTATAACAATACTACATTACTATACTACTACATTACTATAACAATACTACATTACTATAATACTACATTACTATAACAGTACATTACTATAACAATACTACATTACTATACTACTACATTACTATAACAATACTACATTACTATAATAACACTACATTACTATAACAATACTACATTACTATACTACTACATTACTATAATACTACATTACTATAACAATACTACATTACTATACTACTACATTACTATAACAATACTACATTACTATAACAATACTACATTACTATAATAACAATACTACATTACTATAATAACAATACTACATTACTATAATAATAATAATACATTACTATAATAACAATATGACATTACTATAATACTACTACATTACTATAACAATACTACATTACTATACTACTACATTACTATAACAGTACATTACTATAACAATACTACATTACTATACTACTACATTACTATAACAATACTACATTACTATAATACTACATTACTATAACAGTACATTACTATAACAATACTACATTACTATACTACTACATTACTATAACAATACTACATTACTATAATAACACTACACTACTATAACAATACTACATTACTATAACAATACTACATTACTATAATAACACTACACTACTATAACAATACTACACTAGTAGAATACTACATTACTATAATAACAATACACTACTATAATAACAATACTAGAACAATACTACATTAACAGAACAATACTACATTACTGTAATAAAACTACACTATTATAATACTACATTGCTATAACAATACTACACTAGAATACTATAAGACTACATTACTATAACAATACTACATTACTATAAAAATACTACATTACTATAACAATACTGCATTACTATAATAATACTACATTACTATAACAATACATTACTATAAAAATACTACATTACTATAATAATACTACATTACTATAATAATACTATATTACTATAACAATACTACATTACTATAATAATACTATATTACTATAACAATACTACATTACTATAACAATACTAGATTACTATAACAATACTACATTACTATAACACTGCATTACTATAATACTACATTACTGTAAAACTACATTACTATAATAATACTACATTACTATAATAACACTACACTACTAGAACAATACTACACTACTATAATACTACATTACTATAATAACACTACACTACTAGAACAATACTACACTACTATAATACTACATTACTATAAAAATATTACATTACTATAATAAAACTACATTACTATAATAATACTACATTATTATAATATTACATTACTATAAAACTACATTACTATAAAAATACTACATTACTATAATACTACATTACTATAACAATACTACATTACTATAACACTGCATTACTATAACACTACATTACTGTAAAACTACATTACTATAATAATACTACATTACTATAACAATACTACATTACTATAACACTGCATTACTATAACACTACATTACTGTAAAACTACATTACTATAATAATACTACATTACTATAATAACACTACATTACTATAACAATACTACATTACTATAATACTACATTACTATAAAAATATTACATTACTATAATAAAACTACATTACTATAATAATACTACATTATTATAATACTACATTACTATAATACTACATTACTATAAAACGACATTACTATAAAAATACTACATTACTATAATACTACATTACTATAACAATACTACATTACTATAATAATACTACATTACTATAATAATGCTGCAAGGTTTAAACTTAACAGGAATTTGCACGTTTTCATCATGTGCTTATTTTAGCAATCCAGTTTTCCAGTCTAAGTGTCGCTAAATGCAGTCCGGCGGCTCAGTTGGCAGCGTTTAGCAGACACACGAATGGCAAGATTGGGCAGACCCTTTTTAGATAGTGCCACAGAGCCCTCTGTAGATGCTGCCCCAATGCCCTCTGTAGATGCTACCACAGTGCCCTCTGTAGATGCTACCACAGTGCCCTCTGTAGATGCTGCCACAGTGCTCTCTGTCGATGCTGCCACAGTGCTCTGTCGATGCTGCCACAGTGCTCTCTGTCGATGCTGCCACAGTGCCATCTGTAGATGCTACCACATTGCCCTCTGTAGATAATGCCACAGTACCCTCTGTAGATGCTACCACATTGCCATCTGTAGATAGTACCACACACACCCCTTGTAGATAGCGCCACACACACACACCCAGTAGATAGCTCCACTGGGGCTTCCTCTAGGAGTGGAATCCCGAGCCAGAAGGTTGCCGACACTTTGGCCGGGGATTCCTCTGATGTCAGGTGATCCTCCTGGACTGGAATGTGATGTCAGGGGCAACCCCAGAGCCGGTGTTCCAGAGCAGAGCACTAGTATAGGCTCTGATCCGGTACTCTGGGGAAGCCACTGACATCAGTGTCCATATATGGACAGTGATGTCAGGGGCTTGCCCAGAGCTGGAGTCCCGGAGCAGAGACTCTTCTAGCACTCTGCCTGGGACTCCAGCTCTGCTCCTGACATCACTGTCCAAATATGGACAGTGATATCAGGGCAACCTCAGAACCGGAGTCCCGGGCAGAGCAGAACTAGCGCTCTGCTCTGGGACTCCGGCTCTGAGGAAGCCCTTGACATCACTGTCCATATATGGACAGTGATGTCAGAGGCTTCCCCAGAGTCCCAGAGCAGAGCCTATACGAGCGCTCTGCCCAGGACTCTGGCTCTGGGGAAGCCCTAGATATCACTGTCTATATGTGGACAGTGATGTCAGGGGATTCCATAGAGTCCCGGAGCAGAGACTATACTAGCGGCTCTGTGTCCCGTGGGCCGCAGATTACAGCCATAGGGGCCGCATGTGGCCCGCGGGCCGCTTGTTTGAGACCCCTGCTCTAACAGCTATTTTATTCCATTATATTTAGTTACCTTCATGGTTTAACCCACATCATACAATATCTCATTTACGAATATATCATGACATAAAAGTATAACTTAACATTACGGATGTCCTGTGGTGTTGATTGTGGGGTATCTCTGCTCTGGACAAAGACTATCAGAGGGATTTTAAACTATGAAGCCTATGGAACTGCGTTTTGATCACGTTTTTCATACATGATTTATTACATATACCCACTGTGCAATGCTAGCCATATTTTTGTGGCCGGTATTGGTAATATATTTATTGCAACTGAGTATTTGAGGACATACTAAATTTATGACTGATACATTAACTACTAGTTTTAATAAGCTTATAATCTATACTGAATCACTGTCTCTAGCAAATGCTTTCATAATTCATTTTGTAACATTTTGGTTTTATTGGCTGAAAAGTTTTTTGTTTTTTTTTTTCATTACGGATATGTAATAATATCCAAAATGTAGAAATAAACCTGCTACTAGCTTGTTTGTATGTAGAATTCAATAAATACAAAAAAGTTCCTCGTTATCATCAATTGTGCTTATATAATAAATACAAAGGACACAAATAAATCACTTAATAGCATTCATTTTGTTATTTTTTTTTAGGTTTCTCCTGGATGTATAAAAAGGGACAATCTCTACAATGAAGTCTAAGGAGCAACTATGAAAAAAGCATCAATGGGGCTATTTCTGTGATCCCTCACCATGTATCTCAAAGAATGACCGTCCACAGTCATTATGTGAAAAACATGAGCAAGCAAAAGGTGACTGGTGCCACCTATTCCCTCTGAGTGGTACCATGACCAGAGAAACAAAGCCTGCGTATCCCATCAAAGCTAAATCACCCAGCTCCAAGGATGACTCTGCTTTTGAACAGTTTGGCAAGACAAATTCAGCAGACAGTAAACCAAGTGGGGCGTCAATAAACTCTAACAGTGTCTTCATTCCAGACAAAGCATCTCTTTTAAATGGTCGAGAAAGAGAAAGTCACAGTCAAAGGGAAGCTGTGATAAGGCCTCAACAAGCAGGGAAAATAGACTTTAAAGCTCTTCATAACAGGCCAAAGTTTTCCAGTGATGCTACATGGACTAATGGTAAAAGTAGTCCACTGTCTCCGACAGGGAAGAACAGGGGGAAAGACAAGAATAAGAGGTCTGGAAAGGGAGATCGCAGTCAACACCAGCTCTACAGACTCAGTATTAGCAGTTCAAGATCCAATCCTACCATTGGGATTGCCTATCCTCAGCAAAAAGTGACACCACCTAAAAATATAGAAGTAAGTCAAGCGCCCATCTCTGGAAGTTATCGCTTTAATGTTTCAAGTCTTCCTGACAGAGAAGGAGAGGTACATCAAGAAGACCGTACTTTTAATAGATCACACCCAGAGCCCAGTCCCAGCCTTACCTCCACAAGCTATACCTCACAAACAGCTCCGGCCCCCAGGATCCACCAAGGCTTAAAGATCCAGCCGGGTAATCTTCATGACACAGCTAACTCTAGTGGGCAGTTGCATTACTTGGAATTCCAACAAAATGAAAACACATGGCATCCATCTGATAAACACTTTGCAGGTACCAGTGGATATGTCATCTCTAATCAAAAAGTATGTCCTTTTCCAGAGGGCAACAAGTCAGACTTTGGGCCTGTGTCATTCCAGTATCCATTTCATTCACTGCAGGAACAAGTTGGGAGTACATTTTGCAATAATGGGAGTAATCAGGACTATGTTGATGCTGCACTGGCTGCAAACCAGGTAGCACACAATACTTACTCCTTCCAGTCCTCATCAAGAGAAGGACCACAGGATTCACAGGGCCATGGAACATATAATACTGTATTGCCAGACAACAGGACTTTTGCAATACCTTCCCAACAGGCTACATTCTTACATACCCAACAAGGGGTTCAGCATTCACCTACACCCCCTTCTTACACGGGATGTAATGAACATGTCTCTGATCATAATGGTGCTATTTCATCTACTGGTGCTTTCTCTTCCTCTGGTGCTATAGAACAAACCCAAAGCACTTTTCAAAAAAACCAATCAGTTTTTAATCCTAGTGAATTTAGTTTACATGGTAACAGTATGCCAGCATTAATGAATAAAAGGCAACAGCCGTCTAAAGACTTTGTACATAGTCAAAGACTCCTGACTCCAGCGAGTACACTACGAAGGAATATACCACAGACTGCTTTAAACAAAGTGCACTTCCCCGGCAAGGTCTACAACAGTGTAAACACAGGATCTGTGCCTTTTGAAAAAAATCTTTCAAGAATACCTCAGACATGGGATGATGGAAACAATAATTTCCCACCTTTGGACCAAAACTCTGCTTCATATCCTAATGCTTCTGGAAATGTAATTACATATCAATGCCAGCCAAATGAGCAGAGACCGGTACTGAAAAACCAAAGGGTGCCTTGGCAGCAGAGTATCAATACACCTTCTACAACAAACCAAAATCGCATAGATCTGACAAGGCACATTGGAAGTCAAAAACCTCCATATACTCTCAGTAATCCTGACTGGCAAAACAATAATTTGATGACTAAAATTCCACCAAGTTATCATACAAAGAAACATTTAGTTGTAGAGGGAAGTCCAACACAAAAGGCTGATATGACCAGGCAAAATTACAGCTCAAACAATGAAATTTTGTATGACAATACAAAGGACCCAAACGATACAAGAAATAAAAGTATTTCATATGGTGTGAGCCAACCAATTCAACAATCACTAAATAACTCTAACCAGACATTACCATTGTCAGGAAAGACTTTCGTAACGGAATCTCCCTATGAATCACCTCTTCCCTCCCCTGTTACCAACGCGGTCTCTGGTAGTACCTGCTCGTCACTTTCTCCTATGTCAAGCAGTCCTGTCAATCCTGATGAGAACCAAGTGCCTCACATAACAGTATCCTCACCCTATTTTCACCAGCCATGTCACACAGCTGAAAAGCCCTTTAGTATGTCTGACTCAATTAGCTCTGGTTCATTTCTATATTCCAGTTCAAAACTTCCAAAAACATACAATTACATATCAGAGCTTTCTAAAGACGAACATGCATTCAAAAGTCTACAAGAGAATCAATACCAAAAAATAGCCAATGAGCAAAATAAAGGTTGTCTTGAAAATTTTGAAAGTGAACCACCACCTCCCTATTCTTCTCATCACTTTCTTGCCAGCTCACTTAGCAGTGCAAATTTGGACCAGCTTGACGTTCTTCTAACCTGCAAACAGTGTGACCAAAATTTTGGCAATTTATCCTCATTTTTAGAGCACCGGCAGTACTGTAATATGAATTCAACTGTCCAAACTGAGATGAAGGATTCTTTACATGGAGGAGATATAAGAAAGTCTTCTGTTGACCCATTAAAGTCTTCTCAAATACTACCAGGAATATCTTTATCCAAAGCACAATTAGAATTTAATTCACATTTAACTGGTTTCAGGAAAGAATATCTTCTTGACAGTGATGTCAAAGCAGATGCCAAAGATGATCTTATGAAAGGTAATATTTTACACACTGCCACGCCACATTTAATGCCTCTGACTGCCTGTGACAATTTAGAAATTGATGATGCAAAGCTGGACAGTTTAATCATAGAAGCACTGAATGGCTTAGAGTTTCAAGTAGACAATCCTGAAATAGACAGCACCTTTATTGATGTCTTTGTAGACGATGATCTCACCACTGCTAAGGTATGTAGCAATTCCCAAAAAGTGAAAGAAAATAAAGAAACAAGGTTAAACAGGATAAATGTAGAACAAAAACAAGCTCACCATAACTCAAATTTATACACATTTGAAGAAAAATATGATACAGAAGCATCCCAAGTCCAAAAGAATGCAATAAAAATGCGAAATGAACAAATATGTACAGGAGTAGGAAGTGCTCATAAACATTCTATCGACACTGAATCAACAAACAGCAAAATCATCACAAAAACTAATTTGGAAGACTGTGAATGGCATAAGTCAGACGACATTAATAAAAGTGCAACTTCACAGGAAAAAAAGAAAACGACTCTAAAAACTGATTTTGAACATATTGATGGTACAGACATAAAATCGTATGAATCCCAGCAAGGAAGAACAATCAAAAATGATCGACAAGATTTTGCTCTCACAGAAACAACAAAGTCACGTAGGGCAGGATTTAAAGACATTAAGAAAAAAAAAGCTCACAATGGGACTTGGAGTAAAGAGCTTATACACAAAATTGTACAGCAAAAAAATAAGCTTCACAAGCTACATGTAAAGAGTAATAAAAATGTGCAGTTGTCACTGGTAACTGAGAGACTTTTTACTCCAACAAATACTCATCCTTTTGGTGAATATGACTACATATCAGATTCAGATGACGAACTTACTACTTCCTTGCCGGGAAAAATGGCAAACAGCAGGATAAAGTACAATTTTAACCGAGATATACAAGGGAGAGGAACCAAAACAAAAGTAAAGGAACCAATATGGCGTATGGGAGAGGCCACAAGATTCCAGCTGCAAAGCAAAGATTTGAGGAATACAAATAAAGAGACAGCAAATAGAATTCGGAGAAGAAACAGTCAGTCGTCAAACAGTAGTGACCAGAGTACCAGTATTTCAAGTGAAACAGGGTCAAGCCCAAAAAGCACTGAACGCACAGATTCTGAAAATGAACAAGAGTGTGTGCTAAGGTGCAAAACTTTTAGCACTCAATCTCAGAATAATGCAGACAGAAACTTGGTAAAGCGTCTTCTGAGAGAAAATTCACCGGAAACAGAAGCACATACAGACTTTGCCAAAGGAACAAAGAGATTTGGATCTGCTAAATTCCTACTTGCAAATTCAAAATTCTACCAAAAGAATAACTTCGAAATACATTATAATGAAAAGGAAAAACTACAACAAACCACTGATTCTACAAAGAAAAACACGAGTAAAACACATGGTATTCAGGGCCTAAAGAACACTGAAGAGGATAGACTAAGCACTTACCAAGAACCAACGGCAGCTAGCACCTTATCAGAAGATAATTACACATCTAAATTGATGGTAAACATTGACACTCTACCCCAGCAGCATTCTTCTTACCATGTAACAAGTACAAACTACCAAGAAAAGCAACTGAACTCTATGTCAGGTGCCCCTGATATTACTCACACTGAAATAAATCCTGCTTTCTGTGATAGCGTAAAGTACTTTAACGAAGACATATGCAATGGGAGCAAAGACTTTTCAATCTCAGTGCCATGCTATAATGGAGACTCAACAGTACCTTTGATGCTGCAACAAAAATCCTATGGAGATGAATGTCAACCATTTCCACACAACAAAGATGTGAACCATTTGTATAGAAATAATATTTTTCCCAAAAGCCAAACTGATGCTTCCACTGATATTGAGCAGATATATGCAAATCAAAATACTAATAATTTGCACTCTTTTGAGGATAAATGTTCAGAACTGGCGTCTTATCCATCTGACAACAATGAAAACAAAGTGTCAGCAGGTCTTTCATTTGATTCTAATTCTTTATTTGCAGAGTTACCAATATCTGACTTCGAAACTCCATTATTTAATGATGCAGCGACTTCAAAAGATAACTATATTGAATTTAACCAATCTAGCAAATCAAGCAACTTTGAAGAACAATTTCCAGAGTTTTTGCAAGAGAAAAGTTGGGACCTTATTAGAGACGTTTCAATGTCAACCAATAATGTTCCTGAATTTCACATACAAGAGAATCAAGCCCCAGATAAATATCCCGAGCACATACCAGTGTCATCAGAGCAAATAACAACCCTCTCTGATTACAACGTAGCATTTATTAACAACATTTCAGAAGATGAGCTAGAAATCAAAAGATTGATAACAGAGTTAGAAAGTCAACTTCAAAAAAGCAAAGTTCATAATGACACACCATCAAAAATATCGCCCAAACATCAGATTAACCAAGAGCTCACTGATTCTGCTCTCACATTACCAGAGATGGCAGTCAATCCAATTGAAAGTTGCAGAAATAATGCATACTATAATGAAATTCCTAACAATGTACACAACCCAACACATCAACTTCAGGATACTCAACCACTTGTAAAAGTTGATAGAAGCTGTGAAAATCTCAGGAACTCTTGGACATCTTCAGTTCAATTTGATTCTTTCACTTCTGATATTCAATGTCGCAACCAGACCAGTATGCTAAATAATGCATGTATGACAAAAGAACTAAGCCCATTGGGAAATAATCATAGTCCCTCGGCTGACATGTCTGATGCTTGCTTGTCTAACCTCACGAATCAAATCGAATGTCCGAGCTATCCCGAGCATGACCTTCTGAAAGAGACATTTGTCCCAGATAAAACACAAAGTTCTAAAAATAGTGAAAATAATGGCATTAATGAAAAAGAAAGCATGCAAAAAGATACACAAAGTCTGTCTGCCAAAGAACAGAAATGTAAAGAGAAGTATGATGACCCACCAAAGTTGGAACCTGTTCAAAGTGTAACAGTAATGGATTCTGAATTTGCTTTGCAAGATGACAGCACTCCTGTGTTTAATATGACTGACTCTGAAGTGCGCAAGAGCGGTGCATCAGAAGAGAGACTATGCGACCCACAACTGCTGTCTGCAAGTCCAGAAACTGCAGCCGACATAGGGTACAACAATAGGCATTTCATTTTGCACGATAGAGAAGAATTGAAGGATGATAACAATCACAAAAACTTTGTCCTTCTTGACATGCCAATCTTGGTAAAAGAGGAGAACGCAATAAATGAAAAATCTTTAATTTCTAAAGAATCTTCAGAAAATCCTTTGCAACAGCTCCAACTATTTGTCGCTAGAACAGCCAAAAATAATGAGGAAGACATGATTTTACCATGTTTCCCAACGCTACTAGCAGCTTCAGCAGTACCTGAATCCAAGACAGAAACAGAGACTAATGCTTTATGTACTGTGGAGAGTACAGTTACTTCTATAGGAGAATCAGAGGAGAACCCAAAGATAGTAGAGCATAATGGGATATTACAGCTATCAGAATCATGCACACAGCGAATAGAGGTTGATCATGCAGGCTCTAATTGTTGCACGTTCTTAGAATCATTAAGTAATGAAGCTCAATGTGAGGATAAACAAACAAACAGTAAAGAATGCCCAGAACGGAGTGCTCTTAATGTTAGCACAGTTGGCTTGAGAAATGATCCAGGCTATCTGCTGTCAGAAAAACCGTCACAAGTGGAAGAAGAAAATAATGGAAAAGTCAGAAGCTATGGTGAAATTGATTATAAGAAATCATCATCTTTTATGAAAAAAGAAAAGCCAACTAGCACCAATACAGTGTTTGATAATGAAGTGTACACGGGTAATAAAATCAATACTTCCACGAGGCTGGATGTTCAGAAACACTCATCTGATATATCTGAAGTCGACTGCCTGGAAACAGGGGCCTTAGACCCTAAGAGGTCACAAATTTCCAAAAAGACCGGTATTGAGAAACAAGACCCGAGTACTGAATTCTCTGTTTTAAGAACCATAGAGAACAATCAGCAGCATACGGATATCCTGAAAGAAACAGAACTATTTTTGGGAATTGATAACACAAAAGAAACTTCTCTGTTGAGTGAAGATAAATGTGATGCCACAGCCACTGCTGACAAGTCATCCACTTATTTCCCCTTGCCTTCTAATACTAATGAAGTCCTGTGTAACAGTAACAATGACTATGAAACACATCTTCTCAGCATACCTACGGCACATTCTGTGTTGAGTTTTGATCTGCTCTCTCATGTGTCACTGAAAGAATCAATGTCACCACAAAAACTTTTATACACATCAGCAGATGATGGCTTAAGTTCAGAAGAAAGGGATTTACTTTGCAAAAACACTGAAAAATGTCAAAATGAAAAAGAATTAGCAAACCATTCAGTGGAAGACATGGATATACAGCTTTATCTTCACAAAGACAAAACTTTGACCTTAGATAATAGTCAAAAACTGGTAGAAGAAAAAGTCTCCAAGAAACCAGTTTTTAAAGGAAACACAACACCATGTTTCTGCTCTGAATTAGTTTGTGGACATTACAAAGATCAACAACAAGAATCTGTTACAGATATAATTATTGGGTGTCAATCAATACCAACAAATGATATCTATCCAAATTATACTGGAGAAAATACTAACTATTTAACGCAACAAAACAACATTGTTCCTGAAATCATACAGACACCTGTAGGGCCATCAATGTGTAATGAACAAGAGGAGACAAATAAGTGTGACTGGAACAATAGTCACGATGGCTCAAATATGGAACTTGTATTTCGAAATAAGGAGGACAGGACATCAGCTATAGTATGCGACCTCATGGATATTTCCAATCAGGAGTTTGTAGAGTTTGATTGTCATAAAAAACCTACAGAAAAAACAGTTGTACAATTAGTTACAGGGCTCCACAATATTGATGTTGAAAACAAGGTTTCCGCAGATGAATCTGATAATAGGTGTACCAATGATATGCACTCTGTTATAGATGGTGTTCTTCGAATTCTAGAAGGCGACAAGAGCAAAGAAATACTCCAAAGCATTGGAATTTCACCAAAAAGTAGTCCCATCAAAGAAAAGAAATCAGTTGGATTATCACTAACCTGTGATATATGTTCAGTATCTTTCCGTTCAAAACCGGGACTAACAAGACATAAAGCAGTTAAGCATAATGGGTCACTGGCAACACAAAAAGTTGGCGTGAGTAGTGTTAAACCACTTAATGTGAAAAATGCAGCAAGTGAGTGGAACAGCAGTAATGACAGTCAAGACAATCTTGACACAACATCTCAGAACATAATTGCAGATTTTCTAAACGGAGGCAGTAAGCTTCAATCTCAGATCCTAGTTCCAGATATAGAACAGAGACCTTTGACAGCCAAAAACAAGGGTGAAAAAAGAACTAATGGACAGTTTGAAGACACTGCTATATGTGATTCAGCTAGCAAAAATAAGCTCAACAGAAAAGTCAAAAAAAGAAAGTGTAAGCCCTCAAACAAATCTACAGATTCACAAATTCCACCGGATGATGTCTTAAACATCCTAAAAACAAACATTTTGAAGGCAATTGGTCAATCTAACAGCTTCAATTCAACGGAGACAAGCTTGGAACAGTACTTAAACAAAGACAAGGCACATACAGAAATCAGTTCAAAAAATGAAAGTATAGAAACATACACAACTGCAATAACTATAGATGATGATGAAAAGCTGGTGAGTGATGTTTTAGAGATGGAAATGAATGGAGAGAGCTTGCATCAAGAACAAACATGGGCAAAAAACCTAAACAGTCACAATGAAAACATTATAAATGACTGCAAAATGAAGCCTCTGGAGACCATGTCGGCTAATGATCAGGGTTTGTTAATTGGAGGGGAGGAGTGCTCGGTAGGAACTGCCCAAGTACAAAAAGACGTTGAAGTGTCAAACTTGCCCAAGGAAACAGTAACGGACTTTAACATATTCTTTGATGATGACAATACATTTTCCCAATTATTTCCAAGAGATGATCATTTCATTAGGAGAAAATGTACCCGTGTTTATGGAAAAAGAAATAAAAAACAAACCCCACCTTTCGAGGCAGATTTCAAACACATAGATATAGCTGAACAATGCCATACCACTCAAATAAATTACTCGAGCGACTATGGTGACATTTCACTTGAATCAACATTAGACAGCAGAAATTTTTCTAACCAAAATGAACACCTGGCCCATTATGAACACCTAAGTTCTTCCAAGAAAATCAGTATGGGAGATGAGAGCAAAATACTCTCTTTCGTCTGCCAAAATCAGGAAAACATGAATGTACCATTACTTATTGACAGGATTGAAAACACAAAAGACAGAGATGTGACCCCTCATATCACCCTTTACAAGCCATCTTCTGAATCTTCGGATTTGTCAGTAGAAATGAGCCCAGACACAAGAGACTCACAAACAGAAGATATTCTCAACTGTAATGCAGCTAATGAAACAGGTCTTCCAGAGGTCCCTACTATTGACATGGAGATGCTTAGCACCAAGTTTGACATGAGAGAACTGTCTTTTTTTAGTGCTTGTGGAGATGACTCTGACAAATCTGATTTAGATGCATCAGATATTAACCAAATGCCAGAAAAACGTAAAAAGAATGGCAAAAATAAATTAAATGACAAGAAGCATGCAAGAAATCACAACAATACAAAAATAAAAAGCAAGGACAAGCAATATAAATGTAAAGTGTGCTTTCAATGGTTTTTGACTTTAGGTGAGCTAGATTTTCATAAACTAACTCATAATCCTTCACCTCCTCCAACCTGCTACATGTGTGTTCAACGTAAGTTTAGTTCTCGTGAACAGTTAAGAGATCACCTGAAAGAAAAGCATGCAAAAAATAAGGCAGGACTCTGGATTTGTGGAATGTGTTTAAAGGAAATCTCTGATGTATGGATGTATAATGAACACTTAAGAGAGCATGCTACACAATTTGCTAGGAAAGGCCAAGCACAGAAATCTGTGATGGGCATTCCAGGATGTTTTGGAGGTGACAGTATGGTAAGGACATTCCTCAGTACCTTTATTTACAGAACACCTAGCAAGTTATCAAAGATTTCAGAGACAGATGATAAGGGTGTGTCAAATAAAAGACAAGATCAGAAAGAGAACAAGAGTAAAGAGGAAACTATTAAAGAAAAGGAACCAGAAAACGTTGACCATGTTGTCCCACCAGCTCCAATCCAGCAAGTAAAACTTTCAGTTAGTCCTTCAATGGACAGCTCCCAAAAGAGTGACATAATTTCTAAGAATGCAGCAATGCATCCTCATTGTAAAGATCCCTCTAGAGATTGTCACCACTGCGGGAAGCAGTTCCCTAAGCCTTTCAAACTACAAAGGCACCTTGTTGTCCACAGTTTGCAAAAAATCTACCTGTGTCACAAATGCCCTAAATCTTACCAGGAAGCACAAGAGTTGAGAAATCATCTTAACAATGAGCATCAATTAGCGGAAAAGTCTGAAATAAAGCATACCACACTCTATGCATGTGAGCTGTGTGCTGATGTTATGCATGTGATAAAAAAGTCATTTATCTGTAGCACATGCAATTACACATTTTCTAAAAAAGAGCAGTATGATAGACACATGGAAAAACACCTGATTGGTGGAAGTATGACTTTCAAATTTAGAGGCGTAACCAGGCCAACAATCTCTGGGAAGGAGCTCAAGCTAAAAATAAAAGATTCTCCTGAATACGATAACACACCTCCTCCAAAAAAGCGAAAGACTTCTATTTATTCTCACACATATGAAGACATAGAAGCCATTGACCACAGTGATCTATCTCAATGCCCCAAACTCTCGCCTAATTTGATTTTTGATGAAATGAAAGAAGAAAATTTGGGAAGTGAAAATGAAAGCACAGTAAAAATAGAGGAGATACTGATGGATGCTCCAGAACTCCAAGCTGAAGGAAAGGTAGTGCAGAATAAATATATTACTGAAGAATGTCCATTGTTTCCTAAAGATTGTGATGCGAAAATCAGTGAGAATCAAGGGGATTGCATAATTGGTGACACAGTAGCAACGATAGAATTTTCTGCATGTACAGAGAAAAGTGTTGCTTTTCCAGTGGGTGATGCTGAATATACTGACATTACAGACATGCCAACAGATGATCGACCAAAATGTAAATTAGTTGAGCCAACATATAAACAAACCTCTCAAGTCAAAGCAGATGAGAATCTCGCTCAACTGCTTGCAGAAGAACCTGTAAAATTTCCGACTTCTTGTAAAACAACGCCATTAGCCAATGAAAACCCTACAGAGCATAAAGGGTTGGAGGATGACAAAGAAGAAACATTAGGATCACTGCTATTAGATGAAAAAAAGACACTTGTTTCAGTTTCTACAAATGAAAAATCACTTATGACTGCTTTAGATACTTCAGTAAAAAGCCTGCAAAAGTACAAATCAGGCAGCCAACTTACAGAGACAAATGTTACAGAATCTAATAGTGTAGAGTTACTGAAAATCTTTACACCAAAATTAAAACCTGAATTCTCTCTATCAAGGGATACTGGCTCCTGTAATTTGAAGGAAACAAATGCCTCCCAAATGAAGATGGCAAAAAAAGACCTGACTGTAAACATGTCAAAAAATAACACCGATTTTAAAATGCTGGACAAGATGTCGGGAGCTATATGCCAAAAACTGCACCAAAAGAAGCGCAAGGAACACAAAATATCTGTCCATAAAGGAAATGCATCACAGGAGAATCTTGTAGAAGTCAAGAAAAAAAAGACAAAACTGGTAGTGACTGGAAAAAGTGAATCTTCTATTAATATAAAAAAGTCAGAATGGATAACTGGTCTTCTGGACATAAAAGATGAAACGCCAGGTATCCGGCCACACCCCAAGCCACATACTGGAGGAATTGGTGGTCAATTTAAAAAGGCTGTGTTGGACACACACAACCAGAAGAAACTGAGCTCCCAGTCTATCAATGGGGAGTACAGGAGCAAAAAAACTATTGTCACTAAAAGTAATCATCATCCAAAAAGCTCTGCTCTGTCTTCAAACAGCTCGTCACACAAACGTAAAATGGGGCATAACAAAAAAACAACTGAGCCATCAAATTATAGGACGGCTGAATCACAGAATAATTTGCTAAGCCAACTTTTTGGACAGAAACTAACCAGCTTCAAAATTCCTTTAAGAAGGGATGTTACAGAATGACATTAGGTGATTTCTGTCCTTCCTTAAGAAGCAAACAATAAAAAGTAAATATGGTCATGAACATTTTTTATTATTGATACATTCCCTAAGCTTTGCCAAACTTGCACTGCCTCCATTGTAAATTAGTCCCTTTGTGCTGTAATCTACTTCAACGCATTTGATTTGTTATGCTAATGTTGGAACATGCATATGACTTTTGACTTTACAGAACCAACGTTTTTATTTCTTTGGACAAGCATACCAGTCAAAAGCTTTTTTCTACTGTTGTATATAGTTTCTTTTTTTTATGTTCAGGATGAAGAGCTGGGGATACAAGTTAAAAATAATTTCACCTGTGCTCTTCAATAAAAAAAATATTATAATAATACTTTTACGCCAAACACAGAATCTCCCTATAATTTTATGCTATTTTTGTAGACGCATATTCAAATATATAGATAACAAAAGATGAAAGTTTTAAAGGTATAAGATGAAATTTATCTGGAAAAGTATTTTGGTATCTATCCGGTAAACTAGTCACGATGATGGGTTTAAATTATTGCATACAAATGAAATGCATGTATAACTGTATAAATTGTTCAGAATATAAAATGTATTTCATAAAAATAGTTATTATGTAAATAAACGTTGTCTACAGATCTAGATGACAGGATGGGAAACAACACTAATAAAAACAAAGATAGTGAATAGATATCAATTTACTATGGTACAGTTAACCATTACCCAACCATAAAATTACTATGGATGTAAACTGTTATCCAGTTTTCCCTAGGTTAAAAATTGCTCAAAGTGCTGAACATGAAACATAGAAGCCATTAAACTTGATCTATCAACTACAAGACAGAGGAGGAATTCTAAAATTACAGCCAATCTAGCCAGTTTGTAGTAGGCTGACTTCACCCTCTCTCTATATGTAGTTGACAGGTAGTCATGCGTTATTTCCTTAGTCCAAAAGAAGTGCATTATTGTGCAAGAAAATGTACTATAAAATACACTGTATCAATGTTATGTAAGAAATGCTTTCCTGGCTTTTATGTATAGTATGCTGCCTGTTAGGTTTCAATAACAGAAAAGGGCTACGAGCATAATACAACTATTTAACTTCAAAGAGCCACCATATGTTAAGTCACCTGCCTCCATAATGACATGGAAATGACAAAACATAGAATAGTATATAACTTTTCTTCAGTAGCCGACATCACATTGCGATGAGATGGAAATCCTAGTACATGTAATTGCACTAGTCACATTTAACTCACATTCACTGGAGGAGGCACAATGCCCCTCTGTTGCCAAATATATTTATTCATCTTTCTAGTTTACACTTGTTGTTTTCATGTGTGTTTTATCATTGGGCAGAGTAACTTATTTCTATTTCCACAAGGGATGAGACAAATTAGATACTCTCTGTATTGGATACAATTCACAACTCTGACAAGTGGACATATACAGTACACATATGAATAATTACATTTTGTTTTACTAAGCAGCATGTCATTAGTTTACAGAAATTGTTTCCCAATACTGTTTCAAAATATGTGTTATGCTATGCATTCCTTTACACAAAAAAACACTCACATATCAGAACATAATTTCTGTGACCACTGTAAAACAATAGAAGTATTTTGCTACCCTTTTATTAGATAAAGTAACTTAAAATGTGCCTTCCCAGCTTCTGGTAACGAATTAACCCCTGCAATGCTGCACACACTTCAGAAGAATTTGGGGTGTCCCATCTTTGAAGGACTTTATATTAATATTTTATTCTTGACAATCTTACTGTAACTCATCCAGAATCTTTTGCTAAACGATAACCATGGTGCTATTTGTTCATAGTTCAATTAATGTGAAAACAAACTGAAATGTTCATTGTCCAGTGCCGGAACAGTGTTAAACTCACTCTCCCTCTATCTAGCTTATGTAAGCCTATATGCAACTATATCTACTATATACAGAGAGACATTAAACACTCAGGTGCAACGGAGAGTCACTCTGGTTCAGCTGAAAACCTCCTAAAGCACTGATGTAGCTTGTGAGACCAGAGTTCTCTTCCAGCACAGAATCCTGAGAAATGTACCAATATGCAAGACCTTAACTTGTTTATATGTATCATTAAAGAACATTGTATTGTATAAAATATATTCTAGTTATTTGGTGCAATGACTATTTCAAAAGATTTTATTTTGATATTTGTGTCCAAAAAAGAGCAGAAAGAGCATAATGCATTTTTATATCATTATTTTGTATGACTTCAAGTGCCTCTTTATATTGTTGTTAAATAAAATAGAAGATGAAGAATGACTACTTATTCCTGAATGCATATACACATATTAAAGCACCTACTTCCAACAAAACCTTATCAATTGTAGGCTGCAGTGTAAGGGTATGTTCACACGCTAGCTGTCATTTACGGCTGAAATGACAGTCTGTTTTCAGAAGAAAACAGCTGCGTCGTTTCAGCCGTAAATGCTCCTCCTCGTAATATACGAGGCGTCTGTGACGCTCGTATATCTTGAGCTGCTCTTCATTGAGTTCAATGAAGAACGGCTCAAATTACGTGGCAAAGAAGTGCCCTGCACTTCTTTGCCGAGGCAGTCAATTTAGGCGTCGTCGTTTGACAGCTGTCAAACGACGACGTGTAAATTACAGGTCGTCTGCACAATACGTCGGCAAACCCATTAAAATGAATGCGCAGATGTTTGCCGACGTATTGTAGTCCTATTTTCAGGCGTAAAACGAGGCATAATACGCCTCGTTTACACCTGAAAATAGGTCGTGTGAACCCAGCCTAAAGGGTCCAATTCACATGTTGCGGTTAAAGTAGTTAAAACCGCATAGCATTTTTTTAAAACGCAACCGCATCAAAACCACACCAAATCGCTGTAAAAACGCGTGCAGTTTGAATGTGGTTTTTCAATGCAGTTCTAACCGCAACTCGACTGCAACATGTGAATGGACCCTAAGGCCCTCCTGCAAACGAGTCAGATTTGCTGCAGAAAATTCTGCAGCAAATCCGACACAGAAAGTCTGCACTATAGCGTGATGGATTTTGCGCAGGCTTCCGGCTATAATTTCCGCTGTAAACACCAGATGAGTGGAGAAAAAAAAGTGTCAATACTTACCTCCCCTGGTCTCTCATAGCGACACGTCACTCCTCCAAGGGCTGGTGTCAGTGCTGTGAATGGCAGTAGCGGTCACATGGGATAAACCGGCAGAACTGAGACCAGACGGAGGCGCGGTGTCGCTATGGGAATGCACCAAAACGTAATTTCTGCACAAAAATTTTCAGTATATTTGATCATAGTTGAGTTTAGATGATCGTTCAGGATAACACAGTAGCTGCTGGTGATTGAACAGTCAGACCAGATCTCTGATGGATTTGACTGTGAACAGCATTCTGCAGCCTGCTATTAGAATACATGCAGGCTACAGAAGGCGAACGGAGCAACATTTTTTATTACAACCACTGTAAAAGTATTTTCTAGCCCATAATACAGTCAATGAAAATGAAAAAAAATACATCCTAAAAGGTGTTTAGTGGAAACAATAGAGTAGTCGACTACGCTATCGTTTCCGCAAAAAAAACAAAAACTAAAAAAGCCTTACGGAACGGAGACAAACGGAAACAATTTGCAATGGAAGAATTACCATTGAAATCAATGGTACTGCAAACGGAAGCTATGGTTTTCGTTTGTCTTTCCGTTCATGGGTTCCGTTAGACCTTTCCGTCGGAACCCGAGGCTGATGTAAACGAGTCCTAAAGGTAATTAAGTCCTATGAAAATACTGTAGACTGAGGCCCCGTGCACACAACTGTAGTTTTCATCCGTAATTACAGATCCCATTTATGTATATTGGTCACGGACACCTTTCCGTATATTTCGGATGCGTGTCCATGCCGTAGAAAAGATCTGCAAAATATAGAACATGTCCTATTCTTGTCCGCAATTGCGGACAGCTACGGATGCCTATCTGTAGCTGTCGTATATGTATTTGCAGACAGTAAAAACCCTTACGGTCCTTTGCATGAGGCCTTAGGGTCAGTTCACACAGCGAATAAACACGGCTCGCGAGAAAAAGAAGGGACATGCCCTATATCCGGGCATTTATGTCTTTGACCGCCCTTTGACATCGATGGGAAGCAGAGAAAGCATATTTCGCGTCAGTTTTTGCCTGCGGCTCTCAATGGCCGCGGGCGAAAAATGCAGCGAAAATCGGCATGCAGGCAGAGCAAAATCTGCCCCAAAATTCCAAACTGAATTTTGAGGCAGATTTTCTGCCTGCAAAAAACTCTGTGTGAACTCAGCCTTAGAGAACCTAATTATAATAACTGACATATATATCGAAATATAAATAAAAAAAAGACATAGGGGCATTATTACAACACAAGGAAATAGTCCACTTTAACCTCTTAATGCCGAAGGACGAATATATCCGTCCTGTGCAGGAGTTAGTTCCCGCAAAAGGACGGATATATCCGTCCTCTGATCGTGTGGGTACTGCCAGTGTACCCACGAGATCAGCGGCAGGAGCACGGCTGTTATACACAGCCTGGCTCCTGCCGCAACTGCCGGAATCGAAGAGCGCTCAGATTCCGGAAGTTTAACCCATTAAATGCCGCTGTCAATAGCGACAGCGACATCTTTTGTGTTTGACAGAGGGAGGGAGCTCCCTGTCACACCATCGGCGCCCCCGCAAAGAAATCGAGGGGCGCCGTCGGGTTTCCATGGCAGCCACGGGTTTCCATAACAATAGCCCACAGGTCTGCCTTCAGCAAATGCCTGTTAGGCCATGCCAGAGGCATGGCCTAATAGATCGCCTGTCAGTTTTACACTGACAGGCAATAATGCTTTGGTATACTAAGTATACCAAAGCATTATATATCTGCAGATTGCAAAGTGAAGTCCCCTGGTGGGACTAAAATTTTTTTTTAAAGCAGTTAAATAAAGTTTGTGAAAAAAATAAAAAATAAATTGTCAAAATAAAATAAAAACACTTTTTTTTTGCCCAAAAAGTGGTTTTATTTAGTAAAAGTGTCAAAACAAATAACACATACAAATATATGGTATCCCCGCGATCGTAACGACTTGAGCAATAAAATGAACACATTAATTAAACCGCCGGATGAATGGCGTCCAAAAAAACTCAAAAAACAACGGCAAAATTCTCCCTTTTCTCCCATATAAAAATTACATAAAAATTAACCTATAAGTCATATGTACCTCAAAATAGTACTAATGAAAACTACACCTTGGCCCGCAAAAATCAAGCCCACATACGGCCACATTGACGGAAAAATAAAAACGTTACGGCTCTTGGAATGCGGTGATGCAAAAACAAGTAATTTATTTCTAAAAGGGTTTTTATTGCGCAAACGTAGGAAAACATATAAAACTTTTACCTATTTGGTAACCCTGTAATCGTGCCGACCCATAGACTAAAGGTAACATGTTATTTACGCTGTATAGTAAACGGTGTAAATTTATAACATGAAAATCAATGCTGGAATAGCTGCTTATTTTCAATTCTCTCCTAAAATAAAGTTAATCTATATATTATAAGCATCTAAAAATGGTGCACTTACAAAATACAACTCGTCCCGAAAAAACAAGCCCTTATACGGCTATGTCAACGGAATAAAAAAAAAGTTACGACTCTTGGAATGCGACCGTGAAAAAAACAAAAATAATCCTTGGTCATTATTGTGCAAAATGGCCTGGTCATTAAAGGGTTAAGCAAATGAGTGCTATTTTTTGTATAATTAAAAGTTATACAATGTTCCAATATACTTTCTGTATTTATCCCTCATGGTTTTCAAGATCTCTGCTTACTGTCATTCAATAGGTACATATTGTGCACTTCCAGTGAATAAAATTCTGTCCATGGTCATGTGATGGACACACAGTTGCAGGGATTGTTAGAAAACACAGCTCTGATACACAAACTATCACCCATAAACCATGCACCTGTGTGATCATCACATGACCATGGACAAAATTCTATCCACTGGAAGTAAGCAATAAATATTTCTACGGAATAACAAAATTCAGAGATATTGCAAACTGTGAGGAAGTACAGGAAGTATATTGGCATAATGTTACAAAAAAACATAAATTTGCTAAAACTATACAACTTTTTTTTAATGCTGGTAAAGCAAGGATTTCCACAACATACTTTGGCCACTGGGTGGCGATGTTATCCTTGAAATGTTATACAGGTACAGGTACTATTTAAGACTGATATAAAAAAGTTGAAAATTACTGAGTCATGATGTAAGAAAAATATATCAATATTAAATATTTCAAAGTAAATCATCTTTAAATTCACTTTTTCAAAAACTTCTTAAGCAATTCATAATCTTAAAGGGTAACTAAACGTCCTGGCAACGTTTAGCTATACTTTAAATCTCATCCACATTCCGGGGACTGTAACCTGCTGCAGATTTTCTGCACAGAAAAATCTGCAGCATTTGTGTCCCGTGTGAATCCAGCCTAAGGAACCTAGGTTTGGGCTGAGATTTTTGTTCATATAACGCTCATGTAAAACTAGTCTAAGCAAAGAAAGCTGCACTGTGATGGGTTGTTATGGGCAACAAAGAGTTTTTCTGTCAAGCGGTTTTGGTAAGGAAGACTCCTCTGGCAGTGGCTTTTCTCCGGCATGAACAGAGCATCAGGCATGGTGAAATGATGGAACAAAAACTCAGAATTGGGGAGTAGCAGTACTGGATCCCAGCACCCTCCTTGTGCTCCCCCTCAGAGCGTCACTGTGTGCAAGCAAGATCAAAGCTGGCGCGACTATACCCTCCTTCAACATCTTTAACCCCTTCCCCCTGCTTGCATTCTGGGCCCTAATGACCAAGCCATTTTCTAAATTTTTCCATTGTCACATTCGAAGAGCTATAACTTTTTTATTTTTGCGTCAACATAGCTGTTTAAAGAGGCTCTGTCACCAGATTTTGCAACCCCTATCTGCTATTGCCTGTGATCGGCGCTGCAATGTAGATTACAGTAACGTTTTTATTTTTAAAAAACGAGCATTTTTGGCCAAGTTATGACCATTTTCGTATTTATGCAAATGAGGCTTGCAAAAGTACAACTGGGCGTGTTGAAAAGTAAAAGTACAACTGGGCGTGTATTATGTGCGTACATCGGGGCGTGTTTACTACTTTTACTAGCTGGGCGTTGTGTATAGAAGTATCATCCACTTCTCTTCACAACGCCCAGCTTCTGGCAGTGCAGCACTGTGACGTCACTCACAGGTCCTGCATCGTGTCGGCACCAGAGGCTACAGATGATTCTGCAGCAGCATCGGAGTTAGCAGGTAAATTGATGTGGCTACTTACCTGCAAACGCCGATGCTGCTGCAGAATCATCTGTAGCCTCTGGTGCCGACACGATGCAGGACCTGTGAGTGACGTCACAGTGCTGCACTGCCAGAAGCTGGGCGTTGTGAAGAGAAGTGGATGACACTTCTATACACAACGCCCAGCTAGTAAAAGTAGTAAACACGCCCCGATGTACGCACATAATACACGCCCAGTTGTACTTTTACTTTTCAACACACCCAGTTGTACTTTTGCAAGCCTCATTTGCATAAATACGAAAATGGCCATAACTTGGCCAAAAATGCTCGTTTTTTAAAAATAAAAACGTTACTGTAATCTACATTGCAGCGCCGATCTGCTGCAATAGCAGATAGGGGTTGCAAAATCTGGTGACAGAGCCTCTTTAAGGTCTTGTTTTTTGCTGGACGTCTTGTAGTTTCTATTGGTACCATTTTGGAGAATATGCGACTTTTTGATCACTTTTTATCACATTTTTTTAAAGTCAGGATTAACAGAAAACAGCAATTTTTCCATAGTTTTTTATTTTATTTTTTACGGCGTTCACCGTGCGGGTTAAATAATGTAATCGATTTATAGTCGGGGTCGTTACGGACGGGGCGATACCAAATATGTGCAACTTTTTTGCTTTATTGTATTTTTTTTTAATAGTAAAGCAGTTTGTAAGGGGAAAAAGTGGGTTTTTCATTTTTTTTCTTTCACATTTTTTTTCAATTAACTTTATTCAACTTTTTTTTACTTTTATACTAGTCCCACTAGGGGCCTTCACTATGCGATCCTCATTATAATACACTGCAATACTTTTGTATTGCAGTGTATTACTGCCTGCCCGTTTAAAACGGACAGGCATCTGCTAGGTCATGCCTCCGGCATGATCTAGCAGGCATTCACTCCAGGCAGACCTGGGGGCCTTTATTAGGCCCCCGGCTGCCATTAGAGACACAGACACTCGGCGATCGTATCGCCGGGTGTCGGTGGGGGAGAGAGGGAGCTCCCTCCCTCTCTCCAAAACCACTCCGATGCGGTGCTCGCTATTGAGCACCGCATCTGAGGGGTTAAACGTGTGAGATCGATACTAATATCGATCTCACATGGCAGAGCAGGGACGCCCCCAGCCCTCAGCCACAACTGGCAGCCGAGAGCAGGAAGATTTGACAGCTCCCTGCTCTGTTTACTTTATTCTACAGCAGCGCCGTGGAATAGCGGCGCTGTAGAATAAAGCCCATTAATGACCGCTGTGAAAAGGCTTATCGGCGGTCATTACGGGGTTAAAGCAGCCGGAGTCCCTGTCCGTTTATCTCTGCCCGGGGAAGCTCTAGTGACATAACTGTCCATATATGGACAGCTACGTCTTTGGGGTTACCCCAGGGAAGCCTGAGTGATGGAGCTTCCCCAGGTGGCGATAAGCAGCCGGTGACTCTGACTGCTTTGAAAATGTTGAAGGGTTCTGAACGTTCCTATCGCCAGTCCTGTGTGCTTTTGTTTGTCTGTGCTTCCTTCTGTAGTCTTGTGTTTATGTCATTTTGTGTTGGAATTAACACTTAAAAATTGTCATTCTTAGGCCTCATGCACACGAACGTATTTTTTTCCTTCAATAAATACTGGCGTAAATAAATACGGGTCCTTAGTCACACGTATTCGACCCGTATTGCACCAGTATTTACGGACCCGTGCCCGTAAATACTAAGGACACTCTTTTGGCCTCCGCCGATATAACGGGAGTCTATGGGTTCATTTGACGTATGCGCCAGGACGTTGCCCGATTAATGCGCCAAACGCACTGTGAACATATTGTGGCCCCGGCCTAAGGGCTCCTTCACACTTGTGTATTAAAAAAAAAAAAAAGACGGATGAACAATACGGATTATACGTTTTACAATTTGTTCCGTTTTTGTGTTCTTTGTTTTCCATACGGTTTTTTGGGTGTTTTTGTAACGTTGCTGAAATACGGATGTAAAAAAACAAAAACAAACACGTGAACTATACAAAAACGCAACGTGCGGTTTTAAAATCGACACATTGAATTCTATGGGCTAAAATCAGAACCTATACGGATCCATAAGAACACGCTGCGTAATAAAGAAAACGGCACGCGCAAACAAAACGCACGTATAAAACCGGAAATGTGAAGAACAGCATTTATATGTATTGCCATCGTTTTTTAAATGAAAAAAATAAGTAAATAATAAAAATCGGATACACGCAAGCGTGAGTGGTTCCTCAGGGTACATTCACACAGCGCGGTCAAACCGCGGCTCATTATTGTGATTGCTGCAAAACTGAGGCATATCGGAGAAAATCTGCGGTAATAAACCGCCATTCCCCTGCACCGTGTGAACGTACCAGAAGGCAAATCCGACAATGATAATTGCTGAGGTAATACCGCACGTCCCGGACCATTGGACGCCCTTTTTTTTTTTTTTTGCATGACGGATTTTATTAGACTTTCCAAAGAATATAATTCTGTATTATCTGTAAAAACCCATCGCATAAAATGACAATGTCTTCCAAATAGGCAGTAAACACGATGCCATACAATAGATGAGATAAATATGAGGATATAATCTATCCCAGGAGGTGATTATGACGTGGTATTATATTATATGGGGAGGGGGTATATTATTTTTCAGGTAGAACGCCATTAAATTAACCTGAGCTCATATATCACGTTTATTTCACAATAATTCAGGCGTCCTCGTGAGACGGGGTTGTGTTTAGGGTTTGGCGGGAAGGAAATAAGCGCCATGTTCATTCCAACTAGAACTTGCGGTAAATAAATATAACGTCATACATTTAATACACGTCATTTTCTCCTCACCCGTGAGGTGTTGTGTATGACAGCGCCCCTCCGGCCCATGCACAGTCAGGCGGGAACGCAATACAACCGCTCTGACAGGATTCTGACGTAAACGCGCCTTCATCTGATGAAACAAAATGGCGCCGGAAGACCGACTCTCCCTCAGGTGAGGCCCCGCCCCCAGTCCTGCCCCGCGCCTCTCGTCCTGCCCCGCGCCTCTCCTCACAGCTGAGGCCCCGCCCCCAGTTCTGTCCCGCGCCTCTCCTCTTAGCTGAGGCCCCGCCCCCAGTCCTGCCCCCGCCTCTCCTCACAGCTGAGGCCCCGCCCCCAGTCCTGGCCCGCGCCTCCCCTCTCAGCTGACTGACTGGGGTTTCCCGCCCCAGAGGCGCCTGGTGATTACGTCATTCGCTCGTTTCTAAAAAATATTGTCATGGTAACGTGACGGGGTTGCGCGGCTCCATTATTCTGAAGGTAATGTTTAGGGGAAAATAATGAGGGAATTATTTGAATATTTGCATATTAATGAGGCAATAGTTGGATGACAGGAGGTTACCTCCAATGTCACTGAGGTCTAGTGTATGCGCGGCCAGCATAAGGGGCTCCAGTCAAATTTTACTATATCAGTTTAAGGCTCTGTTCACATCTGCAGTGCGTTTTTCCTACGCAGGAAAACTGTGTTTTTTGCGGACGCAAAACGGACACGTTCGTGTGACTCTAGTCTAACACAATATTAGTACCTGCCGCAATGTGTGAACACAGCCTTAGGGTTTTCCGCAGCGGACATTCCGGGCGAAAAACTGCACCACAGTTTGGTGCGCTTTTTCAGTCGGAATTCCCTGCGGCGCACAAGGTGGATACGCTGCGTGCTGTTACGCAGCATATCCGCCCCGTGTGAACATGGCCTTTATGTGTCGATTTTGCGGCGGATTTCATCCTTTTTACATTGAAAACTGTGAACAACCAGGAACAGAAAGAATATGCTGCGGTTTTGAATATTCACAACATTCTCTGACTTCCTCTCGGAAAATCTGCAGCATTTCCATCTCGTGTGAATCCAGCCTAATGGGCTATCAGTCGTGGCAGGTCTGGGGGTGACAGTTTGAGCCCCCTCCCTCTGTGAACCACTTAGATGCTGAGGTCGCTATTGACTATGACAAGGGGTTAAACGGCCGGAAAAGAGCAAGAGCCCACTCGTGCCATGGCGAGTTTATTCCGATGCGCCTGGAAAAGGTGTATGCATTGGAATAAGGCCCCTTAGTGACCGCCGTAAAAAGTCTTATTGGCGGTCACAAAGTGGTTATTAACCATTTGCGCCGTGCAGGTCAGTTTGTAAACGTGGAGTGAAAAGTGGTTGTGGCCGAGTGCTTGGAGAGGATTTGGACACATTAGTGAAATACAATTTTTTTTTATTTTTTTTTAAAGTTGCTAAAAAAAAGTCCCTACTTCACACAGATCCTGGCATAGAAAAGTAGCGTGTTTTTAGCCATTTTGAAAGTCAATGGCAGCGATGTAAGGCAGACCACTGCCAAGTGAGGTCGGTGCCGAGAGTGGACCAATCCTGTCACCTGACCTCACGTCAGCGACATGAGGTCAGGTGACTCAGGTCAGGTGACTGGACTGGTCCACTCCCGGGCCGTCACCAACCCCAGTCAGAAGAGGAACACCGCTGCTGCGCCACATGACCTCCTCGGCTCCTCCTAACGGTGAGTCATGTCAGGCAGAGCGGTAGTGGTAGTCTACCACTTCCGCTTTTTGCTCTCTTTGCAGTTACAAGGGGGACTGTGTGGCGCTAAATACAAGGGGGGGGGGAGTGTGGCGCTATTTACAAGGGACTGTGTAGGGCTCTTTACAAGGGGAGCTGTGGGGCACTATCTATAAGGGGGGCCGCGTGGCGCTATCTACAACGGGGGCAGTGATGCTATCTACAAGGGGGCCTGTGTGGCACTATCTACAAGAGGGGGCTGTGTGGCGCTATCTACAAGGGGGGGTTGTGCGGCTATCTATAAGAGGGGGCTGTATGGCGCTACCTACAAGGATGGGCTGTGTGGCGCTATGTACAATAGGGGGCTGTGTGGCGCTATGTACAATAGGGGGCTGTGTGGCGCTATGTACAATAGGGGGCTGTGTGGCGCTATGTACAATAGGGGGCTGTGTGGCGCTATGTACAAGAGGGGGCTGTCTGGCACTATCTACAAGAGGGAGCTGTGTGGCGCTATGTACAAGAGGGGGCTGTGTGGCGCTATGTACAAGAGGGGGCTGTGTGGTATGTACAAAAGGGGGCTGTATGGCGCTATCTACAAGAAGGGGCTGTATGGCGCTATCTACAAGGGGGCAGTGTGACGCTATCTACAAGGGGGCAGTGTGACACTATCTACAAGAGGGGGCTATGTGGTGCTATCTACAAGAGGGGGCTGTGTGGCGCTATGTACAAGAGGGCGCTGTGTGGCGCTATGTACAAAAGGGAGCTGTATGGCGCTACCTACAAGGGGGCAGTGTGACGTTATCTACAAGGGGGCAGTGTGACGCTATCTACAAGAGGGGGCTGTGTGGCGCTATCTACAAGGGGGACTGTGTGGCGCTATCTACAAGGAAGGGCTGTGTGGCGCTATCTACAAGAGGGGGCTGTGTGGCGCTATCTACAAGGGGGCAGTGTGACGCTATCTACAAGAGGGGGCTGTATGGCGCTATCTACAAGGGGGCAGTGTGACGCTATCTACAAGGGGGCAGTGTGACGCTATCTACAAGAGGGGGCTGTGTGGCGCTATCTACAAGAGGGGGCTGTGTGGCGCTATCTACAAGGGGGACTGTGTGGCGCTATCTACAAGGGGGCAGTGTGACGCTATCTACAAGGGGGCAGTGTGACGCTATCTACAAGAGGGGGCTGTGTGGCGCTATCTACAAGGGGGACTGTGTGGCGCTATCTACAAGGAAGGGCTGTGTGGCGCTATCTACAAGAGGGGGCTGTGTGGCGCTATGTACAAGGATGGGCTGTGTGGCGCTATCTACAAGAGGGGGCTGTATGGCACTATCTACAAGAGGGGGCTGTGTGGCGCTATCTACAAGAGGGGGCTGTGTGGCGCTATGTACAAGGATGGGCTGTGTGGCGCTATCTACAAGAGGGGGCTGTATGGCACTATCTACAAGAGGGGGCTGTGTGGCGCTATGTACAAGGATGGGCTGTGTGGCGCTATCTACAAGAGGGGGCTGTATGGCACTATCTACAAGAGGGGGCTGTGTGGCGCTATGTACAAGGATGGGCTGTGTGGCGCTATCTGCAGGGGGCACAGTTACTGAGTGGGCACTTTTATTGTGTCGAGCACTGAGGGATCACTATTACCATCTGCGGCACTGTGAATTACGAGTTTGTTTATAGGATGGGGTATAGGTAGGAGGTGCTGACAAAGCGAGAAACCAACATATCTGTGTATCAAATTCTGCAGAGACGAGTCGTGGCTGGAATAAGTCGTCACAGCGGTCTGGGCCGGATGGAGAAAAGAATGGAAAGTGAACGACACTAATCAGAGAAAACATCACCTAAGTTAGCGGGGGAAAGCTACAAGCGGAGCTGTGATTGGTGAGTCTCTCCTAGCGCACTGCACAGGGCACAGGCAATGATTATGTCATGTGTCTGTAAACATTTTGGTCTGTCCGTGATTTTTATCTCAGTTGTCCAGAAATTTCTGAAATGGAGGTTGGCAACGCAGCACAACGGTGACAAACGGAAACCTATGGTTTCTGTTTGTTTCAGTCGGGTTCCGTTCATGGGTTCGCCTGACGGAAAGCTCTGAGGGAAACCATCGACGGAGTCCTGACACAGATGTGAACGGAGCCTAAGTTGTGAGACGTCCATGCATTGACCTTAGAAAACGGACCAGGACTTGTACCCAGGCATCTGCATCCACTCAGCAGTTTATGAGGCCCCCTGCATGTCGGTGATATTGGGAGCACGCTGGTATCGGAATGGAGGCATTTAGGAGATTTAATTGATGCTGCAGTAAAAGTCGGGAAATGCTGTCCATATGAGATAGTGTTACAAGGAGCTCGCCCGCTGGGGACTTGTAACTAAAACTTGCTTGGTTAATTAGATTACTGGATAGAATTCTGCTCAGGGTCTTCCCTTTGGTACGGCCACTGTGTGCTGTAGGGGGGAGTCTTTGCAGTCATCACATAACACAGCGGAGCTTTGTAAAATAACCCCCATCAAACGCCACGGCCCCATCAATCAGCTCATTGGTCGGGGTGCCAGGAGTCGGAACCCAACTGATCTGTTATTAATGACCTATCCTAAGGAAAGGCCATTAATAGAAAATTCCCAGAGAACCCCTTTAACGTGTTGGGTCACAGTTGAGAGTTACATAGTGGAATGAGCAGTGTCCCCCAGCAGCGCAGAGTATTTAAGAAGTGTGCTGATTTAGGGGGGGACACAGTGTCCACTAATGAGATGATGTTAGTGAGGACATGTGACAGGGGCAGTTTTAAAATAATTATCAATTAACCTTAGGCCTTATTCACATGACCGTGTCCGGTCTGTGATATACGGACCGCGTGTCGGCCGCATTTCACACAGTTCAGGGAGCCGGGCTCCGAGCTTTATAGTTATGTATGAAGCTAGGTGTCCCTGCCTCCCCGCGGGAATACTGTCCCGTACTGAAATATGTTTTCAGTAGGGGACAGTAGTCCCGCGGGGAGGCAGTGACTCAGCGTCATACTTAGCTATAATGCTTGCCGACATGCAATCCGTATATAACGAACCGAACACGTTCGTGTGAATAAGGCCTTACACTGATACCATAATTTGAACAGAACATAGATAAGTATATTAACACTTTTTGTCTTTTTAACAGGTGATTTCCAGGAATGAACACCGTGAGACAGAGGACTCCTAAAATAGTAAGTTGCGCCAAATTTGTAGCTGATGATCACTCTCCAATAGAAGTAAATGGTTTACAAAGCAGTTCCACAAATACTGTGTAACTCTCCCCACTCACATTTTCAAAACAAGGTAAGAAAGATGCCTAATTTGCCTAAGATTTGGGATTCCAGTGGCACTACCCACCCATGCCAAAAGAAAAGATCAATATAGCCGATATTATACTCCTGAGCTGCATTCACAATTCTGCTGATTGTTATTGAAATGGATCAACGAGCTTGTTGACAGACACACCCCTAACATCCCAGTTCAGGTCCTACCTGCACATATTTTTGGGAGTTTTTTTTGGGTTCAGATCATTTTGGGGGGATTCATACATAAGTTGTAAACCTTTATGTGATGTCCATGTATATCTGTTTGAATAAGACAAAAGCAAAAAGTAAATGTTTCTGGGTATAGCCTTTTACCGCCTAGCCAAAGTATAGCTTACACGTGTTTGATCGATGAAGTCCCACTGCTAGGACCCCCATGATCACTAGAACGGGGATCCAGAGCCCCCTATTCCTCCTTACTATACCCCCCCCCCCCGTAGTAAGGAGGAGCTTGTAGTGGCGGAGGAGCATGCGCCTTGGCGCTCCATCCAATGCCTATGGGACAGACGGAAACAGCTGATCGTATTTTATTTGACTATCTTCATCAGACCCATAGACTTTGTTTGGAGTGGCACCACACGTGCTTGTTGCTTGTTCTCTGCTACATTCAAAGTTCTTCTCACTGCGTTCTTGCAGCGAGGATTCTGGGAACACACCTTTAACTAAGATTTTAAACTTGGTTTATTTTTCAGATATTCGGATGACTTTGCACAAAATGTAACTTTACGCTTGAAACTTTATTTACAGCCAAAAAGCCTATAAGTGTGTTTGGCCAGTAGGTGGCAGCACTTCACTGGCCAATCTTTGACCAAATTTAACATGATTTTCCCCCAAAATTTTCAATTTTCAATATTTCTGCCGATGTTCAGAGATTTTAGGAATAACTTTCTATGCTGTAAATCTCTGTAATTGTTATGGAAATATTATCAGACTTTCTTAATTGTTTTCCTCAGCAGATTATCATAGTAGCTGCCCCTGTAGTGTTGAATCGCAATTGACAGGGATGTTCCTGTGCAGGGTTAGTTCACTGTTGTGTTTTTTTTTTGGTAAATATTTTTACTTCTGATTTTTTTTTTTTTTTTATTAAATTGTCTTTACAAGTAAAACAAAATATCAGAACATAACATTAGTCTGATATTACCATTTTTGTCAGAGGAGTAGCCCACCATATGACATTCCCTAGTGAGACTAATCCAGGACATACATAACGTTAAAGAGGTTGTCCAACTTCTGACAATTGATGACCTATCCACCGGATAGGTCATCAGTATGTCATCGGTGCGGGTCCGACACCCGGACCCCGCACTGTTAAGCTGCTCTGGTGGCCTGCGGGCATCGGATGTTGTGGCACATAGTGCTATGTACGGAGCCCGGAAGCAGTTGGATTCGTACATAGCATAGCGGCCGTGCTGCAGAACTGCAGGTCCGCTCCTATTCACTTGAACAGTACTGCAGCTCGGCCGCTATTCTGTGGCCGGAGCCAACTGCTTCCGGCTTGTACGTCCGGTGCACGGAGGCACCGGACCAGCTGATCTGTGCAGGGCCCAGATGTCGGACCCCCGCAGATCATGTACTGATGACCTATCCGACGGAAAAAAAACCTTTAACTCTAAGGCCTGTTTCGACTTTTGCGGCGTGAGCGTAATTTTTTTTTTTGAAGGGCTGTTGTCATAGCATTCCTCTGTTCTCTCCCCAGTCCGGCCTCCTGGGATGACAGTCTCAGGCTACAGCAGTCCGATGGGCTGCAGATTCATCTCAGGAGGCCGGGCTGCAGAGACAACAGAGGGACGCGTCGCTATGACAACGGCTAGGAGTAAGTATTAACTTTTATTTTTATATTTTTTATTTGTTTTCCAACCACTACTTTCCACAGTGGAGATTCAGCCCGAAAAAACTGCACAACAATTTGGTGTGTTTTTTTTTGCGCTGGATTGCCTGCGGGTTCTAGTTCAGATAAAATTTGTACTTTTACATAACGTATTAGACCAGTGGCAAACCCAGCCTAATGGTCCGAAACACCTGACCACCAAATGGATTGCCTTATCATATATAATTATACACTGCAGCATCTCACTACAGATGACCCCAATCCCTAATGCAGTACAACTGGAGTCATTTCAAACAAAATTTAATTTAAATGAGATGGTTTTTGGCCGCATGGTAAAATTACAATTACACGTGGTTTTACTGCGAATTGCCATGGTTTTCCGATGCCTGTGCGGTTTCTACTTGTGTCTTTTTGCCTGTGCAGTTTTTACTTGAAATACATTTTTTTGATGAAGCGATTTTTGCTACGTTTACTGCGCGGCCAAAAATGACTCATATTGATCTTGCCTGCAAAACTCTCTAAGGGTATGTGCACACGGTGAGAGGCTTTTACGTCTGAAAAGACAGACTGTTTTCAGGAGAAAACAGCTGCCTCGTTTCAGACGTAAATGCTCCTCCTCGCATTTTGCGAGGCTTCTCTGACAGCCGTAAATTTTGAGCTGTGCTTCATTGAGTTCAATGAAGAACGGCTCAAATTACGTCTGAAAGAAGTGTCCTGCATATAATGTATATAAGTGTCCTGCACTTCTTTTGACGAGGCTGTATTTTTACGCGTCGTCGTTTGACAGCTGTCAAACGACGACGCGTAAATGACAGGTTGTCGGCACAGTACGTCGGCAAACCCATTCACATGAATGGGCAGATGTTTGCCGACGTATTGTAGCCCTATTTTCAGACGTAAAACGAGGCATAATACGCCTCGTTTACGTCTGAAAATAGGTCGTGTGAACCCAGCCTAAAGGTCAATGCACACGATGCGTATTACGTGCGGATTTGCGTGCGGAAAAAACGCAGCGTAATACAGTACCAGCATATGCAATGAGATTCCAGGAAATCTCATGTCCACGCTGCAGTAATTTTTGGGAGGCAAATAGACCCGCGGTGCATATTTTCAAAACCGCGGCATGTCAATTTATCCCGCCATTCCGCTTCGAATTCTATCTCCTAGTTCTAGAGAAATACGCAGCAAAACCCGCAGCATGAAAACGCCACGATTTACACAGCAAAACGTAAAAACCCGCACTGAAAAATGCATAAAAAAACCGCACCTTCAGGTGCGTTTTCTTGCTGCAAATTTCTTACGGTTTTGCTGCGTATTTTCCGCAGCAAAATACACAACGTGTGCATGTAGCCTAAGAGGTTAGGAGTGCAATAATCTGCGGAATATAACATTGTGTAGCAGTCAGGAGGTAGAAGGAGCAGAACAACGCTCTGCAGATCTCTAGAGATGTTAGTGATGTAATAATCTGCAGAATATATCACTATGTATCTTTCAAGAGGTAGAGGAGACGGAGCAATGTTCTGCAGATCCCTAATAATCTATAGAATATATAAATACGTATGTGTCAGGAGGCAGAGGGAGCAACGCAATGTTCTGCAGATCTCTAGAGGTGTCAGTCTCAATAACGTAGGCTTCATGAACGTATATATTGTAAAGTTCCCATAAAGTTTCTATGGGGCCAAAGCATCCAACAATGTCCTTTCTGCGTACATTTGCCCTGTTTATGTCTGGATTTTGTTATTCTTTATGGTATTAAATAGTTCAACTGGTGAAAGAATTTGGCCACCCGAAAAGAAAACTTTGCAGAACTGTTTATTGTTTTTTTTACAATACAGAATAAAAGAAAGCAAAATAAAATGTAACTCCCAAAAAATATGTACATTTCTGCAGTTTATGTTTTACCTCGGCTGTATGGGCCAAACATGGTGTAAACAAAACGATGAGATTCCATGTCAATAAAATCCACTTGGACGTCTTGTATCGCTAGACAGCAAGAGAGGGAAAAAAACGTTCCCAGCTTGATGGACTGAAAGGGAATGAAGTTCTCTGTGTTGTGCACACACCAGCCGACCATAACATTCCTCACCAGCTCCACTCAGTTCTTAAATAATATCAGCACAGACTAATTGGCTCTTATACAACGGTGCAAAAGTATGTAAGAGGTGTCAGCCGGAGCACAATAGCAGCTGCGCTTCTCGGCCATTATCTCCTCCCTGCAGACCTGCTGCTCATTTCTCTGCAAAACAGCATTTATTTCCATATATCTGAACAATAGCCATGCAGATAGGAGTGCAGCAGGAAAAACACAGCAGGGAGGATTAACCATTGCCGTGAATACTCTGTGTATCTTAATATGCGCTCGCATCCCATTCATTGTTGTGGAAGTCATTAGCGCCAGCACTCAACCAGGGATGAATTAAACTAATGGAAGCCACACAGTGGATCCGTTATTCTGTTATTGTGAGAGACGATTCATAAAGACCGTAGTTCTTATCCTGTGAAACTTATTTTCGGGTGTCAGAATGGGACAGTTTAGTTTTGTTTGATTTTTTTCCTGTTTTCGCAGAATGCTACATTGTGCGGAAAACCCATTAACCCTGTTCCAGAAATGTATTTAGGTGTTTATTTCATTTGTTAGCGGTCAGCCTCCGTTGCAAAATCCATCAGCGACTGATCCAGCGCTGCATCATGGAAATGCTGCATATGAAGGAAAGCCGCGACGCTGATGTGAACAGAGCCCTTAGGCCCCATGCGCACGACCGTGCCCGTAATCACATTATAAAGCATGAGAGCACGGTGCGTAAAAATAAATAAATAGGACATGTCCTATTTTTTACGGAGGCTTTTTACGGCCCAGACGTCTTCCCGTAAATATACAGGAAGGTGTCCGTGGGCCATAGAAATTAATGGAATCGTATTTGGATAACTCAATTACGGTCCGTAATTGCGGACCAAAATGACAGTCGTGTACATGGGGCCTTAGAGCCTCCTGTGCTTTTACATTTTTTGTGGTCCGTCTGAGAGCAATTCCTAGATTAAGCATGAACTTTACCTATCTGATTCCAGGAGGAGGGGAAGGCAAACAAGGTGCCCACCTAGGGCCCAATACTGACAAAGGCATGGGGAGCCACAATAATGAGCAGCACACCGCAGCTAAATTTTAGATGTAAGGCTCATCCTAGCCCCATTTCTCATTACCCTGGCCACAATTACTAAAGCTGGCTATACACTAGAGATTGTTGACGGTCGAAAAGGTGGATTTAGACCATTTTGTTCTGACTGTCGCATCCTTTTTGTGGCACGAACAAGCGTGACAGACGCTGACTGAAGACAGATACCTGTGAAAAAGTTGCTCTGCCACGTTGGCTTTTCGTTGTTGTCAGGTGCAGTAATGTAAAGTCATTCATGCCAAATAACAGATATTCATCCCATCAATAGAAGCCCTGACCAGGCCGCAGATCAAGACAGAGATCGATCGGCGATTTAATGTTTTAATATATGGAGTTTCATCCAGAATGACCCTCACAAACCAACGACAAGTTGTATGGACTATAGAAAATGGTTGTCTAAAATCCCTATGAATGACCTTATCCAAAAACAATACTGTCTGAGAGCACAGACCAAGTGACACCAGTAAAGGTATTATAACACGGCCCAATATGGGCCGTGTAAATGAGCGCCGATCAACGAGACAGCTTGTTGATCGGCGCTCGTTTGCTCCTCTCACACAGAGCAATGATTGGATATGTATAGGGACAAGCGATCATTACTACGATCGCTCGTCCCGATACATTTTCATCATGTCAGCAGCGCATCTCCCTGATTACACGGAGGGATGTGCTGCCAACAATGATGATTTTTAATTCTGCATTAAAGAGCAGATCAGCCGATAAACTTTTGCTCATTCATCGGCTGATCGTTACCCTGATTACACAGGGCAATGATCGGGAACGATCATTCATATGAACGCTCGTTCCCGATCATTGGTCCATGTAATTGTATTCACAGCAATGTGTCTACACTAGACAACACATAGTAACTACATAGATGTGGCACCTTGCAGGTAATTCCAGACTGCAGTACATATACAGTAGTGTTGGTAGCATAGTTTACACCACGCAGAATTACTAGCAATGCCCACAGTGTAGTTGGCGCTACAGCAGTGCCCATATATAATGGTCAGCCATAACATTAAAACCACTAGCAAGTGACATAAACAACTATAACTATCTTGTTACAATGGTGTCTCTCAAGGGGAGGGATATATTAGGCTGCAAGGTAACAATCTGTTCTTGAAATTCTAATCAAGAAAAATGGGTAAAGGCCCTTTTAGACGCGCCAATGATCGGGCACATGAGTGTTCATACGAACGCTCCTTCCCAATCATTGCCCTGTTTAAACAAGGCAAAGATCAGCTGATAAACGGGCAAACGATTGTTCATCAACTGAGAGCATATTTTAGGCAGCCAAAAAAATGGTCGCTAGTCGGCAGCACATCTCCCTGTGTAAACAGGGAGATGTGCTGCCAACATGATGCAAATGTATGTGGACAAATTATCGTATTAATGATCGATCATACACATACATTACGACTATTACTCCTTGTAAATGGATCTGATGAGCACCCATCGATATGCTGTATCGTCGATGAGCGCCCGTTGCCGACCAGAAATCAGGCCGTGTAAAAGGAACTTAGGCGTAACAATCTGAGCCACTTTGACAAGGGCTAAATTGTAATGGCTAGAAGACTTGGGTCCAAAACACACACAGTCTTATGGGGTGTTCCCGGTCTTTTGGGGTGTTCCCAGTATGCAGTGGTTAGTACCAACCAAAAGTGGTCTAAGGAAGAACAACCGGTGACTGGCGACAGGGTCATTCTGGCTATGATAGAAAGGTGTCAGAAAACGCAGCTTGCAGTGTAGCCGCAGTCCGGTTTGAGTGCCCAGGCTGAACCCTGTCTATTCCAAAAGCGCCTACAATGGGCACTTGAGCGTCAAAACTGGAGCATGGAGCAATGGAAGAAAGTAACCTGGTCTGATAAATCACACTTTACATCATGTGGATGGCCAGGTGCATCACATACCTTGGGAAGAGATGGTATCAGGATGCACTATGGACAGAAGGCAAGCCGACACAGGCAGTGTGATGCTCTGGGCAATGTTCTGCTGGGAAATTTTCCAGCTATCAACATTTATCAGACACACAGCTCCTCTACCTCCGCATAGAGTTGTGTGGCGCTACTGTGTGCGTGCTTGGCCACTGCTCTATACAATTTCACCCCAGTGTGGATGTGCCAGTGGGGAGGAGTGGGAAGTGGTGTTCTCCATTCTAGTGTTCAGTGGAGATCGTAGTGTTTAGGCCCCTACTGATCTAACATTTATCACCTTATATCCTTTAGGCCTCCTTCACACACAGAATTTTTCTGGCGTTTTATACTGCATCAAAAAATGCTTATAAGGCATCTTCATATTTCTATGGGTATAAGTAGCAATGTTCTAGTGTTTTCTGCTAGGCCAGTATTGACATACCTGCATTCGACATATTCATGGACATCCCAGCAACTTACCTTTCAGGCCAGGTTCCCACGTAGCGTAAACGCTGCGGAATTTCCGCAACGGAATTGTGTGCTGAAATTCCGCAGCCTTTACAGTAGCAGCAAAGAAAATCTCATGCCCATGCTGCGGAAAAAAACGCAGCGTAAACACTATTAAATTGACATGCGGTGCTGAATTTAAGTCCGCAGCATGTCAATTTATGCTGCGTTTTCGTTGCCTTTCTGTTGCGGGTTTTCCCCTTTAAATTCAATGGGGATGCAAATGCAAAACCTGCAACAGAGAGCCATGTGTTGCGACTTATGTGGCGGAATCGCAACACAGGGGGAAAAAAAAAATCATACCTACCCAGAACGCTCCTTCTTCCTGCAGTCCGGCCTCCTGGGATGAAGTTGCATCCCATGTGACCAGTGCAGCCAATCACAGGCTGCAGCGTCACATGGCCTGCCACGTCATCTTAGGAGGCTGGACTACACGCAGGACAGAGGGAGAGGGTAAGTATGACAGTTTTTTATTTTTTTTCCTGCGCTGCTTTCCACAGCAGAAATGTGGTGCGTTTTTTCGGACGGAATGTACTGCGGACTCCAGGTCGGATACGCTCTGCAGTTTTTACGCGGCATATCCGACTCGTGGAAACCCGGCCTAAGGCTTCAGTCACACGCGGCTGAACTTCAGCGTCATTCATCTGAATGTGGTTGTTTCTGCAGCAGGTGCAGGTCAAATGAATGGAACTGATTTTCAACCACAGAAATTTCTGCAACAAAATCTGCCGCATGTGAATCTGCCCTAACTGTGCACAGAGAGTCCGCCAGGGTAAGCTGCCTCTTTGAGGAGCTGACATTTTAGAGAGTCTTTGTATGATTTATTCATATTGGACACATCCTTATGGTCACTACTCCTGCTACATCATTTGAAGGAAAATATGTCATTGCTTACTTGTCTATATTATACATTTACAAAGAAAAAGTCCTTTTCTATTCAGCCAAATGGAAAAAAATTGGTATCTGCTGTGGTAAACAAAGAAATACAAATTGTATGCTGAGAATCTGAAACGCTGAAATGAAACTAATCTGTGGAAAGTTCTATCTGAAACATGCAAATTCCCTGCGATCACTCTGTGTGGCTCTTGCATTTTTGGAATGACTGTAAGTTAAGATGCCCGGTTACTATACAGTGGGCACAATCATAGAAACTTATGTGAGGGACTGTGCACATCAGGTTTTGGCCCTATGTTTAGTGTGTACATCCGGAAAGCTCCCAACGTACACGATAAATGTGTCCATAGGGCTCCAATAGCCCGATGAAAGCCAAAAGTGTGTTCTTTTGCCCTCCGTCGGGCTGTTTTACATCAGTATACCTTCTTTTTGGATGATGGAATAGCGTAGTAGACTTTGCTTTTCCATCCCGAGGGAGCCTGCACGTGGTATACATTTTTTTTTTACATGTGAGCCGTTTAATGTCTACGCCAGGAACTTTATATTGTTATTAGTTGGAAGAAACTGATTGTTCATTCATAATAAAAACTTTCTGGTGTGCACAATACTGTTCTGTGCCGTCCATCGACCTGTTACCTCTGTCTTGTGCATATAATAAAGGTAAAGGGTGTAAACATCAAATCTTGTGGTTGTAACAGATTCGGCTGGTGTAAAGTGATTGCTACGTGTAAATAGGCCTTCACTTTGCAGCCAGTTGTGTTTACATCACCGTCTGTGTTCCGTTGAGTGGTTCCGTCACAGGTTTCTGTTGGCTTAACCCCTCAGCGGAAAGAAAACGGAAACCTCAGCTTTCGTTTCCCTCACCATTGAACTCAATGGTGATTGAAACCTAGCTAATGGTTTCCGTTTGTCCCTATTGTGACAAGCTTCCGTCGTTTTGACGGAATCAATAGCGCAGTCGACTGCGCTATGGGTTCTGTCAAGAACAACAAAACCCTGCCACAACAGTGACAGACGGAAACCATTAGCTGGGTTTCCGTCACCATTGATATCAATGGTGAGGGAAATGGAAGCTTAGGTTTCCGTTTGCCTTTCCGTTGAGGGGTTAACCCGACGGAAAGCTCCAACGGAACCACTCAACGGAAGGGCAACGGTGATGTGAACAGGTAGGCTTCGTTCCAACCATCTGCGCCAGGGTCCCGTTCCGACGTTCCGTTCTGAGCTTTTCGTAGGAATGGGACCCTGACTGACACAAACGGACACCACAGGTTTCCGTTTCCATCACCATTGACTTCAATGGTGACGGATCGGTGCAAATGGTTTCCACTTGTCTCTGTTGTGGCAGGGTTCCGATGGAATCAATAGCGTAGTCGATTGTGCTATTCATTTTGTCAAAACGACGGAACCCTTGCACAACAGAGACAAACGGAAACCATTTGCACCGATCCGTCACCATTGAAGTCAATGGTGATGGAAACGGAAACCTGTGGTTTTCGTTTGTGTCAGTCAGGGTCCCGTTCCGACGGAAAGCTCCGTCAGAACATTGGAATGGGACCCTGGCGCAGATGTGAACGAAGCCTAAGGTGTTTTTTTTTGTATGGAGAATGACAATTGTCAGTGTGTCTCCTGGTCATATTCACTTCTGAAACAACTGCTAGTTGTTATCATTTATCGACTGATCACGTCTTTGTCTCAACCTCTCGAAAAATGACCTTTGACTGAAATGAATAAGTGATAAAAGCAGAGAACATCAAAGTATTGTGTGGTCATAAGGGAGAGGCAGGAGTGAGGACGGTACACAGCACCATACAATCTTTATATAGTAGAATTTTAGAGATTTTGAGCCTTGCTTAAAAAATTTATTAGTTTTACTATTTAAATTTATATTTCATCTGTCCCCCCCCCCCCCCCCCCACTTTTATGTGCAATGCAGCCCTCTGATCCATGTGTAAGGGAGCTATAGCACTATTCATACTGATCTGCCTGGTACATGAAGAGAATGCCAGAGCTACGGTGAACACTGTCACAAGTTTATAGATGGAGGACGACTCAAGGATTGGTATTTCAACGTCAATAATCTGTTTCGGGGGTAGGGCTGTTTTTGTATCCCCATTCATTTCGATGGAAAGTAATTGTGCATATGTGGCAACATCTCCACCAAGAACAGGGACCAGAGTGGAGCTCGCATTAGTTGGATCCCCAACAATCACACTTTCATGGCATGTCTAATCAACATGCCATAAACATGTATAGGTGGAGAACCCCAAATGAGCAGAACTTTTGGCAAAATCTGGTAAGGCAATGCCGTGCCTCAATCAGACCAAATGTAGAAAAGAGCAAATGGCCCCGCAACATGAGGGGTATGAACCAAGGTGGCGAATCTTCATCTCTATAGACAGGAAACCAGCCGGAACATCATGCTGCCAATCCGTCTAATGGGAGAGGACGCGCACAAGTGCTGGTTGAGGGATGGTGGTGGATGAGGGTCACCTAAAACGCCACAAAGATGGGGCCCTGTTTTGGTTTTTGAAATGAGCCTGTGACAATAGGAGCACTCACTTTCTACACGGATGTACTTTGCTTGTTTTTGCACGTCAGTAAATGACATTAAATGTTTTCACAGAGTTAAATGAACCTTTATCCTTGTCGATGTCTCCTCCACTGATGTGATGTAAATCTATTTTTTGTATTCTATCCCATAGAAAAACGAAGTAATTTTCGACTGCACAACCAACAATAAAACTAATCTTTTTATAGTCAGTTTTATTCCATCATATCTAAAGCTTTTTGTGCTTGGCTCTCGTGATTGGCAGACACTTCCCTTTGATGTCGAATTATAATACTCGTACAGAAGAGTCAAATAGTGCCCTGTGCAATTTAGAAACTCACGTATTGCTGGAGGAGAAGAAAAAATATTCCGGTGCTTTTTATCCAGTGGTTGTAAAACTCCATAAAAGCGTTATTGCTGCTGAAGGCTTGCAGGGGCGAGCTGGATTGTGGACTATTGGTATGTAAAAATAGGGACAAAGCTGCTCGTCTGCTGCTTTGAATGAGGGGAATTGAGAGTCTTTGGGATCCATTTTTATTTTTTTTCAATCTTGATAGAATTTCCAAAAAGCGTCAGAGGATTAAAAAATCAGCAGTGTAACCAGCAGGGATTAGCATATAATATTATATATATTATACAGTTATATTCTGGGACCTGTCGCAGCTCGTTCTATTAAAGACCAAGCTGACCATTGGGTGACGCCAAGTCCAGTCAATTCTGTCTGACCATTTTATGGGCCAATCTCATAGCTGGTCACAGAGGAATATATTCATGATGGCATCGCTTTTAGTCTATGTTCTTAAAACTGGAAGGCCACTTTTACTTGGCACTTACCTTTACCAATCATCGATGGTCGAATTCCGATACTGCTGTGCAAATTTAAGCCTTTTTTTTCCCATGCACCTTTGTTACATATGAGCAGTGACGATCCATCGGCTTCGGAGCCCCATACGCAGTCGGGTTCACTGAACTGTTGTTTTAGACACACGTCTGGTCGATGTTTCTCGGTGAGCTGTAGCGTGTCGTTCGGCCCTCGCGCACCTTCGTAGCCTTACATCAATGGCACGTGCTGCTCCGCAGTTTCCACGTTGGATATTCCCAATGGTGTAATTTGTCCACTCACGATACACTGTCACCACAGCAGCACGCGAACCGTTCACAAACTGCGCTGTGTGAGAAATACCGCCACCCTTGTCCTGAAATTCGATAATCATCCCTTTTTGCAACTCTGATAAATCGCCCCTTTTACTCATGACAACAAGTGATATGTGATCAGACAGCCGACCGCACCCCTTATATACCCACCAAGCCAGCGCACCCCACATCACTTCCTTCATGGGCTACGTGCTGCCGACGTCCAAAGTGGAGGTGGTCGTAATAATGTGACTCGACTGTGTATAATATATGTTTAGTCATGAGAAGACCTATATTTTTTTTTATGTTGCATATCATCATCACATATTTTTAATTGTCACACAGGTCATTCTAAAACTTTTACAAAATTGTTCATTCATTCGTTCATTTAGTGTTCTCCTAGGTATCGCATGAATCCTGGTCCCCTCGTTCCCGATCATTGCCCTGTGTAAATAGGTAAACGATCAGCCGATAAATGAGCAAACGCTAGTTTTTTGTCTGATCTGCTCGCTAATGCGGCCATAAATATTATCGTTGTCGCCGAGATGTGCTGCCGACATGATGGTAATATATAGGGATGAACAATCGTAGTAATGATCGCTTGTCCCCATACATAACCAAGCATTGCTCCTTGTGAAAAGAGCAAACGACCGCAGATCAACGAGCTGTCTCCCGCTTTCATGACTGGTGGCCAGTTCCCTTTACACCGGCCAATTATCGGGCAAACAGGGAAATGATCAGCCAATGAACGAGCAAATGCTCGTTCATCAGCTGATTGCATCGTTTTAAATAACGGAACTATTATTGTTCATAAGAAAATGGCGACAGCACACTGCGAACACTAATGCCACCTAAGCCACCAAATATAAGTAAATATGCATTACTGCTAAATCTTCTTACAATAGGGAGGTTCTTAGCGCACATTTTGATCAAATTGTGTGAGCCCACCTGCCACGACAAGGCGACCTCTATGAGGTGGGTACCTATGCTTCACATTCACATACACCCAAAACTGGGACTAAACCTGCATGTAGTGTAGTGTGCTGAAAAGTTGTATAATTCTGAATGATTGAGAGTCAGGCTGGCCATACAAACAGGTATGGCGACCATAACGTGTATGGCGGCAGTCTATTCATACTCTGATGTTTTCTGTCAGGGGACATGAGTCAGACAGGTTCGATTTTTGTACTCCTATTGAGATAAGTGTCACCAGCAATGAATTTTTTTATAATTCATCCTTCCCCCTTCCTGATTCTTATTCCTCATTTTAAACAGCATGCACGCTTAAAGAGGCTGTCACCAGATTATAAGTGCCCTATCTTCTATATAAGGAGATCGGCGCTATAATGTAGGTGACAGTAATGCTTTTTATTTAGAAAAACAATCTATTTTAAACCACTTTAGGAGCGATTTTTATCTTTATGCTAATTAGTTTCTTAATGCCCAAGTGGGCGTGTTTTTACTTTAGACCAAGTGGGCGTTGTACAGAGGAGTGTATACATTACCTCCAGCCGGGACGTGATGTTTATTCACAATCCTGACACGTCTGAATCTTTTCTGTGAGATTCCAGCAAGGCAAACGTAATCTCGTTTGAAATGACAGGTTACATCGTAATCTCGCGAGATTACGTTTTTCCTTGCTGTAAATCTCACAGAGACGCTACAGAAGTGTCAGGATTCTGAATACACATCACGTGCTGGCTGGTAGTGATGTATATTCATTATCAGAACACTGTAGTAATGTTATAGTGTGTGTATGAGGCTGCACATAGCGATATAACTATATCGCTAGTGCAGTGTAAATGAATGGAGAGAAGTGCATGACGCTGACTGGTCACTGATTGGTCAGCGTCATACACTCCTGTACAACGCCCACTTGGTCTAAAGTAAAAACACGCCCACTTGGACATTAAGAAACGAATTAACATAAAGCTAAAAATCGCTCATAAAGTGGTTTAAAATAGATCATTTCTAAATAAAAAGCACTGCTGTCACCTACATTATAGCGCCGATCTCCTAATATAGGAGATAGGGCACTTATAATGTGATGATAGAGCCTCTTTAAGTAAGCTATACATTGGGGAGCCAGGGAACATTCACTGAATGGCCACTTTATTAGAGGCACCCATGTAGTTGGACCTCATTTGGCCTTCAGGACTGCAGCAATTCGTCATGGCATAGATTCCACCAAGTGTTGATATCATTCTGCAGGAATATTGGGCGCATGTGGACGGGATGGCGTCTCGCAGTTGCCACTAAAATGTCCTCCTGCCATAGGATGAACATCTGCAATGAAGAGATGAACTTGGTCGGTCACAATGCTTAGGTAAGTCCTACTGTTCAGACATCATCCTCTGTCTCAGGGTGCCAAGAAAACATCCCCCCGACTATCACTCCACCGCCACCAGCCTGGACTGTTCACACCTGACAGGACGGGTTCACCAACTCATGCTGCCTGCGCCAAATTCTGACCCTCCCATCAGCATGGCGCCTCCGAAATCTGGATTCATCCGACCAGGCAATGTTTTTCCACTGCTCAGTGATACAATTTCTGTTTCCTATACTGATGGCGCTCGTACTGGTCGTCTGCGGTTACGGCTCATCCGTGCTGAGCAGCGACGCGTTGTGCGTCTGGACACGTTAGTTGCAGCGTCAGCATTGTATTTGGCTTGAACATCAGAACGATTCTTCACCTCCTCCTCTGACCCCTTTCATCGACGAGTTCTTGACGTCCTCATGATTCCCTTTCGCTGGATGTTTTTCAATCACACCGTTACAAAGTTACATAGTTACATAGTTACATAGTTAGTACGGCTGAAAAAAGACACATGTCCATCAAGTTCAACCAAGGGAAGGGAAAAGGGAAGGAAAAATTTCTACACATAGGAGCTAATATTTTTTTGTTCTAGGAAATTATCTAACCCTTTTTTAAAGCCATCTCCTGTCCCTGCTGTGACGGCTCCTGCGGTGTCTACTGTCCCTGCTGTGACGGCTCCTGCGGTGTCTCCTGTCCCTGCTGTGACGGCTCCTCCGGTAGACTATTCCATAGATTCACAGTTCTCACTGTAAAGAAGCCTTGTCGCCTCTGCAGCTTGAACCTTTTTTTCTCCAGACGGAGGGAGCGCCCCCTTGTTTTTTGAGGGGGTTTTACAAGGAACAGGATATCACCATATTTTTTGTATGTGCCATTAATATATTTATATAAGTTAATCATGTCCCCCCTTAGTCGTCTTTTTTCAAGGCTAAATAGGTTTAATTCTTTCAATCTTTCCTCATAACTTAAATTCTCCATGCCCCTTATTAGCTTCGTTGCTCTTCTTTGTATTTTTTCCAACTCCAGGGCATCCTTTCTATGAACTGGAGGCCAGAACTGAACTGCATATTCTAGATGAGGCCTCACTAATGCTTTGTAAAGTGGCATTATTACATCCCTGTCCCGCGAGTCCATGCCTCTTTTAATACACGACAATATCCTGCTGGCCTTTGAAGCAGCTGATTGACACTGCATGCTGTTATTGAGTTTATGATTTACAAGTACACCCAGATCCTTCTCAACAAGTGAATCCGCCAGTGTAGCGCCCCCTAGGACATATGATGCATGCAGGTTGTTGGTACCAAGATGCATAACTTTACATTTATCTACATTAAACTTCATCTGCCAAGTGGACGCCCAAACACTTAGTTTGTTTAAATCTGACTGTAATTCATGAACATCTTCCATAGTCTGAACTATATTACATAGCTCGGTGTCATCTGCAAAAATAGAAATAGTGCTATTAATCCCTTCCTCTATATCATTAATAAATAAGTTGAATAATAGGGGTCCCAGCACTGAACCCTGGGGTACACCACTTATAACCGGTGACCATTCAGAGAAGGAATCATTGACCACAACTCTCTGGATACGGTCCTTGAGCCAATTCTCAATCCAATTACAAACTATACTTTCTAAACCTATAGTCCTTAATTTACCCATTAGGCGTCTATGGGGGACAGTGTCAAATGCCTTTGCAAAGTCCAAAAACACTAAATCCACAGCGGCCCCTCTGTCTAGACTTCTGCTCACCTCTTCATAAAAACAGATTAGGTTAGTTTGACAACTTCTGTCCTTAGTAAAACCGTGCTGGCTGTCACTTATAATGCTATTTATTGTCACATAATCCTGTATATAGTCCCTCAATAGCCCCTCAAACATTTTCCCCACGATGGATGTTAAGCTTACTGGTCTATAATTACCCGGGGAAGACCTAGAGCCCTTTTTGAAAATAGGCACCACATTTGCCCTGCGCCAGTCCCTTGGCACTATACCAGTCACTAGAGATTCTCTGAATATTATGAAAAGGGGGACAGAAATAACTGAACTAAGCTCTTCAAGAATTCTAGGGTGTAACCCATCTGGTCCCGGAGCCTTGTGCACATTTATTTTATTTAATTTAGCTTGGACCATCTCTACATTCATCCAATTCAGTATATCAGCCGATATATTAACAGCACTGGCACCGGCTACATCAGCTGCTCAGCACTGGCACCGGCTACATCAGCTGCTCAGCACTGGCACCGGCTACATCAGCTGCTCTTTCTTCTGTTGTATATACAGAGCTAAAGAACCCATTTAGTAACTCTGCCTTCTCTTGATCCCCTGTGATCAACTCCCCATTACCATTATCTAGGGGTCCTACATGTTCAGACCTTGGCTTTTTTGCATTTATATGCTTGAAGAATTTTTTAGGATTTGTTTTACTATCCTTGGCCACCTGCCTTTCATTTTGTATTTTTGCTAATTTTATTACATTTTTACAGATTTTATTAAGCTCTTTATATTTTACAAAGGCTACAGCTGTACCCTCAGATTTGTATTTTTTAAATGCCCTTTTTTTGTCATGTATTGCCCCTTTCACAGAAGGTGTAAGCCATGTGGGGTTTAATTTGAGTCGTTTATACTTATTACCTATAGGAATAAATTTTGCACTATAATAACTCAAAGTAGATTTGAAAATCTCCCATTTATCATTTGTTCCATTATTTGACATTAGTTCTTCCCAGTCCATATCCTGAATTGCCGCCCTCATCCTGGGGAAATTGGCTTTCTTAAAATTAAATGTTTTTGCCCTCCCAGCCTGCGTTTGTTTTTTACAGTATAGGTAAAATGTAACTATATTATGATCACTGTTACCGAGGTTTTCACGAACATTGACATTCCCAACAAGATCTGCATTATTAGAAATGACCAGATCCAACAGAGCTTCACCTCTAGTCGGGTCTTCCACAAACTGGCCCATAAAATTTTCCTGCAACAGGTTGAGGAAATGTCTCCCCTTTGCAGTTGAAGCCGAACCATGACACCAATTAATATCCCGGAAATTAAAATCTCCCATTATCACTACAGTACCCGCCTGTGCAGCCCGCTCCATCTGTTTATATATCTGACCTTCCATCTCCTCAGTTATATTGGGGGGTCTATAGATTACACCAAAAGTATTTTTTTCAGTGTTTACCTCCCTTTCTAGTTCCACCCACAAGGTTTCAACCTCCTCACAGTCTTCACCCACTATTGTCTCTTTCACACTCGCCTTCATATCACTTCTCACATACAGACATACACCACCACCTTTCCTATTTGTCCTGTCTTTACGAAAAAGTGTAAAACCCTGTAGATTTACAGCCCAGTCATGTGAAGAGTCCAGCCATGTTTCAGCAACACCAACTATATCTATATTTTCTTCCAGTATCAAGGCCTCCAGCTCCCCCATTTTGCTTGCTAGACTTCTGGCATTTGTGAACATACACTTTAACTTGCCTGTCAGTTTTTCACTTTTATTATCAGAAATGTGATTTGACATTAATCTGGTTCTCTGGTTACTCTCCACACCGGTGCACGAGAAAACCCCACAAGGTTGTCAGATTTAAAAAATACAGGTCCCGGGTGGTCTAGAACTTATGACCAGGCCTCGCTCTAAGTCGCTCAAATCGCTGGATTTTACAATTCTAATTTGGATTCACACTGGAACTGATCCAAGGAAATTTGCTCACAGTATTTTATACTGCGTCCGGGGTCACGGGTCTAATTTTCAGACAGGGAAGCTCCAATTGTGAAAGGGACAGTGTCTCTGATAAAGTGGCCATTAAGTATAGCTGTCAGTTAAGTTATATTAGGTGTTTGGGCAGCTGTAGCGTCCATTCACACATTGCGGTGTGGTTAGAACTGCATGTGTTTTTACCACGAATGGAAGCGTTTTTTACTCGATGCGTTGGCGCAGCCGCAAGTTTTTCAATGTGGTTCTAACCGCACCTGAACTGCAACGTGTTAATGGACCCTTAGACTGGAGTTACCAGTCACCTGTATACTTTCCCTCTAAATTGTAAAGTGCTGCAGAATATGTTGGCGCTATATAAATAAATATTATTATGTTTTCTTGTTTTTCAAGTATTTCATTGTAATACTGTTGTATAACCTGCTGGTGTCGCTGTTGCTCTTGATGTCGGTAGGGAGTTTTCATTAAGAAATGTGTACCTTTTAAGCATCTACTGACTGGTCGCTGAGACATTAGAAGACAGTAAGGACGTATGCGCTGGGATGCCCATTGATTATTGCAATGAACGGTCTCTAATAAACGCCATGCCCAGTTGTGTGAAATTTAAGAAAAAAAAAGGGGGTTCTTTATTTTTCTAGAAATAGCGCCACTCTTGACCATGGGCTGTATCTGGTATTACAGCTCAACCCCATTCAATTAAATATGCATTCAAATAAGTGAGAATGTAATGTGCAATTCTATTTCTTCTAGTTCTGCTAACGCCAGTTCCCTTGATATGAACATAGTCAGTATAACAAGCAGATGCGAGTGCCTCCAAGTAAAGGTCCTTTTACACGGGCCAAGCGATCATAGAAACGCTCGTCCCTGATTACGCTAACGACTGCTGATGGATGAGCTGTATCATCGATCAGCACTCGTTTTCACGGCCAGTATCAGCCCGTATAAAAGTACTTTTTAAGGCGAAGGACCATAATGTTCAGTTGCAATCAGTGGGGTCTCCGCACACAGACCCCCACCAATGCTATCAACTGACGTGTTTTTTATTTTATAATTACAATAAGACTAGCCAGGCCTGTCTGGGTAATATGAGAAGAGTCAAAGATCGTTTGGTTGCTTTAAGTTTTATTCACCTTAGGCTACATTCACACAAGTGCGACAGATTTACGCGTGTAATAAAAAAACGCACGGAAATCTTTTTGTGTGAGCTGCTTTTGTTTTTCAATGTAATTGATGTGTGAAACACGGACAGCACACAGATGGGTTTTCACGCACCCATTGACTTCAATGGGCGACTAGGTGCGTGAAAACGCACCAATATAGGACATGCTGTTAGTTTCAAGCAACGGACACTCGCTGCGTGAATGGCCCCATTGAAATCAATGGTTCCGTGTGCTGTGCGTTGTTTCAACGCACACGGACAGGAATCACGCTCGTCTGAATGAGCCGTTAGTGCGCAGTCACATGCAGCATATTTTGTTGCATAAATTTCTATAACTGAAAATCAGTTTTATTCATCTGAATTTGTTTTTCTGCAGCAAGCACAAAATCTGCGTAATACAGTACCAGCAAAGTAAATGAGATTTCAAAATAATCTCATCTATACGTTGCGGAAATTATTGCAACAAAGTACATGTAACTTTAGGCCTTGTTCACACAGTGCATATTGTTCTTGCATTTTGTTTTGCCAAAACCAGAATTGTATCCAGGAGAGCAGACCTATAATACCTTCCTTAATATATTTCTTCTGTTCACGTTCCATTGCAAGTTTTGGCTTAAAAAAATACATACCATAACCCGCAATGCTGCGGTTGACAGCCGCGCCGCCACAATATTTGGCCGCACGTTGTAGCTGATAAAACGGCTATTTACCTGCAAAATTGTATGGCAATGCAGGATTTATTCATTGATGGATGCACGATTTTACAGGTAAAGGGCCGTTTTACCCACAACATGTGGTCATTAATAAGCAGTTTGACAGCCGTGCCAAACATGGTGCCCACGAAGCTGTTGGCCGCATCGCGGGCGGGTCAGTGCCGCTCCGTGTGGCCTTACCCTAATAAGGCTTTATATCAGTTAGAATTACTGTATTAAACAACGTTCACACAAAGTGGAATTGCTGCAGATTTTCCTTCCGGATTTGTGGGGGTATATTCCGCAGAGGAATATAGTAGTAGCAAAGTGGATGAGATTTTAACAAATCTCATCAATGTGCTGTGGAAAATTTCCATGCAGAAATTGTCAATTTATGCGGCGGAATGGTCGCAGATTTATTGTGGATGCAAAGAGTGAAATCCGCAACTATTTCTGCTCCAAAATCTGCAATGAAATCTACATGTTACATTTCATTGCGGATTTTGGTGTGGATTTTTAGGCAGGTAAAACAGAATATTTTTTAGACTAGAGTCACACGGGCGCTGCGCATCTCGGACGTGAAAAACAGGCAATTTTCACCTTCGAGGTGCATCCGTTCTCTGCGCTGCGGGACGCGATGAAGTGTGAAAAAATAGGACATGTCCTATTTTCTCACGGACCCTTCACACGGTCTGTTGAAACAACAGCCGTGTGAACGGCCACATCGAATTATTTAGGTCCGTGTGACGGCCGTTGTTTCAACGGCCGTGTCACAGACGTTTAACACGTTTGTGTGAATAGGGCCTTACACTGTGTGTGAACCTAGCCTTAGTGCTGTACACCAGCGGACCTGTGTGTGTAGTTGGCCACAGACACTTTGGATGTCTCAAACACTGATTGTAAGTGAGGGTTATGGACTCGCTTAGATACAACGGCTCAGCAGACAGTATCACACATTGATAGGCTTAGATACAGCAGCTCAGCAGACGGTATTACACATGATAGGATTAGATACAGCGGCTCAGTAGACAGTATCACACATGACAGGATTAGATACACAGCTCAACAGACAGTATCACACATTGATAGGCTTAGATACAGCAGCTTAGCAGACGGTATTACACATGATAGGATTAGATACAGCGGCTCAGTAGACAGTATCACATGAGATAGAATTAGATACAGCAGCTCAGCAGACCGTATCATCGATGATTGGCTTAGATACACGATGTTGCAGCACGTACAATGTGTCCGCAACAGAGCGTGATGTGTAGTTGTCGCACTTAGGATGCAGATTTCTATTTACAAAGAAACGATTGCTTCTGGTTTTCACAATAATGTGCCTATAATGAAAGAAATGAGAAGTGAGATGGGTGTATGCAGCTGATGGTGATATGATCTTGTGAAGATGATAACATCTCCTCATGCAGCGTTTTCTATGAGAAGATTCATCTGATCTCAGTCTAATGAATCAGCCCTATACACTAACACAGCAGGAGGAGATGTTATCACACTTCACAAACATAAGTGCATTTGCGACAAACTAGTGCTCTGTGCACCTATGTGTGGCTTTCTCTAGTTTATACAGAACGTTGAAAACTCTTTTGGTCCTGTCATCAGAAACGGATCTGGACCTAACGCTTCCATATTCTTGTGTTTATCAGTAATTCATGTGTCCCTTATATAAAGACACCATCGAAATACATGTATAACATTTTGATAATTTTGTCAGATCCTGCAAACATCCAGTCCGACAATTCTCTTCATCAATCTCCCTCCACTTCTGTCAAACTATAACGAGCAAAAAACTGGCGTAGGAAGATTGTGCAACGCACGCTTCCGTAGCTCATTTTTTATAATATGAAAGTCCTCTATTCGATTGCATTGTGCCTACGTCATGACGTTGTGGATTGGGCGGAGACATCGAAGAGTACGGGTGGGCGGGATTCTCAGCACCGCCTTCCTGGCTCTGACCACGCCCCGTTTGAAATGTTGCGGCCGCTTTGATACATTTCAGCGTTCCATTCAGAAAAAGTAACAATCCCGGCGCGTATTATCCGGGGAGAGGCTGAGAGCAGAGCCCGGCCCACGGAGCCGCCTGTGTCTTGCTGCCGCCGCACCGTTATCTTCCCTGCACCTGTTCTACCACACCAGAACCTCTGAGCTGGACCGGGGACTGGCGATCACACCTGGTGGCTTGTCACTCTCCCTGGAGAGCTCATGATTGGACTTCTCTATATGACACCCGGATTGGGGCTCTCATCTGGTGACCGTATCCAGTAACCCCGTCCACACGATTACACACCTGGAGGGATTCTGCATGATACACATCACACAGGAATTGGTGAGAGGCCACCTACCCATCTACCCATGCCACAGGCTGGAGATCGGATAGCTGCGTTTGACAGGACAGTCGCCCCAGGTGAATGGGTTATCCCTGACATAGGCTGTTGACATGAGAGCTGTCCCTGGCACTGCCTGCTGACAATACAATCAATCTTGGCATATGCTCCTGCTACAGATGGTATAGAAATAACAATAAGAGGGGACTTAACGCTTATAGCACCAACTACCACCGGCGAGTACAACAGAGGAGCCCAAGCCCTCCATGCGGATCATTTCCCTGGCCTGAAGCTCAGTGTGGTCTATTGCTGAAGTGGGCATGAGGATAGTCTGATCCCTCCTAGCCCCATCACAGAGAGATGTCCAGGCGAAAACAGAGTAATCCCAGGCAGATTAAACGTGAGTACTGTGCTGCTGGCATCTACCTGCCCTGCCAGGAAGAGCAGTGCCAAGTTACCTCATCATGTGCTTTCCCTCCCATAGGAGCAGACACCAAGCTGTATTGGTATATACATGTGCACTATTGACAATAGGGCTTGCAACAATGTAGACAATTAGTTTCTATTAATAACCTTCATTCTGATGCTTTGTTGGTGACGGGGACAGGCTACAATGTACAGACTGGTGGTGGGGAAGGTTCTGCTGCACAAGTCATGTACTGGGATCTCTAATACAATTGTCTATTGAATGCATGCTGGTGCCTTATGTCAACTTGTTTAGAATCTGTACAATCCCATCCATACGGTTCACGTCCCGCATAGTAAACAGCGACTTTATATCCCAGGTAATTTAAAATTCAGGTGACAGATCATTTGCATACAGCATCATTCCTATTATTATACAGCAGTAGGTGTCTTTACAGCGGTCTCTACATAGCAGTTTTGGCCTGGGGGTAAACCGTTGACAACCAACATTTGTCTGTTAGATATTTGCTCTTAATGGATTCTGATGAACGTGTTATTTACAACATTGTAGTTATCTCGGTCTAAGTTAATATCAAGTTGTTGTTAAGGGACTACAGCTCCCACCATACGCTGGAGATTATGGTTGACCTGTTTTACATCTGACCTTTCTGTACCACACAATTGATAAATGGAGATCCAAACGTAGATTCTCTTCAATGGTCATGTTGGTTGCTTGCTAATAACACTTTATTACTTCTTGATACCATGAAATCTCCGTATCATGTGTTTTTTTTTTTTTTAAATCCATACTTTTCTCACGTGGATAATCCATTGTGTGAAGGGATCGATTAACTTCTTTTTCTCTCTCTTTGGTTTTTTTGGGCGCAGTACAAACCATTTGACACGTTGATAAATATACTCTGATTATCACTTTCAACACAAAGTGCCAATAAAAGGTGAGGCGTTTATAACTGAGGTTTGCTGAGCATAACTTTGTATTTGTACAATCTGTGTACCTTGGAGAAATGGGCAGTGAGGCCTTCAGACAATGACACAAAGTTTATTTGGTTTCTATTTAAACTGTCGGTGCTGCTGTGTGTAGCGGCCTCCCAGATTTGTGCCCACAGGGCAGTCTGTGAACCCTCCAGAGCCTTAGACTATCATCTGCTTCTAGTCATGTGTTAAGCTTCGTCATGTGGGTCATTAATAATATCATTTCATCGCCCTGGGAATTCAGACTTTTACAGAATAGTGATGATGTCTCGTATACTGTCCAGTAGTTGTGTCCATGTAACATGATCTGATCTTATTTTTTTAGCATATTAATATTAAATGGGCCCTTGTTCTTAATGATAACGATGTTATTGCAAAAGGTGGCATTCTATCCTATTATTTGTATATAACGGCAACATATTCCACAGAGCTGTACACAGATTGTCATCACATCCGTCTCTTTACTCAGGAGCTAATAATCAAATTCCTCTATTTTACCTGCCCTATAGAACCTGGAAATCGGTGGTGCTCGGAGGTCATGGATTTCACCCATGCGATGATCTATGACTTATCAGAAGATCATTTGACTGGTTTTTCCTATTTAACAACTATCATTATGTGTGTTACTAAAATGAAGAATTCTTATGTTGGTTCGTGGCCACTTCTGGTTGAACGCTCCAATTGTAGCATTTCGGCTGGAATCACATTTGCATCTTTTGACGCGTTTTTTGAGCCAAAGTCTAAAGTGAATCCGAATAACTGTCTCCTCTATTTTGTATCCACACCTGTGATAGGTTAAGAAAAACTGCATGTGTGATTTCAGCTTTAAAGAGAACCTGTCATCTACATTATGCTGCCCTCACTAAGTGCTTATTCAGACGGACGAGTGTAAACTCGGACATGAAAAACATCAGTTTTTCACATCCAAGTTGCTCCCGTGCGGGACCTGTTTTCACGGATCCCTCAGACTTGAGTCTGTTGCGGGATCCGTGAAAACGGACAAAAACAGGACATGTCCTATTTTGGGAGTCCATTAAAACAATGGTCGTGTGAACAGCCCTATTGAATTGCATGGGTCCGTTTGCTGTCTTTTTTTTTTTTTTTTTTTTTTAACGGACAGCACACGGATGTATAATATGCTCGTCTGAATAAGCCCTAGGAGCAGCATAATGTAGTGTCCATACACGTTGATATCTGTGATCTGTCACTTATTTGCAGAATCATAAATGATCACCTATCCACAGGATAGGGTATCATTTTCCTATTTCTGGGACGACACGATCACGTGAGCAGGTGTTCCGAACGACCATATCCTCCTACTGCTCCCCCTGCAGTGAGGAGGAGCTTGAATGGAGTGGTGGTTGAGCATTTGCCCACTGCTTCATTGAATGACTATGAAATTGACGGAAATAGCGAGCTCTGTACTTGGCTGTTTCCTTCTTTCCCATGGTCTTTGAATGGAGCTGCAACGCGCATACTCAACCACTGCTCCATTTAGTAATGGTTTGTTCTCTCCGTAAATACGGATCTCTGGCAGCGCTGCCCGGCATGTAAATTCTCAGAAACCGCATCACTTAAATAAGTGACCGATCGCTGAAATCAGTGTGTCTGTTGCAACAGTGAAGGCAGCAAAATGTGGATGACTGGTTCCCTTTAATCAACTATGTTCGATGTGAATTTTCTTGTACAAGAGTCCATGATGCTATATACTGTGGGAATAATTTCCTCGTGAAAAGTCCTTTCCACCCTTCCAGGTATCTGGTGGGGTGTGCCCGTTTAGCATGGGCATCTCTATTTTGAAAATATTGGATCGCTGGTCATATGGCAGGTAAACTGTACTTGTTATGGCCACTGTAAAGCCGATTCCCATCAAAGAATTTAAATGCTCGATGGGTGTCTGACCTCTGGGACCCCTGTTGTTCCAGAGAACGAAGGGATCAAGATTCCAAAAGCTTTCCTGCTGAACAACGCCGCTCATGGTCACCCGATGTGCAGAAAATTGCAGCACCGTCCCATTCAAGTGAATGGGGCTGTGTTACAGTACCTAGCGCAGCAGGTGGCCATGAGCGGTACTGTGCTGTAAAACACTAAAGCAGTCGTCTTCCTAGGGATCGTGGGGGTCCCAACAGTCAGACCCCTATCAAAGTAATGATAACCGGATAACCGTTCGGCAAGAGGCTGCATCTAGTATGTTTAGATCCAAATAAAAAGTATAACTCTCACGCTCTATTGGTATCCAAGAGAGGAAAAAGTGTTACGTCTGATCGCCTTCTCACTTGTTTCAGCGTTAGGTGACAGTCATCACAGTTTAAGACACCACGCCGCTAAGATCCTATATCCCGTACAATCACCATATCGGCGAAACAGAAACATACAAACATAGTTCAATAACATCCAAACTGTCGGATAGAATTCTTAGTGGGATTTATTATACTCACAAAGTAAATGTTTTTAAAACCACATAAAGCAAATTAAATCCACGTGGCAAAGAAACTTCAACAGCCCAATCATTGGCAGGTTCATCCAGCAGAGAATTAGTTGACTAGTGACCTTTAACCTTGCTATGTTATATCATCTGTGGGTACAATATTAGCCATGTCATGTCTCAAGTGCTTTTTGTTAAATTTCGAGTCGATACTGGTTGTTTTCTGCCACAGATTTTTAATTCAAATGCAAGATACTTCTAATCTTAATAGCACAAAGTCTAGTGTTAAGTCAAACACCGGATATGTCCGTTGCGTTTCGTTTTCCAATATGGCAGGTCTTCTAGGCAAAGACCACAGAAACATTTGCCGGTGGACCTTACCATGACCCAGTAATTGGAAAGCCTTACTGTAATTGCTGTAATAATCTTGTTTGGCTTTGTCTGGCTAAGTGTCCCAACTATAGAGTTGGGATTAGTCTTTTTTTTTTCTTCAGTATTGGAGAAAGATCCTGTTTGTGGCTTTTAATATCTCCTTCAGAAGTCCTGGTTTTTAGAGGATGCACCAAATCGGCAATGGTACGTAAAGCAAATATGTGGAAAATTGCACCTGTAATGTGAGGACTTTCCAATATAGTGTAGAAGCACAATGGTGACTTGTGGGGCCCAGTGCTGGTCACATATAAGAGGTGACACCATAAGACTCATTGAGCCACAGGACATCACAAAGGGTTGGATTTTGTCCGTATCGATCATTGTAGTGATTCTTGGTCCATAAATTTAGGACTGAAAGCCAATTGTAAGATACCAGGTACAGGATTACAATATGGTGGTCATGTCTATGGAGGTTGAAGTCAGAAACACATCATGTTGTATACTGTTGAACATCTCTAATGCTATGCATGTTAATGGCAGTGGGGGAATTCACCTAGAGCAGCGTTACCCTGGGCTAGGCAGTGGATCTATATCAACCTGCCATAAGACCGTTACCTGTTCTCTGTTCTGAATCTTGGAGCAACAGGTGTTTTAATTTTGTGAGGAAGATAAAAAATGCTGTCACATAAAAATACATTCTCTGGAACGCGAGTTACACTAATCATTTATACATGGCCATAAGTTACACATCTTCTTGTATATAGTGATATGGAACATGCTGGTATAACCTTGGTATCTCCTGTATATAATTATATATGTACAGCTGGTATAAGTTATACATCTTCTTGTATATAGTGATATGGAGCGTGCTGGTATAACCTGGGTATCTTCTGTATATAATTATATATGTACAGCTGGTATAAGTTATACATCTTCTTGTATATAGTGATATGGAGCATGCTGGTGTAACCTGGGTATCTTCTGTATATAATTATATATGTACAGCTGGTATAAGTTATAAATCTTCCTGTATATAGTGATATGGAGCATGCTGGTATAACCTGGGTATATTCTGTATATAATTATATATGTAGAGCTGGTATAAGTTATACATCTTCCTGTATATAGTGATATGGAGCATGCTGGTATAACCTGGGTATCTTCTGTATATAATTATATATGTACAGCTGGTATAAGTTATACATCTTCTTGTATATAGTGATATGGAGCATGCTGGTATAACCTGGGTATATTCTGTATATAATTATATATGTAGAGCTGGTATAAGTTATACATCTTCCTGTATATAGTGATATGGAGCATGCTGGTATAACCTGGGTATCTTCTGTATATAATTATATATCACTATATACAAGAAGATGTATAACTTATACCAGCTGTACATATATAATTATATACAGAAGATACCCGGGTTATACCAACATGCTCCATATCACTATATACAAGAAGATGTATAACTTATACCAGCTGTACATATATAATTATATACAGAAGATACCCAGGTTATACCAGCATGCTCCATATCACTATATACAAGAAGATGTATAACTTATACCAGCTGTACATATATAATTATATACAGAAGATACCCAGGTTATACCAGCATGCTCCATATCACTATATACAAGAAGATGTATAACTTATACCAGCTGTACATATATAATTATATACAGAAGATACCCAGGTTATACCAGCATGCTCCATATCACTATATACAAGAAGATGTATAACTTATACCAGCAGTACATATATAATTATATACAGAAGATACCCAGGTTATACCAGCATGCTCCATATCACTATATACAAGAAGATGTATAACTTATACCAGCTGTACATATATAATTATATATAGAAGATACCCGGGTTATACCAACATGCTCCATATCACTATATACAGAAGATGCCCAACTTGTTCTAGCATGCCTGTCATTTTATGGGAAACCATCCCTGGCATTTCTTAGTATAGACACAGTTTGACCTGTCATTCTAATTATTGTAGCATTACCTTGCAGACCAAAGTATCTGTTTATGATGAATATTGCGCCATGTTAACCCTTGATGACCCAAAATGTCCACCTGTATTTCACGTTTGTTCTATAGTGTTAGGCTTAAACAGTAAAAATACTTCTTGGTTATCAATATCTGGGCCAAGCATGTGAACGAACCATAAGACATTTACATTATCCGCAGTAAATTGGAGACCGAACAACCAAAAGTGTTTTTGTTTTTTTTTTGTTTTTTTTATTCTTCTAATTTGCGTTTCGCTTTTTGGACTCTTCGCCAAGAGGATGAAGCGAGCGGCAGGAATATTGCATATACATACGGTCACATGTAACCTTATCTCCCCAGTCCAGATACGTGGAGAGTTGATAGAGGCAGCCTGGACTCCGGGAGCTCATTACTCTGCTTGCTTTTATGCAGATTATTGTGATAGGGGGAAGGGCTGACGTGAAAGGTGAGAAGCTACTTGTGCATCTTCTGAGGCCCCAGCTCCCACCCAGATGCTGAGCAGGATAAGAGCCAGAGCGAAGATCAGCAGGGAGATAAGCTTAAAATATCCCATTATGCAGTCACATCCTGATAGAATCAGTGTGTCGGGACAGGCCTGAATGCAAGATCTTATCTCCTGTGACTCTCACATTCATTGTATTAAAAGGATCACGTGTGTTACAAAGTATTTCTTCTGAGATCTCGCAGCTGCTGTGATCTTATCTCCCCCTCACTAGATATTACTTTGCAGCCAGAAGACATATAGGGTTAGTTTTTTATTTTTTTTCCTGATGATGATTCTGAACATAGATAACCAGAAAATGCAAAATGAACTGGACTCTCATTGTGAGAGCAGATGGTGGAATGGAATTAGATTGCGGGTTGTAATAATAAATTTATGCTACTAATCTCTTTCGATAACTGCGGGGGGTGTTAGCTGGGTGATGTGTAGACTTTGTCTGGGTGACGGCAGGGTGGCGGGGGTGACCTGCTTCTCCCAGAACTTTCTGACTCTGTTCTGTGGGCATCTCCTACCTTGTTTGCTCTGCAGAGATCTAGGCTGCAGATAAGGAGTTGATTTGAGGATGACAGAAATAACTGCCTGATAAAACTGGTTTATCTGACGGGGGAAGTAATTGCAAGCCTGAAGTTCTATCTACCTGTCTGGGTTTTTCTAGAAGCGATTATTAAATTGATAAATTTGAGTCTCTCCCTCCACTTGTTCCCTCTTTCCTCCCATTTTTCTCTCTCCCTTGCACTTCTGTCATCCTATTTCCTACTTCAACTTCCTCTCCACCTTTTTAACCCTTTTTTCTCCTGGCAGTAAAACAGTTAAAGTGCCAAAGAGACTCTCATCAAACCCCTTCATTCACCTACTCGTGAGCAAAGCTTGGTGATTGGTTTATAAATAAGCAATGGTAACCTAGCCTATCGTCTAACAAGAAACGTTGTGCCAGTGGGCAAGGGGTTAAAGTGCCTCCCACGCGTTTGTTGTACCAGGTCTGCCAGGGAGGCGGGCAGCCACGCTGTCTGCTGTTACTGCTTTTCAAAGACTCATCTGCTGAAATACAATACAGATCTCCAGTGTGATAAGGGCAGGGTACTTACGACAGGAAGCAAAGCAGGTATGCTGCAGCCAGGCCGGAGTGCCATGGCGGGTACCATCTGTTGGGTGAGATCTTATGTTATGTGAATAGTTTACCCAAGAGGTATCAGGACATGACTCACAAAACGTATAACCATAAAATCATATACGCTGCTCTGATGTAATTTTTATATCCTGTTAGTCTACAAGTGCCCTTGGTGTTCTTAGCATCATATATGGGTCATAAAACATGACCAGCCTCATATACTGCCTAATAATGTTAGAGCTAGCACTGTGGTAGTTTACGGACTCCATTTATGATGCCCGATTCTTTAATACTCATCCAAAGTTTTTCTTTAATTAAGGAATTGGACTAGTTATTAAATTAGTAGATACTGTATCTTGGCCAACATGAGCTATATTCTACATGGTGTGTTCCGCTTAGATATCTTATTGCTCACCAGCTCTAGTCTTCCTGTATAGGCACCACTACCTGTATTGATTAGATACCTGCTTGACGGAATCGGGGGTAAGGCTTCGTTCACATCTGTGTCAGGGCTCCGTTCTGACATTCCGTCGGAGCTTCCCGTCAGAACGGAACCCTAACTGAAACGAAACAAATGGAAACCATGGGTTCCCGTTTGCATCACCGTTGATTTCAAAGGTGACGGATATGGTGCAAATGGTTTCCGTTTGTCTTAGTTGTGCAAGGATTCCGTCGTTTTGACAGAAGCAATACTGTAGTCTACTGCGCTATTCATTCCGTCAAAACCCTTGCACAGCGGAGACAAATGGAAACCATTTACACCGATCCGTCACCATTGAAGTCCATGGTGATGCAAACGGAAACCTATGGTTTCCGTTTGTTTCACACAGGGTTCCGTTCTGACGGGAAGCTCCAACGGAACGCCTGAATAGAGCCCTGACGCAGATGTGAACAAAGCCTAAGGCTGTGTTCACTTCAGCGTTGGTTTCCTCCATTGAGGGGGCCCGTCGGACCTTTCCGTCGGAGGAACCCCTCAACGGAGAGGCAAACGGAAACCATAGCTTCCGTTTGCATCACCATTGATCTCAATGGTGGCGGATACTTGCTAATGGTTCCGTTTGTCACTGTTGTGAAAGGGTTCCGTTTTTTTTTACAGAAACAATAGCGCTAATTATTCCATTCGAAAATCTTACACAACGGTGACAAACGGAAACCATGAGCAACTGAAGCATTACCATTGAAATTCAACGGTAATGCAGACGGAACCTATGGTTTCCGTTTGCCTTTCCGTTGAGGGGTTCTTCCGATGGAAAGGCCTGACGAAACCCCCTCAACGGAAACCAACACTGGTGTGAACAGGCCCTTACCTTTACTTCTCCATGGAATCCCCCCTATTACCTCTGTCGATATCAGATTTGCTTATAATTGCTCTATGAAGGCTGTTTTATATATCTGGTTTACTTGTCATGTTTGAAACTCAGAACATAGCAACATTTTATTTAGTTATTAAAATGTAAAATAGATAGAAATTAAATTTTATCATTTCCGTTGTTACATTAACTTTAAGGGTATGTTCAGATGTGGGGAAAATGAAACGGATTATGGTGCCGATTCTGCACCAATGTTTGCGGCGGTTTACAGTACAATACATGTGGCTGGGGTTTCTAAAAACCTCTTTCTCATGTAGCAGAAATCAAGGCATAATGCAAAATCATGCTCGTTCTGTCAAAGAAATGCAGCAAATTTTCAACTTTTAGATTTTTCTTATTGACTTTGAAATTCTTTTAAAGCTGTATTCCCATGTTTGACATTTACGGCATAGCCACAGTATATCTCATAAGTGTCTGATAACTGTGGGTCTCGCCTCTGGACCTGAATCTATCACTAGAAGGCGGCCCCCCTAACCCCCATCCTACCGTCGTGTCGCTGCTTTCGGCCACTGGGTTGCGACGTCGCCGGGAGTGTGGAAATAGCCAAACTACGCTGTTTCCGCAACTGCCGTAGACGTGAACGGGAGTCACAAGAACAGTGTAGCTCACTGTGCTATGCTATTTCCGTAACGCCTATTCACTTCATTGTGAGTTATAGAAACAGCGTAGCTCTACAAGCTTGGCTATTATTACCTTACTCCCTGCCAACTTGTAACTCCGTGACAGCGGGAGAATGTAGGACACGAGTCAGGAGGTCCTGTTCTAGAGATGGGTGCAGGGGCCACCTATTGGGACCTGCACCTATTGGACATTTCTGGCATATGCTGTGGATATGCCATAAATGTCTGAGAAGGGAATACCACTTTAAAAGTAACCTGTCACATTAAACATTCTGTTCTATTTGTAGACAGAATTTTATAGAGCAGGAGAAGCTGAGCAGTTTGAGATATATATATATATATATATATATATATATATATTTTTTTTTGTAAAAAGATTCAGTAACTTATATTTAATTGATATAAATTTCTGCTCCCTGTGGGCCAAAGAGTCTAGTGGGCGGGCTCAGCCATTGATTGGCAGACTTGCCTGTATGAGTGTGAATATAGAGAGAGCTGCCAATCGCTGAGTAGGAACGCCCACAGTAAGCAGGGATTTAATTTGATGAACTATAAATTATCTTGAATCTTTTCACACCTATGTATGAATCTGCTCAGCCGGTCCTGCTCTATAACATGGACTCAGCAGATCGAACGGCACGTTTGACATGACTAGTTCCCTTTATGGTCCTGTAGGGTATGTTAAAAAAGTTGAAATAATTTTTAGATCTCTTCTGTTGTGAGAAGTTACAGGCAAAAATACCTGAGGCTGCATTACAAAGGTTCTGATGATAACATGTCCCTTAATGATGTCAGACGCAGTGTTGTAATTGAGATTTTGTGGGACCAAATCACCATCCACATCAATGTCTGCTTCCTGGCTTGAATAGTGGCAGATATGTGTTCATGTGAATGATAATTTGGATTCATATAAGTTTCCCACAACCTTCCTGCATCTGACCGATATCACAAGAGAATATGTTGTCATCACAATCTCTCATTAGTGCATCCTCGGACTTTAGACCTGTAAAGATTTTGGCATAAAAGTGGTTTTAAAAAAAAACACATTATTATTTTTTTTTTTTTTCACATTGTGTGTTTTTTAGCACAAATTGTTTTGTTTTAGTAGACAAACTCCCATGTCTCTCAATAGAAGTTTATCAACTAAAACGCACAGTGTGAACCCAGCCTTTTCCCAAAACATATAATTTGCAGAGTCTTCATACAGGTGGCCATGTGTTTCTTGAGCAATCACTATAGGTTCAGCCTTATTTCACTTTCTCATAGTCTAGTGGTCTCTGGGCTTAAAGGGGTTTTCCACGTTCTGATGACCTATTCACCGGATAGGTCATTAGTATAGTATATGGTTGGTGTGGGTCCGACACCCAGACCCCGTGCCGATCAGCTGCTGCGGCTGCCTCCCAGGCATCGGACAATATTGCCGGAAGCAGATGAAGGCGGTCAAAGAATAGCGGCCGAGTTCAATAGGAATAGGAGCAGAGCCGCTGCTCTGCTGAACGGCTGCTATGCGGTCGGAGCCATCTCTTCCGGCTCCAACTACTGCATACCGTTCAAAACATCCGATACCCGGAGGCAGACAGATCGGCTGTTCGGTGCGGGGTCCGGATGTCAGACCCGCACCGATCATATACTGATGACATATCCGCTGGATCGGTCATCAGTTGTCAGAACGTAGAAAACCCCTTTAATAGTACCATGATCTTGACCTGTTGTCTTGATAATCTTAGATCTTCTAGGTCTGTATATGAAGAGTTTTCCATGCCTGTGTAGGTAAATGTGGTGATGTCCCCTCCTATAGTAATATGGTCGGTCAGGGACGGTGCTTCCTGTGGTGCCACCATATTTGTCTGTGGAGGCCAGTTTTGGCTGTTGTTCGGCCGTCACAGGAGGTAGTTGGGGGGGGGGGGGCTCAGTTTCCATGTCCTTTTGTTCTTATTCTTGTCAGTTAGATGCAACAGATTAGAACTGGGAACTGATCAGACCGGAGATTGCAGCCGGGGAACAAACCCTTTCTATATAAAGAATTTATTTATGCATTTTAATTTTAACCCATTCAGAGCTGAACTTTCTTTTAAGTGCTTTACTGCTTTGAGGAAGCCAGAGGTCAAGCTGCACTTGAATATATTATTCCTGTTGAGGAGAGATGTGCTGATTATCACACAATTCCTGCCCTCCTTGTAAAACTTCCCTTATTTATATATACCTCTTCCTTCCCAAAGTTTAAAGGTGGTCCGGTAATATGCATGGGTGGTAGCCATTTTTCCAGCAGGAAGAATAGTCCTCATTGTAATTCAGACATGCTATGTGACGTAGGGGTTTTCATAGTATTATGACCATTATATAAAGAGTGTAGATATCACTTTTGTATATTATTACTGTCCTATAGTGAGTGGTGATGTCACTCTTCTGTATATTATTATTGTTCTATAGAGTGGTGATGTCACTTCTGTATATTATTACTGTTCTATAGAGTGGTGATGTCACTTCTGTATATTATTATTGTTCTATAGAGTGGTGATGTCACTTCTGTATATTATTATTGTTCTATAGAGTGGTGATGTCACTTCTGTATATTATTACTATTCTATAGAGTCCTATATATTATATCCATCATAATATTCTACACTTAGAACTTGCTAAGCTTCGGAGACCTATGTTTAAAGGCATCCAGCCCCTGTATAACAAGCAAAATACAGTTATTAGAAAGCCCTGCACCACAAGAGCTTACCGTCTTAATGACTGAATACATGCCCTATGTGGATATCTGATCATGTTTTAGATCTTCGTTCTTCCTTTATTCTCATTGTGTTTACAGATCTTGGTGACTGATAGCAGCAGGCAGGGTGATGTGTACCTGATATACTTGTATCTACACCTGCATGCCGGGCTCCTGCCCTCATGTACTGTTGCGTGATGTGAAGTATGTGGTATGTTTGGTGGGCTCGGTAATTGCCAATGGGTAGGGGTGGTCTTTATTTATTTTTTTTATTGTAGTAAATAAGCTAATTTAGCTCCTTCCTAGTTCCTAGATAATTTATCTTGAAATTTTTGCAGCCGAAAAGGACCAGTACGGTGATCCTACAAATGCAATTGTCTCATAAACCAACAGTAACCGGATTGTGTACAAGTGCTGCGCTATATGAGTTTTCCTATTACTTGCAGTTAAAATCGGTAACTTTTACTCATGTGTTGGTATTCGGTTTCTTGAATGTCATTGAACAATCCCACTCGGTATGTTTTCTCATTCACGCCCGTAGGTTGGACTTGAACCCCTGACCCCAGCATTGTAACCACTGAGCCCAAGGGCAATCGTACCATAGAGTCAGGATGGACACAATATTGTAAGACGAATACAGGAGCCAATTTGGCTTTTTATTTTTAATATAGATCTCAATTGAAAACCACTCGATATTAGTCACCAGGAGCAGATTTTAGGCACATCGTCCAGTTATGCCATTGGGGCAACCAGTGCCATTGCTGTGTGGATCATGGAGAGATTTTCTCATCCTCTTGTGCAAACCACAGGGCTCTACCCCTCCAACGGTACGACAACATTAGCATGAGGGTTGTCCACATTCTATCCTACAGGGGGACGAGGGGTCTAGAAAAAGGTAGATGCCCTTCCAGTCAGATGTTATGAGACATTTTATAGTTGGCTAGCAGCCCTCATAAAGGCATCTCTCCAATATTTCATGAACATATGTGAAACTTATTTGGAAATCTTCTAACCCTCTTTACCTAATACCAGAACCATCTGTTGGGTATTGAGTTGATATATTGGGCAATACAAGGATAAACTAAGCCAAACTTATATAATAAAATACGCTTTTCTGAAAAGAACCTGATTCCCCCCCCCCCCCCCCCATGTAGTTCTAATTCCCATCTGTGTGGTATTGGCTGTAATGGACCAGCACTAGTATCATACTAATATAGTACCCTGGTCTCACGATGCTATAATTTGACGGGGGGCTTATATATGGGAGTACCCTCATTTTTAATAGGTGTGGATAACGCCAGAGGACAGATGAAAATAACATTGGGTTTTATGCTCCTTTTTTTTGTGCCCCCCTGTGCTGCACAGTTAGTTGGTTTTGTAAAGTTCAAGTTAACCCCAAAAAGCTGGAATATGCCAACTGAGGCCGAACATTTCCAATCAACTAAACAAACGAGAAGAGGAAGCGTGAAGTCAGGTCGGTTCGCAGGAGTTGGTTTGCCTGTTTTTCCTCTCTGCTCAGGCTCTTGACTAGATGTGAATTTCAGATAAGTCCATGGGCCGATCTCCTCACTGATAAAGATCTCCCCGGCAGATAAAGGACCCTTATCTCCAGCAAGCAGACGGGAGAAGGATTCAGCTATAATAACAATCAGTGAATAGAGGCAACGACACAAGGGCTCTGCTGGGTCACTGCCTGGTCATGATTAATGCCATCCACTCACTTATCAGCTGGGAGGTGATTGAGTACTGTTGTGGTTGGGGTGGTTATTACTGTGTGTGTGTGTGTGTGTGTATGTATAGGTTATATAGTAATTTTTTATTTTATAATGTACATCACCTGTTTTTGTAACCTTGCCGCTTAAATCTGTCACTGAAAATGTGTATTTTGCTCAGTGCACCTTATCCAAAACAGTACAATGATGTTTCTTGGGGGTGGCACTGGGAGGCTTCATGGACAGATGTTTGTATGTGGCATTGAACATGTTCCCCCAGTGCCAGCTTCTTGGTTGGGCACTTGTCTTGTTGGTGTAGAGCAGTCTTAAGTGCAGATTTTTGGCCTACACTGCTGTAGACCACTAGGGGCGCTGGTACATTTTAGTTTTTTTGCCAAAATCACTCCCTTTATCAGTGGGATAAGATGCGGGGATCTACAGACATCATTACTATGAGAATCCATCAGCAGAATAAAGTTTGATGGTATTATTGGCATGTTTCCAGCTGGTATAGGGAATGATTTCTATAATAACGTTGTAGTAAATTGTCTTTTATGCAATTCCCTAATGTATTAAAGCTGTCCGGAAACGATCCCACCTAGAAACGTCCAAGGTCTGTGGACGCAGCCATACAGTTCCCTGACGTGTGACTGGGGGGGGCGTTGATTCCATAAATGGCACCAGGTGCCGCTGTAGCTGCTTCATAGGAATGTATTCTGAATGATCTTTATTATGGTAGGGGTCACGTATTCCTAAATGATCGAGAATTTTTTTTTAAAATTGCTCCTGTCACATGATTGGCGCATCTGCAGTCCATCCAGAAAAAGTGAGTACTGAGGCCCCACAGGGATCGGGGGTGAGATGGCGTCACATTTTGTTTGGTCTAACATTATTTTTTTTCCTCTTTCAGTCTGGTGACTGTTGTAATTGAGGATTTGGAGTATGCTGCTGCTCTTTTTGCATTAGCTAGGGTTCCCTAGGATAGTATATACAAAGTGTATTGAAAAGAGCACAGGATATACTTTATAATACGGAATAGGTTGGATATTAACCCGTGCAATGTTTAGTTTTCATGGGAGATGTGCAGAAGTGAACAGCGTCCGTCTGAGTTTTTTTTGCAGGCAGAAAAAAAAATAAAATAAAAATCTGCCTCAAAATTCCAGATCCGCCTGCAATTTCTTATCGCAGCCATTGAGATCCACGGGAAAAAATTGCCGCGAGAAATGCTTTCTCCGCCTCGCATTTATTAGAATGGGAGATCCAAGGCGGAACCGCGGCAAGAAAGTGCATGCCGCTATCTTTTACCGCAATCTGCTAAATGCCGCTGCAGAAAAAAAAACGCCTCTGCCTCCCATTGAAATCAATAGAAGGCAGGTTCTGGCATTTTTTTTACTTTGTTTCCATGTCAAAATCAGCGTAAAATAAAACTCTGTGTGAACTGGGCCCTAAAGTCCTGTAGACCTTATCTTCGGTCTATGGCGACTAATAAAGTTTTATTTAAATCCGTTGAGGTTTTTGGGATCTTTGAAGTTAAACCAACAAATGCAAATTGGGCCTTTTATGTGTATAGGACAGGTCCGATATACAGCGCATAAAATATCTCTTACTGACCATAGATCAGATGCGATCACTTATCATAGGTCTCCTGTTTAACTAGAATATGCTGAAGCGGCTGCGCATTCTGCATGGTATACTTTCTATGTATAACGTTCAATTATGGCCTGTCCATGTATAATGCACTGTATATGTGCGTGTTCACTATGAATCCGTAGTCGCAGATGTAAAATCCAGCATCTGTATTCTGCTTCGTACTTATTTTGTTTGTCTCCATTCATTTATAGTTTCATTTTGTGTAGAAAAATATCTCCTATTGCTACATGGAAACCATTAATAAGCTGCTGTTGACTGACCTATTACTGTTATTGTCTGTCTCTATAGCAGTAGGTAAAGATGGTGTTTGGATTGAGGTTCTAATGAGTAAATCAGACCTTCCCTGCATCACAACCTCTCAACATATATTCGGACTGGATCGACACTGATTTGATAAGGAGAAAAGCAGTCTCACAGTAGTTACCCATTGTATTCCCCACCTTATGCGGCAGAATTAGGCTTCATGTACACGATCATATACATAATACTGCAGTCCTACTGGGAAATCGTGGCATGTTCCATCGGGTGCTGTGTTACAGATAGATTCTCCCTAGAAGCGTTGCTTCCAGAGCAGAATTCAGTGCCGCAATGAAGCACCATATGGCAGCACACAGAGTGCCAATGGAACCATATGGCCATTCAGGCTTCGTGCACATTGCTTTGCCATGTGTATGAGGCCTTAAAGGGGTTTTCCCAGAATCACCTGTATCCCTGGGGGTCCGACCTCTGGAACCCCTACTGATAAGAAAAATGGGGGACCGTTCCCTGAAGTGCTCTATGAGAACGGAGCGCTGGTGCGTGTGCACGACCAGTTCTCCATTCATTTCTATGGAGCGCTGGAGTAAATAGTGGCGTATAGGTGGAGAGCTTCTTAAATTTCTCTAGTCCCTGGTACGTTTGCTATAAATGCCTGTACACAGCCGCCTCCTTTGTCTCTTTGTGCAAGTTCTGCTTTAAGATGCACAAGGGATTGGAAGAAAATCTTATTCAGTGTTCTCAAATTATCGCCAATCTGAAAACTTCCTTCCTGCTGGAGACATTTGGTAAAAGAGTTGGGAGCAGATAAATGACATTCGCAGACGTCCTGCGTTCTCCGTCCCAGGTACATGTGAACGTCTGTTAATGTGATTTACTGTACAGCTGCAAAGAGTGAAACGTTGAGAGAACTTTGTATCGTATCATGTGACGGCTGCGCAGTACGATTTTCTCCAGTCAGACGAGGTTTACGATATTTCTCATTATTGGAACAGTCGTTCAGAATTTATAGACGGAAAATCAGTTCCAGTTACAAAAATTATAATCTTGTACCAATTCATGTGGGAAATTCTCAGCAAAGTGTTTTTAAGTTGTCTTGATAAATACTGGAATGGTCGTGAGAAAATAAAAGTCCGGTTGTAACCAAGTGTATCAGCACCAGCGTCGGGCTGGGGTTCCTTGGGCCCACCAGAGGATATGATTTTGAGGGCCCACCTTCCATCTATATAGAACATGTCCACTTTTTAGGCCCCATGCACACGACCGTAAAAAAATCTCAGTTTTTGCGGACCGCAATTGCGGTCCGCAAAAATGGACCCATTCACTTTCATTGAACGCGGACCCCTTTCCGTAGCACTACGGAAGGGTGTCCGTGCCGTGGAAATGTTCCGGGAATTATGGAACATGTCCGTTCTTTTGCATTTTGCGGGCCGTGCTTCCATACTTTGTATGGGAGCACGGCCCGAAAATGCGGCTGTCAGTCAGCGGCCGGCCGTGCCCATGGTCGCGGGCCGGGATTGCGGGCACGGTCGTGTGCATGGGGCCTTATTTTATCATACGCCTTGTTATTTTTGTACACAGGACGTATCATTAATAAGATCTGATAGGTCATTTGTAAATCAACTCATGAGAAATAGACCCTAGTGGCAAGGCAAGTGCTTGGATCCAAAATCACCTCCGAATGCGGTTTGTCTTCTGCTGGACCTGTAAGACCCATTATTGTGTTAGAGCCTGCCCCCCCCCCGGAGGATCCTCTGGTTCTCTGGTGGGCCAGCCCGACTGATCAGCACCATAGATTTCTAGACTCACACTTTGCATCTGGAAGTCTTAGGCCGGGTTCCCACGTAGCGTAAGCGCTGTGGAATTTCAGCAGCATTTACAGTTGTAGCAAAGTGGATGAGATTTAGAAAATCTCATGCCCACGCTGTGGAAAAAAACGCAGCGTAAAACGTTAATATATTGACCTATGGTGCGGAATTTAATTACAGACCATGTCAATTTATGCTTTGTTGTTGATCTTCTGTTGCGGGTTTTCCCCATTGAATTCAATGTGCATGCAAATCGGCGTATTTGCAGTGATTACACCGCAAAAATCGCCACTCTGGGAAAAAAAAAAATCATACTTACCCAGAACACCCTCCTTCTTCCTGCAGTCCAACCTCCTGGGATGACTTTTCACCCCATATGACCGCTGCAGCCAATCACCGGTTGCAGCGTCACATGGCCTGCAACGTCATTGTAGGAGGCCGGAGCGGACGTATCCAACCCGTGGGAACCCGGCCCTATTACTATTACCGTATATAAAATAACTAGGTGTCTGAGAGCCTTCCTGGGTTTTCTGGTTACACAGGTGACGACTGAGAATATCAATATTTGATGCCTTCTCTTGGGGAAGGCCGTGACTTTAGAAATTGGTCAATTGTCATCCAACGTTCGCACTTATAATCATTCATGATTGCTCAGTTTGCGTGAGTGAATTCAAGTGTCATTGGAGCACGCCAAAGTCTCACGACCATGGCGCTTTGAGGTACCGAACTTGGTTGACTATCAAATTGACGTGAGTCTAAGGGCCCTAATTGGCCGGTGCCACGAGCGCAGATCAACGAGCCATTGTTGATCGGTGGTCGTTTGCTCCTGTCAGACGGAGCTATGGATGGGGACGAGCGGTCGTTACTCCGATCGCTCGTCCCCATATGATTTGTATCATGTCGGCAGCGCGTCTCCCTGTTTACACACCAAGATGTGCTGCCGACAATGATAATATTTTTTTTTTTTTTAAAAGATACGATCAGCAAATGCCTGTTCATCTGCTGATCGCTGCCAGGGCAATTCTTGGCAACGAGCGGTCTATGAACAATTGGTTGCCCGGTGTAAAACCCCCTTAACACACCCAGTGCCATATAAATGCAGCACCGCAGAATATATTGGCGCTATATAATAACTGTATCGGCTATGTCGGTATCAGATATATACAATGCTGTGGAGTAACATTATATCCAACACTGTGGACCCTTGAAAATTGCATTGCTGTAGAATATGTTGGTGCTATCTAAAATATATCATTGTAGTCTATATTGGCGCCAAATAAATACAATGCTTTGGCGTCTTTTCCTTTATATTAATAGAACTCTGGAATATCTTGGTGCAATGGATCAGCCTTTGCCATGAAACACTTGGAATTTTTTGCCCCGGCTGCTTCCCGCTGGCAACGCGTAGGGTTAACGTACTGTATCAACGCAAATAGCAATAAGTAATCTCCTTGATTTTCTAAATACACTGGATGCTTATTCACTCTCCCGGTCGTCTCGCAGCCTTGTGTCCCTCTGGCTCGAATCAGTCTCCCTGATAAAGCAGAAAGTTGAACCGGCCCCATTACTGAGCTGTGATGGTTGCATTGATAAGGCCTTGATAATGGTGGAGATAGGGAGGCCTCCGCAGCCAATCCCTCTGCTGTTCCTCCTATTAACATTCCCCACCAGTGCTCGGCCTGGGAGCTGCCTATCTGCTCCGTTTCCACTCCTCCACCAGATAAGGCTGGAAACACTGACTTCATAGCTCACTGATTAAAGTGTCTGGCTTTCTTGATAATACACAGATAAATTATGTTTTTCAAAGAGAGGTAAGGAAAGGGAGTGAAATAAAATAAAAAGGACATTTTTTTTTTCCACTTTTGCCTGATCCACATATATTATAACAATCCGCCCCTCCCCCACCATAACCCCCTGCGCTGAAAATGCTGATTCTGACGCAAGAAAAATGACATTATAATAGACCCAATGCACTATTTGTAGATTCAGGCTACATGCACACGTTGCAGAAAATACGCAGCAAGACCACAGGAAACCGCACGAAATTCGCTGCAAAAAACACCTGAAGGTGCGTTTTTTTTACGCGTTTTTCAGTGCATTTTTACGTTTTTTCTGCGTAAATCGAGGCGTTTTCATGTAGTCGTTGTCATTTTTCACGGAGCGTGTGTCCGTTGAGAGAAACTCCCTGTACATCTTATTCTGATCAGTTTTTGCGGACCAGACTTGTCTATTAAAGTCTAAGGATATGTTCACACGGCAACTGCAATTACGTCTGAAATTACGAAGCTGTTTTCAGGAGAAAACCGCTCCTGAATTTCAGACGTAATTGCACGTACTGGCGTTTTTCGCGGCGTCTTCTACGGATGTAATTGGAGCTGTTCTTCATTGGAGTAAATCAAAAACGGCTCCAATTATGTTCCAAGAAGTGTCCTGCACTTTCACGCGGCCGTAATTTTACGCGCTGTCTTTTGACAGCGACACGTAAAATGACAGCTCGTCTGCACAGAACATCATAAGACCCATTGCAAGCAAGATGCAGATGTTTGCCAACGTATTGGAGCCGTCTTTTCAGGCGTAATTTGAGGCGTAAAACGCCTCCATTACGCCTGAAAAATGGTCGTGTGCACATACCATAAGGGTGCATGAAAAAAAAAAAAGAAGGGACCGCATGCGACGACATCCGTGTTCTGTCCGTGTTTCACAAATAAGTTGCTAAAAAAAAAATGCGGAGAAAAAGTGAAACCGGGAAGTGCATACAGAGCAGAAAAGCAAATGACAAACCGGAACAACGCAGACTCTCATATGGATGAAAAACATTCCCCTTTTTTTGCAGACACAAATCAGACACGTGTGAATAAGGCCTCATGCACATGACCGTGGTTTTCATCTGTAATTACGGGTGACATTGCCCATTCATTTCTATTGGCCACGTTCACCTTACAGTAGAGTTACGGATGTGCGTCCGGGCTATAGAAATGATGCGCAAAATATAGAACACGTCCTATTCTTGTCCGCAATTGCGGCACGGATTCCCCATAGAAGTCTATGGGCACTTCCACAATTGCGGACGGCTACGGATGTGTATCCGTATTTGTGAGTACATATTTGTGGACAGTAAAAACACTTCCGGTCGTGTGCATGAGGCCTTAGGACTAGTCCAAAACGTGAAAATTCCCCAGTTACGATGAGACTTTAATAAACATATTCTACATGATTATCCTGATGACTTGTTTTATAATGAATATGAATGTTCGGTGCATTGTGGAGACTGGACGCGTGAGGCTCGTATTAGGATTCCGTCCTGCCAGGAAACTCTAATCTTTTTGCCATGTACCAATCTCCGGCTGCGCCTCGGCCTTGTCATGATGGATGGCCGCCGCCGCCGCCTCTGTGTTTCTTGCTTTCCCTCCATCTTCATTTACCTTGTGAGACATGTCAGCTGTGTCCGCCCTTTATATTTTCACTCCTTTATTTTCCACTGTTTGCCTAATGTCACACCTCAGCATAATGCGGGGAAAAACACAGAGCGACACTGAGCGGTCTCCACATGACGCCGGCCATAGGTGTAAAGATTAACATTCTCAGCAGCTTTACCATCAGAAGTGATAATTGTTATGTATGTGGTTCTGACCTCAGCCGTGAGCTAATCTGTTCCTCTGACATTACGATATTTGCAGTTATTCACCCTCCATGGAGAGCTCATTCATAAAGGGGGAAATATTTATCCAATTGCAAAAGGAATTGCAGCTTTCATCAGTTTAAGGCCCTGATCACACACACAGTTTTGATGCAGGTTTTTGAGCCAAACACAGGGGTGGATACAAAAGAAAGGAGATGCAACTGTCTTTTCTTTTTACCTTTCCTTCCTTTATGGATCCACTTCTGGCTTTGGCTAAGAAAAAAGCGAAGACAAAAACTGCATCAAAACTCTGTGTGATCCCAGCCTTAGGAGAGAATCTTGACATCTATTGTTACCTATATGTACTTCTCTGTGGTAACCGGTGCGATATAAACCCCTCGCAGGTAGCGGGTGCGATATAAACCCCTCGCAGGTAGCGGGTGCGGTATAAACCCCTCGCAGGTAGCGGGTGCGGTATAAACCCCTCGCAGGTAGCGGGTGCGGTATAAACCCCTCGCAGGTAGCGGGTGCGGTATAAACCCCTCGCAGGTAGCGGGTGCGATATAAACCCCTCGCAGGTAGCGGGTGCGATATAAACCCCTCGCAGGTAGCGGGTGCGGTATAAACCCCTCGCAGGTAGCGGGTGCGGTATAAACCCCTCGCAGGTAGCGGGTGCGGTATAAACCCCTCGCAGGTAGCGGGTGCGGTATAAACCCCTCGCAGGTAGCGGGTGCGGTATAAACCCCTCGCAGGTAGCGGGTGCGGTATAAACCCCTCGCAGGTAGCGGGTGCGGTACAAACCCCTCGCAGGTAGCGGGTGCGGTACAAACCCCTCGCAGGTAGCGGGTGCGGTACAAACCCCTCGCAGGTAGCGGGTGCGGTACAAACCCCTCGCAGGTAGCGGGTGCGGTACAAACCCCTCGCAGGTAGCGGGTGCGGTACAAACCCCTCGCAGGTAGCGGGTGCGGTACAAACCCCTCGCAGGTAGCGGGTGCGGTACAAACCCCTCGCAGGTAGCGGGTGCGGTACAAACCCCTCGCAGGTAGCGGGTGCGGTACAAACCCCTCGCAGGTAGCGGGTGCGGTACAAACCCCTCGCAGGGAGCGGTACAAACCCCTCGCAGGGAGCGGTACAAACCCCTCGCAGGTAGCGGGAGCGGTACAAACCCCTCGCAGGTAGCGGGAGCGGTACAAACCCCTCGCAGGTAGCGGGTGCGCTACAAACCCCTCGCAGGTAGCGGGTGCGCTACAAACCCCTCGCAGGTAGCGGGTGCGCTACAAACCCCTCGCAGGTAGCGGGTGCGCTACAAACCCCTCGCAGGTAGCGGGTGCGCTACAAACCCCTCGCAGGTAGCGGGTGCGCTACAAACCCCTCGCAGGTTGCGGTATATACCCCTCGCAGTTAGCGGCTGCGCTATAAACCCCTCGCAGGTAGCGGCTGCGCTATAAACCCCTCGCAGGTAGCGGTTGCGGTATATACCCCTCGAAGGTAGCGGCTGCGCTATAAACCCCTCGCAGGTAGCGGTTGCGGTATATACCCCTCGAAGGTAGCGGCTGCGCTATAAACCCCTCGCAATTAGCGGCTGCGCTATAAACCCCTCGCAGGTAGCGGGTGCGGTATGTACCCCTCGCAGGTAACGGTTGCGGTATATACCCCTCGCAGGTAACCGGTGCTGGATCATGACGGCCATTGCTCTGCCCATAGGCGTTTTTACCCAGCTTTTTAGAGAACCTGAAAAGCATCATGGCGCAATGGAAACTGGGTGACAAACCCTCTGGGGACGACTGGCAGGTTATTTAGTTATTTTGAAACGTAAACAATCTGACGGGCCGGTACAGTCCTGCGAAACAGCGGTGCAGCTACAGGGGGTGCAGAGGCTGCAGGGCAGAATGCTTTTCTCTTTTTTGTCAGTGTCCTTTGGCTCGGTGTAATCTTATCATAGAATATTAGCGCGAGCATTAATGGCCCTTTCGGCTGATACACAAATTGCTTTTTGCTTACTTTTCCTATTCAATGCACTTACCTTCTAAAAAAAAATAAAAAATCAACCAAGGTATTTCACCCAAAATTAAAATCAACATATAAGATTGTCATTATTTTAAGCGGATTGGTGCAGCAGATTACATGGTCCGGTCCGAACTTCTAGTAGCCATAACAGTTTTTGTACCTTTTGGCTAATCGGATCGTTGAAAGAATACAGCGGGCTCCTAGTTATAAGCGGAGACCCTTCTCTCCAGGCTGATGTGTATCCGTAGCCGGACACCGTACACCGGACACAGGAGCTGCTATCGCGGCTGTAATGATCCCTGGAACAAATACAAATTCTGCTCCATCTCTTTCTGGAAAAGTAGAGTGACAAACAATACGTGCACAATTACAGATCAGACATCAAAATCCTGAATGGCAAAAGTACGTAGTTAGGCCCCCTGCCGTGTGTACGGTCCGTGATTACGGCACAGATGGGCTGTGGACTGTCGTTTGCGGTCCGTGCTCACAATAAAATATATAGGAGCACGGCCTGTAAATTTAAAAAATAGGACATGTCCTGTTTTTTAGCGGGTAATTTCTACGGCCCGTACACTTATTCCCGTAAATACATGGGAAGGTGTCCGTGGCCCATAGAACTGAATGGATCAGTATTTTTATCCACGATTACGGATCCGTAATTGCGGATGAAAATTCAGAGTGCATGAGGCCTTATGCAGCAATACTGGAGCGGTGGATGGTTTTTGTCTGGAGCTCGGTTACAGCAGAGCTATGGCCTCGTGGATGCAGTAACATTGGCCATATTGGGTTGTCTTTCCCAGAACCGCAAAATGCTACAGAGTGATGTTTATTGCAAACACAACTCTGCAGTTTTACCATTTCGTCCAAATCTGTTTGCTCTGATGTCCTACTGTCGGATCACTTCTGTACTGGGTGGGGTGGGGGGGGGGGGGGTGTTGTTCCTGAAAGTAGATCACAAGATGTTGATTTCTCAGGGTCATGTAGACTGTTTTGCGGTGTCTGGGAAAACTCAGAATAGCAGATAGATAACTCTCTGGCCATAGTGCTGACACTTCACACTGAATCGCCGTTATAAGTTGCAACATCTTCTAGCCAGATTTCAAAATCTTCTCCATTATCAGAAATAGAGCGCTGGTCAGTCACATTATCCCTGATGTAAGAGCAAAATTTTTCTTGAGCCCAATAGAGAGCTGTCGTTCGGCTAATGGCTGTCTGATGTCTATGGCCATCTCTTGACAGTTGCCAATGGATAACCTAAACTGGCCACAGATGGGGAGGCCTCTCGTTTTATCTGTTCGGCAGCAGCTCTGCTGGCACAGTAGTGGTCACCCGATCATTCCCTTTTCAAAGGCAAAATAGTGGAATTGAAGGACCTTGTCCAACATGTTGCCGGAAGCATTCAATAGCTGTTCCATTTCTCGTCTAGTTTATCTTAGGCCTTATGCACACGGCAGTGCCCGTGATCATGGGCATAGCCGGCCGCTGATGGCAGCTGACAGCCATCCGCATTTTTGGCTCATGCTCTTATACAAAGTATGGGAGCACGGACCGTAAAAAGCAGAGGCATTCTACGGCCCGGACACCTTCCCGCAAAAATACAGGAAGGTGTCTGGGGTATAATAGACGTGAATTGGTCACTAATTGCGGACAAATTCTGCGGCCGTGTGCAGGGGGCCTTATTTAGCCAAAAAACTGCACCATGTATGGCTGTCACGAAGGGTCTGTGGACCCAATGGGCCGTACCGCCTTGGCGGTAAGGCAGCTGGCCAACAGGGTGCAGGACAATGTCTATAGTTCATATAGGGTACCTGTGGCAGCTCGGACAGTAGCAAGGCAGGCTCTGCTTGGACTAGGCAGCAAGTAGATGTCTGGCAAGGTGAAGCAGGTCAGACATGGAACAGCAGGACACGACTTTGGCACAACACAGTGCTCGGCCAGGAAGGTATAGAATGCTAGGAACTGGAACAGGTACAGGAACTGGTACACACTAGGAGGCCATCACATAGACAAACTATAGGGAACAACAACGCTCAGGCATAGAACTAGGGGACTGGACCCCTCTTACAGTACTGGGTACTCACTGGTCAAACACTCATCAACGAGGTCCAACGCAGTCGACTACGCTATTGATTCCGTTGGAAAGCCGGAATGGTGATGAACGAAAAGCATTAGCGATGTTTCCGTCACCATTGAGATCAATGGTGACTGAAACGGAAGCTGTGCTTTCACTTTCCGTTGCGGGGTTCACCCGACGGAACCCCAAAACGGAAATGAACGGTGATGTGAACAGGCCCATACCTTTTGAAATCAATGGTAATTCTAATGGAACAGTTGCTTTCCGTTTCATCTTTCGATCCCCTCTTCCTCGGACGGAAGAGAGGTTGTATACTAAGGCTAGCGTGAAAGAAGCCTAACCTTTTAAAGTAAGGTCTATTTACATGGTGCCGTTAAATCGCTTTTTTCCTCTTAAATCATGGCAAAACCATGAAATCTGCCACAATTTTGTAAAAATAGCGTGCTTTGACCACATAGTTTGAAAATACCCTCCGTGTCTGTGTGATATCTGGCTCGGGTCTTGCAATGAGCTTATTATGACGTTTCTTGGGGTTGCGCTGTAGAATTGGACTATATGCGTGGTCATATCCGGTCCCATCCCGACAGTCGTGCCTATTGAAACCTAGTGGCAGTCAGAAGCTTTCTCTGCCAACTCTTTTCTGTATATGACATTCGAAGGGTTTTATGATGAATTGTAGTAGATGGACGAGGAACTATAAACCCCACGAGGTGTGACTGGATTTCCTGCGGCTTGTAGTCTCCTAGTTGCTGCATATGAACGTCTCCGCTGATCCCGGCTGTCGATGACTGATATTATATTGTGTATTACAGGCTAAACGCAGATGCAGATTGGCTGAGCTCTCAGGACTCTGGCTGCTCGATAAATCCTGTTCCACGCAATTCCGCCGTGTGACGTGATAATATCTCCCAGGAGCTAATGTTACCCTCTCCATGAATATAATTCATTGTGCGGTATCTGTGCCTTGCCTAACCTCCGCGCCGAGGCCAAACTGTCTCCATGTAAATAATACATGTAAATCTGTATGCGTGGATGTTTATGTGAGAGACAGGGAAACCTTTTAGCGAGGAAGCCATCTTTACCGTGACCTGAGCCAAGTGCATGCAGTTCAGTACCTGACCTTGTTGGTTTCCAAAATAACCATCTGTAATGGAGATGCTGTGACATAGACTTAATAGCTTGTTTTTTACATTATCCCGGCCAATCTGGGATGGAAAAGAAAGAACAGTTGTAAAAACTACGTTGTGTATTAAAGTGCGTAGACATGGAAAACTACACCTCCCAACGTGAACCGACGACTGGACGTGACCATAATATAATTCCATTATACTCTATACACCGAATACTACAACCCCCAACGTGACCCGACCACTGTACATGAAATAATACAATTCTATTACTCTACAACCCTCAACATGACATGACCATAACACAATTCTATTAGGCCCTGTTCACCACACAGAGTTTTTTTGCAGGCAGAAAAATCTGCCTGGACTCTGCTGCGTTTTCTTTTGCGCCGTTTTTTATTGCGGCCATTGAGCATCGTGGGCAAAAAAAAACACTGCGAAAACGGCTTTCTCTGCCTCTTGCTGATTACAAGGGGAGGTCAGAGATGGAAACGCCTGAAGAAAGGGCATGATGCTGCTTTTTCCCGCCAGCGTTTTTTTTCCGCCATCCATTTGAAATCAAAGGGAGGCTTTTTTTTTTTTGCCACGGTTTCCGCGTCAATAAAACACAAGAAAAACTCAGTGTGAACTAGGCCTTCTACTCTAAACATGGAACACTACAACCCCCAAGATAACCTGGACATGACCATAGTACAATTCTATTTGACTTTATACATAGAACACTACAACCCCCAACATGACCCAACCGCCGGACATAGCCATCATGCAGTTCTATTATACTCTATACATGGAATACTATAACTCCTAACATGACCCAACCGCTGAACATGATCCTAATACAATTCTATTACACTCTACGTAGTACACTACAACCCCCAACATGACCCGACCACTGGACAATTGTTTTCTAAAAAGTCTCCCCACATCAATATATCGGAGTAGAGTACGGGCTCAATAGAAAGTCTATGAGCCTGTACTCGGATATATCGGCTTTCCGGAAAAAGCCGAACAGACATGAAGCGGCTCAGCGCTCCGACGAGCGCTTCTGCTGCTTAGTTTTAGCGATTGGTGGGTTCTCCGTGCTCGGACCCCCACCAATCAAAACTTCTGACGTGTCAATATGTCAAACATTTAGTTACCCTTTTAACGTCAATATTTCCGCCAATTCTCTTCTGATTTTGAAGCAACTAATAGGGGACAACTCTACTTTCTGGCGCCATCAACAGAGCGGTGATGTTATTTTGTTGACTGCTCCAGGGAGTTTAATTTCCCCACAGCTGCTCGCTTCGGTTCTCTCCTGCATGTAAAGGGAACATCTCCACTTACGAGTAAACAATAGGGAATTGCTTTAAATGCCATTCCCTACTATATGAGCAAAGATGAACCTTCATGTGGAAGTTACGGATTTTAGAATGTGATTTCCACTTCGTAACTAATCTGTGATAACACAATGAGGCCGATTTTACTGAGCAGTGTAAGATTTAGACAGCGTGGTTTTACACTGGGCAGATAAGCGTTCAGCGAACGCTCGTTCCCGATAATTGCCTTGTGTGAACAGGGCAACAATCAGCCAACGAATGAGCAAATCCTCGTTTATCGACTGATTGTATCGTTTTTTAAATGGCGAAAATATTCTCTTGGTTGGCAGCACATCTTGCTGTGTAAACAGGGCGCTGCCGAAATGATAGAAATGTATGGGGACGTGCGATCATACTAGCGAGCGCTCATCCCCATACAGAACTACTTGTGAAAGGAGCAAACTAGTGGCGATTAATGAGCTTTCTCGTTGATCGGCGCTCGTTTACATGGCCCAGGTCGGGCTGTGTAAGACCACCTTACACTAAATGTATTACAGTGGCGCACGCTGTATGATAAATTTGGCGCTACTTGCTAGACACTTTTCTCTTCCTTATACCACCTCTTGGTTGTCTTAGTTTACGATTGGCGCAATTGAACACATTTTTAGCCATGCCCACTAGTTGCTGAGCCGCACTCCCTTTTCTGCGCTGAAAGTGTCTAGTAAGGTGCAATAACTTGACGCATTTGCTTCATAAACGGGTGATGCGACCTTATGCGCCACACTTTGGCACCTTTTACGACAAGGTCTCGGCCCAATCCCATTAGTAAATCTGCCTCGATATCGAGCCCTTCTGTTTACGATATGATTATAACCCCTATCTTCCTCCATCATCTGAGCATGCGGTGAGATACTGCTGCTCCCATGGCAGCTGGTGATGTGGCACTTTATTAACCCCGTCCATGCTAAAGTCTTCCAGCGTGCAAGTCACAGTACACAATCCACAATCAGGGGAAGTGTGGAAACTTGTTATTATCTCGCGCCATTACAATTAATCTTCCACTTATCACAGGGCGATCATTCCATGTTATTTGCACCTCGGTATCAGAAGCAGAGTAAAGTTCAGCTGTAAGGCTTTGGTCCAGTCCTGATGGGGCTCCTGAGGAGGAGGAGGGGAAAGGGGGGGGCAATCGAAGGGGAAGAGAAGATAAAAAGCCGAGATAAGCATGGGGGCTGTTTGGTGTAGGAGTTCTATCAATGTTATCTATCTGCCTGTTCTCACTCTTCCAGTACTGCTGTTGTTTTTACCTTATCTCGCTCCACCAAAATGCCAGGAACAGAGAATAGCCACTCTGATAATTCATGGAGCCCATGATAAAATGTTAACAATAAATTAAGAAATCTGCAGCTGCTTTCTCTCCCCGCTGTTCTTTGTTCTCTAACAAATTCATCTTATGTACGTTAATAATTGCCGTATAAAAATCCATAATACATTCTGGTTCCCACTTGTATATATTTATCTCGTGCTACAACGTATCCGTCCGGATGAAGAATAGGAACGAAAGTGTCTGGGGCTAATGACATATTATAATGTATAGGTCTCTGGAGAAAAATTGACTTTAAGACGAAACCCTATGCAACCCCAGATGCACAATATCAGGGCGCACGACTTGGTCTCGTTGAGGCTTCAGCGCCATTAGAGTCGCTTTTCTTTTTTGGAGTTGCTCTTCAGTATTAAATAGGAAAAGTTAGGCGAGTGTCTTCGGCCTCGTACACGTCTATTGTGATCCGACATCACAATGTGTATCTTCCTGTTAAATGCGCATTTAGTCTCATTTATAGTGCCAGACAATGTATTCCTATGGAAGTCCTTGTCTAGCCCAGGCCTGATTCCTATCTGGGTACTGGTTGCCTTATACGGGTTAGGCCCTGTTCACATTTGCGTTGGTTATTCCATTGTTCCACTCCATCAGAGGAGCAGAACAAGGGAATACCGTAAGTAACGGTTCCGTTGCAGCACGGGCACTAGCGGCAGCCGACGGAACCCATTGACTTTAACGGGTTTCTTCGGCTTTCCGTCAGGGGGGGGTGTGGTCTTACTGAAGACCATAGCGCAGCATGCTGCACTATTCTTTCCGCCAATCTCTGGCGCAACTGCAACCGAGACCCCTAATGGAGCCTCCAATGCAGATGTGAACAGGGCCAAATACACATTTGACCCTTCAGACGTATACGTTGCTCTTTATGTTCACAGCTCACTCTATAGATGAAGGAGCTATAAAAATGCACGTACACATATTCCACTTCCAAATGTGGGGGTGAGGCATCACCTAATGGGAGGCTTCCTGCAATTCTGAGACGCCAAAGGTCCGGTTAGAAATTGGGTATATACCCCTGAGGAGGCGGCGGTGGTACGAGAGTGGTGCCAGATGGGCATTCTTACTACAGGGATATATTAGCACATATACTGCTGCTTGTTCTATACATGTCACGATTTATGTAATGTCATAGTGATACTTTATTCACCCGGGGCAGGGGGCGTATTATCTCTTTGTTATTTTCCTATTATAGATGACCTCATGGGGTGGGGGAGGTGGGCTTTTAAAGAGTTTCTGTCACCAGATTATAAATTCCCTATCTCCTACATAATCTGACCGGCGCTGTAATGTAGATAACAGTGGTTTTTATTTTGAAAAACTATCATTTTTGAGCAAGTTATGAGCAATTTTAGCTTTTTGCTGATTAGTTTCTTAAAGACCAACTCGGCGTGTTTTTACTTTTGACCAAGTGGGCGTTGTACAGAGAAGTGTATGAGGCTGACCAATCAGTGACCAATCAGCGTCATGCACTTCTCATTGTTCCAGCCCAGCTTCTTTCACTGCACAATCACGCTGGAACAATGAGAAGTGTATGACGCTGATTGGTCACTGATTGGTCAGCGTCATACACTTCTCTGTACAACGCCCACTTGGTCAAAAGTAAAAACACGCCCAGTTGGTCTTTAAGAAACGAATTAGCATAAATCTAAAATTGCTCAAAAATGATAGTTTTTCAAAATAAAAACCACTGCTGTTATCTACATTACAGCACCGATCAGATTATGTAGGAGATAGGGAATTTATAATCTGGTGACAGAGACTCTTTAAGTGTCCTGTGGCTTACATTTGTTTGTACGGGTGGTCTAAATACATTTTTTTTGCTTCTTCAGTCTTATTCCCCCCCCTGGTATATTTGTACGTATTGTTTACTTTATATTGCACGTCGCTTCCAATAATTCAACTATTAGTGGGGTCCACCATTGTTTGTATTCAGACGTTGGGAAACCTTCACTGCCTGAGTTGAGGTCTCTTGGCTGTCCTGATTAGTATTAAGGGGTGCACGGTGGGCGCCTCATTCTGCCCTCAGATTGACTCTTGTTTTCTCTTTAATGAGACATTTTAGTGACCTATGGGTGCGCTCTGTTTGTGCAGCAGAGCGTCCTCAACTGATTCGAAGGCTAGGTTCACATCTGCGTTTGAGGCTGTTAGGGGGATTACCATTGACAATAGCGCAGCATGCTAAACTATTGTGTCCGGTAAAATCACGGATACCCCTACGGAAAGCCAACGGCATCTTTTAAAAATCAGTGGGTTCCATCTGCTGCCAGCAGTCTCCGTTGTGCAATGTAACCCTTGCTTCCCTTATCCCCTTGTTCTGCTCTTCTGGTGGAGCAGTATGACGGAATGTCACAACGCAGGTGTGAACAAAGCCTTAGACGCTACAGATGTTCAGCCTCTGAAGGTACACAATCTTTTCTTTTTATAAGCTACGGCTAAGAACCGGTTAGGTCCAAAACGCGTAAGTGTTAGTTTTTTTTTTTTTGTTTTTTTTAATCGTTATGGATTAAAGTTTTTTTTATTTTATTGGACGGAGTGCTGGGCTTTATCTTTTAATCCATTATCTGATTTGCTGCCGACACAGAAATCCTCCTACGTCTACAAGCACCGAGAGAACATGCAGCATGGTGCCGGATTTTTTCAAATGGTGCATGGTGAGCGGACGAACTGTTTCCTGTAGATCTTTTCATTCACTTACAGCAGCAGAGATCTTGAAAACGGTGAGGAATCGAGACAGGCCTTTTCGTGATATTGTAAATGAGGCCTAATGGCCGAGCTTTGGTGGTTAAATCCATTGTGACACCTGTTTTTGAAGCGGTAGCTGATAAAACGGCAAAGATAAATCTACTGTTTGTTTATCAAGCAATTTTTAATTCCTGTTTTGCGCTTTATCTCCGCCACCTCTGCCCCATAAATCTGTCACGACTCTGCGAGGACCAGCACAGGGTTCTTCCTTTTTTTTTTTCTCTTTCTTTCTATTTTGAATTTTTCTTCTTTTCGTGTCCTTTGCACTAAGTGTGATGTCTTTCTCCCCGTTGTCCCTCATTGTCTCTCCCGTCCAATCTCTTCCTTCCGCCGCCCCCCCCCCCCAGCCTTGCTCTGGAGATCGTGGGCTCACTATTAGTATTAGTAATTGTGTGCCGTGAAGTGTAACAATCTGCTGTAATCTATCAGACTTTTATCTGCTTTATCAGAGAGCTGAGAATGGCCGGGCCTGGAGATGGCGCCATGCTGCGGAGCTGATAAAGTTTCAGAGTTCAGGCAGTGATGAATGTTGAGTGAGTACACGCCAGTTACATGGGATAGAGACTTGGCAAGGAGAGCGTTTTTGTCTGAAACCAATCTCCCAGATATCATTGGAGCTGTTTTTTCTCAGGCTCCCTCTCTCTGCGTCCTACCTCTGTCTCTCTATCTTCCCCCCTCTGTCTCTCCCTCCTTTCTTAGCAGTTTTTTTTTTCTTTATCTCCCCCCCCCTCCCCCCCATTATCTTCCTGCTCCGTCAGCGTGTCTCTTTTCTTATTGTTTTGCGCTGTCTCTTCTGTCTCGCAGTGAATGCTTCTCTTTTCTTTACTGTCCATTCATTTAAAAGGTTTGGCATTTGAGGAGGTGGGATTCAATTCCATAAAATCAAATCATATAAAATGTCTTGTCCCGTAGGTTGCGGATTGGGTGGAGTTTGGACGTAATTTCCCAATCCCAGTCAATGTTCCAGTATGGCGGGAACCATGATTGACCATATAGTGTTCTCGTTGGGTAGCCTTGCACTATGGCACGTGAACTACTCTATAGGGTAGGCAGACCTTTGTCGTGTCATTTCATCTAGAGCAATTTTGGCTCTCCAGCTGTCGTGAAACTACAACTCCCAGCATGCCTTGACAACCGCAGGAACCATTAGATCCTTTTAATTCATTCTTTGGCCTTCGTGACACCAATTATGATCCTGACATGGCCTCCACTTACGGCCTGTGGTTGGATTTTGGATTCCGATTGCAAGTCCTGAATGCTGATGGGGGTTATAGTAGGTGGATTGCCCCCCAAGAACCTTGTTTAGGCCTTTGTAAAGCTGGAGACCTCACAGAGAAATACATTTGTTGTGTTGCAAATGATTTGTTTTTGAGATGTTTCATGAAGCCAGCGCCACCATGAATTGAGAAGACTTAAGAGGGTTTTACACCTGCAAGCATTTTTTTTCCCATTGATGCGTAAAACACGGATAGCACGCGGATGTGCGTCCGTGTGCTGCCCGTGGTTTTCACGCACCCATTGACTGCATGAAAACGCACCAATATAGGATATGCTGTAAGTTTCATGCAACGGACACTCGCTGCGTGAAAACTAATTTATGTGTGAATGAGCCCTTATATCGACAGTTGGACATGTGCAGAGTGTGTTGCGTTTTAACAGCGTCCATGTAGCTTTAGTCTAACCAAGCTTAGACTATGTTCACTCGGGTTGGATTTGCTATAGGGTCCGCGGCAGAAATCAGAGTCTAAGGCTATGTTCACACGGAGTATTTTGGGGGAGGAATATCTGCCTCAAAATTCCGTTTGGAACTTTGAGGCAGATATTCCTCTCCCTGCACGCCGATTTTCGCGGCAATTATCGCGCCGTTTTTCGCCCGCGGCCATTGAGCGCCGCGGGCATAAAACAGCGAGAAATACGCTTTCTCCTGCCTCCCATTGAAGTCAATGGGAGGTCAGAGGCGGAAGCGCCCGAAGATAGGGCATGTCGCTTCTTTTTCCCGCGAGGCAGTTTTACTGCTCGCGGGAAAAAGACGCCGACGCCTCCCATTGAAATCAATGGGAGGCGTTCTCGGGCCGTTTTTGCCGAGTTTTGCGACGCGGTTTCCGCGTCAAAAAACTCGGCAGAGTACCCCGTGTGAACATAGCCTTATCTAGGATTTCTGCCACGGATTTGCAGTTTGATATGCGCTAGATCTGCACATGCATTAGCCCCATTCCATGGGTCCAATCTGTGTGTGAATATCCGCCAGCTTTTCTGCGACATCTGTGCAGAAAAGATTCCCAATTTAAACAATGAGGAGCGGATTTCATGTAGATTTTCTAAATGTGTGAGCGAGGCCATTTACAAAGATTCTTCTAAATAAAATCCCATGCTGAAACTTTTTTATTTTGCTCCGCGTATGCATTGACCCCATTGTCCTTCAGTAAGTGCTAATCTGTGGGGTTTTTTCCATGCGGAATCCGTGGAAATACTGAGCATGTCGCTTCAAATATTGAACCACATTTGGCCGGCTGTAGAAGGAAAGTTCTGATAATCCGGCGGTGTCTCCTGTAGATCACCATAAAGTCCAAGACCTCCGCATAATTTTGCCAGTGCCGCAACTTGCTTTCTGACTTTATCATCATGAGGCTCAGAAATCACTGAGCCCTCGCCGTGTGCCAGACATCATGGTGACCGGTGACCCGCTATACAAACTTATGTATAAATTATAACTTATTTTTTACTTCACATTTTGACTGCTATCCTTAGGCCTCATACACACGGCTGTAGCTGTATGCACGGTCTGTGATTACTGCGCTGACGGGCCACGGAGTGTCATCTGTGGGCCGTCCACAATTACGGATCATGTACCCGCAAGATGTGCATTGATTTCAATGAGCCCGGACTGCAATTACAGACCGTATAATGCCATGGTTTTTTTTTTTGCAGTCCGGGCTCAGGGCACACTGTGCAATGGCCCATAGTTTAGCATGTGTTTTATACTATCCGCAATTGCGGATAATATACGGCCGCAAATGCATGAGGCCTTAATCTCTTACCTAGATTAAAAATAAAATAGAAAAACTTTCTTCCTCTTTGCACACGTCTATCCCTGTCCCCTCCACACGTGTGAATGACAACACCTGCCCTGGCTATGACATAGCACTTGATCACGTGTCCTTCGGAAGCAGGAAAGGTGCGTCGTACACCCCACCCCCATCTATGACCCCCCCTCCATTTTTCCCCATCTGCCATTTACTATTTTAATCTCTAAAATTATTAATGACAAGAGGGCAACGGCGTCTCCATAGCAACCGATAGGAAAGGTCAGCCGGAGTTTATCTTATCTGGATAGAAAAGGGTTACTAATTAGAGGCAGTGCTCAGCATTAGGACAAGGCCGGCGACGCCATCAGTCTTCTACAGCAGATGTACAATGCAATCCATCTCAAGGGGCTGCCGGGACTCCTGGCTGTACCCCCCACTCTGGATACTGGGAGATTCCAGATGAGCAGAGGCATCGGGGAGATTCCAGATGAGCGGAGGCATCGGAGAGATTCCAGATGAGCGGAGGCATCGGAGAGATTCCAGATGAGCGGAGGCATCGGAGAGATTCCAGATGAGCGGAGGCATCGGAGAGATTCCAGATGAGCGGAGGCATCGGAGAGATTCCAGATGAGCGGAGGCATCGGAGAGATTCCAGGTGAGCGGAGGCATCGGAGAGATTCCAGGTGAGCGGAGGCATCGGAGAGATTCCAGGTGAGCGGAGGCATCGGAGAGCTTCCAGATGAGCGGAGGCATCGGAGAGCTTCCAGGTGAGCGGAGGCATCGGAGAGCTTCCAGGTGAGCGGAGGCATCGGAGAGCTTCCAGGTGAGCGGAGGCATCGGAGAGCTTCCAGGTGAGCGGAGGCATCGGAGAGATTCCAGATGAGCGGAGGCATCGGAGAGCTTCCAGGTGAGTGGAGGCATCGGAGAGATTCCCAGGCAATTTATTAGAATTCTAGAGACTAAATCGATTTTATATTACATTCACCGCAAAATGATAAAAATTACAAAAATAAAATGCAATATTGTACAATTCTAAAAAGGGGCCAAATTGTGAACCATGCGTGGCCAACCACGAGCCACATGAGCTGAAGACACATTGTAGCTTTATAAATTAAAATCTTATTAGAGACCTTGAAATTTAAAGGGGTTGTCCCACGGAAACCATTTCTCGCCCTTCCACAAGACAAGTGATCAATGTATGATCGCTGCGGGTCCGACCGCTATAGTCTATTTCTGTCAGTCCCATAGAGAATGAATGCATCGGTAGTGTGCCCACGTGTGTCCACAGCTCTATTCAAACGGGGGAACACAGGGCCCTCCTCGTGATCGCTGGGGATCATACATTTGTTACCTATCCTGTCGCTCGGTAATACATGATTTTGGTGGGACAAAATACAACTAAAATGAACCCCAAGAAAAAGCTGCGTTACTCAAAAAATGGTTACAAAAATCCCCGTTAAATAAAAATTTTCGTGTCGTCCTCTTCTGTTCGGTGGTATATTGATTACCATTACAGCTGCCACAGGCGTTGTCACCCATCATCTCCAGGCTCCTGGATGATGACTAAATAGTTATGCAATGATACATGTTCGTTTTTTCATTTTTCTTGCTGTATAACTCGACTGCTGTTGAGATCGGGTAGATCTGGGTGACAACCCCGTGAAGTAATTATCGACTTTCTGGTTTCTTTGAGGCACAGGAGACAAATGCCTGAAGTATTTTCCTATCGATGGAGCAGTCAGTGCCAATTTAGGGATATTGGCGGAATTATTGGTGGGTCTTTTACCCCCCGTGGAGCCGTTACACCGCCCCCTCGGGTGTCGGAAGTCTTTCTACTTTGGGAAAACACCAGATGTTTGTTTGAACATTATTTACATATATTTTTAATCTCTTAATTACTGTCAGGTCTGCAGAAGATGCTGGATAATGCCTGGAGGAACAAAGAGGATCTCCGCGCCAAGAGTTGTGTCTTTATAAAAACTTTCTCTTGAAAAATATAACTTTTGAGAACAATACGTGTTTTATGTAGCGCGTCCTGATGCGTCGCCCCCTCCCCCAATTACCAGCAGGTGATCATAAACATTCACATGTTTGTACTGAAGAAAAGAAAAAACTGCAGCAAATTGGGTTCCAGCGAGCGCAAAAAGGAACAGATCTATCGCAACACATATTCCTATTTGTTTGCTAAGAGTCAGTTCACACAGCGTTTTTTGCAGGCAGAAAATTCTGCCTGGGGAAAAAAAAATCAGCGACATTTAAAAAAAAAAAAAAAAAAAAGGTCTTGTACCACACGTGTTTTTTGAGGCTTTCACCTCTTTCTTCAACAGGCAAAGGCCGTTTGCGGCATATTTTTCCGTCTCCCATTGATTTTAATGGGGTTTTGAGGCGGAAAACGCCTCAAGAAAGGTCATGTCGCTTTTTTTGCCTCCTGCTATTGTTTGGCACGGTTTCTGATGCAGTTCCTGCGTCAAAAACGGCACCAAAAAAGTGTGAACTAGGCCTAAATGTCTTCTCCGGCTGCAGCTAGGTTGCGTTTGCACTTGGTTCAGTACAGTATGAACCTATAAGGTTCGCTTGAGGGTTAATATCCGACGTCCAGTTTTCCCAGAAAAATTATTTAAAGGGGTTCTCCAGTTCAGACAATTCCTACAGTGATAGGGATTTGTTTGACAATAAACAGATCAAAGGATAAACGGATCCGGTGCAATTGGTTCCCGTTTGTCACCATTGTGTAAGGGTTCTGTTGTTTTGATGGAATCCATCAATTCCCTTTTCCCATCCCTTGGTTGAACTTGATGGACATGTCTTTTTTCAACTGTACTAAGGGCCTGTTCACATCACCGTTGGCTTTCCTTTCCGGGGTTCCGTCTGAGGTTTCCGTCAGGTGAACCCCGCAACGCAAAGTGAAAGTGAAACCACAGCTTCCGTTTCAGTCACCATTGATATCAATGGTGACGGAAACATCGCTAATGGTTTCCGTTCGTCACCATTTGGCAGGTTTCCGGTTTTCCGACGGAATCAATAGCGCAGTCGACTCCGCTATTGATTCCGTCGTTAAAACGGAAACCTGTTGGAATGGCGACGAGCGGAAACCATTAGCGATGTTTCCGGCACCATTGATATCAATGGTGACTGAAACGGAAGCTGTGGTTTCAGTTTGACTTTCCGTTGCGGGGCTCACCCGACGGAAACCTCCGACGGAACCCCGGAACGGAAAGCGAACGGTGATGTGAACAGGCCCTAACTATGTAACTAGTCGACTGCCCTATTGATTCCGTCAAAACAACGGTGAGAAACGGAAACCATTTGCACCGGATCCGTTACCATTGAAATCAATGGTGATGCAAACGGAAACCTATGGTTTCCGTTTGGATTCCTTCCGTTCATGGGTTCCCCTGATGGAAAGCTCAGACGGAACCCATGAACGGAGCCCTGACACCATGTGAACTAAGCTTTACTATAATCCGGTCTTTACCCACTATGAATACAAGACACGCAGAGCTAATTGTTATGGATCTGTACACACTGCGACGGGCTGGGATCAGGATAACTGTGGCCATTGCTCTTGTAAGACCATTAATTCTCCAGCTGCGGATCACATAAAAGAAAGTTGGAGCAGCCTGTTTGTTTTAAGTGGTGTTAAGGTGGAAGTGATCTTTTATAGCCTCAGTAATGCCATGTTTATTCTGCAGGAGAGGAAAGCCTCATAACTCACACCCTTGTGCCAGGCGGACTGTGTGTCTGCTGGAGATTATTTCCCAGTTGTGGTCTCTCTACAGATAACAACTAAAGCCAGCACTCTCACTTTATGAGGCAGTAACCAGATCTCTTGGCGGATAAGGCCCAGGAGGCCGGGGAGACGTGGTTATTACCAGGTTAGCGTCCCTGGCAAGAATATAAATCTAAAAATATAGCTACAGGCAGCACTTGGAGATGATTAACCCCCTTTCAAGATTTTTTTTTTCAGTGTAATGTTAAGAAATTACTATGTATAATGATATTTTCTGCAACTTTCTAATAAGCTTTGTGTTTAAATTCCTCACGATTTTCAAGACTTCTGCTTCATGTCGGTGAATGGACCCTTTTTTTTTTGGCTTACATCTGTAGCCTGTTCTGACCTAAGGGTATGTTCACACAGCGTTTTTTGCAGGCAGAAAAATCTGCATCCGATTTTGCCCTGCCTGCACTTTCTTTGCCGCATTTTTCGGCTGCGGAAAAAACCACTGCAAAAATCTTTTTCTGCCTCCCATTGATTCCAATGGGAGGTCAGAGACGGAACCACGGGTAGAAAGAGCATGTCACCTTTTTTTTTTTTTTTTTTTTTTTTTTCCCGCGAGCATTTTTTTTTCACTTGCAGGAAAAAAAGCCTCCACTTCCAATTTAAATCAATGGGAGGCGATTTAGGCAGTTTTTGGGGCGTGGTTTCCACATCAAAAACAGCGGCACAAAACTTTGTGTGAACTAGCCCTTATACTTCTCACAGCTGAGGATTTGTTACAAGTTTATCCCAGTCTAAATAATCCCCTGTGAGAGAAACTGCCTGGGCTCCGGACTGATACATTGTAACGAACCAACAGGAGAGTGATGTTGCTGCATGTTTGTGATGTGTTTATTGGCAGTGGGAAGGTAATGAACATCACGCCCGGGCCGGTTAACATCGGCGTTCAGGTTCTGTTGCAGCTTTCCGCTATTGAACCTGTGAAAAAAACAGAAACTTGACCGAACTGGAAAAAAACTAAATGGAAGCATTACCATTGAAATCAATGCTCATGCATACGGAAACTATAGTTTCCGTTCAGCTTTCTGTTCCTCTGATGGAAATGTTTGAGCGGAACCTGAACGCTGATGTGAACAGGGCCTTAGACTGTTTTCACATCTGTTGCAGATTCCATCGATATGACCTGGCGCAGCGTTGTGGCTTCCATTGTAAACAATGCTGATGTAGACGGAGCCTAATAAGTTAATGTATTAATAAAGTACAATTACTTATTAAAAATGGGTGGGGGGGGGGTACCCAACCCACGCACTGGTGATATTTCTTGCATTAAAGGGTTGTTTCAGATTAGTTAGTAACTACAGAAGGTTTGTGGCATCCATTGAGCAGATCCTGACTCCCAACCTCCGGGTCAAGTGTCAGCCCCATGCATCGATCAAAATCTGCTTTGGTTGTTGTCAAAATAGTTCAGAATTCCGGTAAATGATAAAAACAAATCTCGCCTCCAATCCTCACACGTCCAGAGCAGCAACAAGGTCCGAGACCGTCATCCGCTCAGAGCGCGTTGAAGTTTTATTTCTTGCCAATGCCGGATGAAGTAAAATTGTCTTATAAGACAAGGCACCGAATAAGTTATTTTAAAAATAAGTTTTTTTTTTAAATATCCCCCCCCCCCATCCCAAATTAACACGCATATTTGGCCCAGCATAGAATTTTAAGGAGCATTTGGCAAAAAACAACATCCTGTAGATCTGATTAGGAACAGTGCCCATACGCATTAGACGAAACTCTGCCAAACCCGCTGATTTTAGCGGCAATGGCTGACAATCTGATGTGTATGGGGGCCACCCAACTCTCCCCCGATGGCAGATTTCAGGGGAAAGATGGATTGGGCAGGTTGGATTTCAACATATTCGATCCTTTGTTCCCGCGGGAGCTAAAACACTCTGGTCCCCTTACCTACATGCTCGGCCGTGCATGTTTATGGGGGAGTCTGGAGAAATTACTAATAACACAAACCTTCGGCAACAGTTACAGGGAATGTGTCGCTAGAAATTATAAACATTTTTTTTTCAGTTAAACAGTTAGTATATAAGTGATTACACATTGTTTTAATTTTTTTACATTTTTTCACAAGTCAGGAAATATTATAAATTAGATTCTAATTTATAACATTTCCATGTGCTGGTCACTAGAGGGAGCAATTCCCAAAATTGCAGCATTGGCAATGTGGTAAAGCAACCTCATTGCTTTATGCTGCAAATTTGGGGTAGACACACTCACTCTAGTGAGCTCACACAATCCCCCCTCCCTTATTCTGGCTAGTGCCAGGAGAAGGAGGGGGTTGAATCTTCAAACCTCCTACACTGTGTGCCACCATTTTCTGAGCGACTGCACAGTGTAGGAGGATTAGATACAGTGCTAAGCAGACCGTATAACACAAACGTAACTTACCTGCTCCTGCCGCCTCCGCTCCTATACCTTGCGTCTTCGCTGCCTTGAACATATGGCCGGAAGCCACGACCGGAAGTCGTCCTCTTACTGTCTGGCCGTGGCTTCCGGTCCACATGAAAATGGCGCCGGATTTCGCTCTGCCAAAGACGTTCCTTTTGGTCTGTGTGGGAGCGGCGCATGCCAGCCCCCATAGAGAAGGAGAAGAAAGAAAAAAGTACAACACAAGAACACAAATAAATAAAATTTATTTTAATGACCTACTAAAAGCAATATTATATATATATATATATATATATATATATATATATATATATATATATATATACAATTTTGTGACACCTTCGCTATGTGAATTGCCACCTTTAGAATCGAACATCTTGGGGGACTGTCTTGCTGTCCTCGTAGACTGAAATCTTTAGTCATAGAGTGCTACGGAATATGCTGGCGCAATATAAAGATTATTATTATTATAGCAAATCAATATTTGGTTATAATCACTGAGCAATGTAAATAAGGCTTCCGTCACATCTGTGTCAGGACTCCGTTCAGGGGACCTTTTTGTCAGAGGGACCCATGAACGGAATCCAAACTGAAACAAATGGAAACCATAGGTTTCCGTATGCATCACCATTGATTTCAATGGTGACGGATCCGGTGCAAATGGTTTCTGTTTGTCGTTGTGCGAGGGTTCTGTCATTTTGACGGAATCGGTACTGTAGTCGACTGCGCTATTCATTCCTTCAAAACGACGGAACCCTTACACAACGGGGACAAACGGAAACCATTTACACCGGTACCGTCAACATTGAAATCAATGCTGATGCATACGGAAACCTATGGTTTCCGTTTATTTAAGTTTTGGATTCCGTTCATGGGTTCCCCTGACGGAAAGCTCAGACAGTACCCATGAACGGAGCCCCGATGCAGATGTGAAGGAAGCCTAAATCAGTTATTGGACCATTGTCTACTAGTGCCTGATGCTGCTGCCCTTGTGTATGCCCAGCAGACCGGTGTAACACAGAGGGCAGTGCCCCTTCTCAATCATCCAGTGAAGGCGATAGACTGCTCTGACCCCTCTTTTGCTGTGTTTGGCGAGTGCTTTATACTCTGATAATACTTTCTCCCCCAGACCCTTAATTGTAAAGTGATTGATAAACATCAGACCCTTGTTTTACAAGCAGTGGAGTCTTATTTGAGCTCCCGGAGGACTTGATAGGAAGCATCTGCTGGATCCTGACTATCCTCCGTCTAATGTGAAGATGAATTCAGGGTCATGGCCTATGGAGGAACTGACAGTCTCTGAAGAGGGCGAGGACCGGCCATTATCTGCCTATATCCAGACACTTTGTGGTGGGGGGCACTAGCTTCCCCTTCATTCCTAAGAGTTCACTAATCTCCGGACTGCTCAGGGTCACTGTCTATGAAGAATAGTTTTTTTTTTTTACTCTGTTTTGTTCCATAAACTGTTTTCTCTTCTCTCATTAACACAGAATTGGACAAAATGTTATGGTTTGTAACCTGTGGTACCCCAGCTGTTGACAAACTACAACTCCCAGCATGCTATGACCATTCGTGGTTTTCACATCTTTAGGAACCAGGTTCACTAACCGGTGCGGGATTGGGGGCCATTGTAAATCTGGGAAAAAAATATATATATATTATAATCATAAGTTTACATACACCATAGCTACATTCATTAAAGAAAATGAGAATATATATATCTCATTCTGTTCACTTTGTGGTGAATAAGTCAACATCTCTCCATCTTTGAAGCCCCTGCGCTGTTACTTGTTTTCTGTATTTGTTTATTTTGATATATTATATTATAATATAATTAATATACACGCGGTTGGAGTAATAAGTTTACATCCACCTTAGCTACATTCATTAAAAGTCAGTTTTTCACAATTCTTGATATTTATTACACATTCCCTCTCTTAGGTTAGTTTGGATCACTATTATTTCCAGAATGTGAAATGTCCGGATAATACCGGAAACAATGATTTATTTCATTTTAATTTATTTAATCACCTTGCCAGTGGCTTCGAAGTTTACAATAAGTTTACAATAAGTTTACAATAAGTTGACTGTGCCTTTAAATTGCTTAAAAAAATGACAGAAAACAATGTTAGGGCTTTTAAATGCTTCTAATCGGGTCGTTGACATTTAAGTTAATTATCGGTGTGCCTGTGGCAGTATTTTAAGCCCTAAAGGTCCTATTACAGGACCCGAATGGGCTGTGAAAATGAGCGCTGATCGAGGCAGATCGTTGATCGGCACTAGTTTTGCTCCTATCACAAGGAGCAATGATTCATTATGTATGGGGACGAGCGATCGTTACTACGATTGTTTGTCCCCGTACATTTCCATCATAATGTTTTACTTTTTGGAGAAATGTCGTGTGGTCTGAAGAAACAAAAATGGAACGGTTTGACCGTACGACCATCGTTCTGTATGGAGGAAAAAGGGGGAATCTTGCAAGCCAAAGAACATCCCGACCGTGAAGCAAGGGTATGACGCCGTCCAATCCGCTTCAATCGCGAGATCACGCTGTGTTGTCACGTCCAGCCACAGGACCTTCACCACAGTGACTCTGCAGTACTCCAAGAAGACGGTCCCTACATCACCTCCAGCCGCGACGGGCGCGTCTCATCCACAGCTTGATTTCACGGTTGAAGCTGATTTAGAATAAAAATGAACATAACTTTTAAAGTAATAAAAGTTTTTTTTAAATCAATCACGTTGTAGTTATCAGGCTCGATTAGTTAGGAGATAGGGAATTAATAAACTGGTGACCGTCTCTTTAAAGCTTGGGCATGAATGGGTCTTCCAAATGGACAATGACCCCAAACTTGTGGCCAAATGGCTTAAGAACAACAAAGTGAAGGTAATGGAGTGGCCATCACAAAGCCCTGACCTCAATCCCATAGAAAACTTATGGGCAAAACTGAAAACGCGTGCGCAAGTCAGGAGGCCGACAGACCTAACTGTCCGGAGGAATGGGCCAACAGTCCAGGAACTTATTATGAGAAGCTTGTGGAAGGCGACCCAAACCGTGTGACCCAAGTTGGACAATTCTGCGAAATATTAACCACGTGGTGTAAACTTCTAAGCCACTGGGAATGTATGGAAATATGGAGTTTTAATGAATATGGCTGAGGTGTATGTAAATCTATGACTTAAACTGTGTGTTTGTGTGTGTGTGTATGTATATACGTATGTATATGACTGGGAACGTTTCCCTCTGTTGCCTCTCATTGTCGGGAACTTGTACTGTGTAAATGGCCGTTTGGCTCATAACATTTTTGCTCTCTTATCTATTGTAAGCACCACAATTGGGTCTACAACTCCGATTAGATCAGCTGTGGGCGATAGGAGCACAGGAAGTGCTGAGTGCTTCGGGAAAATCTTCCTCCATTCTTCCTTCCTCATCTGATTTTGTACTATCTGCATGTCTGATAAGTTCCGGATTTGTTTTGTTTTTTGTAGATCAAAATTCTATTGTGCCGAGTGTGTCAGATTTTAGTCTTTATTATGACGACCATATTAAACTGTAACATGTAGTGATTTTAGTTTCCTCTTAGGCTTCATGCACACTGTATATCTGTGTGTCCAGGGCCTGTACAGTGGTCAGGGGGTGTATCTATAGGGGTGAAGGGGTTGCAGCTAGGCCTTGGTGCTTGAGGGGCCCAAAGAGCCCTCTGACACATAAGACACCAGAATCATAAATGGCACATGGTAGGTGGGGGCCCTGTTACAGATTTTGCGTTGGGGCCCAGGAGCTTCAGGTTATTCTTCTGATTTGAGACCAGACCTACAAAGCCCCGGCAGCTCCGTATTACAGAACCGTAGAAAATGTGTGGTTCTCCAACACGGTGTCTGATGGAGCATGCCACGATTTTTTCTGTCAATAATAGGGAATGTAACAAAAAAAAAAACCTCCTTCGTATGACATTTGAGGCATATGGAGGTAGTTGAGCGCCATAGACTTCAATTGGCGCAGTGTTACGTGTCTGTACAACGCTCGCGTGCATGAGGCTCACCAATGAACTTCTTCTCCAACACAAAAAATAGATATATCAATTGAGGAAAAGGCAAATATTCTCGTTATTCCGAAGAATTCTTTATATTAAATAAGTTATTTTGTAATTATTTTTGAATCCTAGCATTTTTGCTGTTCATTGTAACGTTCTGTATATAGAAGTGCAGACAGAATAATTATGTAATCATTTAGGAAATAAACAGAGCGGAAAGGAGACTGTGATCTATTCAACTGTGATAAATTCATTAAATATCACCATGTTGTACTCTGGAACCTGGAGATAGGAAAAATGTTTTTGTTTATTTCTCAGAAATTCATAGATTTCTGTTAACTTGCTATTTGGCCTTGCGTCCTTGCTGCCTATGACAACCAATCAGAATCCAGCTTACAAACTATAAACTGGCTCAGAAAAAGATGAGCATTCTGCAGGCCACAAGGTCATGGGCCCTGGGTGTGGGAACATCCTCCAAAAAAATTTGATAAAGCCCAGTCTTAAATAGGACCTATCGCCAGTCTTAGTAAATTCTTGTATTCTACATAAAATAACTATTCTGGAGCATCTTTTCTTAGAGCTCTGCATTGTGCCGTTCCTCTGTTACTCCTCCTACAAATTTATGAATTGATAACTAGGTGTAACCAGATGGGGGTGTGTTACTACACAGTCTGAAGTTGTCCAATCAGTGCTCAGTCTGACTGTGGAGGGACACGCCCCTTTGAGGCTGAATTCACACATTGCATATTTGTTGCAGATTTTGATGCAGATTTTTGAGCCAAAGTGGTTTCAAAAGGAATGGGAAATATAAAGCAGGAACTTATACGTCTCCTTCCTCCTAGATCCACTTCTGGCTTTGGATCAAAAATCTGCAACAAATATGCAATGTGTGAATCCAGCCTAACCAGGGAATGGTAATGCCCAGTTGTCAATTTACTCGTAAATATCTAAGAAGAATAACCGAGGAATGGCACGATGCACGGTTCTCAGAAAAGATGCTCCAGAATTGTGATTTTTTTATAGGGCAATATTAGTATTCACTAAAGCAGACCTGTCAGGAGAGCTGAGATTGGCCCTTGTACACATGGGGCCACCACTTTGCTTAATTAATTGTAACCTATCCGGAGCCCAGTGATTTATTATAAGTCAATGACCTCCTCTATAAAAGAGGGTAAATATGGCCGCTCAAAGATCCAACATTTTCTTGTCGGATAGGTCTGTGTTAATGAGTGCCGATATTGACTGATATGAAAATTTTGGCCCTAATAATAGTTTCATGTGAAATCATTCTCTCGGAGGAACTCCGTCACATGAAGAAGAATCGGCACGTGCATGGCTCACCAACGTACAGGGGACAAGACCGCATGTACAGTATATATGTATATAGAGTAACTTCAGGTCCATTGCCTGGAAGGTTGTGGCTTCTCGTGTCCCTCTAGAGTGTTGCCCTTTGCTTGTCTCCAAGAGGACGCCTATTGGGGGTAGAGATGTTAAATTAGTGTAAACGTGGTAGGATTGTGGTGAATGTTGTGAGCTGGTTCTGCCTGGGAGGATCTAATAATGACAGCCACACCCCTGAGTACCTTGTGGCATGAAGCTGCAGACGTCACTATCGTCCCTCCACAGAACAGGGGAACGGATCTCACGTTTGGATGTGGCACCTGCCGCAAAGCATATCCTGGTCCTAAATCTTTTCTTGTGGTTGCATAGCCAATCCTATGGCACCTTCTAGCAGTCAACACATTTTGCTGCATCATTGGTTACAGTATTGCAAATAACTCTTTAGTGGCTTCCCTGTGCAGTTACCTCCTGTAGGGTACCCAAGGGTTAAGTGGCAGTGTATGTGTACAGCACAGGGGGGCTGCAGCAGATAGCTGTGCCGGAGGGTGGGGGGTGCTATCCTTCTCCCATGATCTCCAGGCTGGTGGGAAAGTTCGGATGTGTTACTATTTTCTGTTATCGGCTTTCCTTATCGGCCTGCTCTTGTCTGCATGCCTGAGTTCTGATATGGCGTGGTCTTTCACTTGCCAGCCTGAAATTCTTTCTCTTTAAACCACCTTTTTTTTATTTTTTTTATTTAATGAATAAACGAAGAGCATTTCAGAAACGGTTTATTATTTCACTGTTGAAAGAAGTTAATACGGCCTTTAATTTAGGTGAAGCGCTCAGACAATCACTTGGAATCCTTTTCTCCTTTGAACCGTAGCTGCCCCCCCATCTTTTGTTCCGATTGTCTCCTTGACCCTGCCCTAACCTCCTGCTTTTTGTCATCGAGGATTGCCGCCAAGGTGATCGGTTTTAACTCGTTGACAACCAAGCCGCTGAGGGAGCTGGTGCGGAAAGTACTGACAAGTTAAGATAAATCACATAATCTGTTTTGCAAATGATCTAGGTCATACCATAGTTTTTTGTTTTTTTTAGGTTCCTTTAACAAGGCAGCTTTTCTGCCGGTAAACGAGCGCACCGATCGGTGATATCGCACGATGATCGGCACTCCTTTTGGCTCCATTTACATGAAGCAATCATGAATGAGGTCAGTCGTTCCCATATAGTTTGCATCGTTGGTTTTCATGGGGAGATCTGCTGCTGACAACGAGGATTTTTGCGGCTACGTAAAAGATGCGATTAGCCGGAGGACGAGCATTCCCCTGATCATCAGCCCTTATTAAAGGGCCCTTAAGCTATGTCATTTAGTTTTTGGATGATTTATGTTTCTGTGAAGACTCTGTTACAATCAATGTGGCCTTCACCGCTCACACAAGGGTAGTCACCCAGCTCATCCAGACGCCTAAACAGAAAATCTGCCGACATCTGACAGGAAACAACCAGGTGTAATTCCTATTCAGTAGGAAAGATGGGTAACCCCTATATCGGGAGTTGTGGTGGCACCCATGTTGGTTGTCGTCCAGCGTTTCCAGACTCCTGAACGGGGGTGCTTTGCTATATTTTCTTTACAGGGAGATTTGCAGTTCATGGAAACTTGGTGACATTTATTTTTTTACCTCCCACACGTTCTATGTAAGGTGGCGCTGAAGTGTTGATCTGCAGCTTAGATGGGTTTACGTGTACAGATTTGTGACCATCAGACAGATGAGGAAATCAGTCTGACATGGCCGTTTACAGACAGATGTTTTCTCAGGTTAGAACCAATTCTCATCTTCCTTCTCTATTATGATTATCCTAAAATAAAACCTTTCTTTTCCCTACAATAGAGTTGTCTTTCAGATGCTGTTTGCACTCTACAATCATTATGATTGACAGATGAGACCGAATTCAACCAGATCAACTGGCCATTTATACACCTCAATTTAGATTGATATTGGTCTTATTGGACAGAAATTGGTCTGATATCTGTACGCATATGGAACTTTAAGCAGATCACAAAGTGTCCTACTGCTGGACCCCCAGCGATCAGCTGTGATTTGTGGGGAAAACTGGCAGTAAGTGTTCAGTTTTCCTGCAGCGCCACCCCAGGGGAAATGAAGCATTACACAGTGTCCATTAAAATCAATGTGATGTCTGTGTAATGCAGGACAGATACTCCAGACACTCTATGTAACCGCTCTCCATTCTGGCAGTCCCGCAGAGAATGAATGGAGCGGCACCTCCGCTCCATTCATTGAGCGACTTGGGACCACCGTTCCCTGGATCACTGGGAATCCCATTGGTGGAACCCCAGCGATCAAACACTTGTGGATAGGTGATGAGTCGTTTTGGTGGGATAACCGCTTTGCGTGTAGGATGGTGATGGGATTTAGGGATAAATTATATCTCAATCCATTGAGAGAGCAGCAGAGAGCTGGAAGTGCGTGGAATTACCAGCCTGACCAGAGGATAATTTGACCTGATGAGATGACTGGTGTCGGCTCTTTGCTCATTTCTTCAGCAGAATGCACGGTTGTCTTCGTGTTTTTATAGACTCAGTGTCCTGCCCTATAACATTCCTTTAATCCGGCATTTGATAGTACAACTGTTCCTAATCTGGAGAGGAGACCAAGCAGAGATTCACCGCAAAACTAATAATTATAGCGGGTGTTTATTGCCAATAATGCTGAATGTTTCTTTATCTGACACTTATTTGGTCCCGTGGTTACTGAATTATATTACTTATATTTTATACATCCAATGAGCCACATCCGCTCCAGTGTCTTCTGATTGTGACGCTCACAGACATTGGATTTCTTAGGATCCTGCAATTTGGGGCCAATTTAATGGCCTTGGACATTTGCTATAAAGCAGCAATTGGGTCGGCCATGTTTGGATTTTTATGGATGATCATATTGTTTTCAAGCATCAGAAGTGTCCGGTTTCCTCTTCCTTCAGATGTGCACGGCAGGCCATTCATGTTAGTGGGGAGTATCTATGGTCATACGTGTAGACGGCCAGCATGACATTTAAGCTGTCGTTATTTTATAGCCTGATATAATACAGGTGGTCCCAAAAAAAAACATCCCAATATTGCTTATCGGGTATTGGGGGGGGGGGGGTTAATAAAGATTTGTATTGCGGGGGCCTTCTAATGTATGAAAACTATTGTACATTTAGGAACCCAAAACGTCTACGCTTTCCTGGAGCGCTGTATAGGGGTTGTCTATGTGACAAGGAGGGGGGGGGGGGTCTGATCTTTCTGTACATCTCACTTTATCATATTTTCCCCTATAGAAATGCGCAGTTTTTCCATGCGACTCTAATCACCTTCAGTTGTAGTTCTTTAATCTACAGTCCTATTAATGCGTTACAATATGACCGATCATGGATGTTATTCTTACAAAATAATGTGAAAAGGAGTTTAATGAGTTAATTGTGTCTTGACGGCGGTCAGAGTTAATTTCTCGCATGCTGTCGCCGTAACAAGTGTCTGGGGGGGGGGCACATATTTTCCTCTCATATTTTATAATATAATAATAGTAGCAAGAGATTTTGTGTAATGGTTCGAGCCCCCCCCCCCCCCCCCCCCCTTACATTTCAGTGACTGGCCGGGTAATTCCATTTCTAAACCATGAAAAAGGACGCTGATGAAATTCCACTATCAGCGACAAACCAATATGCAAAATATCTCTCCGCAAATCAAATGGCTATTATGTGCTCATTCCCTTCCCAGCGCATTTGCTTAATGAAGAATAGGCAGATCAGTCTGTCGGAGGATGCCTGCGAGAGGTGATAAGTGCCAGCTATCCCAGCGAAATGAACATAGACAGGCATTTCTCCCTGCCCCCCTCCCACCACCACCCCCAGCCTTGGCGACTTGATTCATGTTGGCAGCCTTGGTGGCTTTTAGCCCAGTTCTCTTTAATGGAGCATGGGTACGAACAGTGGCTGATGGCGCAGGCGGCTAGAACGTGATAACATGTAAGCGGTGGGGGTGCGTTCCAATGTTTAAAGGGGCGAAAAAAAATTATATAGTCAGGCGCTCCGTTCCCAAATCAGGTCTTTGAGGTTTTGCCAAGGGCATGACTGCAGTAGGCACAGTGCCCCCTGATCTGTTTATGCTTTGATATTTAAGGCTGACTATACCGGGGATGCGATGTTCTGCATTGGAATTCTATACGGAGCTCATTATAACAGATAATAGCCCCCTAGTCACAGCTCCTACAGCCGGCAATAGGCGCAAATTATTTCATAATGTACTCACTAACACATTATACTGTCACATCCAGGCAAAATTAGCGGTGACCATATTCATATGGGCTTCATCTTGGTCAGTCCATTCTCTTAAATGGGGCCCTAGGGAATTTGCAAAGCTTGGTAAAGACTATACCAAGTCTAAGTTATCGTGTACCAACGAGCTTTGCTTTCTAATGCCAGTCTATACGAGACCTTTACTTCTGGCTAATAAAGCGAAACTTTCATCAGACGATGCTGCCCTTCTGTGAGCCCTGCTAATATTGTGCCATTTGTCTGATAGGAGCGATCAAAGTTAGGAGTCCAGTGTATTCATGAGGGGGGACTCATCTGCCCCTCTCGGCGGTGATTGACAGCCAGCTGTTGTGTATCTGCATAGATATCAGGCAAGGCTGCCAACCGGATGTGGTTTTTTTTCTTATCCAAAAATCACGGACCGCAAACCTTTTTTTATGGACAATTTGGAAAACCCCAATGAATCCTAAATATTCTTTGTAATTTAGGTCTATAGCTTAGAATAGTGATATGTAGATATTAGCAGAACGTACTGTGACCTCTAAACCAATGATAATTACAATCCCAATAATTGGCACGAACTCAACTTAAAAAAAAAAGGAAAAAGACGCATCAAATATACACCGTGTTCCAAATTATTCGTTTTTCAATCATTATAATCAATCTCAGACACCTGTGATAATTAGTTTGCCAGGTGTGCCCAATCAAAGGAAAACTACTTAAGAAGGACGTTCCACATTATTAAGCAAGGCCACAGGTTTCAAGCAATATGGGAAAGAAAAAGGATCTCTCTACTGCCGAAAAGCATGAAATAGTGCAATACCTTGGACAAGGCATGAAAACATTGGATATTTCAAGAAAACTTAAGCGTGATCATCGTACTGTGAAAAGATTTGTGGCTGATTCAGAGCACAGACGGGTTCGTTCAGATAAAGGCATAATGAGGAAGGTTTCTGCCAGACAAATTAATAGGATTAGGAGAGCAGCTGCTAAAATGCCATTGCAAAGCAGCAAACAGGTATTTGAAGCCGCTGGTGCCTCTGGAGTCCCGCGAACCTCAAGGTGTAGGATCCTCCAGAGGTTTGCAAGTGTGCATAAAGCTATTATTCGGCCACCCCTAAACAATGCTCACAAGCAGAAACGGTTGCAGTGGGCTCAGAAATACATGAAGACTAATTTTCAGACCGTGTTCTTTACTGATGAGTGCCGTGCAACCCTGGATGGTCCAGATGGATGGAGTAGTGGATGGTTGGTGAATGGCCACCATGTCCCAACAAGGCTGCAACATCAGCAAGGAGGTGGCGGAGTCATGTTTTGGGCTGGAATCGTGGGGAGAGAGCTGGTAGTCCCCTTTAGGGTCCCTGACGGTGTGAAAATGACCTCTGCAAAGTACGTAGAGTTTATGACGGACCACTTTCTTCCGTGGTAGAAAAAGAAGAACCGTGCCTTCCGTAGCAAAATTATCTTCATGCATGACAATGCACCATCTCATGCTGCATATCATACCTCTGTGTCATTGGCTGCTATGGGCATAAAAGGAGAGAAACTCATGGTGTGGCCCCCATGTTCCCCTGACCTCAACCCTATTGAGAACCTTTGGAGCATCCTCAAGCAGAATATCTGAGGGTGGGAGGCAGTTCACATCAAAACAGAAGCTCTGGGAGGCGATTCTGACATCCTGCAAAGATATTCAAGCAGAAACTGTCCAAATACTCACAAATTCAATGGATGCAAGAATTGTGCAGGTGATATCAGAGAAGGGTCCTGTGTAACATGTAACTTGTCCTGTGCAGGTGATATCAGAGAAGGGTCCTGTGTAACATGTAACTTGTGCTGTGCAGGTGATATCAGAGAAGGGTCCTGTGTAACATGTAACTTGTGCTGTGCAGGTGATATCAGAGGAGGGTCCTGTGTAACATGTAACTTGTGCTGTGCAGGTGATATCAGAGGAGGGTCCTGTGTAACATGTAACTTGTGCTGTGCAGGTGATATCAGAGAAGGGTCCTGTGTAACATGTAACTTGTGCTGTGCAGGTGATATCAGAGGAGGGTCCTGTGTAACATGTAACTTGTGCTGTACAGGTGATATCAGAGAAGGGTCCTGTGTAACATGTAACTTGTCCTGTGCGGGTGATATCAGAGAAGGGTCCTGTGTAACATGTAACTTGTGCTGTGCAGGTGATATCAGAGAAGGGTCCTGTGTAACATGTAACTTGTGCTGTGCAGGTGATATCAGAGGAGGGTCCTGTGTAACATGTAACTTGTCCTGTGCAGGTGATATCAGAGAAGGGTCCTGTGTAACATGTAACTTGTGCTGTGCAGGTGATATCAGAGAAGGGTCCTGTGTAACATGTAACTTGTCCTGTGCAGGTGATATCAGAGTAGGGTCCTGTGTAACATGTAACTTGTGCTGTGCAGGTGATATCAGAGAAGGGTCCCGTGTAACATGTAACTTGTGCTGTGCAGGTGATATCAGAGGAGGGTCCTGTGTAACATGTAACTTGTGCTGTGCAGGTGATATCAGAGAAGGGTCCTGTGTAACATGTAACTTTTGCTGTGCAGTTGATATCAGAGGAGGGTCCTGTGTAACATGTAACTTGTGCTGTGCAGGTGATATCAGAGAAGGGTCCTGTGTAACATGTAACTTGTGCTGTGCAGGTGATATCAGAGGAGGGTCCTGTGTAACATGTAACTTGTCCTGTGCAGGTGATATCAGAGAAGGGTCCTGTGTAACATGTAACTTGTGCTGTGCAGGTGATATCAGAGAAGGGTCCTGTGTAACATGTAACTTGTCCTGTGCAGGTGATATCAGAGGAGGGTCCTGTGTAACATGTAACTTGTGCTGTGCAGGTGATATCAGAGAAGGGTCCTGTGTAACATGTAACTTTTGCTGTGCAGTTGATACCAGAGGAGGGTCCTGTGTAACATGTAACTTGTGCTGTGCAGGTGATATCAGAGAAGGGTCCTGTGTAACATGTAACTTGTGCTGTGCAGGTGATATCAGAGAAGGGTCCTGTGTAACATGTAACTTGTGCTGTGCAGGTGATATCAGAGAAGGGTCCTGTGTAACATGTAACTTGTGCTGTGCAGGTGATATCAGAGAAGGGTCCTGTGTAACATGTAACTTGTCCTGTGCAGGTGATATCAGAGGAGGGTCCTGTGTAACATGTAACTTGTGCTGTGCGGGTGATATCAGAGAAGGGTCCTGTGTAACATGTAACTTGTGCTGTGCAGTTGATATCAGAGAAGGGTCCTGTGTAACATGTAACTTGTGCTGTGCAGGTGATATCAGAGGAGGGTCCTGTGTAACATGTAACTTGTGCTGTGCAGGTGATATCAGAGAAGGGTCCTGTGTAACATGTAACTTGTGCTGTGCAGGTGATATCAGAGAAGGGTCCTGTGTAACATGTAACTTGTCCTGTGCAGGTGATATCAGAGAAGGGTCCTGTGTAACATGTAACTTGTGCTGTGCAGGTGATATCAGAGAAGGGTCCTGTGTAACATGTAACTTGTCCTGTGCAGGTGATATCAGAGAAGGGTCCTGTGTAACATGTAACTTGTGCTGCGCAGGTGATATCAGAGAAGGGTCCTGTGTAACATGTAACTTGTGCTGTGCAGGTGATATCAGAGGAGGGTCCTGTGTAACATGTAACTTGTGCTGTGCAGGTGATATCAGAGGAGGGTCCTGTGTAACATGTAACTTGTCCTGTGCAGGTGATATCAGAGAAGGGTCCTGTGTAACATGTAACTTGTCCTGTGCAGGTGATATCAGAGGAGGGTCCTGTGTAACATGTAACTTGTCCTGTGCAGGTGATATCAGAGAAGGGTCCTGTGTAACATGTAACTTGGCCTGTGCAGGTGATATCAGAGAAGGGTCCTGTGTAACATGTAACTTGTCCTGTGCAGGTGATATCAGAGAAGGGTCCTGTGTAACATGTAACTTGTGCTGTGCAGGTGATATCAGAGAAGGGTCCTGTGTAACATGTAACTTGGCCTGTGCAGGTGATATCAGAGAAGGGTCCTGTGTAACATGTAACTTGGCCTGTGCAGGTGATATCAGAGGAGGGTCCTGTGTAACATGTAACTTGTCCTGTGCAGGTGATATCAGAGAAGGGTCCTGTGTAACATGTAACTTGTGCTGTGCAGGTGATATCAGAGAAGGGTCCTGTGTAACATGTAACTTGTCCTGTGCAGGTGATATCAGAGAAGGGTCCTGTGTAACATGTAACTTGTCCTGTGCAGGTGATATCAGAGAAGGGTCCTGTGTAACATGTAACTTGGCCTGTGCAGGTGATATCAGAGAAGGGTCCTGTGTAACATGTAACTTGTGCTGTGCAGGTGATATCAGAGAAGGGTCCTGTGTAACATGTAACTTGTGCTGTGCAGGTGACATCAGAGAAGGGTCCTGTGTAACATGTAACTTGTGCTGTGCAGGTGATATCAGAGAAGGGTCCTGTGTAACATGTAACTTGTGCTGTGCAGGTGATATCAGAGAAGGGTCCTGTGTAACATGTAACTTGTGCTGTGCAGGTGATATCAGAGGAGGGTCCTGTGTAACATGTAACTTGTCCTGTGCAGGTGATATCAGAGGAGGGTCCTGTGTAACATGTAACTTGTGCTATGCAGGTGATATCAGAGGAGGGTCCTGTGTAACATGTAACTTGTGCTGTGCAGGTGATATCAGAGGAGGGTCCTGTGTAACATGTAACTTGTCCTGTGCAGGTGATATCAGAGAAGGGTCCTGTGTAACATGTAACTTGTCCTGTGCAGGTGATATCAGAGGAGGGTCCTGTGTAACATGTAACTTGTCCTGTGCAGGTGATATCAGAGAAGGGTCCTGTGTAACATGTAACTTGTGCTGTGCAGGTGATATCAGAGAAGGGTCCTGTGTAACATGTAACTTGTCCTGTGCAGGTGATATCAGAGAAGGGTCCTGTGTAACATGTAACTTGTGCTGTGCAGGTGATATCAGAGAAGGGTCCTGTGTAACATGTAACTTGGCCTGTGCAGGTGATATCAGAGAAGGGTCCTGTGTAACATGTAACTTGGCCTGTGCAGGTGATATCAGAGGAGGGTCCTGTGTAACATGTAACTTGTCCTGTGCAGGTGATATCAGAGGAGGGTCCTGTGTAACATGTAACTTGTGCTGTGCAGGTGATATCAGAGAAGGGTCCTGTGTAACATGTAACTTGTCCTGTGCAGGTGATATCAGAGAAGGGTCCTGTGTAACATGTAACTTGTGCTGTGCAGGTGATATCAGAGAAGGGTCCTGTGTAACATGTAACTTGTCCTGTGCAGGTGATATCAGAGAAGGGTCCTGTGTAACATGTAACTTGTGCTGTGCAGGTGATATCAGAGAAGGGTCCTGTGTAACATGTAACTTGTGCTGTGCAGGTGATATCAGAGGAGGGTCCTGTGTAACATGTAACTTGTCCTGTGCAGGTGATATCAGAGAAGGGTCCTGTGTAACATGTAACTTGTGCTGTGCAGGTGATATCAGAGAAGGGTCCTGTGTAACATGTAACTTGGCCTGTGCAGGTGATATCAGAGAAGGGTCCTGTGTAACATGTAACTTGGCCTGTGCAGGTGATATCAGAGGAGGGTCCTGTGTAACATGTAACTTGTCCTGTGCAGGTGATATCAGAGAAGGGTCCTGTGTAACATGTAACTTGTGCTGTGCAGGTGATATCAGAGAAGGGTCCTGTGTAACATGTAACTTGTCCTGTGCAGGTGATATCAGAGAAGGGTCCTGTGTAACATGTAACTTGTGCTGTGCAGGTGATATCAGAGAAGGGTCCTGTGTAACATGTAACTTGTGCTGTGCAGGTGATATCAGAGAAGGGTCCTGTGTAACATGTAACTTGGCCTGTTAAGTTTTTTTTGATTGAAAGAGCTTTTGATTTCTGTAAATATGACCTCCTGATGCTGCAAATTCAACAAATGACCATTTTACTTCTCTTTACAACCCGTAAAATGTTTTGATCTCTGTTGTGCATAATAATTTGAAACCAAAAAAATCTGTTGTCATTAGGAGATTTGTTCAATAAAATTTGCATTATCCTCCAACGGTTGATGCTTGAAGATTATACTGACTGTCATTTGCATCGACTATTTAGGAAAATCAGCGAAAAATAACATTTGCATAATAATTTGGAACGCGGTGTATATATTTTTTCGGACACTGGAAAAAGGACCCCTATTTTTAAGGACTGTCCAGGAATTTACGGACGGTTAGCAGCCTGTCAATCAGTGTAATGAGGGAGTGGGTAGCGCTTTCCTCGTGAATACACTGGACTCCTATTAGCCAAATGGCACAATATTGTTTTGTGCCGTTTTGATTAGAAGGAGACCGGACTAGTCTCCATACTATGCGGCACTTCTATAGGGCAGCATAGTCTGATGACAGATCTACTTTAAAGCTACATGCACACATTGTGTATTTTGCTGCGCAAAAGGTGCAACTTCTTTCGGTGCGGTTTTTACGTTTTGCTTTGTAAATCACAGCGTTTTCATGCTCTGGCTTTTTCTGCGCGTTTCTCCAGAACTAGGAATAAATTTGACGTGCCGCGTTTCCCAAAATACGCACCGTGCTTCAATTTACGTCCCGAAAAACACTGCAGCGTGGACGTGAGATTTCCTGGAATCTCATTGCCTATGCTGGTACTGTATTACGCTACGGTTTTGCCGCATGCAAATACACGCGTCAAAACCGCGTTGTGTGCGTTGACCCTAAAAGGGGTTTTACACTGGGCAATTATCGGGTAGATAATTAGTTCATAGAACGCTCGTTGCCGATAATTGCTCTGTGTAAACGGGGAAACGATCAGTAGATAAACGGGCAAACGCTAAATCATCTGCGGATAGAATAGTTTTAAAAAAGTGAAATATTCTAGTTGTCGGCAGCACATCTTGGTGTGTAATCAGGGAGACGCGCTGCCGACATGATAATGTATGAGGACGAGCGATCGGAGTAACGAGCGCTCCTCCCCATCCATAGCTCAGTGTGACAGGAGCAAACGAGCGCCGATCAACGATGTCTTGTTGATCGGTGCTCGCGGCGTTCAGTTTGCATTGCTACTTACATCGGATGGTAAGCTCTCCAGGACGTTGATAATAGTGTTCTTCCCTATGGAAATTAAGGTTTTCCGTAGCTTGGCCTCACGCTGGGCTGTAGTATTACGGCTCAGAACGTCAAGACGGTTAAGACAACAGCAGGCAGTGTGAAAAGGGAACGGGATGAAATTTGGGTCAGATATCACCATTTTTCCTTATTAATCCTTTTTTTTTTTTCTTTTTTTTTACGTCTGCCAGAAGACTAAATTCATTGCATTGATCTTGGGCCTGAACGGCAGGCGTTTGATCTCAGATTGTTATCGGGAGAGAATTTAAAGTTAGCTGAAAAGATCCTTTGTTCCCTAACCGGGGCTCTTCCATTAGCCTCTGAGGGCACTTTTCATGCACGCTGTTTCATGGGCAGGAATCTAGACGGGGTGTGAAAATATTGCTTTTATAAAATCTTAATTAACCCATCCTTGGCTCAAATTGTTGTGCGCTGTAAAGTCTTTTTTTAGATCTAGAATTAAGGATTGGGTGTCTTGATGCTACGAGATTGGGTTAGAATAGGGCTGTATATGAACAGGTGACGACAATGCTTTGGTTGGCCGGTCCATGATATAGAGAAAGTGGATATATTTATTTTTTCAGTGTTTTTGTAAAGTCTTTGTGTAGAGACCCTGGTCCTCGTCTTCTCTCACAAAACCGCATGTAGCAGAGCTGGACAAATTCAGCCTAATTGGCTCCTAGAGTGATCTGGCTTCAGACGTTACAGTACTTTTTTTCAATCCTTGGACTATGTGGTCCATAGACGGGCAGATGTCTCAATAATTCTTATATATGGACAGGTTTCAGTCATACGCTGATGTCATTAGATTTAGGTTAAAGGATAAAATAGATTTGTCCAGTTTCACCCAAGGAGCTTTAGGAAACTAAGTTATAGTTATTCTGTCTATGGTGCCAAAACAAAGAAAATCTGTAGTATTTATACAGACCGCTACCGACCAAGACGTTGCACGAGGGGCATTGCAAATGGAAAAATATATATATATGATGGGAACTTTTTTGATTATGACTTTTTTTATTTTTATATATATATATATATATAGTTTCCTCTTGGGTTTATTGCACCCATATTCCTGCGAGCAATGCTTTGTCTATGCGTTATGAATGGGTGCAGTGTTGCTATCCCTTATCAAACACGTTTGTGAACCCATCATTGTGAATCTTGTTGCCTGTAACGTTGTGTGAGTTTCTCTCTTGATCTTCTTATTCGGATGTACAGAACAAATATCCAACAATGTAGGATACCCCTTAATTAATGTCCTGTACCGCGTGCTGGCATATAAGAGCCCTTTCTGTACTCTCCACCAAGTGCCAGAACCTCCTCGCTTCCTCGCAAGAAAGGCGGACCACGTGACCAGGCAGCCAAGGGTTAACTTTATCAGACACCCAGGAGCCGTGCAGCCGTGAACGAAGAAATTAGCTTAACGATGTTACATTTACAAGAGGAGAAAAGTGATTTGTTAGCTGCTGATTGTTTCTCCGCATTATCAGTGCAGACTTTAATTGTGCTGGAACTGAAATTAGCAGAATTAGAAAAATTGCCTGTGCAGGGTCTGGCAGTGGCTTTCTCCACGCTCATTGTTGTGCGCTATGTATAGATTATGGAGCCTTTGTTCTCGCTGCGTAAATATACATGCCTGCAGTCAGGGAGCCTCTGAGGTCTGAACGCTGCGCCACGATCTATCTCGTCCCCAAAACCCAGGCTGAGAACGGCAACAACTTCTGTCACCGCCATGTGTGGCTGTCTTCTAGGAGGATGGGAGTCATGACCTGGGCATAGACGTTACCGAAGGTCAATAGATCATGGAATGGAGATGAGTACAATGATCCACCCAAACCGGCAGACCAAATAATACAATAGATGTAGCGAATGGTAAACGAAAAAAAAAAATTCACTCCACATTCCCCAACGCCAGAGCAAATTGGGCAAATCCGTTCGCTTATCCCTAGGAAAGTTTTTTTTATTAGCGACTAGCTCATGGTGTGGTTCATGTTTGAGCATGGATCTGTGTATGGGCTCATTCAGACGAGCGTAAAACGCGTCCGTGTGCTGTGCGTGAAAATCAAGCACCGCACGCTGACCCATTGATTTCAATGGGGCCATTCAGACATGCAGAAGTTTTCACGCACCTACGCATCCCACTGAAGTCAATGGGTGCGTGAAAACCACGAGCGGCACACGGATGCACATCCGTGTGCTGTGCGTGATTTGCGCATCAATTCCTTTTAAAAAATAAAAAAGATGTGCTTTGAGAGTGTGTGAAAAACACATGCCACTCGCAAAGCACAGATGCAAAAACGCAACGCACACGGACCATACGCGCATATTTCACACGCGTCAATCTGAAACGCTCGTGTGAATGTAGCCGTGATGTTTTTCACGTCTGAGGTGCACCCGTGCGGGACGTGTTGTCATGGATCCCCCTAGACTGGAGTCTATGGAGGGATGCGTGACACGCAGTAAAATAGGACATGTCCTATTTTTTCACAGACCCTTCACACACTCCGTTGAAATACATGAGTCTGTGTGACCGGCGTTATTTTAAGGCCGTCACACGGACGTGATACGTTCCCGTCTGAGCCGTAAGGCTGGATTCGGGTTTCACGCTTCTTTATACGGCGTTCGAAATTTGAAATAGAAGCGTCTATTAGATCTGTTCCTACCTTTCCTATAATGAAATGTGTGCGGTTTCAACGGATTTTACATATTTATTTTTTGTTGCTTTTCTACTGGTGACCTACTCCGCAGCTCTGCACACACTGGTCCTATCCACAGAAGCTCACAATCTAATTTCCCCTAACACACACGCCATGTTTTTAGAAGAAGCTCGGGGGAAAGTTTTGAGAACACAAGGAAGCCATACAAACTACATGTAGATGTTGCCCAACAGTGCCGATCTCTGAACCACTGTTCTGCCTATGGAATACCCTATTAACAGTGTCTTGTATGATGAGATCCTCATATCAGGTGTCTTGCACCATGGGATCCCTATAGCCCGCGGGTCTTGCACCATGGGATCCCTATAGCCCGCGGGTCTTGCACCATGGGATCCCTATAACCCGCGTGTCTTGCACCTTGGGATCCCTAGAGCCCATGTGTCTTGCACCATGGGATCCCTATGGACCGCGGGTCTTGTACCTTCACAGTAATGTCCTCTATTATGGCGCACTTTTACCAGTAGGCATGTGACACCGGTTATTTTTATAGTGACATCGCTGATCTCCAAATATAGAGGCACAGAATATCTCCCATTGACTGGATTGAAACGTTGCTTTACTTTATTGATTTAGCGGTCCATAGTACTGTTAATGTTTAATTATGTTTTGTTTTTTTTTTTGTTTTTTTTTAAAGGTTCTCTTGGCGATATGGAAGAGACAGATGAGAACTTAGCAGCAGAATCTGCCATGTCCGAGAAAGATGGAACCACCTCAGACCCAGAAGAATCAGCAGATTGCGGCTCCTCCAGTGCATCGTACAGTGACGGCGCAGAAGGTGAGTCCCGCCACATGGTCTTGTGTTTGTGCTGCTGTTTCAGTGTTATAAACGTATTGATTTAGAATTCGGTCTCATAATAGAGACTTTTCTTTATTTTATCTTTTGAAAATGCCAAGTCTCATCAGTCCGCAATACTTCACATGTTGTGACGACCCCCCCACCTTTTTACACGGGGTCGTGGCTTTGTAGTTGACACATTGTGAAGTATATGTATCAACGGCATAAAATGACATATATATACATACAGCCCCCCATTTGAAGTTGCATAAAGTATATGTGAAAGAAAAAAACAGGACACAATATATCCTAGATATCGCCGTTGTTGTGGACGCCTCAGATAATGGATTTCTTCATTTTTTGGGGGCGTCTTTGTTTACCTAATATTACTTACCTTTGTATAGACCATGTTGCTAGTCTAAAAATCCCATTATGATCTACTGTATTTACAACCAGGCGAGCGCTGCAGTCCGGTACCGCAGTCTTTGGACCAAGAGATGGAAGAACCCAACCCTGTGCCGAATCTGTGTGAGCTCGCCGAAGAGCCCTCCCCTTCATGTATCTCAGGTAACCAAAGTAGATTGCAAGCTCCTGGGGATAGCGCTTAAGGGGACTTTTATATGGCCTAACGTGGGCCGTGTAAACGAGCGTCAATCAACGAGCCAGCTCGTTGGTCGGCACTCGTTTGCTCCTTTCACACGGAGCAATGATTGGATATGCATAGTGACTAGCACTCGTTACGACGATCGCTCATCGCCATACATGATCATCATGTGCTGCCGACAACTATGATTTTTAATTCTGCATAAACGATCCGATCAATAAGCGTTTGCTTGTTCATCGGCTGATTGTTGCCCTGATTACACAGGGCATTGATCGGTAATGAGGGTTCATATAAACACTCGTTTGCCCAATCATTGGCCAGCGTAATAGGGTCCTCCGTCTATATTCAGTTTCTGGTGTGTCATTTACATACTGAATTTCTGTGCAAACCATACTGCGGACTACCTGCCGTCTCCGATCTGAGCCGTTCACAATGGAAATGTTAGGCAGTATTGACACTTAAAGAGGCTCAGGGCACTTATAACGTGGTGACAATCTCCTACATAAGGAGATGGGCGCTATAATGTAGGTGACAGCAGTGCTTTTTATTTAAAAAAACGATCTATTTTCACCACGTTATTAGCGATTTTAGATTTATGCTAATGGTGTTTCTTAATGCCCAAGTGGGTATTTTTTTTTAACTTTAGACCAAGTGGACGTTGTGGAGAGAAGTGTATGACGCTGACCAATCAGTGACCAATCAGCGTCATACACTTCTCTCCATTCATTTAGGCAGCGCATAGGGATCCTTTTAGATCGCTATGTGCGGTCTTATACTAACACATTAACAATACTGAAGTGTTTAGACAGTGAATAGACATTTCACGGGATCTCTATTCACAATCCCGACACTTCGTTACTGTTTCTATGGTAGTTACAGCAGAGCAAGCGTGATCTCGCTGTAACCTGTCATTTACAGCGTGATCTCACGAGATTACGCTTGCTCTGCTGTAACTACCACAGAAACATTAACGTAGTGTCGGGATTGTGAGTAGACATCCCGTGAAATGTCTATTCACTGTCTAAACACTTCAGTAATGTTAATGTGTTAGTATAAAACCGCACATAGCGATCTAAAAGGATCCCTATGCGCTGCCTAAATGAATGGAGAGAAGTGTATGACGCTGATTGGTCAGCGTCATACACTTCTCTCCACAACGCCCACTTGGTCTAAAGTAAAAACACGCCCACTTGGGCATTAAGAAATACATTAGCATAAAGCTAAAATCGCTAATAACGTGGTGAAAATAGATCAGTTTTTTTCAAATAAAAAGCACTGCTGTCACCTATATTATAGCGCCCATCTCCTTATGTAGAAGACAGGGCACTTATAATGTGACGACAGCCTCTTTAACATTTTGTTTGCTATAATCTAAAAGAAGAATTTCAATTTGCCTGATCGTAGTTTGATTGGCTATAACCATAGGATATATCCATTCTAAACTGCAACCTTCATTTACACACATTCCTCTTTGAATAATATATTTTAATTTGCCTTGACGGCCACAGTAAGGGGGTCGACTCCTATCGAATCGCAGGTATATTCACAATATACATACAGACCGACATAAACACCCCGTGCCCCCTCTCCCTATTAAACCATGGTAAGAATTGCACGGTCAGCACCTTTCTTCATATATGGCTAGAACTACGTTCAATTTCCGGGAACAACCGTTGCGTTGGCGGAGACCAAATTCTTTTAAATTTCACAGGAACTTTCCTATTCATATAAAGTATCTTAGAAAAGTGATGACCTGAGTTGACTAATTGGATCCAATGGGCCGTGAGGGTGTATGAGGTGATGTCCAGGCCATAATCACAATTTTTCTTACGAAATAAATCCCTCTCCTATCGATCCCAGATTCATAGTAAGCTCACTAGACAATATAACTGTGAAATCGATGGAGAAGGGACGCACCCAGGTAGCTCCACATAACACGGGCTCGATCTACATCTCACAGTGACTTGTCAGGTGCTGATAACAATAGAATGAACCATAACCCCTTCACTGCTCCTGAGCTCAGCGTTGCACGGACTTGCTGATTGAGGTCGCTCTACAGACCCATCATGATGTATCATTGATAATCCGGTTTTATTTAAAAAAAAAAAAAAACTTTTCCCCTTTTAATTTTAAGGAGTTGTCTCATGACAAGAACCATTCTCCATGTGCAATATTTGGGCATATGAACATCATAGTGTGAAGTCCGCTGCCTGGGACCCCTCTCTATGAGCCAGAATGGAGAGCCGCCCTGTAAGAGCATCTGCCACTCTGGTGGACCCGGCCCATTGACGACCATTTATTTGTAGCGTATAGCCATCGGCTGAGATGGGAGGGGGTTATAGAACCTTTCGTCTTCATTAGTTAACCCCTTTTTTAAGGGGCCTCCCAATACCGTATACTTTACAGCTCCACATTACCTTGGAGGGACCTATAGCAAAATTACAGTGAAGAATGGCACACCAGCAGCAGGAGTGGTGTTGAGTAACATCTCTGCCTAGCAATACAGCTTTATATGCCATTCAGGGTATGTGGAAAGCTGCTTGAGTTTATTTTACTCTATAGACTTATTTTCATGAATGTTCTGGTTGTAAACTGGTACACTGGGCATGGAGTTAGTCATTGTATAATGGGTGCCTGTAGTAAAACCTTAGAACTGGCATGATGGGCAGTCAACATGGCGGCCAATTTACCTTCCAGTGCAGCACATTCTGGTGTAATAAGGCTGCGTTCACACATAAAGGAATTGCTGCTGATTTTTTGTCTGGATTAGTGGGGGGGGGGGGGGGGGTCTGCAATGTATTACAGAAGAAGCAAAATGGATGAGATTTTATCAATCTAGAAAAGTTCCATGCAGAAATTAACCAGCGGAACCACCAAAGTGTGCAGCGGAATTGTTGCGTATTTATTGCATATTTGTTATATATCTACCCTATTAAAAAAATGCGTAACAAATATGGCGTTTTTTTGCTGCAGCATAGCAAAGGCAAAAAGCGCACATAGGAAGAAAAACAAAAAAACAACCCTCTACACAATTTCCACAAAAAAGTCCTCACCACCTTCCCTTGGCGCTCTCCCGTAGTGACACGTCCCTGTTCCCTGGCTGGTCTCACTGGTTGCAGCAACCACATGGAATGAAACGTCATCTCAGGAGGTCGGCTGCATAGATGCCAGCAGGGGGAGCAGTGACGCGTCGCTACGGGAGCGGCAGGGTCGGGGGGGGGAGTATTGTCCTTTTCTTCCTCTATTCTCTGAAGCGGTAAATCCACCCGACAATCTGCAACAAAATAAACCTGATTTTCTTCCGGAATTCCCGACAGAATCTGGTTCGGATTTGCTGCGGATATTTCTGCAGCAAATCTGATCCGTTTCAGCATACCCGAACAAGAATTGTAGATTATAAGATGCCGGACTGAAGGAATTTTACCATGGCTTTGCTTGAGGTTATATGGAGCTGAACACGGCTGACCACCTACCGGCTATTACTACAATACAATGAATGAGACCCTCTCCCTGGAGTCCATTATGAAATCTCCTCCATCAGTGAAAAAGCTGAGAAATTGATGGCGATGAATCTCTATAACACACGTTGTGCAGGGGGAGTGATGCTCCCTGGAAAACCTGTTGGGGTGCGGTCTTAATTCCCATTGATCTGATGGTAATCGCGCTCCCGGACGGCTATTAATAATTCTGACGTCAGCTTTTATGGGCATTATCGATCTGAACTCTTGTGGTTATCGCTGCAGGACAATATGCAAACATGCACTTTGTGCGGTAATCAGCAGGACTGTCATATGCAGATAGGTTATCACGCCATCTCCAACTGCTGGTAATGGGGAGAAATATTATCAGCGCAGTTACTAGGAATAGACCGAGCGAAAAGCCCAGGACCTGCTCGCTGTTAACCACTCCGCTGCTGTGGCGCTTGCTGGTCAAGGCTGGAAAATGATGAGCAGAAATGATGGTGCCTAAAATTTCTAGCGCCCGGTGGGTCAGGCCAGAATTTATTAATAATTTGTATTATTAATCATAACCGATGTGTCTTTTTTCAATTCGCGCCATCAGTCCCAGCAAACCCTGACAAGTGACTAGATGAATACAATGACCCTATGTAATTATTTATTAGGGAGTCCTGCGGATTGTTGCTTAGCAACCGGTCCGCCATGAGAGGTGACGTGCCAGATCTCCGTGAGACCAGAGTTGTCACCGGTACTCTAGAAATGCTGGTGGCACTGACTCGTAATATATTTTGCTTCTATAGACATCAAAGTAATCCGTGTAAATGCTAATTGGAGGTCATATTGGTAAAATCCTATGTTCCAGCTTCAGTCCTTGCCAGATTTGGCTTCCATGAGGACCCTGGCACCTGGAAATGGGTATTGATCTATACGAGATACTTTTGCATGGTCTTTTATTTTAAAGTTCCTTTAAACCGGCAACGAGGAGCCTGATTGGATGGTCATAGACGGGACTCTATTTTCGGGTTCTCTTCTTGCGAAATTCCACATCAGAGTTCCAGATCATAAGACTTTCTGGATTATCAGAGTTTCACCTTGGCTGATCTGCAAGGAACAGTAATGACGTTATAAATGCTAAGAAGGACGGATGATCTATAAACGATACAAGAGACCACTGATTTATGATAATAATATTATTCCTGCAATAAATTAAGACACAACTTCTGATTTTTCTTTTCTGGGTGCAGCGGTCCAGTCTCCGGAGGGTGAGGAGATTTCGAGTTACAAAGCATCAGAGTCTCCGTCCAGCATGGAAAACGTGGAGGAGCCGCTGAGGTGGAACGGTCCAGGTTCGTGTCACTATCGTTTTAACCAGTTCCTGTTTGTTTAGGGTCCCGTCATAATTGCAAAGGGATTTTCCTGTTTAAAAGGGAAAAAAAAGGTCCGCATTTTTTTTCCTTGTGCTTTATTTGCCTTATTCTTTCCAAGATCTCTGCTTCCTCTAATTGAATGGAAACATTCTTCTCTGTTTCCAAAAGCTGAAAAGACCCAGTACTTCTAACAGTTGTATCCATCCTAGACAACCCTCTGTGAGCTAAACAGTCACTGATACATTGTAACAAGCTACCAGGGCAGGAGAGAGATATGTCCAACTGATGTATTAACCTCAGAGGATTGCTTTGACTGGATACAACTGGAGGTCTGCACAATTTTTTTATTTTATTTTCAGCTTCTGGTTGTAAAGAAGAATGTTCCCATTCACAAACCGCAAACCGAGATCTTTAAAATGATGAGGAATTGAAACGCAAAGTCTGTTGTAAAGTGGCAGAATTGTTTTATTCTACACTGATTGAGCTGTATTTACAGAAAACCCCTTTTACTGCTGCCATTTTCTGATTGCCATACGGCCTCACTCACTGTAAATGACCGCGCGGGGATTCTCGTAGCGGAACAGTCCGTGGAGTGACGGAGCTGCCCTGGAATGCTCTGGAGTTCTGCTAGATAACGTAAACAGGAAGTGGAGTGTCAGATAGGAAATAGGTGGCACGTACGCAGGCAGAAGCAGCCCCGAGACTATGCTCATAGGTAGGAGCGGCCGCTCAGAGGACAACTGGGAGGATGCGAGTTTTTGGCCGCAGCAGTTCACCCGGCGGATTACTTCACCTATAGCACCTGTATGGAAGTGTCAGATTTCTTACATATGACCATTACATCTCCCACTAAGGTGATCACTCCTCTCTACCAGACTCCTGTACGGCAATAGATTGGGGGATGTACCACTAGCAGATTTGCCAATGAGGAGTCTGGGAAAGCTGAGTGGCAGCCCTGTAAAGACTACACTGATTGTCACCCGGCATGAATAAACGCTGACCACAGGGGATGGCTCCAATACTTTACTGGCATGTCCGAACTTCTCGATCATTGCGCTCTCTGTATATGATTTTGTATGTTGAATGGTTGGTTGTATAAGTTTGGAATTGTTGGATAATGTCCGCTAACGTGTCACCCTTGCCTCACGGAAATTGATCTGATTGGCAGGGTCACACGCAGCACCCAACCGATGACTAAACTGACACATGCAAAGTTCACCAGATTAGCTAATCGCCGCACTTGATTAATTGCTGATGAGAGATGCTGCGTGGTAGATTTCCACTGACGCTTCCGGCGTTAAAGCATCCAGTTCAGATACTGGAACATATCACAGGACTACACACCCAGGTAAACACGTGAAATGATGGTTACCCGCCGAAATGGGCATCGCTGATTACAAATCCGGAATCAAGACCCCCCCCCCCCCTTTACATTATTGATCCCTTGTCTATCCTGGAGCGTCGAGCCTTACACTTCATCCCATTGAAATCAAAGGGACCTTTATTTTAATGGACACACTCGGTACTTCTTTGTAGGGCCTCATTCACACCAGCGTGTCCGATTTGCGCTTGAAAAAAAGACGAGCCTTGTTTCACGCATATGACTGTCCGTATGGCGTCAGTGAGGTTTTCGTGAGGCATCCGTATTTCTCGACCATGGTTCTCCCTTCTTGGATTTACTTTTTTTTTTTGTTCTCCGCATTTTTTTTAGCAGCTGATGATGTGTTTTTACGGACCCATTGACTTCAATGGGCGGAGAGGTACGGAAAAACACAGACGTGCGAAAAGCCCCATTAAAATGCATTGGACGGTGTGCTGTCCGTTATTTACACGGACATGAAATACGCTCATGTGAATGAAGCCATAGACGATGGCCCCAGTCAGGAGACCCCATTTATTGCCACAAAATCTGTCTAACCAGAGAAAGACCTTCCACCCTTTACCATGGCGAGCGTAGAGTTAATCATTACCTGCCCAGCACCGTTCCAACACTCGCATTGTGTTTGCGTCATGAAGCTGACACGCACGGTTTCTGGTTCTGCTATGGTTACTGCGTTGAAGGCGGCACATTCTGCAGCTAGAAGCGGTGCCGGCTATCGGGGCCTGGACTTTAAAGGGACATTTAACTTTTTTGCAATAAAATGGGGTGTATGATGGGGTGCCCATTCGATATAAAGTGATAATTAGTGTTCTCTGGTATTCATCATTTCGGGCTTTGGAGCAGCGGACTGCGAAAAAAGCGTCAAACGCATGCTTTAAGCTTCCTATTGACAAAAGCGGCTCTGTCACCACATTATAAGTGCCCTGTCTTCTACATAAGGAGATGGGCGCTATAATGTAGGTGACAGCAGTGCTTTTTATTTTATTTTAATAAAACGATCTGTTTTCACCACTTTATTAGCGATTTTAGATTTATGCTAATGAGTTGCTTAATGCCCAAGTGATGTCTATTCACAATCCCGACACTTCGTTACTCTCTGTGGTAGTTACAGCAGAGCAAAGCGTAATCTCGTTGTAATCTGTCATCTACAGTGTAATCTCGCGAGATCACGCTTCCTCTGCTGTAACTACCACAGAAACCGTAACGAAGTGCAGAGATTGTGAATAGACATCCCGTGGAATGTCTATTCACTGTCTAAACACTTCAGTATTGTTAATGTGTTAGTATAAGACAGCACATAAGGATCTAAAAGGATCCCTATGTGCTGACTAAATGAATGGAGAGGAGTGCATGATGCTGATTGGTCACTGATTGGTCACTGATTGGTCAGCGTCATACACTCCCCTGTACAACGCCCACTTGGTCTAAAGTAAAAACACGCCCACTTGGGCATTAAGCAACTCATTAGCATAAATCTAAAATTGCTACTAAAGTGGTGAAAATAGATCGTTTTATTAAAATAAAAAGCACTGCTGTCACCTATATTATAGCGCCGATCTCCTTATGTAGGAAACAGGGCCCTTATAATGCGGTGACAGAGACTCTTTAATGGAAAAACGTTTTTGTTTTTTTACGCTCGCATGTTTAAAAAATACGTTGTGTAAAAAAAGAAGCATCAGGTCAACTCTTGGCACGTAAAACGCGCCTAATTCACATAGACAAAGGGAGGCCTAATTACGCATCCAAAAAAACACGCCAAACGCGTTTTTGAGCGCAGTGTGAACAAGGCCTTACTTTATCTGGCGTCTACTTTAGTCACCCTATATATTGGACTTCTATATGGGGCTCCCCCCATCGCTTTTAGTGAGTTCATCGCTCCCCCTTTGTCGTCTGCATTCCTCTGCTGCCCATTCAACCTGTTTAGTTATTTTATTTACTTTTTTTTAATGCGTCCTTTCCACGTAAGATCTTTCCCTATCGTGCGCCTTCAGCCGCGCTCTGTCCCGGTAATTGGAGTGTTATTAATTTCTGTGTGGTTGGGAGTAGATGGCAGCGCCGGCGATGAAATGGTGATAGGGGACTTCGCTCACACATCCCTGACTGATAGGCTTTCTATCTGCTCCTGTGCAGACTGTGCACTTATCAGGGACAGAGAAGGAAACGGAGGAGACAGTGTATTCCTTTATTTATTTTATCATCCACATCCACTGTACATGCTCAGTCAAGCAGCGTTAGGGCGGATTCACACGAACATGAATTGCGTCCGTGCAGGTCGCGTGGTTTTCACGCGGCACGCATGGACCAATAGAAGTCTATGGGGCAGTACAGACAGTCCGTGCTTTTTGCGCAGCGTTTGTCCGCTGCGTAAAAAGCGCAACACTTTCAATATCTCGGCGTATTTCGCGCATCACGCACCCATTGAAGTCAATGGGTGCGTGAAAACCACGCATGCCGCACAGAAGCACTTCCGTTCGAACTGCCTGATTCGCGCAACAGCTGTCAAACTCTGAATGTAAACAGAAAAGCACCACGTGCTTTTCTGTTTACAAACATCCAAATGGCGTGTCATAATGATGGCGGCTGCGTGAAAAGCACGCAGCCGCGCATCATATGCTGCCTCACGGAGCAGGTAAGTGGCTTTTGCGCAGGCAAAACGCTGCGTGTTTTGCGTGCGCAAAAACGCCACGGTCGTCTGACTCAGCCCTTACATTCAGCGCCAAAACCACGAAAACTGGTCAATATAACTCGACCGTCCCTCCCAGGTCCTACTACTCTATATGGGATTCAATCCATCTCTACTTATTGGTAAATGAACGTGGCACTCGCAGCCAGTCTGTTCATGGACGCCATATTCTTTATAAACGCGTCTATGACATCACAACATACCTGTGTAATGTGGAGCGGTGACGTCATCAATGCTGCATGCTTGTAATAATTCAACCTCCGTGAGCGCGCACACACTGCTGCTGCTGGAATAACCATCACATAGGTTCCCGGTCACAGACGCCTCAATAATAAAAGATCGGACGAAACAAATCGCATTTATTGTACATGCAAAATCAAGTCCTGGTTATTAATGCTGTTTCATTAGGTCACAGCTGTGATCGGGGACTCCAGGGATCAATGCATTGTCTAGAAAAGTGTGAGACCATCTCAAACACACCACCTATTTCTTCAGAGCCTTGCTTTATCTATCCACCTTGCTTTACACTGCAGTTCTACTCCATTAGGGTACAGCCAGTATCCGTTACTGCAGTTAGCTAACTTAACTTTGTATTACAGGTAGTCTAAAATCCTCCCCGTTTTGATTCTCTGTCCCTCCCTCCCCCCTGCTTTACACTGCAGCTCTTCTTGTTCAGCGAGGAGATTATCTGACTGAATTGAGCCTCAATACGTGGGTCGTGACTTCAATACAGACATCTAGTTGTACTGAGTTTTGTCTGCAAATGACCTAGTAATGTATGTTGTAATGACCGCTGCATGAATGGGAGAGTTTTATATTCTTTCTTGCTCACGTCGTACGAGTCTCGTTACTGTCAATTCTTATTTTTTCTATTGGATCAATAATGTCTTTAAAAAAACTTGGGAAACAAGGCATATGTCGTACTCGTTTATTACACACACACACACACACACACACACACACACACACACACACACACACACACACACACACACACACACACACACACACACTCTTTATTTTATTTTGGGTTTACGTGTCTATTCCTGCACTACCCCCCCCTCCCCTCCCCAGACACTACAGACCATTGACAGCAGCCGGTGTGGATAAGTTTACAGCTCTGTTAGCAGCCTGCCCCCTCCTTTGTCCGCCTGCGTCGCATTGAGGCTCTGGTGAATAATTTAGGCTCAGATTGCTATCTCCGTCCCATAGTATTCTCCATCTCTGGAGCAGCCATGGGATCCCTGCTGTTTGCATTACACGGCTTGTAAAACATGACCGGGAGCTCACGCGACATCTACTTAGGTGACATTTGTGGGGATGGAGGCATTCGATACCAGCGACCATTCCAAAAACAGCTCTCCGGCTCTCATGTTAATGCTTGATGGAAACAGGGGCTGCTAAACCTGTGCGGTTCCTGACGTGACTGGGACACGGATGCCAAGTTGTAGCCCGGATGAGCGCATATTCCCGTATTCATCCATTAGAGGGAGGGTGAGGCCTCAGAAAAGGGTCCGGATGTAACCGCATGCTGCCAGCCAATAGAAGCCAAGGCTGCTGCGTTTTTCGTTTTTGGGCTTGTTCATTCTTTGTGGGCAGTAGCTTTTAAGACCCCCTTATGTATATCCTGGGAACCTGACCCAATTTAGCTCCAGTCCAGCTCCTAGGCGTTGTCACCCACCAAATCTGTCAGTCGTAATAAACCGCTGCCGTAGTGTGACCGCAGCATGATAAACCTGCCTGGTGGTGCGGTTTGGATAAACTGAGTGACCACTTCTGTAGGGGCTGTCATGGCGGCCATATTTGTTGTCACCCTTCATAGTAGTAGATATAGTGGAAGTAGTCGTGCCCAGACTTTACTTCACCTATTGCAAAGATTTAAGACAGAGTGGCTTGTTGGCACCCTACTCCCCTATCCTGGCACCTAGGACACCTCCCCTGCCCCTTGAATGGATTTGGCTTACACACTTCACACGTGGCAAAATCCCAATCCATTCCCTGTACAGTTATAATCATCCATCTCTACGTTTTTATGAAAGATCCGACTGACGTGACTAATACAGCTGAGAACAGGCTGACAGTGCCAACGTCTTAATCACCTCCAAGAATGAAGGCGTTCTCAGAAGAACACGGAGGGGGGGGGGTGTATGCCATCAGCCAAATCGAACCCGACCCCTGAGCTTGGCTGCCACCTTGTTACTGGGCACAAGAATCTGGAAATTCAGTCAGAAGGTGGAGGGGACGGTGTAGACTGGATCTAATATGACGGAGGGTCCCCTGTAACCCAAACACATGACAATCACCAAAGATTCTGTACAAGGAGAGACAACCGGAGCGCAGTATAAACCCCATATACACTGCAACCTGCGGCCGTACAGCGGGTATGAAACCACAACTCCCAGCATGCTCTGACAGACACTTATTGTAAACTTTAACATCAAATGGAGATGACGAGATCAATCTAATAATAATGGTCTTAAGATTTGTCTGGTTCCCCACTTTTGACCTATCTATCTATTTATCTATCTCTCTATCTCTCTCATATCTATCTATCTATCTATCTCATACAGTGAAGGAAATAAGTATTTGATCCCTTGCTGATTTTGTAAGTTTGCCCACTGTCAAAGACCTGAACAGTCTAGAATTTTTAGGCTAGGTTAATTTTACCAGTGAGAGATAGATTATATAAAAAAAAAAAAAAAACTGAAAATCACATAGTCAAAATTATATATATTTATTTGCATTGTGCACAGAGAAATAAGTATTTAATCCCTTTGGCAAACAAGACTTAATACTTGGTGGCAAAACCCTTGTTGGCAAGCACAGCAGTCAGACGTTTTTTGTAGTTGATGATGAGGTTTGCACACATGTTAGATGGAATTTTGGCCCACTCCTCTTTGCAGATCATCTGTAAATCATTAAGATTTCAAGGCTGTCGCTTGGCAACTCGGATCTTCAGCTCCCTCCATAAGTTTTCGATGGGATTAAGGTCTGGAGACTGACTAGGCCACTCCATGACCTTAATGTGCTTCTTTTTGAGCCACTCCTTTGTTGCCTTGGCTGTATGTTTCGAGTCATTGTCGTGCTGGAAGACCCAGCCACGAGCCATTTTTAATGTCCTGGTGGAGGGAAGGAGGTTGTCACTCAGGATTTGACGGTACATGGCTCCATCCATTCTCCCATTGATGCGGTGAAGTAGTCCTGTGCCCTTAGCAGAGAAACACCCCCAAAACATAATGTTTCCACCTCCATGCTTGACAGTGGGGACGGTGTTCTTTGGGTCATAGTCAGCATTTCCCTTCCTCCAAACACGGCGAGTTGAGTTAATGCCAAAGAGCTCAATTTTAGTCTCATCTGACCACAGCACCTTCTCTCAGAATCATCCAGATGTTCATTTGCAAACTTCAGACGGGCCTGTACATGTGCCTTCTTGAGCAGGGGGACCTTGCGGGCACTGCAGGATTTTAATCCATTACGGCGTAATGTGTTACCAATGGTTTTCTTGGTGACTGTGGTCCCAGCTGCCTTGAGATCATTAACAAGTTCCCCCCGTGTAGTTTTCGGCTGAGCTCTCACCTTGCTCAGGATCAAGGATACCCCACGAGGTGAGATTTTGCATGGAGCCCCAGATCGATGTCGATTGACAGTCATTTTGTATGTCTTCCATTTTCTTACTATTGCACCAACAGTTGTCTCCTTCTCACCCAGCGTCTTACTTATGGTTTTGTAGCCCATTCCAGCCTTGTGCAGGTCTATGATCTTGTCCCTGACATCCTTAGAAAGCTCTTTGGTCTTGCCCATGTTGTAGAGGTTAGAGTCAGACTGATCATTGAGTCTGTGGACAGGAGTCTTTTATACAGGTGACCATGTAAGAGCTGTCTATAATGCAGTCACCAAGGTGATTTGGAGCAGTAACTGGTCTGGAGGAGGCTGAACTCTTAATGGTTGGTAGGGGGTCACATACTTATTTCTCTGTGCACAATGCAAATAAATATATATCATTTTGACTATGTGATTTTCTTTTTTTTTTTTTTTATATAATCTATCTCTCACTGGTAAAATTAACCTAGCCTAAAAATTCTAGACGGTTCATGACTTTGTAAGTTTGCCCACTGTCAAAGTCAGCAAGGGATCAAATACTTATTTCCTTCACTCTATCTATCTATCTATCTATCTATCTATCGTCTGTCCGTCTGTCTATCTCTCCTATCTTTCTATCTATCTCTCCTATCTTTCTATCTATCTCTCCTATCTTTCTATCTATCTCTCCTATCTTTCTATCTATCTCTCCTATCTTTCTATCTATCTCTAATCTCATATCCACTATAAGCTCTCTGCTCTGGGGGCCACTATTGTCCTCTGTGTCTTGCTTCACCCTTCAATGAGATTTGGACCCAAAGCAATTACAAGAAAAGTAAATAAAAAAAATTGTGCAACTAAATGTTACGAAACTACAACTCCCAGCATTCCTTTTCAACGTGCATCTGTTGGGCCACGCTAGGAGTTTTAGTTCACAACAACGGTAGAGCATCGGGTTGCATACTACCACTCTATTCCCTTTACCCTTTTTAGAGGGCATTAACATTTTAATAAAAATGTTGCCCCTGAAGCCATTCATATATTTGCAGTAAAGCGCACGTACGCCGCAGTGCGTGCCGGCTCCGTGGTCTTGGAACTTTTACTGTTCTGTTCTGGTAAAACACTTGATCTTCCAGCACTTCCGGGGTTAATTTTATAATGTCACTTTCAGCACCACAAGTTGAGGCCGGGAATTAAAAGAAAAAAAAAATAACTGAATTTTTATCTTTGGAATGACCTTGTTTGCTGGAGGGGTTTGACTGCTTAAAATTCTGATATGCAAATAACTGATAACTATAATCTATAATCCTCAACTTGGTCGCATATACAGACGGAGCGCTGGTTAATTTGCTTTTACAAATTGATGAGCAAACGGTTCCCTGAAAACGTCAACCTTTAACCCCGGAGCCGCAGACGCCGACACGCTGGTGGGGATTTACAGCGCAGAATCCACGCGTGATTCAGAGTCATTTACCGTAAAGAGTATTTATTCCCGAAAGTCTGTCTCATCCTGGTCTGTAAAGTCTATCCGCTTTGATCCGATTCTAGGAAAGCTGGGTGACAACCAATATGAACACACTTTACATGGGTCGTCACCCAACTTTCCTAGAGTCCTGAAAGGTAAATAAGCCCGGTCAGGCATTAGTACAGAAAAAGAGAAAATACATAACTAGGGAGATTTGACACTCTGAAAGCTGGTGAGCAACTCTGCTTTCCTAGAATCCTGAATGGCAATGAATCCGCCTAGTCATACTGGAATGGCATATATTCCTGCGTTAAGTTTGCGGAATACCCCTTTAAGCCATTATGGGAGTGGATCCAGTTTGCGGGTTGGTGTTTTGTTGGATTTACTTTCCTATCTGATACTTTTTTCTCTCCTCCTACATTTAATGATCCGTTTTCCATCTTTTCGCGGTGCTTTTTAATCCATTTTAACGCCGTATCTTGTCCCTTTTTATGGGCTTGATGTTACGCTTGGTAGCATAAAAATTAAAAGTTCATTACTGCGTACGGGGCAAAGATGTTATCAGGACGCGAGGAGGACGAATTGCAGCAGATTACTGCTGATCGCTCTCGGTATGTGATGCCAGCGCGCCAGGATTAGCGCTTTACCTCTCAGGCTTCCATTAAATGTATTGGATCGTTCTGCCCAGAATTCATGAACTTACTTTATCCTTGAGCTTTCCAGGTTTTGCGATGACTTGGGGTTAAGCATTTCCTGCAGCGACAGATTAGTGGTTTAGCGGTCACCATTGTCTCTTTTGCAGGTTGGATCACGCACTTTTTAGGAATAAGCTATTTATATGTAGGGCAGGTAGAACAGTCGGGTTTCTGTTGACCATCATCCTGCATAATCTACTCTCTAACCTGACGATGATAGACCTGAAGTTGAAGGACCACTTTAGTTGTTTTTTTGTTATAAAGGGATTTTCTAATGATGAGCTGGCATCTGATTGGTGGGGTCCTCGGCAACGTCTGAAACCTAAAGATGCGGGTTGTTGGCTGCGGTTGGATGGAACCCATTGCAGTACCTAATAATAATCTTCTATTTCTCACTGGCGGTTAAGTTGCTAGTAGTTTTATAATCATTCAGACTTTTCTGTAATGGAAATTCACTTTCCATTCACGGACGAGCAGAGCTGCAGTGTAAAGCACGGTAGCAGGAGGTGGATTTCAGACTTTCTTGGACTTTCCTGTGCAGCTAATCTGGAGCCACTGATCATCGCTTCCTTAATGGATAGAGCTGGAATAAATAGAAAGTATTATCCTTAGGTAGTGACCCCATCTAAATATCCAGTTTTATTTTCAGATATACTTTTACTTTGGAGCACCAACTTTTGCCTAGTTATCAGCATTAAGGGTTTTGGGGGGAGCGGCCATGTTGCTCCGGTAAAGACCTGTGAGGCGGCTCATTGGTCCGTTCATCAGCCCCTATAGACGCACATTCAATATTAACAAATGAATTGGAGTTAAACGGTTAAGAGCGACTTATCTCTAAAGTGATGATGTGTTAACCCGAGTTGAAATCCCCTTCTCTGTTTTGTCTAAGGCCTTGAGCTGGGTCATCGCGTCCCCCAAAACCTGCACAGATTAAAGATTCTTCAGCCCCCACCCCAGTATCTGTTTTGTTTTTTGTTTCATTTACAACGTGAACTCTCATGAATCCGACGCTCTCCTCAGGACGTTCCATCTCCTTCGCTTATGTGTGAAATGTCCTCCGCAGTTTTCTTAAATTTCAAAGCGTTTTCATTAAAATGTGATGAAAACCGGTTTCAGTTAATTTTATCTCCCCCCAGTTCTCCTGCCTCCCTAATCTCCAAATGCCTGGAGTTTGGGTGAAAACCTCAAGGTCTCGCTATCTGTGGGACCAGAACTCCACACCACGGAGGCACAGCGTGTTCTGATGGACAGGGGAGGGAAGAGATGCCGCTGATAAAGTCACTTTATTTGGTATGTGTGGGTGGGGAGAATAATTTAAGTTATTTTACTCTTTATCGGACGGAGCTTGCTTTGACGGCAGATAGAAGTATTTGTTTTAGATTAACACGCCATATTAAAAAAAGAAAAGACGAAGGGGAAGTTTCGTAGGAAAACGCTTAAAGGGAGATGGTTGTCTGGGAGTCTTATAACTATAAGTGAACGGGACATGAGGCACAAGAAAAATCCCTAAAAAACTGTCAATTGAAAAAAAAAAAATAATAATAATTTTTTTTTTCCGTTCAGCCATGTCTCGGTTATATCTGTATCTGGTAAAGCTGGGTGCGAGCCAATATGGCCGCCATTACTGGTCTCATCACAGACTCCAGAATGGGTTATGCGGAGCTGGGCAGCGGTCCGTATGGAAGATATTAGGACCTCATAAAGAATAGAAAGCAATGAAAAGAGAGAAAGGAGCGCCAAATGGTAAATGGCCTTTATGGGGTTAAAAAGTCACAAGTCACTTCGTGTAATTCAGTATTGCGGCCCACTAGCGTGGCATAGCAGGGCACAAGTCCTTGTGTAGATCTAGCCTGACACTACGAATCCTTCACCATCGGTGGCGCTATGCACTTGTTCGACCGACAGCTATTCCTTCCAACCCCTTCCCCCATACACGCTCGGCTCTGCTAATCGTGCAAGTGTACTCAATGTGGAGAGGGGAATGAGCCGCTGCCGGACCCCTCTGCTTATCTCCCATGAGAACAAAGGATTGGGACTGTTGAAATCCAACATGCCCGATCCTTCTTTCCCCCCGACATCTGTCAGCGGGGTAAAGTCGGGACACCCCCCACAGATTTTAGATGGTCGGCAGATCCCAACCACTTTCCTCTGTGTCTGTAACATAACAGGTCAGATTCAATTATATATAAATTCCTATAATCTTTTAACTAGGAGGATAAACCCCCCCCCCCCCCATACACGTTATATAGGCGGCAGATGGTGTATGGCTGGACCCCAAACTCAGAATATTAACATTGGGGGATTGCTAATGGGGCGTACATATCCCTTAACATAGGATCATCGGCCATCAAAGCCGTATACAGATGGGGAACAGCGGACCTGAGTGTTTTAGGATATCTATGGGGTGGTGTTACCGTTTTGTATTTAACGCATATGAGCAAATTAAAGGGGTTTTCCTCCACCAAAGTGTTTTCTGACATGATGATCGGTAATAACTATTGGTAGGAGCTGCGGGGAGACTCTCTGATCCTGAGAAGACTTTATCAGTCATTATCATTGAGAGACGCCAGCTAGGAAATCCTGGGTAGACATATCTTGCCTGGTCTCGGGCACATGGCACAACCATGGCGCTTGTACAGTGGCGCACCGTCCCTATGGTTCTATATAATGGACCTGTAGGCACTTTGTGTGCCGCTGGGTGAGGCCTCTGTGCCATATTCTTCCCTAGGAGCAAACGGGCTAATACCTCCGTGATATGGCACGCCACATCTGTGAGAAATAAACCCACTGCATAGGCCTTCATATAAAGTCGGAGGCACAGAATGGGCCCATTGCAATTTTTCGAGCACCGTATTTTGTCTCTAAATGTGAAAGTTCTACATCTCCGTCTATATAACACACATATACAATGCTGATCTATAGGGGAAGGCCAAGATGTAGCATTGCTCTACTCCCATTTCTTAGTGCCAAGATTAACATTGCTTATAACCTTTATATCCACTTGTGCAATAGCGAATGTCATATGGAGGGCTCCATTCATTGCAAGTAGCAGAGCTGTACTGCTTATTAACGATACGTTTAATAATCATTTAAGGCCTCATGCACATGGCCGTGCCCGTAATCACAAAGTATGGGAACACGGCCCCTAAAATACGAAAAGTAGGACATGCTCCATAATTCCCGGCACAGTTCTACGGCACGGACACCGATCTGTAGCGATATGAAAAGGTGTCCGTGGCCAATAGAACCGGGTGGGTCCGTAATTTGATTTTTTACGGTCGTGTGCAATGAGGCCTTACCCTTTTTAAATGAGCTTGTTCTGTGCTCCCTCACTATGACATGAAATCCAGGACTGTCCTAAAGGGACCCCTATCTGTATTCTTCTTGAGTCTGTTCATAAATAGAATTCCAGAACCTCAGTGAAGACTGACACCTACACATTTCTGCAGGAGAATAGAAGATTGTGACTACTGGGTAAAACTCCCCATGGACTCTGATTCCTCCCATCAGTGTTACCTGTGAATCTATAGTTGTCCTGTATGTTACATTTACTTCTGGTAGAAATCTATGGCCTGATATATAAGGGACGCTATATATGGAATGTGCTGCATTTGACGCCCCTGAATATGGCCGAGTCCCCTGTTTGTAGCTGATCTACAGACACTTGATCAAGGTCATTAAGTCGAGGCTCCTCTGAGTGCCCCGAGCCTCGCTGACAGCCGGCTCTGACAATCTGAAGTCCCATTTTTCAGAGTCATCCTCTGGCTATCAGCAGCTGGGGTGACATCAGAGATGTGGTTCCCCCTTTCCGGCACAAGATATCAGGACTGCTCATCATATCTGGCAGGGAGCTAATCGCTCTGCACTTGCTTCCTTCTCCCGCCATGGTTTCCTGGGAATAGAGGCTCTGCTATCCTTGGAAGACCGACCCCTTCTGTCGTCTATGCAACTTCCTGCAGCAGCGAGCCGGCTCAGGACATGTTCTGCCATGGTATTGGTTGTCAGCCGGGGGGGTCCTGGCTACGAAAAATAAAAAATCACCATGTTTATGTCTGTTCACTAACTATAGACCAGTGCTCTGCAACCTGTGACCAGTTAAGACCTAGTTACATAGTGATATCAGAGTGGGGACTAGATCGCTGCATAATAACAGGGCGTATGTGTCATGCAGGAGTCCAGGAAAGCTGGGTGAAACCCCTGTAGGAGCTGTCCTAGCGGCCTAGTTGACGATTACCCAGCGTTCCTGTAAACGAAGTAACTGTGTGCATGACTATATATTATGTACTGGGGGATTTAAGAATGTATCTACTGAGTTTCATAGTTCCGCACCTAATACTGCGTTTTTTTAATGCGGTTTTTACATATATATTTTTATGTGGAAATAGGTGCGTTTTTATGCTCCGTATATTTTTTCGTTTTCTTTTAAAACTAGTCTGATACAATTCGCACGTGGAAATGCAAGATAAATTGACGTGCAGCGCAGGTCAATTTACGTGCAGAAAAAAAACGCACCGTGTAGAGGAGATTTCTTGTGAGGTCATTTACTTTGCTGGTAGTGTATTACGCTGCGAATTTCCCGCACAAAAAACACGCTGTGCATTCAGCCTTAAAAATTGTTGCGTTTCTCACCAGTGAAGTGTATTCTCTACGCCATAATAGGTTTGGCGCTGGCTAGACTGGGGTGCGGAGTCTAAGCAATCTCATCAACCTCATCCATAACCTCCTCAATGAGGTAAAGACTTTCCCAATCAGATTTTCAGGTCGGGGTCCCTCAGAATAATCCTCATTTGGTGGTGAATGCGCTGTAGTGGAGTCAGAAAAGTAGCCAGGGGTCGTCAACGGATAGTCGGGCAGTAGCAAGCCAGAAGATGACAGAAACGTAGTCTCGAGTCAGGGCAGGAATCCTTACCATGTGTAGAACCAAGCGACAAATACAAAGAGCGAGACAGGAGCGTAATCCAGGAACAAGGTGAAAGTCAGGATCAGAGTCCAGTAGGAGCAATAGCCAAACAGAGGATGTAGCTCAATCTGAATGCAAGGCATAGCAGGCTGATTTCCCTTTAAATAGGTCGCTAGACCTCCTATAATCAGCGGGCGCTGGTTGCGCATGCAACCCGCCGCTGCCAGCCAGGGTGATGAGGAGATCCAGTAGGGTCAGGTCTGAAAATAGGACCAGAGAAGGAGGCAACTGGATACGGACTTGTCCGCCCATCGGGACTTGTCGCTGGAGCCGGGCGAGGCGAGTAACACTAATTTAGATGACTGATCAGAGTCATAAGATCGCTCACGATCGATTGACTCTTTGGGGATAACTATTGCTTAACCCACTATTGACCGCGTGGTAATTTTTAGAAGTGGACTATTCCAAAAACTGAGCCATGGGTGCTAGAGAGTGATCAAGGACAAACCTATTAGCATGAACAACCTGTAACCAATCACACTGTTTTTATGCCCACAGCAGCACAGTGTGTTTTAGGAGCATTCATGGCATCTTTAATGCTCTCTGATCTCATTCAGTTCTCTGACATGTTCCTATCGGTTACATTTAATCTCACCTTTGTGTTACTTTCTGCTTGTTCCGCTTTTTCCCATACCCCCCCCCCCACACATGAACGTTTTACATAATCCGGTCGTACAATCTGTGCCGCGTTTCTCGTGGTGCGGAGATCTCAGAGCTATTAGTGGAGGTCACAGTTCAGCGCTGATAAACATTTCAGTTTGTGCTGTGTCAAAAAATCAATAAATGTGAATTGTGATTTCCAAGCCTTGTGATCACAGTCGAGGCGGGGGTGGGGTGTCTAAGACTTCAAACACCGGACCCTCGAGGCGGCTCTCTGTGATACCTACAAACTTGTGGTCAAAACTATTAATCTCATCATCCGCTACCCCCCCCCCCCCCCCCTTACCCTGGAGCAGAGATCATGGCGGAGAGTCTCATGAACGGCTCAGTGGAAATCCATATTTAAACAAAATCTACTACCATAATGTCTAACTGGTTCTTAATCGTAGGAGTTCCCGGATTGATTCTCTTCAGCCTTGTGAGATTTCACATTATATTACAGTTACCAGATAATTAGATGCCGGATTAAAGAAAGTTGGGGGCTCATGCACTCACAATGTATCCCCCCACATTAACCTTCAGAGATAATTCAGCATAACTACAATTAAAGGGATATTCCAGCCGTTTATTTACTACCGATCCATAAATAGATGGCGTTAGATCCATGTGTGTCCGACTGCTGGGACCCCAGACCCTCCACCAGCACGTCCATGGTGAGGAGTAGTACGGAGCAGCAGTCGATCTTGCACAATCCGCTCCATACTATTTACTCTATGGGAGTACGGGAGCAGCCGAGCACGCTCACTTTGTATTTCTATACCTTCGCTGCAGAGCTCCATACAATTCCTCCTCGCAGTGGACGTGCTTGGGGGGGGGGGGGGAGTGCAGATAATCAGTGGGTGTCCTGGAGGTCGGACCCCACCTAACACTTGGATCCTCCACCTGTCCTATGGATATGTGATACATGTTAACAGCTTGAATACCCCTGTAATGATAGTCCATGAATAAGTGGGGTACAGCTTTCCCGGCTGCTGTGAGCCTGTCCCTTTAACTGTCTGTTCCTGGCGCTGCACCAGGGCACGACCATTCCTTCCTTCTTCATGCTCCATCTGTCGCTCGGGAAGTGTAATTGGGCTGTTAGTCCTCTGCCCGTCTCCATTGTTTCCCTCTACCTGGGCAGTTAATTACCTGATAGGGAACACTAGACTATTTCTTTTTAAATAACGCACAACAGTATGGCGAGCCGGCTGCAGAGCGACCGCCGCCGAATACGACCCTCCTGGGAATCTCCTGCGCTGTTAACTTCTCGATATTAACCCTTCAGCTAAACCCTTCGATAAAAAAAATCCAAAAATGAGACCCTAAAGCAGATGAAACCTGTGCTTCTTTATTACGCATTCATAACGAGCGCATCACATTTTTCCATCTTCGGTAAAGGTTAATATGAAAAACTTTAACCGCTGATGTACAAATCTATTTTTGTTTTTTAAAGGGCAGAATAGAGAAAACGAGGCTTTCATGTGGTCACACCTGGTTATCTGGGGTTCAATCTAAAATGTTAGCGGTAGGATGCTGATGAAAAATTTACTGTGAAGCCAGCTTGAAAATTTGTGCAAAAAATCTGGCAAAACCGGCTTTGCCGAAATCTTCTGTAAAATTCTGCAACAGATACGGCGTGCTGCGGATCTGAAGATACCCAGGATGCCTACGATATTTTTTTGCTGCATGTGAATGGGATTTGGTACTGTACAGATTCTGCACTCGAAAATCTGCAACGTATATGCTGTATTGCCTTACGGATCTAAAAGTATTTCCCCTGCGATTTGATATTAGCACTTTTTAAAGGGACATCAAATAACAGCATCAGCCATGTTAAAAGTGATAATACATATTCTACAGAGTCCATTCCCCTAGATAAATCCACCATTTAGTTCTGTACAGGGGATATATTCAGTACATACACCTTCATTTCCTCCCCGACAAGTGAAACCCATAGTGCAGTGCTCCCCCTAGTGGCAGGAGTGGGCACTGCATGCTAATTGTAAGTTGCTTGTTTTCCAGCATGTCAATACGGACATCCATGTCTTACAAGTTAAACCCATTGTCTTATTAAACGGAGACACGATCAGCAGCTCCGTCTCCTTTTAATCGATCGGTGCTCCTTATAGCCTCCACTCTCCAGCTCTTAGCACAGTGTCAGCGTTATATAAAGTCTCCCAGTGACCTTCTGCCTCTCCCAGGCAAACCCGCTAATAGTGTGACTCTCATTATTTCATTTCTGAGTGACTTATCAGTAACAAACAGCCCCAGTTACCTGCAACATTTACTTAATGATTCCAGTGATAGGAAACAGTCTGATAATACACAGACCAGCTGGCTGGCGCTGGCCAATCAGATGCTCGACTGCGATGGGAGATTAGATTACGGGGGACTATATTTGTTGTGGTTCGGAGTCACCGAGAACCAACACTATTGATACAGAGATAGGATTCAGAATGGACTTTGCCTCCTGTGATAATCGGGGGAAAAAAAGATTATTTTTAACTAATCGTTTACTGAGCGCTCTTAATATTAATGACCAGCCTTTATCTTTACGAGCTCAGGGATCAATAGCTGTCTGGGGGTCCAGAGATCGAAGGTCTGGGGGCAACGTGGAGCCCTCAGGGTCTTCGCCCAACACCGGGGCGTCCCATATTTTTGCAGCGATAGCGTGACTGTTAACGCGGCCGACAGGTGATTATATGGACGCTATTTACTTAGAAACCACAAGAACCGCATGAATGTGCTCTATGAAAATGGAGAAAAAAATCGGCAAGTTTAATATCAATTTTTGCTTCTGGCAAAGCTGAGTGACCACCATTACTGCCCCCACAACCGCTCCCGCGGGGGTTGTCCCCCAACTTTTACAGAAAGGTGAACATTGTTTGCAGTGATACATGTTCTTCTATTGAAGAATATAGCCGGAATGAGAAAGCTGTGTGACGGGTCCGAGTGCTGTGGTGATTGTCACCCAGCTTTCCCAGAAGCAGATGTCCGTTATTTTGCACGCGACCTTAATGGTTTTGCAGGCCGCAAAACCACAGATCCTTTGCGGTCAATTTGTCCGCAAAAATCCTTTTGTTGTGCATCCGGATTCATAGATCCGAAACAAGAATTTTTTTTCATAGCTTTATGAATCCGCGAATCTGGACCGTAACATGACCTATACCGTTTAGCAGCCACAGCACAGATCCGTGAAAACCACAGTCATGTGCATGGGGCCATAGAAATGAATGGGTCCGCAAAAATGTGGATAAATTGCGCCCACAAAAGCCCGGTCGTGTGCACGAAGCCCGAGGGATAAATATTTGGTTTTGTTTGCATCTTTTCACTTGTTTTTTGCAATATGTAGGATAAATAAATACAATATTATTTTCTTGACCCCCTGTATCTATTCCTTCACGGTAGCGCCTTCGTAGAGCTGCATTCACCACCAGGAGATAGCAGATTTCCCTCCATGTTTTCTCTATTCAGCTGCAGAGCTGACACTCTAATCTGAGGTCTCTGCACCTGGGACGCCTTTTCCCGGGCCTGGGAACCCAACTGCTGCCGTTGCTACTGTGCCGTGGGCCTGTTTGTTAGCGTGTTTCCTCCAGCTCGGCCGCCTTATCAGTGACTCTGTGTATTTTCCTTGGTGGGGTTTGATATGGAGAAGATAGATGGATGTTTTGACATGGAAAGTGTCAGGCCAGGAACCTTATCAGTTGGACATGAGCGCCCCGACCTTGCTGCTCTCATGTTAACCTTATGTTAACAAAGGATTCACATTATTATTGCAACCTCAGAGTTACCACTGCGCATATAATAATAATCACCCCGCCCGTTCTGGTTGTTAAAGGGGCACACACCACAAGATATCTGCTGCAATCGCAATATAGTTCATGGTCATTGCTGCACCTGTGTGTCCCTGTGTGATTATATTCGTGTGATATTAATTTAGATCAGATCCTACACTTGTCCCTTGGTCATCGCCAGTTATTCTTGTAGCATGCAGATAGCGGCTACAGCCTCGACCCGGGACTTGTAGTAAAATTTCTCCTGTTTTTGATGGGTATTTATATGGGTAGAACATGTATGGCTGATCATAGGAATGTGTATATAGTTGAGGCTCCGGTAACATAGGACGTTCTATACCCCAGCACAGTCACCCTGTGTCTCATCTCTCCACAGATGAGTTGGTTTTGGAGATCCCATCACCCGATGGAGTCAATCAGGTTCGAGCAGAAAACAACATCCTCAGGGGCTTTACTTGGGGGCCGTACAGAGGAAGCTTCAGCGGTACCGCATCTTCTCCAGACCGGGCAGACATGGTAAGAGGACTGTATTATCACACAGGTGTGGGTAAGGGCTCATGCACACTGGCACGGAGCCGTACACTGCCATACAAGCCTCATCAGACCACGTGTGTACGGAGATATTCTCCAATGAAGCCTTCGACCTCTGTACACACTGAGTCGGATTGAATATGCCTTTTTTTTTTTTCCGTTGGATTTTATTACCGGAATCCAACAGAAAAAAAACTTCTGTCTCTGTATAAAACGAGGTATATGGAGGTACAGTAGAGGGCTTATATACCTCTGACAGCCCTAATACCGCTCTGTGCAAAATTGTAATACTTCTGTGTGCATGAACCCTTAGGGTATACCCACAGGCAGGATATGCCGCAGATTTTACGTGAATCTTCTAAGCCAAAACCAGAATTGGATCCAGGAGAGGAGACCTATGAGGTCTTTCTTTTATACATTTATTCTGTTCCGATCCTGGTTTTTCTTAAAGAGGATCAGTCACCAGTTTATCAATCCAATCCCATAACTAATCTAATAGCCGCTGCTGCCGATACCTACAGTGAGATTTGTTTTCAAAAACTTCCATTATTTGCAAAGTTATGAGCATTTTTCTAAATATGATAATTTGGCTCTAATAGCCAAATAGGAGGTGACTCTCTTTCTTTTCTCTCTGGGCGGCGTAATGTTTTCTGTATGACTCTGTCCAATCAGCAGACAGCTTCTCCCCCTTCCCTGCCCAGCAACATAGTGTGATCATATTTTATATATATATATATATATATATATATATACATACATACATACATACATACATACCTTCTATACCCAATTGTGTATAACTAGTGATACCTCCGGTTGTTTTACAGAAACTGCGATCCTGGTGTCATATGAAAGATTAGAATCTCCTCTTTCATATGCCACCGGAACCGCTGTTCTAGATGGTCCACAGCCGGGGATACGGCTATTTGAAGTGATCCCCCTTCCCTCCAGCCTCAGTCTCTCACGCTGTGTGAAGCAGCTTCATGCTGATTGGACAGCGTCAGAGGCTGTGAGGAGGCTCCACCTCTGGAGAATCGCTGCTGTTACCTCCCACTTGCCTAATAAAGGCCCATTTTACATATTTAGAAAAATGCTCAAAACTTTGCAAATAATAAACGTTTTTGAAAACAAATTGCACTGTAGTTATCAGCAGCAAATCGCCGATCAGATTTGTTAGGAGATAGGATTGATAAACTGGTGACAGTCTCTTTAAAGCGTCTCTCTCACCACGTTATAAGTTCCCTATATTGTACATAATGTGATCGGCGCTGCAATGTAGATTACAGCAGTGTTTTTTTATTTAGAAAAACAATCATTTTTGACGGAGTTATGACCTATATTAGATTTATGCTAATGAGTTTCTCAATGGACAACTGGGTGTGTTTTACTTTTTGGTCAAGTGGGCGTTGTACAGAGGAGTGTATGACGATGACCAATCAGTGACCAGCTATATCACTGTGTGCAGCCACAGAAACACACTATAACGTTACTGCAGTGTCCTGGCAATGAATATACATTACCTCCAGCCAGGACGTGATTTGTATTCAGAATCCGGTCACTTCTGTAGCGTCTCAAGGCAAGCTAATCTCGTTTGAAATGACAGGTTACATCGTAATCTCACGAGATTACGCTTGCCTTGCTGTAAATATCACAGAGACGCTACAGAAGTGGTCAGGATTGTGAATACACATCCCGTCCTGGCTGGAGGTAATGTATATTCATAGTCAGGACACTGCAGTAATGTTATAGTGTGTGTATGTGGCTGTGATATAGTTATATCGCTATCTGCTGTGTAAATTAATGGAGAGAAGTGTATGACGCTGATTGGTCAGCGTCATACACTTCTCTCCACAACACCCACTTGGTCTAAACTAAAACATGCCCAGTTGTTCATTAAGAAACTCATTAGCATAAAGCTAATATAGGTCATAACTCTGTCAAAAATGATTGTTTTTCTAAATAAACACTGCTGTAATCTACATTACAGCGCCGATCACATCATGTACAATATAGGCCACTTATAATGTGGTGACAGAGCCTCTTTAAAGGGGTTGTCCAGGCACGGATGACCTATCCACTGCATAGGTCATCAGTATATGATCGTGGGTAGTCCGACACCTGGACCCCGCACTGATAAGCTGCTCCCGCTGCCTCCGGGCGCCGGATGTTACCCAGTATTCAGAGTCTGGGGCAGATGGCTCCAACCACTGCATAGCGGTCAATGCTGCAGAACAGCAACTCTGCTCCTATTCACTTGAATAGGAGCAGAGCTGCAGTACGGCCGCTATTCGGTGACCGGAGCCATCTGCTTCCGGCATGGACGTCCGGTGCCCAGAGGCAGCTGATTATGTGGGTTCCAGGCGTCTGACTCCCACCGATCATATACTGATGACCTATCCTGTGGATAGGACAACCCCTTTAATAAAAAAAATACTGGCAAAGGTGCACTGCGGGAACATACCCTAATGGAGATGGAACAAGACGTAGCGTTGGATGAGCAGCCTGACCGGCACCTGGTTCTGGGATCTGAGAGAATTCTATGAGATGGCGATCAATAAATACCAGTGAGGCCAAAGTTTAAATGATAGTCTGCTCATCTTCTGTCAGCTGCCTATGGCCAGACAGAGGGTCACATAGTGACGTTACTTCAGGTGGTTCCAGCCACATTGAATTTCCCTGCATTTGTTCACAGTTTACAATGTCCCGACACTGCATCTCAATGGGGAGCTCAACTAGTTGCGCATCCCTAGTCTTAGGGTATGTTCACACGCTTAGCAAAAATCGGCTGAAAATACGGAGCGGTTTCCAAGGGAAAACAGCCTCTGATTTTCAGAAGTTTTTTTAAGCAACTTGCGTGTTTTTGCTGCGTTTTTTATGGCCGTTTTTGGAGCTGTTTTTCTATTGAGTCAATGAAAAACGGCTCAGGACTTGCACTTTTTCTTACGGGGCGTCTTTTTATGCGCCGTTATTTGAAAATGAGGTGCAAAATAATGCCACGGAACAGAACGCCATATTTCCCATTGAAATCAATAGGCAGATGTTTGTAGGCGATCTGCTTACGATTTTTCATCCGTGTTTTGGAACGTTTACGGCCCCAAAAATGGCTGAAAATAGCCTGTGTGAACATATCCTAACCCTAAGGCTGCATTCACACATAATTTACATGTATTTTCGGTGGTGTTTTTCACAGGGGTTTTGTGGGGGTTTTTTGGCACATTTTTTCTTCCCCAAAGCACCTCCGCCAGATATTCCTTTAAAGCCTCTGGTAAATGATGAGATGGCCTGCATACATGGGGGGAGATATCAAAACTTGTGCAAAGGAAAATGGCAACCAACCAATCAGGCTGCTGCTTTCATTTTCTATTAGGCATCTAAAAAATGAACGGTGAAACTAGATTGGCTGCCATGGTCAACTACGCCACTTTCGTTTGCAACAGTTTAGATCCATCTCCTCCACCCCGTTTTGGTTTGTGTGAAGGAGGCCTTAAAGGGGTTATCGGGGACTTTTCAAAATCGGCAGCAGGGCAGGGTCTGGTCTAAAATAATAAACCAACAGACACCCGCCCCCAGAAATACCCCCTGCTCCAGCGGTCCCGCGCCAGTCATCGATCATGTGCCACTGCAGCCAATCGCTGCCCTCCGCGGTGATGCTACCATGAATGGTACGTGACTGTTGCAGGGGTTTCTGAGACTGGAGCCGTGAAGAACGGGGCCTAAGCGCTGGAGCGGGGGCCACTTCAGGAGGCGGGGTATCTGGCAGTTAATTTTACACCATCCCCTGCCCTGCTGCAGATTTTAAAAAGTCCCAGACAACCCCTTTAATTCCTGTAGGGCCTCACGGCCGGTGATTACGGCACGGACGGCCGCGGAGTGTCATCCGCAGTTCACGGACCGTGCACACATTGATTTCAATGAACCTGGACCGCAAATGCGGCTAGTAAAATGAATTGTCCTATATTTTTATTTTATTTTTTGCGGTCCGGGCTCCCGGCCAATGCATGGGCCCATAGAAATGAATGGGTCCGCAATCTATCTGCATTTTTGAGGAGGAATTGCGGACGCAAAAACGCGTTCGTGTGCATGAGGACTAAGAAATCCTGGAGTCTTAAGGTCTAGTAACTTTGTAGACCCATCTCCCCTTCAGAAGTCCGGCACACTTCATGGGCCTTGTTCCTCAGACCTGTAACTTTTATTTTTTTATTCTCCGCAGCCGCTTATCTCGCGAGAATTTTACGTGCGGTTTTTGATGTGTTTTTTTTGCAATAAATGCATTTAAAATGTAAGAATTTGGTGACATGAACATTGGTCGTCTCTTCAGCATTCTCTCTCACTCACCCACCCGGGTCATGTTCAAAACCAGAGCGGACCGTATGAATATTTCCATCTGGCGCCAGAACGTCCGCAATGTCCCAATTAAGAACGAAATGTTGTCACGTGGCACGACTACGAGATTATAAATTATTGGGTGGGGGGGGGGCGGGGGTCACATTGCATAATGCAGCAAGGGGTTAGAACCGAAATCTCTGCTTTATGGGGTGAAACAAACTAAATATAACAAAATCTGAGCTTCTCTATCTCGCACAAAGAGGGGGAAGAAGGGGAGGGGGTGTTATCTCCTCTGCTTTAAGGTTAAAGCTCGAAATTTTAGACGAGAGCAAGCTGGGTTTGTGATAGCGATTGAGCCCGTTATCTGCTCAGAATGAAATCCTTCATTAACCCCTTATCTCCCCTGCTCGGGGTGTTATGATCTTGTGGCGCCACTAGTCGAGACATAAGACGGCCAAATGATTGATTCCCCTCAGATAATGTCCTGCCTTCCCAATTCTTCATTTATTGTCTAAATATTTTCAACGTTCACCCCAGTCCTTATCGGGTGTCTTGATGGTTTGCAGCTCATCATTCTCCCCCCTCTTCCCTGATATCTGTGCAGCCCTAGGAGAGGCAGGATGGAGAAGGTCCGTCCTTAACACTTTAAGTATCTTTAAACTTCCTCCTCCGATTCTCTCGCCTTCTTGGCAGAAAACCATTTTTTCTAATTGTCGCACATCCTCTAATGAGATAGCCCTGTTCTGTAAAAAATCCACAGGTTGCCAGGCTGCACGTTAACCCCTTCTCTACAGGCGCTATGTGTAATTCTACATTAACGACCGCTCCAAACATAAGGATTTTCACCAAGGTAATATTATATATCTAGTGTTTGGAACAGCGCCCCTAGTGGTCAGTGAATTTACCACTTCATAGGCCTCATGCACACGACCGTACTTTTTACGGTCCGGATTTGCGCATTCACCAAAACTGTTGAATTGTTGTGGATCCGTGAGTCCTGATGACAAACTGATACACAACAAAGGTTTTTTGTGATCTGATGGACCGCAAGGGACTTGTGATTTTGATGACCACAAAACCAATGCGGTCGTGTGCATAAGGCCTTACATTGCACTTAAGTGTGCGCTCAGAGCGGTGTTAAATTACATCCCTTGTCCCTTTTTTAAATAAAAACATTTAGAATTAAAAACCCAAACCTCAAAAACACTCGCAATTGGCCCAAAATGTTAAAGGAAAAAAAAATCCTATACTTTTTACATTTGGTACCATTCTTGCACCCCACGTCACTGTTGTCCCGTGTGATGACTCGTGACAGTGCTACGTGACCAATAACTGGCTGCAGCGGTGACGTGACATTGATGCCGCAGCCACGTGGCTCCACAATGGCAGTGACCCCGGTAAGGCTGGGTTCACACGAGCACATTAACGTCCGTAATGCACGGACGTATTTCGGCCGCAAGTACCGGACCGAACACAGTGCAGGGAGCCGGGCTCCTAGCATCATACTTATGTACGACGCTAGGAGTCCCTGCCTCGCTGCAGGACAACTGTCCCGTACTGTAATCATGATTACAGTACGGGACAGTAGTTCCACGGAGAGGCAGGGACTCCTAGCGTCGTACATAAGTATGATGCTAGGAGCCCGGCTCCCTGCACTGAGTTCGGTCCGGGACTTCCGGCTGAAATACGTCCGTCCATTACGGACCGAACATGCTCGTGTGAACCCAGCCTAACAGGAACGACATTGACATTTTTTTGGGTAAAGATTTTGAGCCTTTCTTTTTCATTTGTTGGAAAACGCCTTCAGTAGTTAATTAGACATAATATACAAGTTTTTTTTAGGGTAAAATAGCCAGTAACGGCCCTCTAACAAGCTTAATACATACACGTATAAAGCAGGAGACGTGGCGGGATGTCTCTGTATGTATGTATGTATGTATATATATGTGTGTGTGTGTGTGTATATATATAGGCCGCTGCTCCCATTATCTCCCTCTAGAAATATTAATTTGCTTTACAACCTGAATCAGCAGATCTGTTTTAATTTTCTTTGGTGTGAGGCTAGATGTAAATTTGTGCCGTGCATCTCGCAGTCGTGGCTCCGTCACACATCACATGATGCACTTGCTTGACCTTTTACATAGCGTGGCTTTTTTTTTTTTTTATTTATTTTTTAATATAGAGTAGTTTGCATGGTCTACATACATCAGAGGGGCCTCATAGCAAAAAAACAATGCAGGGCCTGGTGCTTGTTGCCTTCTCCTAGCCCTAGGGCAGCGGGACCCTCTGACCATTTAACCTTAATTTTGTTTGGTTTCTAATGTTGCTGCAATTGTATAGAGGAGAGCTACATGCAGGTTCACAGAGCTCATAGGAAAGGGGGATAGGACCCCAAGAGCAGCCGTACGTGCACCTCTATAGTACCTGTGCCCGTGATTATGTGCCATTCTTAGGGCTTGTCCACACGTAACAGAATTGCTGCAGACAATAGTGCGGATTTTGCTGTGAGATGGTGACATCTTCTCTGAGAAACGTAGAAATTCTGGACACTTTCCGCAGCAGGAATTGACATTCTGCGGTACGAAAGAAACGTGCACCGCAGGTAAATTTCTGTTCGGAAATGTTACGCAGCGTGTGGATGAGATTTGTTTAAATCTCACCAACTCTGCCGCTTGTGTATTCTGCTGCGTTTTTTCCGTCCGCGGACGGAAAATACGCAGCAATTCTGCTTAGTGTGGACGAGCCCTGAGGCCTCATGCACACGGCCGTGCCCGCAATCACGTGGCTGCATTTCCGGGCCGCGCTCCCATACAAAGTAAAAATCGAAAAGTAGGACATGCTCCATAATTCCCGGCACGGTTCTACGGCGCAGACACCTGTCCGTAGCCAATAGAACTGGGCGGCTCCGTAATTGCGGACAGTATTGCGGTCCGCAACGACACCGTTTTTTTGGTGTTTTTTTTACGCTCGTGTGCATGGGGCCTTAGAGTGTATTAACATCGGACTGTGGCTCCAACCTCTTTGGATGCTCTGACTGCATTGACTGTATTAATGGTTTGAATCAGCGCTGCTATTACAGTGACTACGGCTGACACCGCAAGCTGCAGAATTTCACGTTCATTTATTCTTTGCGGTTGCCCTACTTATTAAATAGGCTGCCCCCCCCCCCCACATTCCCGTTCATCCTCTGCAGCGTTCCTGGAAACCGTGCCAGGCTTTAGAAGCCCCTTCCCTGGATAAGCCGTGCAGCGGATGCAGTCTAGATAGAGTTTCTGATGGTATCAGGCAAAGTTCAGAGCAGAGACACTGACCTCTTTGTTTCAGAAGAAAACAACACATCTTGTCACAGACATTGAGGTGGGGGCAGTTTAACGATACAACGTCTCTGTACGGTCTTCCTGCGCACCCACTAAATATTTTCCATCCCTCTAACGATCCTGCAAATTCTCATTTAGAGTAATAATATATAATATACAGACAAGTTCATCTGTGCTGCAAAAAGTTTTATACAAATATCAATTCCCATTATCACATGTGCATTACAGGCAAAGTAAATTTACCGACCAATCGCAGAGAAATATTTTCTGCCACGTCCTATAAAAATGTGTCCCACGTATAATCGCGGGTCAGGTTGTATCATATGATGTAATTATCCCTTACGGGGTTTTGGATTTTGTAATTCCTGTATCATATGTGCGTCTCTGTAACATCCATTGTATACAATATTCTAGTAATGGTACGTGGACGTGGTGGCGCACCGCATTGCACTCATGTATCATAATGACTGGATACATTGTTTGTTTCTTCTCGGCGCCACCTTTATAAAAATTGTAATTCTGAATCTCTCCTCTGGACGGATTGGTGCAGATACAAATAATAAGTCTCTCTCCGTCTTCTTCCTAATTGCTGGTGACATCACGGTTTCTGTATTTTCTTTAATGCATTTTGGGCAGCAGCAGAGGAAGGTGAAGACGGGCGGCAGCTCGTGTTTGACAATGAGGGCTTTTTCTGCATCATCAGCAGTGCCCGCTCTTTATCGTGCCGAGAACACGCGGCACATCGCAGTGATAAGCCAGAGCTGACTAGCGCCAGCGCTCTCTATTCGAGGGTCTTAGAAATATTGGAAGGAATAATTAGATTTCATATCGTTACTGACGCAGCCATCTGAGGATCAGGCAGATTAATTTCTCTTTCTCTGCGCTCATTAATATTCATTAGAGACATGGAAGGACTCGGTCCTGAGCAGAATGGATTCTACGGGAAGCCGCAGGGCTCACAGCATTGGCGTCTTCTGCTACTCTCAAATGTTTCACGTCCAAATGGCTTTATGGAGTTTAACCCATCAGATTCTTACTAAATAAATTCTGATCCTAACCCTGGCGCACATATTGCTATATTTTTGACTGGATCCCTCAATCTGCTGTCTGACGGGAAATCTTTAAAAACAAATAAAGCTGAACCTCCTCAATGTGACTCTAAACCTATAATCTACTGATAATCTACAATTTCTTTGCAATTTTACAATGGTCTTTGCTCAGGCATGCAGCGTTTCCCTGCAGTTCAGCACTTTCAGGCCCTTTGAACACCCTGATGAGGTGCTTGTGGGGATCCGCCGGCTGTTGACGCCATTAAACTGGATGCAAAATGTTAAGAAAACGCTTTGAGAACCGCCGAGCACGTTAAGTTCCTCATAAAGTGAAGCGTGGTGACATTTCTCAGAATAACACTCGAATTGTCTGATAAGTCAGAGTAAAGAATAGCACTCCGAGCAGCTCAATGTACAACTAAAAGGAAAAGAGCGCCATCTGCTGCCAGTCACTGCAATGGCATTTAAATGGGGTTTAATTTCTGTCCGCCTCTTGATAAAACCCCTTTTTTGGACCGGTTAACTGTCCACACAAGAGTGAAGGGAGCAGAGTGTCAGCAGCACAGATTATTTCAGGAAAGGCGTGTGCAGATCTTGTGGGAGCAGTGACCTGTCCTCTCGTGATCATGCAGGATATCCAGCAGCACAGAGAATGTCAGGACAGGAGTGTAGGATTCACTTAAAGATAAAGAGAATGAATCCGTAATAATTCTATCTTCTGTATAGTTTTGGGTTTTGTAACGGCCTCCCTCCCTCTGTTTGCAGAACGCCTCCCTATCTCTGGAAGTGGATAGTGACTGCTGGCTGAAAAATTTGACTTTGGTCCCTTGTGAGATAGAAGCCAACTCTGTTATATACCGGAAAGGTAAGAGCCTCGTGTCTTATAATATAATAGAATCTATCAGCGTCCTTGTTACCAGGAGACTAACAACTTTCTCTGTGTCCAGGTGACCAGATCTGGTGCAAGACCTCAAAAGACATACAACAAGGGGACGTCATCAAAGCCTTCCTTATGGCTGAACCCCAGGCCATCCTCAACTTCAAAATAAAAGAGGAGCCCTGCGAACCCTCCCAGGAGACCTTCATCCACACAGAATTTCCACTGCTCCCCCAACAAGCTGGCATGGCTGCAATACTGGCCACAGCAGTTGTGAACAGTAAGTGTTGGTTCTACCCTGGCATCTCCGCTCATTAACGCTCCGATGATGTCACCAGTTTCTTGTTAATTCATGAGGTGACTACTGGAGAGCACTCGCCATATCCCTGGCATCACCACGTGGGCATCTTCAGGCTGATGTATCATACTTCTTATTAAACCGCAGCATTTGTGGACATCACTGTGAGCTGCCAATCTGCATAGTTCTAAAATACTGCGCCCCCTAGTGGTCAGATTATTTGAAATTTTATGTAGGAATGAGGGAAGTGCTCTCTTTGCTTATGCAGTAATTTTTGCAATATAGGTTAGTTTCCCTTTTAATGGCCGTTGCTGTTTTGTCTATTTCAGAGGATGTGTTTCCCTGCAAGGACTGTGGCATCTGGTATCGCAGCGAGCGGAATCTGCAGGCACACCTAATGTATTACTGTGCCAGCCGGCAGAGCTCCACCTCTCCGTCAGTTGAAGAAAAGCCCAAAGACTCCTATCCCAACGAGCGCATATGTCCTTTTCCCCAGTGCAAGAAAAGCTGCCCGAGTGCCAGCTCCCTGGAGATCCACATGAGGAGTCACAGCGGTACGTGAGATAATAGACCTGCTCAAATATTACATTCTGGTTGCAGCTTTGAAAGCACTAAAAAATGTTCACCCCTTATACAGGTAGGGATCTCTTCAGAGAGTATATTAAAGGGGTATTCCCAGGATAGGCCATAAATGTATGAGTGCTGGTCATAGTTTGGGACTCTTACTGTTTGGGAGTCCTGCGGCCGCTGCCGTCTTCATAGGGCTCGGTGGAGAGGTGAGCGTGAGTGTTCCTCTCTATTGAAGTCTACGAATGTGTCGTGATGAGCCGGGCAAGCAGCGCTCGGTTATTCCCATAGACTTCTATGGAGCAGCCCCCTCTCCATTAAATTCTATGGAGACTGCAAATGGGGAGGTCATAGGACTCCCGTTCTCCCAAAAAGTGAGGGTCCCCGAGGTGGGACCTACATCTATCAGGATATGCCATAAATGTTTAAATGTGGGAATATCCCTTTAATGCAAAGATCTTCGTACAGGAGGAACGCCAGGCAGTTTATCAATATGGCTCAAATACGAGGATCTTGACTTTCCAATATATTGTTCTATTTCTACCAGTTTCTCAACAATACAGCAATCGGACATGGAAACATTCTGATCTACATCCACAGGCTGAAAACCTGAACAGACCCAATACTTCTCACAGCTGACTGTTTGCTACAATTGTATCCAGTCTATGCAATCCTCTGTAACAAACTATCTGGAGTCCAGATTCACAATGTATCAGTGCAGGTAAAATGTATCAGTCTGCAGTCCAGGCTGTTTATCTCACATAGGATTGTCTAGACTGGATACAATTGTAACAGATCCTCAGCTGGGAGAAGTATTAGGTCAGGAAACGTTCTCATCCTCTGGATATTAACTGGAAACCCTTTTAGGCGGAGTTCACACGGGGCGGATACGCTGCGTAAAAGCACTCCGCGTATCCGCCCTGTGCGCCGCAGGGACCTGGGTGAAAAAGCGCACCAAATTGTGGTGCAGTTTTTTGCCCAGAATGTCCGCTGCGGAGAACTTCTGCACTTAGCCGGCCTGGGATTGGCTGCGGCGGTCACATGGGATGAAACGTCATCCCAGGAGGCCGCGCTGGAGGGAGAAACACAGACTTCTGGGTAAGTATGAGATATTTTTTTTTCTGAGTTGCGGTTTTTGCGGCGGAATCGCTGTGAACCCACCGCAAAAAACACCACAACTTCTATTTGTTGCAGGATTTACCTCCCATTGAATTCAATGGGGAAAACCCGCAACAAATAAGCAGCGTTTACGCAAATACAATTGACATGCTGCAGAATAAAATTCCGCACCGCAGTTCAGTTTGAGCGGTTTTTCCTCATCGTTTACGCAGCGTGTGGATGAGATTGGTTTTATCTCATCCACTTTGCTGTGGATTTTCCGCAACGGTATTTACGCAACGTGTGAACTGACCCTAAATGCGTTTTCTAAAATCAGACCCGATATCTTATCTATTTTTGTTGTGGTACAATTTCTGACCGAACCCGACCTTAGTCCCGGCTTATTTTAGACTGAGGTAGTAAATGAGTCCTCAGAAAATAATAAAATATTTACATGCATTGGAGTCTTGATAAGGAAAACCCGTAATCAGCAGCGCAGAATGAAGGAATTCAGGTGAATTGAGGATACCGCGCCGTGGAGCTTATCTCCAGATCAGGACGACAATATAAGACCATTCCAGCTCTACTAAACGTGAGCTGCCTGCTTAACCCCTTAAGGTGATTTTACATGGGCAGGTATTTGAAACGGAGCAATGATTTGGAATGTATGATCATTAATACGATCGTTCGTCCCCATACATTGGCATCTTGTTGGCAACCGGGAGTTGTGCTTTTGACTAGCGACCATTTCTATGGCTGCCTAAAAGATCCGATCAGTCGATGATCGTGCTGATCGCTGCCATGTTTATGTACAAACGCTCGTTCCCCTGATTTATTGGCCCACGTCAAAAGGTCTATAGATGTCCTGACATTAGTGGCAGGTGTTTGGTAGCCAGGTGGTTAAGCTTAAAGCGTCTCACTGCAACAATCTGATCTGAGAACTATTTTGCGCTGCAGAGAGAGAGATATTTAATCTGCCGCCTCCTCTGTTTCAGAATAGGCTCCAATCCATTTGTTCAAAGTGTCCCCTTCAGATTAATAGCATCATAGGACGTTATCTCGCCATCTTAATCAGGGTGCAGCGCACTCCTCTCTATTAGTACAAGTGGCTAGCGTTGCTTTGTGATAACGAGGAGCCCAAGGTGATGCAGCGAGAGGCTAAATAACCGAGACACTTATCTTTTCACAGGCGAGAGACCGTTCGTGTGCCTGATCTGCCTATCCGCGTTCACCACCAAGGCAAATTGTGAGCGTCATCTGAAGGTTCACACGGACACTCTGAACGGTAGGTAACGTACGAGTTGGGGATATTTAAATATTAATCAATTTGCAAACTATTCACACGTTAAAGGGGTTGTCCAGGATTAGAGAAACGGCGCAGTTTTCTTCCAAAATCAGCGCCACACTTGTCCACATGTTGTGTGTGGTATTGCAGCTCAGCCCTATCACTTTGATGGAGCTGGACAGGTGTGGTGCTGTTTCTGGATAAAGCCGCCATGGTTTTCTAATCCTGGACAACACCTTTGATGTGCTTTCCTCATGATGTAGCAGAGGTGAATTGGTCATGTGACTGTCCATAACGCTTCCACTGTGTTCACTCACTAAGGAAACAAACTCTGCTACATCTGTATATCCTATGCAGGTTGGTATATACCAACAGAGAGAATAGAGCAGTATTACCCTTTCACTACATCGCAACATCTAAAACCAGAACGCAGCGTGAGGCTGAACCTATAAGGGCTCGTCCACACGCTGCGGAATTGCTGCTTTTATTTCCGTCTGGAATTGTGGACGGAAAATACGCATCAGAATACAGTAGCAACAAATTGGGTGAGATGTAACGAATGTCATCCACGTGCTGCGTAAAAATTCTGTGCAGAAATTCTCCTGCGGTGCGTATTCTTCAGACCGCAGCACGTCAATTCCTGCTGCGGAAAGTGGACTGGATTGCTGCGTTTTTCAGAGGAGATGTCACCCTCCCCCAGCATTGTGGAAAACGCAGCAAAATCCGCAACATATTCTGCAGTAAAAAAATACAGGAAATGGTGCGGTTTTGCCGCAGCGGAATGTCTGCTGTTCTCAACGGAATTGCTGCAGAAACTTTCCATTGTGTGTGAACAAGCCCTAAAAAAACATTACTTCTATTAAAGTGCAATAGAAATGTCGCTTACAGATGGTGATCAGCGCCAATATTAAAGCTCACTATTACATATTATATATTTTCTACTGACATCCAATAATCCAGAATATTTAGTTATCCCGCACCTAGCAGAACCCATCCATGCCAGACTAAGGGTATGTTCACACAGGCTATTTTCAGATGTTTTTCAGGCCGTAAACGCCCAGAAAAACCACTAAAAATGCGGGGGCTGAACGCCTACAAACATCTGCCCATTGATTTCAATGGGAAAAATGGCGTTCCGTTCCCATGGGGCGTTTTTTACGCAGCCGTTTTGAAAAACGGCCGCGTAAAAAAAACCCTTGTAAAAAAAAAAAGGGCATGTCACTTGAGCCGTTTTTTGTTTTTTTTTAGCCGTTTTTCATTGACTCAATAGAAAAACATCCGTAAAAAAAACTCCGCAAAAAGTTGCTTTAAAAACGGCTGAAAAACAGAGGCTGCTTTCCCTTGAAAACAGGTCCGTATTTTCAGCCATTTTTTGTTAAGCGTGTGAACATAGCCTAAGGGTATGTTCACACGCAGTGTTTTCAGGGGCATAAACGCCTGGAAAAACGGAAGCTGAATGCCTACAAACATCTGCCCATTGATTTCAATGGGAGAAACGGCGTTTCATTCAGACAGGGCGTTTTTTTTTTTACCAATATTCCTGTAATCCACCACCATGCTCTGCAGACATAGTCCGAAACCTCAATGGATTGGAAACGGTGTATTGATGGTTGACTATCAGAGTCTGGGTTAAACGAACTAATATGTAAATTAAAAAATATATATATCTATTTCCGGCACACACTAAACTTCCCATCAATCACATTGACAGGACCTGGGAGGTCTACTACTACCTACAGCAACCCTCCGCCTTCCCCCGTACCACATGCAATAATGGATGAGGCGCCTTCATTTTCTAAACCTCGTTTATTCTTTTCCAGGTGTGTGCCATGGATGCGGCTTCATTTCCACCACCCGCGACATTTTGTATAGCCACCTGGTGACCAATCACATGATCTGCCAACCAGGATCCAAGGTGGAGGTGTTTCCACTTGTAAAAACACTACCTCCAGTAACGTCTGCAAACTGTGGTAAGTGTGCAGATTAACGTCGCTGTCTCTTTAAGAATCAATCAGCCATAGATGCAGATTAACCCCTCGATGCAATGAACATTATGGGATTTTAATCATTTCTGGAACTCTGTTTTTTAGTTTGATCTGCTTCTAGGAAAGCTGGGTGATATGGCCGCCGTTACAACTCCTAAAGTATTTTTGTTTTGCTGCTTTTCCAGACTTCTAAACAGCAAATCTGAAGTTAGACGTCCCATGTTAGTTCGGTCACTTATTTAATGTCACCCAGATTTTTCCTTAAGCAGACGAACGCGGTTTCCAATGTTTTCTTTTTTATGTTCCTTACGGCAAAATGGTCCATTCTGTACCTGGAGAAAAGGAACATTAACCCTACAACTCAACTAAATCCAGAACTTGCGCAGTCGGAGACCATGTATTATTCCCTTTAATGCTACATTCCGACGAGTGTATCTAACCTCGGGCTAACCTCAGACGTGAAAAACTGCAGTTTTTCACGTCCGAGCTGCACATGTGCGGGGCCTCGTCATGGATCCCCCATAGACTAGAGTCTATGGAAGGATTCACGACACGCAGTAAAATAGGACATGTCCTATTTTTTCACGGACCCTTCACAAATGCCGTTGTATTGACGGCCGTCACACCGACTATATATGCGCTCGTCTGAATAAGCCCTAAGAATGAATTCACACGCAGCAGATTTTGTTGCAGAAATTTCTGCGACTGAAAATCAGTTCCTTTCATCTGAATGAGGTTGTTTCTGCAACAAAATGTAGCGTGTGACTGCAGCCTTATCAGCCATCTCCACTGGAGCAAGACTGACTGTTGTGTTCTTCAATAGGATGAGTGACGGGAAGAGGTCTCCGCCCTGATCCCTACTTTATGTCACATATGTCCAGCACTGAGAACCTCCAGAGACATTACATCATATAAGAGGAGCGGCTGATATCAGTCACATAACACTCCAGCACTATTATATCCTCCAGAGACATTACATCATATGTGACGGATATCAGCCGCTCCTCTTATATCACTCCAGCACTATTATATCCTCCAGAGACATTACATCATATGTGACGGATATCAGCCGCTCCTCTTATATCACTCCAGCAATATTATATCCTCCAGAGACATTACATCAAATGTGTGACTGATATCAGCCGCTCCTCTTATATCACTCCAGTACTATTATATCCTCCAGAGACATTACATCATATATGTGACTGATATCAGCCGCTCCTCTTATATCACTCCAGTACTATTATATCCTCCAGACATTACATCATATGTGACTGATATCAGCTGCTCCTCTTATATCACTCCAGCACTATTATATCCTCCAGAGACATTACATCGTATGTGACTGATATCAGCCGCTCCTCTTATAACACTCCAGTACTATTATATCCTCCAGAGACATTACATCATATGTGTGACTGATATCAGCCGCTCCTCTTATATCACTCCAGTACTATTATATCCTCCAGAGACATTACATCATATATGTGTGACTGATATCAGCCGCTGCTCTTATAACACTCCAGCACTATTATATCCTCCAGAGACATTACATCATATGTGACTGATATCAGCCGCTCCTCTTATATCACTCCAGCACTATTATATCCCCCAGAGACATTACATCATATGTGACTGATATCAGCCGCTCCTCTTATAACACTCCAGCACTATTATATCCTCCAGAGACATTACATCATATGTGACTGATATCAGCCGCTCCTCTTATAACACTCCAGCACTATTATATCCTCCAGAGACATTACATCATATGTGACGGATATCAGCCGCTCCTCTTATATCACTCCAGCACTATTATATCCTCCAGAGACATTACATCATATGTGACGGATATCAGCCGCTCCTCTTATATCACTCCAGCAATATTATATCCTCCAGAGACATTACATCAAATGTGTGACTGATATCAGCCGCTCCTCTTATATCACTCCAGTACTATTATATCCTCCAGAGACATTACATCATATATGTGACTGATATCAGCCGCTCCTCTTATATCACTCCAGTACTATTATATCCTCCAGACATTACATCATATGTGACTGATATCAGCTGCTCCTCTTATATCACTCCAGCACTATTATATCCTCCAGAGACATTACATCGTATGTGACTGATATCAGCCGCTCCTCTTATAACACTCCAGTACTATTATATCCTCCAGAGACATTACATCATATGTGACTGATATCAGCCGCTCCTCTTATATCACTCCAGTACTATTATATCCTCCAGAGACATTACATCATATATGTGTGACTGATATCAGCCGCTGCTCTTATAACACTCCAGCACTATTATATCCTCCAGAGACATTACATCATATGTGACTGATATCAGCCGCTCCTCTTATATCACTCCAGTACTATTATATCCTCCAGAGACATTACATCATATGTGACTGATATCAGCCGCTCCTCTTATATCACTCCAGCACTATTATATCCCCCAGAGACATTACATCATATGTGACTGATATCAGCCGCTCCTCTTATATCCCTCCAGCACTATTATATCCTCCAGAGACATTACATCATATGTGTGACTGATATCAGCCGCTCCTCTTATAATACTCCAGCACTATTATATCCTCCAGAGACATTACATCATATATGTGACTGATATCAGCCGCTCCTCTTATATCACTCCAGTACTATTATATATCCTCCAGAGACATTACATCATATATGTGACTGATATCAGCCGCTCCTCTTATATCACTCCAGTACTATTATATATCCTCCAGAGACATTACATCATATGTGTGACTGATATCAGCCGCTCCTCTTATAACACTCCAGCACTATTATATCCTCCAGAGACATCAGTCACACATATGATGTAATGTCTCTGGAGGATATAATAGTACTGGAGTGATATAAGAGGAGCGGCTGATATCAGTCACACATGATGTAATGTCTCTGGAGGATATAATAGTGCTGGAGTGTAATAAGAGGAGCGGCTGATATCAGTCACACATGATGTAATGTCTCTGGAGGATATAATAGTACTGGAGTGTAATAAGAGGAGCGGCTGATATCAGTCACACATGATGTAATGTCTCTGGAGGATATAATAGTGCTGGAGTGTTATAAGAGGAGCGGCTGATATCAGTCACATATGATGTAATGTCTCTGGAGGATATAATAGTGCTGGAGTGATATAAGAGGAGCGGCTGATATCAGTCACACATATGATGTAATGTCTCTGGAGGATATAATAGTACTGGAGTGTTATAAGAGGAGAGGCTGATATCAGTCACACATATGATGTAATGTCTCTGGAGGATATAATAGTACTGGAGTGATATAAGAGGAGCGGCTGATATCAGTCACACATATGATGTAATGTCTCTGGAGGATATAATATTGCTGGAGTGATATAAGGGGAGCGGCTGATATCAGTCACATATATGATGTAATGTCTGGAGGATATAATAGTGCTGGAGTGATATAAGAGGAGCTGCTGATATCAGTCACATATGATGTAATGTCTCTGGAGGATATAATAGTACTGGAGTGATATAAGAGGAGAGGCTGATATCAGTCACATATGATGTAATATCAGCTAATAATGTTACTGCACTGTTGTTAGCTGTGAACTTTAGGGTTAGTGGCCCTTTTTAAGAAGGTGCAATTCTTCTGTCCATATTCCTTGTACGGGTTTTCCAGTGAAGAACAGTGTTAGATCCTTGTGCACATTTTTTAGAGATGACCAAGTTCTTCCTCCTTAGTAATGAGATGTTCTTTCATTTCCACAGTGGTAAATCAGAGCTCGTCCTCCGGCCTTCTTAAGTGCAGCTTGTGTGGGTTTTTGGCGGACGGACTGCCGAGTCTCCAGCAGCATGCCATCATGCACACTACATCTCCCATCCCCATCATCCTACAGACTGTCCAATCTCCGCCTGATCCAGAAAGAGAGCAGCCACTAGAAGTCCTGAAGAATGGGGACGCTACATCACCGGTCTCGTCTTTGTCAGGAAGCGAGGAACCTCCAGTTAAAATTAAAGAGGAACCAGAACCACCAATGGCCATCAGTGAGACTGGTGCTGCCAGCTCTGAGACCACCGAAGCATCTTCACTGGTTACATCCCCTGCTGTCAAAGTAAAGACTGAAATCCCGAGCCCTACGCCGGGGTCTAGCCCTGTCCCCAATGAGGCCGGAGCTGCAGCCGGCGGTGGTAAAATCATCATGCCGCACTATGTCTTTGGACATGAAGCAACTTCGGCAATTGTTCCACAAGCTTCTGAGATCCTGGCAAAGATGTCAGAGCTGGTCCACAGCCGGCTCAAACAGGGGCAAGCGGTCAGTCCTTCTGGCTTTTCAGGGAATGTGGCACCCAAGGGTGCAACTTGTTTTGAATGCGAAATCACCTTTAATAATATCAATAATTATTATGTGCACAAGAGACTTTACTGTTCGGGGAGGCACATAGCAGACGACAGCCCGGCCAGTGGCCGCAAAATAAAAGTGACACCCGTAAGAGCCACTGTGGCTCCTGGCAACTCTGCTTTACCGGCCGTTGATGACAAAGGGACTATCCCACCCCAAGAAGAAGCGGGAGGAGAAAGCAGTGCCCCAGTGGTATCCATTAAAATCGAAGAGGGTGTTGGCACAGAGAATGAACCCACAGGGAGTGGGCATGTTAGTGAAGGCAGTCAGAGTCCTAGCTCCTTAGAAGACACTGATGAAGATCCAACCCGCACCGTGTGTGAGGCATGCAACATCCGATTCAGCAGACACGACACCTACATGGTGCACAAACGTTACTATTGCGCCTCGCGCCATGACCCTCCCCTTCGCCGGACTGGCATGAACAAGCCCGGGCCGCCATACACGCCTCAGCCCACTCCGCGAACACGCAAACGACGAAAGCTTTACGAAATTCACGGAATGGCACCGGCAGAGGTGACTCCAGCATTGCTTCCGCTTAATAGAATAGAGGCTCTACCCATCATACAGGGCCTCATACCAACTCCCGCTGTACCCTCCCCGAGTTCCAGCCCTGATGCTGCTGATGGGCCAATAGACTTGAGCAAGAAACCTCGCCTTCTGGTGGAAACTCCAGTGCCATCTCCAGCTGCGGTGGTCCCGTTGACCGACTACCATGAATGTACCGCCTGTCGTATCAGCTTCAATAGCCTTGAAAGTTACCTGGCACACAAGAAGTTTTCTTGCCCTGCAGCTCCTTTGCAACAGAAAGCTCTGCAGCAACTTAAGAAAATTAAAACTCCCCTCAATTCGGCTGCGAAGATTCTGGAAGACGTAGTGAAGGTGAAAGTAGAGAGACGAAGTCCAGGATCCGTGAGCGAGTCCACCCAGTCTCTGGCCGTGCCCTTTACCTCCATTCCAGACACTAAACCCATTCTGCAGTACTCCCCTGTGGCAGACGCCTCTCCATCCTCCTGCCCCTACTGCCCTCTGAATGTGGTCATCCGAGGAGACTTACTTGAACATTTCAGAAGCGTCCATGGTCTGCTCTTGGCAAAAGCCTCCCCAGGTCACCGCCTACAAGCCGCATTCATGGAAGTGGTCCTACCTGCACGAGCGCAACCAAGCACCGCGTCCGAGGGCAGTTTGCCCAGTCCACCCGTCTCATCTGCTTCTCCATTGCAAATGCCACGCGACAATACAAACAGTAAAGATGCCTCCTCGTCATCCTCCTCTGCCAATGGTAGTCCGGTTCTAAACACCACTCCACGGCCAGTGTTATCCAGCACCCCTCGGCCTCTGCTTCCAAATTCTCCAGCCCTCCCTTTAAATCCTTTGGTAGAAACTCGAAGAGAAGATGGACTCCGGGCAACCACCCTCGCTCTTCTGCCTGGGGATAAAGCAATGCAACCTCCGAAGCCCGGTCTGACTACTCCATTGCCGAATGGCAACCATAGGTACTGTCGACTCTGCAACATCAAGTTCAGCAGCCTGTCCACGTTCATCGCCCATAAAAAATACTACTGTTCATCCCACGCCGCCGAACACGTCAAATAACCGGAACTGGAGACTTTGCTTGAACTTGTTGCAGAGCACAAAAGCGACCAAGAGGTGTGGGGACACGGAGGGTCGACTCCAGGAGGAGTCTGTACTATTTCAAGTGCGGCCGCAGGATTAGAAATGTATTAATAAAGGATCCGCTGTCATATTGACACTTAGAATGAATCTGTGGCAATGCACGGAAATCCGGCCGCCATTATATTTAACGCAACTCGATTGTTTGACAACGCGGAATATCCCAAGAGGGCATCGAGGTTTGCGGCTTGCTGTGCCCACAGACGATCCGCAGGTTCCTCTTATCCGTTCAGTGACAGCAGCACGCCTTTCAGCCCGGCTGCCCCCCACGCGTTTCAGACCCTTTCAGAATTGCACTGTTTGTCGCTATGACGCAAAAACCGTAAGACTCTCAGTCCAGTTTATGTAGTGAACGCCTCCTGATACTGAAGCACAATAACTGTTACACAGAACGAAATCCATGAAGACAAGTGTGTGTGTCTTTGTTACAGGGCGGGGGAAGGGAATACCTTTTTTTAGTAAGTTATTTTTGTGATGTATTTAAAGCAAAGTTCAGAAGAAGAAGAAAAAAAAATTACTGTTTTCTTTCTTTTTATAGTAAAAAGTTCATAAATTTTGAGAAAAAAAAAAACATAATTTGAATGTTTCCAGCAAATAAGTAAAAAAAAGTAAAGATTTTATTGGGGGGGGGGGGGTGTATTTCCTATGGGACCCGTTTTTTTAAAGTTTCTTAGGTTATTTGGAAAACACAACATCCCAGGTCTTGTCAGAGAGACTTTGCCCTATTCCTAGGAAAACGTTTTTGTTTTTTTTTGTGGAGGATCTTAAGGCAGAACATTGGGGCCCCCATCATACATTGTCTGGGCTCCAGATGTTTTTAGTTTTTTTAATATGATTATCCGGGAAGCGCTGCTGCTCTGTTCCCTACTGCTCCCTACGTGGTCAGTGTTGTCGGATTGTATCCCGATACTGTACGTTGCTTTTATTTCTTTTTGCAACACTGGTTGTTCGGTACTGCAACATGTGATTTATAGATCAAGACAACTTATAACACAAAACTTTACTTTGAAGACCCCCCTTTTCCTCTTTGAAATGATGTAAATGGTGCATTCTTATAGAAATGACAGGGGTAGAGGTCAGAGCCAATCAGAGCGCTGCATTTTGGAATGTTCCGTATTTGTCGCAAAGAATTAGGGCACTTAAAGTTTACAAAGGGCGCTGCGGCCGACGATTCTGTCATCATTCAACCTTCAGGGGAACTCCCTGGTAATAGATAGGAGGGCAGACCACAAGCACTATCTATAGGTAGAGGAACGGCTTCCCCCCCCGCCTTCTGATCCCTGCGCTATATTTTTTTTTGTATTTTTTACATGGCATTATATACATGACGAAAACTGGAAAACAAACAAGTTGTGTTTAAGATAGTCCGTAAATATATTTATATATTAATATAGATACTGAGAGCACTGATTTACAAATAAAACACACGTTTCTGGTGACTAACAAGTGTGTATAATTGTGTACAGAAATAAAGCCTGTGTATATTATCTCCTCCCGCCACATTGTCCTTGTATTCATCCCTCACAAAACCGTTAGCCTGTGCCGTCACCGCTGCCACGTAGGGCTACAATCCATATGTACATGGCTCCGCCGTACCAGCTATATACAGGCCAGGACCCTTAGTGGCAGCAGCAAGGTACTGCAGTTCTATAAGTCATCTGCACAGTTAATGGAGAGATTATGGGGCACATTTTCACCATTTCTTAATATGTTCTTCTAATGGCCAAGCGTTTTTAAATTTGAGGGTGTAATCTGTCTTGGATGTGCGCCAGATTTATAAAGCGTGTGCAAAATGGTCTACGGCGCAGAGGTCAGCAACCTTTGGTACTCCAGCTGTTGTGAAACTACAAATCCCAGCATGCCCTGGCAGCCTTTGGCTGGAATAATAAAGCCGTTGGGAGTTGTAGTTTCAAAACAGCTGGAGTGCTGAAGGTTGCTGACCCCTGGTCTGTGGCAACAGAAAACGGTCAACCAGTCTACGGCAGGTCACACAAGTCATACGCTGAAGAGTGGCTTCCACGTCCCGCACCAACAGCACGATTTTTGCAGACCTAAAACTGGTGCCAAAATAAAAATTTTATATATGTGTGCCCCTTACACGGGGTACTGCAGCCAGTGCATGCTGATCGATGGAGGTCCGACCGCTGACCACCAGAATAAAGGGGCATGATGCTTGGCCGAGCACTACGCGACCATCCAAGCACCGCAACTCTGCCCCCATTCACTTGAATGAGCCCGAAAAGGAAGTTCTCTGGACGGGCACATGAACCCCCACCGATCAGCAAGTGACGACACATCCTCGTGACATGCCATCACTTTCCCTGGCTGGAATACCCCATCAATGTTTAGTATAATCCAGAAGTATCAAACAATCCAGCGGCAACTTCATCATTTTATTTCAGCTCATCAAACAAGCATGGACGGGGGTAATCTATGGATGGTTTATGGGCTGAAATAAAAGGATTTTAACGCAGGATGGTGCGTTCCCGCTCCTTGATTTTTGTTCTTTGGCTTGTTGGATACTTATCTTTTAGCGGTACCACCGTTACCGAGATCTCAATCAACCCCCGGAGACATACCCACTCCCAGGATAAGTGAGGTATCTCTGCATAAGGTATTTCTGCATAAAGCCACTGGGGGGCAGCAGAGAGCTATGATGTGAAGAATACGTCGCTTTGTAAATGTTTCTCACCATCACAGATTCTTAGATGTTATTATTTTATTGGAATCTATTATTTTGTTATCTAGATTTCATCTACCAATAAAACAATCTATACTGTATACTGAACATACAGCACTTGTACAAACGCAATGGGCGATGCAGCTGATAGACAAATAAGTGAACCCTACTAATGCGATAGGCAGAGAGGAATAATATTCGACTTTTTATCCAGAGACACTAGCAAAAATAATTTACACGAGTGTCCCACTGCATTTGTCGTGTACGTTAGACGTATATCTCAGGCATATGCCACTCTCGCAGCCCATTGACTCCCATTATAAAAAATAAAAAAAGTGTTGTACAATACACAGCTAGTCAATTACGCTATTCGATACAGTTAAAAAAAAAAATGGAATAAACCACTTGGCGCATATGTCGGGTCTATGGGTCGCTATGGATACGTCAGGATTATTTCCCGACTCATATGTCCAATGGACGCTACAAACGCAGTGTGAATAGAGCCTAGAGCAATTTATAGAATGGTTTAGAGCACTGGTGGCTAATGTGTGGCTCTCCAGCAGTTGCAAAACTACGCCTCCCAGCATCCCCTGACAGTTGCAGGCTGGGAGATGTAGTTCTCCAACAGCTGGGGCTGATCTGCACAATGCAGAAGACTAAAAAGTGGTGAAAATTTACATTTTAGTTAAATCAGATTTTATCATACGCTTAACAAAAACTATATAGAAAAAAATCTTGAAATATTAGTTTTCACATTGGCAGTCACAATAAGCTGACATTACCTGCTCTCTGCAGCTCACTTGTCAGCTTTGCTGTGTATAGACACAGGAGAATCATTTTATCATTATAGGGTTAATAATATCTGTAATATTACTCGATCAGGTAGGATAGTAAAGACCCTTTTACACGGGCCAATAAGCGGGTAAACGAGCGCTCGTTCAAACCTTCGTTCCCCTTTTTATTAAAGAGTAACTAAACTTTAGAAAAACTTCTGACATGTTATAGTGACGTCAGAAGTTTTGATCAGTGGGGGTCCGAGCACGAAGACCCCCACCAATCACTAGAACGAAGCAGCAGAAGCGCTCGGGTGAGCCCTGTGCAGCTTCATTTCTGATCGGCTTTTCTCGGAAAGCCAAACAATCCGAGTCCCTACACCAATTTTTCGAAACTTCGTCCTCATGCGTTTGATCATTGCTGTAAATGGATTTAAACTAGCGCCAATCAATGAGCTATATAGTCGATCAGTGCTAGTTACCGACAAAGAATTCTGCCCGCGTAATATCCTAAGGCCGGATTCACACGAGCGTGTGCGTTTTGCCCACGCAAAAAACGCGGCGTTTTGCGCACGCAAAAGGCACTTGACGGCTCCGTGTGTCATCACATAGGATGCGCCGCCGCCATCATTATGACACTCCGTTTGGATGTTTGTAAACAGAAAAGCACGTGGTGCTTTTCTGTTTTCATTCATCCTTTTCACAGCTGTTGCGCGAATCACACTCGTCCCACGGAAGTGCTTCCGTGTGGTGCGCGTGATTTTCACGCACCCATTAACTTGAATGGGTGCGTGATGCGCGAAATACGCCCAAAGAACGGACATGTCGTGACTTTTTCGCAAAAAAAATCACGCAACTGTCTGCACTGCCACATAGACTAATATAGGTCCGTGTGACGCGCGTGATTTTCACGCGCGTTGCACGGACGTATATCCCGTTCGTCTGAATAAGCCCTAAGGCCGAATACACACGTTGCGTATTATGTGCGGTTTTGCCGCATGTATTCGGTATTTTTCGGGACGTATTTTCGAAACCGCATGTCAATTTATCTCGCAATTTGCTTGTGAATTCTATTCCTGTAGTTCTAAAGAAATACACAGCAAAACCTGCAGCTATTTACACAGTAAACAGTAAAAACCGCATCAAAAACCGCACCTATGGGTCGGTTTTTTCCTGTGAACTTCTTGCGGTTTTCTGCACCAAAATATGCAACGTGTGCATGTAGCCTTAGGCCTCTGGGGCACTTTTCATATTTGCTGTGGATTTTCTGTGCGGAACTTTGGCAGCGTATTAAAGAAGCCGAAAAGTGAATGAGATTTGAAAAAAAATCTCATCCACACGCTGCAGAAAAAAATCATCAGAAATTGATGTGCGGTGCAGATTCTGAATCCGCAGCATATGTCCCGAAAAAACGCGGTGGAATTTCTGCACAGAAATTCAATATTGAATACACAAGGTGAGCAGGGGGCCTAAGGCTGCGTTCACATCGTGCGTTTTCAGCATGTGGTTTTTTTGTGTTACATGAATTCCCATTGAGAGACATGGAGTTTATCAACCAAAACAAAAAATGCAACAAAAACGCACCATGTCACCCTAAGGCGAAGTTCACACAGAGCGGATACGCTGCGTAAAAGCATGCAGCGTATCCGCCCTGTGCGTTGCAGGGAATTTCGGGTGGAAAACCGCACCAACCTGTAGTGCAGTTTTTCACCCAGAATGTCCACTGCGGAAAACTGCAAGCCGGCCGGCCTCCTGGGATGACTTTTTACCCCAGCAGACCGCTGCCAATCATATGGGATGAAACGACGTCCCAGGAGGCCGTGCTGGAGGGAGGAACACAGACTTCTGGGTAAGTATATATTTTGAGTTGCGTTTCTTGCGATCCCGCCGCAAAAAATGCAACAACTCCTATTTGTTGCGGGTTTTACCTCTTTTTGAATTCAATGGGGAAAACCTGCAACAAATAAGCCGCGTTTACGCAAATACAATTGACTCGCTGCGGAATAAAACTCTGCAGGTCAATTTCTGATTTAATTTATCTGCTGCTACTGTATTTGCTGCGGATTTTCCGCAACTAATTCAGTCGCGGAAAACTGCAGTATTTACGCAACGTGTGAACTGACCCTTAAAGTCCTTTTATATTGTCAGATTATATAACAAGTCCGTCAGCGCTCGTTTGGTGGCTCCATTTACATGGAGAAATCATCGGTACTGTATGAGACAGAGCGATCCTTAGAAGATCATTCAGTTTCATTACAGTTGGCAGCACATCCCGGGCCTGTTTACACGGGGAGATGTGCTGCCAATAGCCGATTACTTTAGTGCCCACATAAAAGATGTGACAGCTGACGAACTAGTGTTTACTGGGCATATTTACACGGAGCATTGATCAGGAACGGGCGTACGAAACTGCGCTAGTTTGCCCAATCGTTGCCCTGGTCCCTGGGGGAGGGGGTTGTGCTCCAACACTTCTTGTAGACTGAATCTACGAGATCTCCCCATCATTTGACTCCCATTCTTAGCTGCCATAAAGTGCACCCGCTCTGCTGTAATAACTACACAGGAAGTGCAGAAAATGTGTCTCCAATATGACCGTCCCCAGGAAAGGTTTTACAAATAAAAAATAGCTACAACAACTAAAAATAATGAAACATTTTTTAAAAAGTTTATTTCATCTGTCCTAAGCACCGAATCGGATTTCAGCGTGGGGGTCATTAACATTCTAGGCGCAGGGTGAGCGGACCTGTTTGTTTAGTAACTAAAAATAATACCAAACACGTAATTCATCATCTATATACATAAATCTAATCACTGAAACTAAAATAAAATACAGGAAGCATTCCCATTAAAGCCAATAATGAGTGCTATGGTGTTCTTCACATCGACCACTAGGGGGCAGTCTTCTATCATTAGAACAAGCAAGTTTGCAGGAGTTTCCCATTTTCTAATATATATATATATATATATCACAGGCACAATATAAATTTTTATGGATGTAGAACAATTTTTTGATCATTTTATTAATGATATTCCCATTTTGGGGTGTAGAAACGTCTGTTCAGTCTCATCTCTGTGATATTGAAAAATACCAAAAACCCCCTAAATATTAATGAAGCAAGAAATGTAAACGGTTAATGATGCGAGCCGGGTCCGCGTGTTGTTGAGCTGCATGACCGGCCCGTATTGACACCATGTTAAAATGCAGATTACAACACGGCGACCTGGGCTGCGGATATTGAGAGTATTGAGTGCTGTCCGCCCGTTCATCTCCCAGCAGCAGCGTTCCTGTACTGACATTCTGATAATACTACAATTATCTTCTATTAGAGCGGCGCAGTATTGTAGTAATAATGGCAGTATAATTGTATCTATTATTGCTGATTTCATTAAGGCGGTGGTGGGGGGGCTGGGTGATGCGGAGGCCGCGCTTTATTCATTGTTAAATAGCGCTATTGTCTTCAGATGAATCTGATTATCGGCTTGTGTGCGCCTTCTGTGATGTTTATTAAATTAAGGGCGTCACGGTCATATCCGTTCCCTCATCACAGTTGTTTATTGGCCTTGACCTGTATTGTACACTGTTGTATTAAAGGAACACTAAACCTCAAAATAAGTGATAAAAGCAAACGGCAGATATTCGCCCTCCCCCTAATTTTTTTTTTTTACATGTTCCGAAGATAAAAACTCTCTACTAAAAATCCTGCTCGGAGGGGCGTAATCATCTTTTTGGTCCTACTGCAGACAGGGCATAGGACGAGGCTCCTGCTCCAGCCAGTTGCCTTACAGCCAGATACAGGACTGTAAGGCGGATGGCTGAACTCCTCGGACACCCAGAGCAGATTTCTTTTATATATTTCTCAGTTTTAATTGTAATATGAGACAAAACGGCTCAGGAGACGAAGGGAGGAAGTGCTGGGATTTCGTTTTTGTTCATTTGCTATGTTTAGTTTTCCTTTGAACATGGCAACATTATTATAGATCCATTGACCCGGTCGTATCAATACGATTGTGATTGCGCCAGTAAAGCGGCATTAGAATAATCCTCCAAGTATAAGGGTAAGTTCATACATTGGGGTTGTGAATCCCATGTGAAGCCACGTGTTTTACCACGAATTGCCACCGTTTTGCAGTGCGGTAATCGGCCACGTGGTTTCTACAGGTGAAACATAATTCACCTGTAGAAAATGCGCAGCCAATTACCGCACCACAAAACCGCGGTAAAACACAAGAGAGTTTGGTCTATGATTAAAGAAATAAGAAACAGGATCCAACAACAGGAATCAGAAAGATCTGCCAACGACCTAATGTATGCAGTGGTGGGCGAGAGAATTACTGCCATGTGTGATATTCACAGCTGATGACGACTTGCGCAGATTTCGGTCTCGCATTCTCCACACGATCGTTAGCAGCAGATCCTGTTGAAATTGTAAAGGGCTATTCACAGGATAAGCCATAAAGTGCAGGACCCCCGTCCCACCTGGTGAGAATTTTTTTTTTATTTAAAATAATTTTAGCTGTAGTGATCTCCAGCATATCATCCCCTATCGCCAGGATAAGTGACGAGCCTTTGATCGCTGGGGCTCTGGACTCGGCAGTCCCCAAAGAATGAATGGAGCCGCAGAGCGAGTGAGCAACCGCCACTTCATTCACTTAGGGGACTCGGGTCTTGCAACGATCAAACATTCATCACCTATCATATGGATAAATGATAAGTTATTGTGGTGGAACAACCCCTTTTAATTTAAAAACAGATGCAGGTTTTTTTCAGCATTTAAAACCGCAGCAAAAACGCACAATGTGAACGCAGCCCGACAGTGATAACGAGAGGAGATTGATCATTGAAAAACTTCAGCTGTCAGCGGTTCAGAGCTCCTCTCCCATCTATGGAAAGCTCAATATTGGAAACAAACCCACAGCTGAGAAGGTAGACTACCCCTCTAAACTACAAATTCAGCTCTGCTACATCTGTGTGTATAGACAGACACCAGTGAGGGCATTTACCGCAGCACGGATTTACTGGGGTGCCTATGACATTGGGGGGGGGGGGGGGGGGGCTTCACCGCAATCATAGGGACAAATCATTCTCTTGATTTCCCTCCAAAGTCCGGCACTGTTCTCTTTTATCTGCAGCGGCTCCTGCAGCTCTCTCTTCCAAATTCAACACAGACAATGAGACAGCGAGATTAAACATTTATGAATTCTGGGGGTGGGTGGGGGGGGGACGGTTGCTCGGTGCAGTAAATATGATCAAAAAATAGTCTGAATATTATAAACCGCCACCGAGACGACTAGAGACGAGATGATTTGGAGTTTTAACGATTCACTTGCGATCATTTTTGGCGAGTTTGGGGTTTGCTTTGCGAATTTAGGTGAATCTAAGGCGACTCGACGTTGCGAACTTTGGACGGACTATTATGCAAATTTGCAAAACGAGTGTCATTTTCAATTACTACGACATAGGACAGGAGCGCTTTATTAGACCGCGTTCACACGGCATCTCATATTACCCTCTGAAATACGCCTGAAAAAAGTGATCCGTTAATTTCAATGGGAAAAACGCTGCGCAGCTCATACGAGGCGTCTTATTATTACGCTGCTGAATAAATTAACGCTTTGTAAAAATACGCCTCGACGCCACTCCTTGAAGCATTTCAATCTGGGGTTTTTTTTGAGCGGATTTTCAGAGGCGGTTTTCTCTTTTGGCCTGAACATAAGACGTGTGAACGGAGCCTAAGGGCGCCATTCACACGACCGTAGAATTCATCCGCAATTACGGACCCATCCATTTTTATTGGCCACGGACACCTTCCTGCATATTTGCGGGATGGTGTCTGGGCCGTAGGAAGCACCCGCAAAAGATCGGACATGCCCTATATTTTGCTTTTTACGGACAGTGCTTCCATACTTTATATGGGAGCACGAGCCAAAAATGCGGGTGTCTGTCCGCGGCCGGCCGTGCCCGTAATCGCTGACCATGATTAAGGGCACGGCCGTGTGCATGAGGCCTAATCTACTGTTAGGGGAGGATGATCATGTCGGCCATAGGTAACTGCTGAGCAAAATTACCACATTTAAAATGATTCATCCAATCTTGTATAAATTAACTTGGATCCTTGTATGTATCATGAAACGTTCTGCAACTTTCTAATAGACTTTGTTTCAATTCCATACCATTATCAATATCTCTGCTTGCGGTCAGTGAATAGGAACATACTTGATTACATCCAGAGGCTAAAAACCTGCCCCATTCTTAGGTCGGATTCAGACGAGCGTGTGCGTTTTGCACACGCAAAAAAACACTGCGTTTTGCGTGCGCAAAAGGCACCTAACAGCTCCGTGTGTCATCACCATATGATGCGCGGCTGCGTGCTTTTCGCGCAGCCGCCATCTTTATGACACTCCGTTTGGATGTTTGTAAACAGAAAAGCACGTGGTGCTTTTCTGTTTACATTCATTCTTTTACTGCTGTTGCGCGAATCACGCAGTTCGCACGGAAGTGCTTCCGTGTGACATGCGTGGTTTTCACGCACCCATTGACTTCAATGGGTGCGTGATGCGCGAAAAACGCCTAAATATAGAACATGTGCGTTTTACGCAGCGGACTCACGCTGCGCAAAACTCACGGACTGTCTACACTGCCCCATAGACTTGTATTGGTCCATGCGAGCCGCGTGAAAACCACGCGGGCTGCACGGACGCAAAACACGTTAGTGTGAACCCAGCCTAAGGCCGGATTCAGACAGAGTTTTTTGCAGGCAGATTTTGTGCTGCCTGTACGCCGATTTTCGCTGCGTTTTTCGCCCACGGCCATTGAGCGCCGCAGGTAAAAAACGCCGCGAAATATGCTTTCTCTGCCTCCCATTAATGTCAATGGGAGGTCAGATGCGTAAACACCCGAAGATAAGGGATGTCCCTCCTTTTTCCCGCGAGCCGTTTTTTCACTCGCGGGAAAAAAACGCCTTCACCTCCCATTGAAATCAATAGGAGGCATATTCAGACGTTTTTTGGCGCGGTTTCCGCATCAAAAAACGTGTAAAAAAACTCAGTGTGAACTCCCGCTTAGGGTGTGTTCAGACGTTGCAGTTGAGGTGTGGTTAAAACTGCATTAAAAAAAAAACACATTTGAATGCCGCATGCGTTTTTACCGCAATTGAGGTTTTTTTTATGCAGAAAGGGCTCGTCCACACGTTGCTGAATTGCTGCATATTTTTCATCCAGAATTGCGGATGGATAATACGCAGAATACAGTAGCAGCAAGATTTAACAAATCTCTGACTAGAAATTCTCCTGCGGTGCGTATTTTTCGGACAGCAGCATGTCAATTCCTGCTGCGGAAAATGGCCAGAATTGCTGCGTTTTTCAGAGATGTCACCGACCCCAACATTGAGAAAAATGACGCAAAATCCGCACCAGCAGTCAAAAACGCAAAAAATGGTGCGGAAGGAGTGAAACAACGTGCGGAAGTGAGAATATAATTCTATTATGGCATTAACTGAAGGATGAAGATCCACGATTATAACCAGTCTGAGCCGGTCACACATCCCAGATCAATCATGACGACCGGAATCAATAATAAACTCCGCTCCCCCGTCACCTGGATAGAAGTGAAAGACGAGCGCAAGAAACGAAAAGTAAAAATAAATAAATTTGAAATGAGAATTCTGGAGATTGAAGCGTCGGAGGATCAGGAATTAACTTCAAGTGACGACCAGAGATTCAAATGCAATAAAACTGGAACCTGGAGCCACTAATTCCACTGATCCCGACGTCTTATTACAGGCGGAAAACAGCAATTCACTACTTTTATTTGAAGCCGCAGAATTTTTACATAAGTATGTGCCCCCTCAGCCATGGACAGGATATAGGACGTATGTGAACAAGAACCCGGACCCCACATCAGTGTCCGTACATCAAATTCTACAGGAAATTCGGGTCATTTCAGCCATATTTATCCTGCAAAACCTCTTCTTCACCTGCTGGTCAAAGCTGGAACTGCAGCGTCTTCACTTTTTGTATAGTTTAGATTTGAAATAGGCTTAGTTCACACTTTGCAGTTTTTCCATATGTTTGCTGCAGTGTTATTTTACGTATTTTGTTGGTTTGTTTTTATTCCGGGGGGTTGGAAATTGATATAGTAGAGTTTCCATCTAAGTTGAGCCATACCTCAGAACTTTCAACTATCAAAAAGAGGGACAACCAATGCAGCGTGCATATTGGCAATTTTTTTCCTTTTAAGCCACACCTCTAACCCGCCTAATCCCCTCCCATACACACCCGATTCAGCGCATACAGTATCATGCTCCCATAGAATACCCCAGAGTATAATACCAAATGGCTGCCCCCATACAGTATAAAGCCATCACAAATTCCCCCCACACATTATAATGCCCCCGTGGCTGCCTCCCATTAAGTATAATGCCCCCATAGCTGCCTCCTGCCTCCCATACAGTATAATGCCCTCACAGCTGCCCCCCATATAGTAGAATACCCCATAGCTGCCTCCCATACAGTATAATGCCCCCATAGCTGTCCCATATAGTATAATGCCGCAATAGCTTCCTCCTCCCTCCCATACAGTATAATGCCCCCATAGCTGCCCAATACAGTATAATGACCCCATAGCTGCCCCATACATTATAATTCCCCCATAGCTGCCCCCATACAGTATAATGCTGCCTCTAGTGCCAGTGCCACATAGTACCACAGTGTCCATGTAGGCACGGACACCCCCCTCCCCTTGAAGATAGAACCACACCCCTTTAGATAGCGCATTGGGGCTCCGTTTAGGAGCGGAGTCCCCAGCCAGATTATGGACCACATTGTGGCCGGGGATTCCGTTCCAGGAGACGCCACTGACGTCACTGTCCATATATGGACAGTGATGTCGGGCTTTCCCAAGTCAGGAGTCCCCCGCCAGAGATCTTGCGAAGCTCTGGCCGGGGACTCTATAGTTGAAACCCCGACATCACTGTGGGCAGTGAATGCTGAAGGAGGAAGCTGACTGTTCCCTGCTACAGCATTGGATTCAACTGTATTTGCGTCCTGAGGTCGCCGATACAGTTGACACCGAGACATATCACCAACAACCTGGGACACCGCCCGGAATCCGGGACTGTCCCGCTGAATTCTGGCAGGTTGGGAGGGATGGTTGAACACTTTTTTTCAATAGTGAGGGTATGTTCACCCGCAGTGACCAGAAACTTCTGAAAATACGGAGCTGTTCTCAGGCGAAAACCACTCCTGATTTTCAGACTTTTTTTTTAAGCCACTCGCGTTTTTCCCTGCGTTTTTTACCGCCGTTTTTGGAGCGGTTTTTCAATGGAGTCAATGAATAGCGCCTCCAAAAATGTCCCAAGAAGTGTCCTGCACTTATTTTGACGAGCCGTCTTTTTACGCACCGTATTTTGACAGCGACTCGTAAAATAAAGGCTCGTGGGAACAGAACATCGTAATTCCCATTGAAAGCAACGGGCAGATATTTGTAGGCGTATTAGGGGCGTTTTTTCAGGCGTAATTCGAGGTGTAAAATGCCCGAATTATGTCTGAAACCACTGCGTGTGAACATACCCTGACCGTCAAACTTATGAAAGCTCTAGATGGGGGGTGGACACATCTATGTGCGGGATTTAGGCGTAACTATTGCCAGAGCAGCCTCTATAGGGCGAGGGGTTCAGGGGTCACTCGGTCTCTGATATTTGGCGCTATTACCATACCTTTCATTATCGCTACTTATGCTGCGGTTTCAGTTCTGTCACTAAGGGGTGGGGGCTGTTATATTTAGCTACGGGACCCTATGAATTCTATGTCCCGGGGGGGGGGGGGGGGGGAGCTGCAGGATTGTTATTACGCCGCTGGTTACTCTATATAATAATAGCAAATGCATATTAATCCCAATGAGCAAGTAATTATTGGCCATGAGTTGCAGGGATTCAGTTCTGTATTTTTGGGGTCACGAGCGCAGCGGAGATTTTATAACGCAACATTTTCTTCTTATGTGACGATCTTTTGTAAATAATCCAGGACTCGAGAGTCGGAGCGGCTGGAGGGGAGATTGCAACGGGATGTAAAGCATTGTGTGGGGCGGGATATCTTCTATAAGGGGGTCCTGGGGGCCCGAGAATAAAGCCCATATGTTACTAAACGCCTATGGTGGGTGTTAATCTGCTGAATAACATTGTGATCCAAATCTACCGACGGCAGCGCTGCCCGCGGAGGGAGACGATGGGAGGAAAAGAATAAAAACTCCCCAGTAAAGATCAGTCCTGGAGTCGTCTCCGTCAAGTTGTTGCAATGCAAAAGGCTGTATAGGCTTTTTATCGTTTTCTGGGAAAGCTGGGTGACAACCAATAGGAGCTCTACAAGGCCAAATGTATATGATGTGTATTACGTGCGGATTTGCCGCGCTTATTTTCGTACGGCAAATTGGCAGAGTAATACAGAACCGGCAAAGTAAATGAGATTTCAAGAAATCTCAAGTACATGTTACAGAATTTTTCAGCAACATAAGAACGCACCTATATCCGCATCAAAATGTAAAAACCGCCCCTAAGAACGCATCAAAACGCACTATTAGGTGTGGAATTACTGAGGTTTTGATACGGATTTTCTGCACCAAATTCCGCAACGTGTGCATGTAGCCCCAGGGTGCGCTTGGACGTGGCGCACTTGAATTGTATTTCCGCAGTGTAAAAATACGCAGCAGAAACGGCAATGTGAACCTACGGGCAAAAATGTTCCGCAACTCCAGATCTAGAGAAATGTGTCCGCGTCGCAGAATATCTTTCCCGTAGGTACGTTGTAGCGTATCTGAACGCTGCGGAAATACAATGCAAGTGCGCCACATGTGACTGGATACTTACAGCTCCACCGGGGTTGTCACTCAGCTTTTTTGAACTACTGAATGGCAACCCAGCTAACCTGTGCACTATCTCCTGTATCACAGAATAAGTAGGCAGGTGCCATTCAGAAGCCTGGGAGAGCTGGGTGACAATCTGTTACATTGTAACATAGATTCATGGAAATATTTAGAAGGTTCCATCATGCAGGACTAAATGATCATGCATTTAAGAAATCACTACACCCCCGATAGTGTTGCCCCTTCTCAGTGTTGCCCTCGCCCATCTGGTAACTAATGAGGAGACTGCTGTTAGTGGCAAAGTAATTGTCAGTAATTCCCCCCAGACACCACTAGGGGGACACTTACCATATATATTATACAGCGCTACATTTGTCTACATTGGGAGCTGTATAAATCTGCATGTAGTGAGCTCCCTCTAGTGGTGGCTGCAGGAAGTCATCATTTTATCATTTTTTAATGGCTGTCATGTCACACTCTGGGAAGTCACACACCCTTTATGTGCATAAATCTGGCTAATATTTGACGTTTTTGTAAAAATGGTGGCAAACACTTCCTGTGCACCACATTTTGCGTGTCTGGGTGGACTATGGGCCCCCATCCTGTTAGGACCCGGTTCAATTCCTACCTCCGCACTCCCTATAGCTGCATCATTACTCAATGTCTGACTGTAGAATGATATTCTCATCTGTGCAGATATTTCAAGCCTCTTTTGTCTGGGAGTAAAATAATACTGCGCCAAGGGGGAAGATGAACAGTGGGGTGGGGTGGGGGGGGGGGGGATTATGGTTTCCAGGAATCTGTCTGTGATTGGTAGGATTAAGGGTGAGAGGATGATTCATGGACTGGGGTGGATTCTGATTGGGAGGTGCTGGTCCAGCGTGGCCATTATACCCAGGGCCGTGCTCCTCCAGATCACACATCCTGGCAGGGAAGCTCTGGATTATATGGGGCAATTGCTTAAATGGAAGTTCCATAATATAATAAGAGACCTGCAGTAGATTCTAACTCTTAGGCCGTATTCACACGTACAAGTAAAAACGGCTGAAAATTACGGAGCGGTTTTCAAAGGAAAGTCTCTGATTTCAGCCGTTTTCTAATCAGAAGAAGTTTTTTGAGGCTTTTTTTTTTTGTTGCCGTTTTTGGACCGGTTTTCAATTAACCCTATGATAAACAGCTCCAAAAACAACTCAAGAAGTGACGCGCTCCTTTTTACGCTGCGTTTTTTTTTTTTTAAACAGTGGCGTAAATAAAAGCCCTGCCTAAACTAAACCCCGTTTTTTTTTCCTATTAATTTCAATGGGAAGGTGTTTGTATTGTTTTTCAAGGCGTATTTCGAGGAGTTACCCCCCGAAATACGCCTGAAAACACTGCGTGTGAACAAACCCTAAAATGAAGGGAGGGATGCAGACAAGAATACGATTCATATTCAATACATTCTCTAATATATTAAATAATGGACTTCAAGTAGAGTCGCGGGATTCACACGTGGAAGGTTTTGTGGCAGATACGGATTTCTGCGACTTCCATTCAGATGATTGAATCTTCTGCACCAAATTCTGCCGCGTACGAATCCAACCTTACTGGCTGGGTGGGGGAGGGGGACTGGCGGTCCGAATAGTGCGCACTCCTGCAATGCGACGCCCCCAACAATCCATTTCCCCATAGAAATCAATGTGAATGAATTGAATGGGATTTAGTTCAATTGTATCAATTACACGTTCAATTCTAATCAACAGGAAATCAAGAACAAAAGTGACAAAGTGGAATCATGAGGAAGCGTAAAGCTACAATGTATCGGTTATAGATATGCAAATGAAGGTGGGACATTACTAATAGATCCATTAACAAGTCACTACAGACCCCGCCCCCTTCTGGAGGCTCCTCCCTCTCATTGTAGACGTTTCCAGATAATCGTCTTATATAAACAATGTTCATCTGCTAATTATATTCAATGGTGCAAGTATAAAAGGACTCTACCCCTCCCCGCCAAACCCCCGCCCCCACAAAAACCGAAATAAAACACTCCAATATATTACATTACTGGATATATAATGGAGAGGGTGACTCACAAGCCCATCTAGATAAGTGACCCTAAATGCAACCGCCCGCCACTCACCAAATCCTTCAGCAGGGATTAACCCGCAATCACTTATATTGAGAGTTTTCTGATTTTATGTAAAAAAATAAAGATTAATCCCTCTGAAACTTTCTAATGTACTTTGTGATTCATACTTTGTAAACTATTTGTAAGATACCTACTTGCTGTCAGTGAATGGTAATATTCTTGTTTACATCCAGAGGTTGAAATCCTGTCCTGACCTTATATTTCTTGCACCTGAGGGTTTGCCACAATTGTATCCAGTCTAGACAATCCTCTGTGAGTTGAACATATCAGCAGCACTAATCTCTCTCTCCTGTCCTGAGTTTGTTACAATGTATCAGCGTAGGTAAAATGTATCAGACTGGATTGCAGGATGTTTCCCTCACATAGGATTGTCTAGACAGGATACAATTGTAACAAGCCCTCAGCTGTGAGAAGTCTATACAGATTTTCAGCCTCTAGATGTAAATATGTTCCCATTCACTGACAGCAAGAAAATATCTGGATAATGGTGAAGAAGTGGAATAAATATTGGAAAGCTACAGAACCTGCATGTGACCAGGTCACTCTACAACCAGATCTGTTCAATTCTGTCTGATACAAGATTCTTATCCGTCTGATTTTTGCTCCTTTGTTCCCTTCCAGCTATTTGTCATTCCAGATGCTGCGCGGAGCTGCTGCATTAGTCCTCTGGCTGTTTGGTACTCTGTGTCAGTCTCTCATATTATTTGTTGGTTACTGCTGTGCAGAAGCGCCTGATGCCAAGGTATAAACAGTGTCATTGTGTCTGAGCTGCCAGGATAACACAAGGCTCCAAATATTGTGCCAGCTTTCATCTAGTGTGCCCTGGAATGCAGCAGCCGATTGATGTGGTAGAAGAGCCATTGCCTGGCACCTAAATGAGCAGCCGAATATCCATTATCTGACACTAGAACAATCAGTGCCCACAGGTACCACCCTCTACAGACTGCGTGGTGCCATATGGTCACAGTAAAACGTGATATATGCCAATGTGGGAGATGCCCCTACAGAGAGGGCAGTCCTGAGTTCTGGTAGGTTGGTATCAACTATTATGGTTCATTTTCACCCAGCTTTCCTAAAATCCTGACAGGCTAATTTCTAGCCATGGACCGATGCATCACAAGGCATATTAGTCATTCGGGAATCCCACAGGGGTGACATCCAGATTTATTAACATCCTGAATGGCGCGTCCTGCGAGTTTCGCTGCGATACCTCCCCCACTACCATTTTATTGGATCACTGGGCAGATTTGCCACTTCGTGGCTGTCACCCAGCTTTCCCGGACACATCAGTAAGGCGAACGTCACACTTGCGTTGCATAACTCGTTACTCTGATTTATTTTTAGATCAGCGGATGGTATCAAAATAACGGATACAATCGGATTGCAATCCCTTTGTATCAGTTTTACATTGACACCAACTATAAAAATAATCCGTCCGATTGTCATCCGTTTTTTTGAACAGAGAAAACGTCCCGTACTCCGCACTGATCTCCGTGAGAAAAAGTGGACGACTAACATAATGGACGCAATGAAAACTCCAATAGATTTCAATGGGATTTTTTAACGGATCCATTTTTCTTATGTAACGACAGATCAGAGTGACGGATCATATAACACAAGTGTGAACTTAGTCTTTGGGGCTTATTCACACGGACGCATTTATTCCAATGGGGCCGATCACACGGCCGTTGTTTTAACAAACCGCGTGAAGGGTAAGTTAAAAAATAGGATATGTCCTATTTTCTTCCGTTTTCACGGATCCCTCAATAGACTCAAGTCTAGGAGTAGTTGTTGTAAAGCTACAATTCACAGCATGCTGGGAGTTGTAGTTTCACCACAGCTGGGGAGTCAGGTGGAGATTCCGCTCTTCCCCGGCTGACCCTCCGCACGTGGGATCATCAGGCCGTGGGTTTAGTGAACACGTTTTGCTCTTGGCAGGAGAATGATGTAAAATGTCAAGATCAGAACCGCTAGTGAGGCCAAATCTCCAGTCCCGGGTCCTTACAATGTGGCATTGGCTGGGGCAGCTGGAACTCCGGCTGTGCCAACAATCAGCAAATGGCACCGAGAGCCAAGGGAATATTTCCATTAAATGTTCCTGGCCCAAGAAAAGCGCAAAATCCTCAAGATTACATCCACCATGTTGGGGATAAATAGCAGAGAATGAGGAAAATGACTTAAAGGAACACTCCACACACTGTGTTATGTCTGAGGGGGCGGAGCATGACACAGGGATCCGCTCTTGTGTTGAATCCTTACAGCTGCTGTTATGGGGCCCCTGGAGATAAAGGGTCCAGTCAAGTTCGTTATTGGGTGATGACCACCAGTGAAGCACGCCCAGCAGAACGCCATACGATCGCAACGTGTGAATGGACCCTAAAAACCTCAGCTCACCTTTATAAATAGTACGTTTATATGAGGTCAATAGGAGGTATAGAGGGGCGGTCAGCGGACCGGCAGGGAACAGAGACAGGTCAGCTGACTAATCAGAGGGATCGGCAGGTCTGTGATCAATAACAGTAGTGATAATAATAATATATATAATAAGGAGAAGAATATAAATAATAATATAAAATAATAATAATAATAATATAAATAATAGAAAAGTCAAAATTAAGAAAATTAGAATAAACTCCCGGTTGTCCGTTTTCTGTCGTTTGTAGTAAATTGTGCGCCGGTTCCCGGACTCTACAGGGATATTATTATATTCTGACCTCCTGGGGGGAGGGCTAAGACCATTGTTTTCCTATTAACTCTGCATTCATAACATCACAGGTAGTGACCCCCCCCCCCCAAATGTCAAAGCTACAGGTCGCATTCTGTGCAGCGCCAGCGGTCAACACCATCTGCCCGCATTTTGTTTTGTGTGGCAAATTCAGCCCTCATTAAAATCGATAGGTGCTATGGCAACCGTGACCACATCAGGCGACCGGCCGAGCATTAGCCAGAGTAGGAAAGTAACCCGTTATTCACTGTATATTAACTACATGGAGGCGGATTAACCCCTGTCTGCCCAGTGCCTGCTGAACCTATTCTTATATAAGCTGCGGAGGGAAAGCTGCACTTAGGATTTATAACCTGGCGGAATCAGAGATTATATATATATATATATACACAATTCTAATCATTGCAGCACAGATAAACTCTCTTATGATGATGGGACCAATAGCCGTGTTCATCCTGATCTCCATAATTCATGAACACAATGCTAGAACGACAGTGAAGACTGACACACAGGCAGACCAATAGAAAAAAAATGGTGTAACTGTATATCAAAAATAAATGTGGTTTACAGGAGCGTGTGACATGCGGGGAGGTGTATGATAATCAGTATGACCCCCCCAATACATCCCATCATGTAACCCGCAGAGCACGCGGCCGCATACATGTTCTGCAGAGATGAAGCAGAGCTGTTTGGGTTTTCTGTGTAATGACTTTCTTTGGTGTGGCGGGTTTGTCAGCGCGGGAGACTCAGCTGTGCATCAGCCACAGGGTAATTGGGAATTAGTGGCGGGTCGGCAGTTCTCTAAATATCATTTCTTGTGCTGATGACGGACTTTTCACCTTCCCTCGGACGGGCTGATCTTGTCGCTCCCGCAGACATTATTAACCCTTTGTTCCAGGGACACGTTAATAATAACACATCCATTATACGGAAGGTTTTCACGGCTCAGTATACAGCAGCGACAGAGAAACCGTAAGAACATTAAATATAATAAACAGGAACATTAAACTGAATTCCTTGTTTCTCAGAAATGAGGAATCAACAATATTAGTGAGGTACGAGGCGCAAGTAGGGAGGGCTGTGGTGGAAAGGGTTACTAGATTTTACATAAATACATTCTCCAGTATTAGAAAAAAAGCCTTCAAAGACAGCGCCACAGCTATCCTCAGGTTGTGTGTGGTATTGCAGTTTGACCCCATTTACTTCAATTGAGCCATAATGTAATACCAGACACAACCTGTGGACGGGTGGGGCGCTATCTCTGGAAGAAAGCAGCCATGTTTTTCTAATCCTAGACAACCCCATCGTTGTAGAATGAAAAGTTCTGCCACTTTCTATTATACTGATTACTCACCATTGTCAGCATCACTGCTTGCGGTCAGTGAATAGAAACATTGTTTAAATCCAGAAGATGAAAACCTGTACAGACCTTCTCATAATACCTCTGTGAGTGCATCACATTGGCAAAACTAGTTGTTACCCGGCTTTGCCCAAATCCAATATAACAAAACAAAAAAAATGGCTTAACAAGGCGGCTTCACGCAGCGGTTTTAGGAAAAACACAATTTTTTGGCGTTTTTTTCCAGAATAAATCATGTAATGCGTAGAGGAATCTTTGCATCACGTGATCATTGAATTACATGATTTGCAATGTAAAAAAAAATGACACAAAAAAAAACAAAAAACACGGCACCAAAAACTTATGTACCGTTTTTTTATTTTTTAGAAAGGTCACAAAGCGTGTATGACGGGATCATGATGGGTTTCTCCAGTTTTCTGTTGTGCATCCGGAGGCTGAGAATCCGCCCTGACCTAATACTTCACAGCTGAGAGTTTGTTACAATGTATCCAGTTAAGACAATTCTCTGTGAGTTAAACAGCCTAGACTACAGACAGATACATTTGACCTGCACTGATACATTGTAACAGACTATCAGGACAGGACAGGATTGTCTAGACCGGATCACGCTACAGGAAGTGACTCCACCAATAGAAACATGTCGGGTAATTGGGTGTTTCCCTTCGGGACCTACACTGTAACGTGTGACATTGTGGACGTGTCGGTTCATGTATCGGTCTGGATTATTATGTTCCTGGATATTCCACTAATATCATTAGGCATCCTCGGCGGCCGTGTTACGGTATAGAAGTCGCAGCGTGCAGATTAGGGATAAGCGGCGGCTGGACGGCGTTGCTGCTGTTGGCAGGAGGGAGCGCCTCAGCCGGTGTCACATTCCCGCTGCTTCATTACGTGTCACTTTATAGAAACAAAAACAGTAGATTAGACCCGGCCCCGGCGAGCGGCACAAGTCCCCGCAGAGTTTAATTTTAGCCGCGGACGTGACTAATCAGATAACGGAGCGATGGCGGAGTCTCTGCCTCCTCTTCAGTCTTTGCTCACTGAATTAGAGACTAATTAACTGCCCCCTGCCAATTGGCAAACGAGGCGGTAATTACAACGAGGCACGAGGAGCGATAAAGTCACAGTAAAAGTCCAATAATCCAGAACTCTCGGGACAGATAAACTGCCGGACTAAAGGAATTTCCAAACTAGAAGTTTATGTTCACGCGCAGAGTCAAAAATGGCTGAAAATTACGGAGCCTCTGATTTTCTGCCATTTTTGAAGCTGAAAAGATTTTTGGGGGCGTTTTTTTCCTAGACTTTTTGGAGCCGTTTTTCTATTGACACCATGAAAATCCGCTCCAAAAACCGCTCAAGAAGTGGCGTGCTCCTTTTTAAGCACCGTTTTATAAAACAGCGATGTAAAAAAATTCCCCCCTCTGAACGAAACGCAGTTTTTCCCATTGATTTCAATGGGCAGATGTTTTCACTGATCCTTCCATAGGCTCAAATCTATGGGGATCCGTAAAAACGGGACAACTTAGACGTGAAAAGTCCGCGTTTCGACACATTCGTCTGAATAAGCCCTTAGGGTATGTTCACGCGCTGTGTTTTTAGGCGTATTTCAGTGAATCAATTAACAAAAATGGGACAAATGATATAAAACGCTCCGTCTGGCGCATCTGTATTTGATCCGTATTTTCGTACGCACGTGTGAAGGGGCCCTAATGAGTGAGATCCGTGTCACATTTCTACTTCCTAATAATTGGGGTCACTGGGAAAATTACTTGACAACTAATATGTCCGCCATTAGACCTCCTACAGGGGTTGTTACCCAGCTTTTTGGAAGTCCTGAAAAGCCAATCTGCCTAGTTATGCACCTACATGGGGCTTTGGACTGTGTAACTGGGCAGATTTATCCTTTAGAACTCTTGGAAAGCTGTGTGGAGGACATATTGGTTGTCACCCTGCTTTCCCAGAATCAGATATAACGAAGATCTGCAGAATGAGAATTTCTCCAGGATTTCTATTTACTGGGGACGTTCTGCGATGTATTCAGGAGGCGTCCAGAGCACAGAAGACACGACTCATGGAGGACATTCTTAAAGGGAACAACCGGATCTAGATCCATAGCGGGCAGGACAGACGGACAGCTCAGTGTAGAGCAGAGAAGCTCCAACTTTCAGCAAGGGAATGACCTGAATAACAAGTCTCTAATACACAAGTCCAGGGACAATCTTCGCATCTCCGTCATTTCCGTTCTCCCTAGTTCCAGGTTTGTGAATCCCCCGATATCATTTACGATATATCTATGGGGCGCTGAAGTCGCTGCTTCCAAAATTTGTTACTGATCACAATGTGAACAGACGGCCCCCTGGTCGCTGCGGTTTGTTCCAATGTTTAGCCTTGTGTGCACAAGATTTCTTTCGTGATTTTGTGGTCACAAAAATGTTTTTGGTGTTAAAAGATGAATTCTGCGCGACAAAATGATTTTTTTCAATAATAGGTTTCCTGACACAAAATAAATTCTGTACATACAAAATAAACCGCATCACAAAATTGATTTATTTTTTTTGCACACAAAAATGATTTCTATTTCTGTGCATACAACATATTTTTGTGACCGCAAAACTGATTGTGTCATCACAAATGTAAATTCTATCACCACAGAATGAATTATGTGAGCACAAAAATAAATTCTGTGATCAATAAATTCATTTTGTGACATAGAACACATTGTGAACAAATGGCGCCCCACATCTATCACACACAGGCACTTCCCTACAAATTGGGGGGACGGGGGGGTCCCAATAAATTCGGTCCCAAAGACTATCCACTGAACTACTCCACTAAGTTAGTAAGAAGTGTAAAAAGTAGTTTAGCGGAATCTTCAGGAGCCGTGTCATGATGTGAGGAGGCAAATGGAAAGTCACAGGCTGAGAGTTACATAGTGGAAGAAGAAGAGTCTCCCGGCAGCACAGAGTATTTCAGCATAATAGTGTGCTGATCTTGTGGCAGCTCGCAGACCCATGGATAGTGTAGGCTCCCTAACAGCACAAATTATTTCAGGAAAGGAGTTTGCTGATCTTATGGGAGGTCACAGACAGAGTTACATAGTGTGGAAGGAACAAAACCCCCAGCAGCACAGAGTATTTCAGGAGAGATGTTGCTCTTTGAACAGAAGTACATACCATACTATGGTTTATAAGAGATCTTTTATTTTCACATGAGAAGTCTATTAAATCTCCTTAATCTCGGTTTCTGTGCGGATCAGCGCCGCATCCTCCTTAGAATTGTATCTGAAGATGAAAACACAGAACATCAATCCTCCCTCCTTCCTGATTGATAAAACGCATTACTTTAGTGCCCATATTCTAGGCTGTATTAAAACGTCATTGGTATGTAAATGGCGCGGTAATGCGGCTCGGCACTTTTATATGAATTATTACAGGACAGCGGCCTGAATCTTAATGGAAATCTTATTCACCGGATTTTGAGCAGCAATGATGTGCAGTCAATAAGTGATGCTATATAAATATATGACCTTTTACACTGGCGGAAATGATATGTGACTGCGGCAGCGAAGAAGACATCCCAATGCAAAGGGGGTGGGAATATAAAAAATATTATAGAGACCGGGAGGAAAGAGGAAATAAGGAACAAGGGAGGAAGAAAGTAACAAGAAAGGATAAAGAATGGAGGAAAGGAGGAGGAAGTAGAAGAAGAAAGGAGGGAGGCGGAAGTAGAAGAAGAAGAAAGGACGGAGGCGGAAGTAGAAGAAGAAGATAGGAGGCGGAAGTAGAAGAAGAAAGGAGGGAGGTGGAAGTAGAAGAAGAAGAAAGGAGGGAGGCGGAAGTAGAAGAAGAAAGGAGGGAGGCGGAAGTAGAAGAAGAAGAAAGGAGGGAGGCGGAAGTAGAAGAAGAAGATAGGAGGGAGGCGGAAGTAGAAGAAGAAGATAGGAGGCGGAAGTAGAAGAAGAAGAAAGGAGGGAGGTGGAAGTAGAAGAAGAAAGGAGGGAGGCGGAAGTAGAAGAAGAAGAAAGGACGGAGGCGGAAGTAGAAGAAGAAGATAGGAGGCGGAAGTAGAAGAAGAAAGGAGGGAGGTGGAAGTAGAAGAAGAAGAAAGGAGGGAGGCGGAAGTAGAAGAAGAAAGGAGGGAGGCGGAAGTAGAAGAAGAAGAAAGGAGGGAGGCGGAAGTAGAAGAAGAAGAAAGGAGGGAGGTGGAAGTAGAAGAAGAAGAAAGGAGGGAGGTGGAAGTAGAAGAAGAAAGGAGGGAGGCGGAAGTAGAAGAAGAAGAAAGGACGGAGGCGGAAGTAGAAGAAGAAGATAGGAGGCGGAAGTAGAAGAAGAAAGGAGGGAGGTGGAAGTAGAAGAAGAAGAAAGGAGGGAGGCGGAAGTAGAAGAAGAAAGGAGGGAGGCGGAAGTAGAAGAAGAAGAAAGGAGGGAGGCGGAAGTAGAAGAAGAAGAAAGGAGGGAGGCGGAAGTAGAAGAAGAAAGGAGGGAGGCGGAAGTAGAAGAATAAAGGACGGAGGCGGAAGTAGAAGAAGAAGATAGGAGGCGGAAGTAGAAGAAGAAAGGAGGGAGGTGGAAGTAGAAGAAGAAGAAAGGAGGGAGGCGGAAGTAGAAGAAGAAAGGAGGGAGGCGGAAGTAGAAGAAGAAAGGAGGGAGGCGGAAGTAGAAGAAGAAAGGAGGGAGGCGGAAGTAGAAGAAGAAAGGAGGGAGGCGGAAGTAGAAGAAGAAAGGAGGGAGGCGGAAGTAGATGAAGAATGGAGGAGGTGGAAGTAAAAGAAGGCAGGAGAAAGGAGGCAGAAGTAGAAGAAGAAAGGTAGAAGAAAGTAGAAAGATGAGAAGAAGAAAAGGCAGAAGAAGAAAGGAAGAAAGGGAGAGGAAGAAGAAAAGAAAAACGGAGGAGGAGGAAGAAAGGAAGGTAAAAAGGAAGAAAAAAAAACTATGAACGAACGCAAGAAAGAAAAACAAAGGCTGAATGGAGAAAGAAGGAAGGAAGGAAGGAAGGAAGAAGGATGAATGAAAGCAAGTTAGGAGGAGGAAGGAAGAAATTAGGGAAGAAAAACACAGAAGTATGGAAGGACAGAAGGAAGGAGGAAGATGCAAGGTGGATCGGTTACCAGCTCATTCAGCTTCAGTTTGCGGTGAATTGCCATACACAGCGCACAACATTAGGTAGCGGCAGCCATCTTGCCCTGTCTCTGGCGCTGGATCAGAGGTACTAGTGGATCACATCTACACTCGCCGATAACCGTCGCAGTGAATGTAAGCGACGCATCCAGCGTGGAGATCAGAATGAGTCACCCGCTGGCCATGACTTGCGTTGCTATGTGGCCGTCCTAGAATACGGAGGAAACTGCGGGAAGTGTCTGAAGGACTCCATAATGGATAAGTGCCACCGCGGAGTTTCCCCTTTAATCAGCTGACCATTTATCTTCATCATTACAGGTTAATCAGCCAGATCTCCCGCCAGGAAATATCACCAGGCACTTAACCCTTTCACACGCCAATTAGTGCTGACTGCAAACATCTTCTGAGCAGTGACTCAGGCTGACGATTTCCAGCACCTGAATTTAATTAAGCCTTGCCTCGTTTCCATGGCGACCGCCATTATTACGGAATTCAGTAGCGATATTGTTGATATGTCATCAACATTTTTTATTCCTTCTCCATTGAATGAAGCTTTCCAATTTAATGGCCTCTTATCCAGACGACCGCGGGAGCAGAACATTGCACACGATCCATCACTCCCATTCTCCGCTCCCTACCGTGCTAATGATCTCCGCAGATCCCTCCATAGCTTCCCATTACTGGATATTAAGTGACAGAGAAAGAACTGAAATGCAAGAGAGCAAAAAAAGAGAACAGATGTAACCCTGGCATCCAATAATCCAGAAATTCTGATAATCCGGCACAGGGATCGATCATAAATTGCAAAATCTGCCATCCTGGAAGAGCAAGAGACGGAGGAGAGAAAACCAATTAGGAGACAGAGGGAAGCAGCGGAGGTGATCAGCCTCGCGTCTCCCCGGAGGGTCTCCATCCTTATACTTTTATATACTAGTCTAGGACACTCTGATAATCCGGAATATCTAATAATCCGCCACCTATTCTGCAATCCTAGAGTAAAATAATTTTATGGTCTTGTATAGATGTTCTATGAAGACTGTAGGAGGAGGTTTAGGGGACCCCAATCATTGCCGCTATGGGAGGCTGGCATGGGGCCCCCATCCAGTTGGCTAGATGATAACCAGTTCCGATCCTGGTATCGGGTTTAGTGGGGGAAGGTTACGCGAGGCGGGAGTTACACGGCAGAACGCAGCTCAGATCTCACGGGCTGCAGAAATTCTATGAATTTTAATTTGTTATCAGTTCTGCGCGGAGCACACCGTCATGTTCTGCGTGGGCACCAGCCTGGAGATGGCACGGAGCTGCAGCAGTAACCGCGTCCTGACCGCCGTCACATCAGGAAACAGAAAAGCCGAGATTGCGACTACAACCACCCTCATTATGTTTCTATAGAATCCCGATATATGTGTCAGGGATGTAATGGATTCAAGAATCGCTGCTAACGACATTATCACGAAGCTTAAAGGGCCGGCGTGCAGTCCTATGTAAATGACGTGTAAACGGCGTGCAGTCCTATGTAAATGAAGCGTAATCTCTGTATAATGAACAGATCTGTCACTTGCTACTAGACTGAGGGACATTTACTTAGATTAGGGTTCCATAAACCAGTCTAAAACCAAAATAAGTGGGAGTAAGATGCCCCAAATTCTATTTAAAGGCACAGGCCTCCTAATAAATTTGCACATCTTTGGCTGTTCTTTGCGTCAGCATTTGAAATCTATGAGCAGGCGTAAATTTACACCGATTATTAGCGTAAAATTTACTAAATCGGTCGGACCAATGTTGGCCCCGCCCCCTTTGGAAAAGAGTCGAGAGAAGCGTAGAACAGCAGAAAGTCGTAAATTATTGAACAAATTTGGCGTGCGGCATAATCAATGCCAGAAGTGGCGCAATTGCAATAATACATTTCCCTTTTGTCTTTTAATTCCTTACCATTATCAAGATCTCTGCTTGTTTTCAGTGACTGGGAACAGTAGGATCTGTCATGGCAGCCATACAGATACAGGAGGAAAAAACGGGATACACGGCGCTGCTTAATGTAATTGATTTAATAACTATAAATGCTACGCGTTTCGATACCGGACCGGCATCATCATAAGGCATATCCTATGTGCCTGATGAAGATGCCGGTCCAGTATCGAAACGCGTAGCATTTATCATTATTAAATCAATTACAATAAGCAGCGCCGTGTATCCCGTTTCTTCCTCCTGTATCTCTACTACCTTGGCAACCCCGTGGGAGTTTGCGTTGGGATTGGCAGCAGCTTTTCTACTACGAATTACATGCCGGTAATTTACAACCTTGAAGGTGAGCATATATGTGCGTTATCTCCACTCATTATCTATTGATACCATAAGTTTTGGCGCCGTGTCCTTTTTGTTTCACTTCAGTATGGCAGCCATACGGCCCACACAGCTTTTCCAGAATCGGATAACTACGGCTCTGCCGTTTTACACAATTCCCCGTATGTTTCTTGGAATGGCGCGACACAAGGCACTCATCCCAGAAACCGCCACCGTCAGCCTCTATATAGACCACTCACCTTTCTTACACGTAATGACCCGTCCTTGACGCTCGTCTTGTAGAATGGCCGTAATTCCTCCATTTATATGAAGTGTAAAGAACCATTGTTCCTCCCTCGTTCACGTTGGCGTTGTAAAGTGCGGCTATTGAATTACCACTTCAGTCCTCTACTCCGGCGAGAGCTCGCCCAGTATTAGCGCCCTTATTAGTCTCCATTTTTGGTATTTTTCTTGTCGGAAAGATCACATGGGAAGTGTCGCTGGCACGTTCTGCGGGGGCATCTTCATCCCACCTGCCCATTGTTTTCATATAGAGAATTTTCCTCAAGCACAAACAAGTATCTGAAGTGTCGCCCGGATTCTATTCATTTATCTCCTCCGGTTTATTAACATATAGAGGCGGCGGTATGACGAACGCTAATTAACATAAAGTGACGCTTATCTCTGCAGCGGTCAGTCCTATACGTACAATAAACTCAATAAAGTACGCTTTTCTTATTACCCTGCGGACTCTTTGCCTTTTTTACCTGTAATAAATATGATGCAATTCTCCCCGCTGCCTGTAGGGCGGATAAAAGATATCCTAAACCTTTATATCCGCCCCACAGCGCCAATTACAGGTACCGGGGAGGATTGCGTCACATTTAGTACGGGTAAACAATGCAAAGAGTCTGCCGGGTATCGATAGAAATGAGGCAGGAAATAGAAGCGTTCATTATAAAAATGCAGCACCCGTCAGGTGACATCACATATTACAGGACAGCGGGGGCGGGTGCAGGCAGCAGAGGGTCCCTGCACATGAACGGTATGTGGGCTCTTTGCGCTCTAATAGCTAAGTCGTGGTGGTGGCCCCTCACCTACAGGGCCCCTATGCAGCTGCACCATTTATTATATCCATTCCTGGTAATCTGATCCAATCTGTGGCCCTCCAACTATTACAAAACTACAACCCCCCAGCAGGGTAGGTATAACGTAGAAGACTGCAGTACCTAGGTATCACCAGAGGACAGTTTGCTTGTAATTGCATCATGCACAGGTATTTGCATCGCTAGCTTCCAGTATCAATGTGGGCTGTCATGTGGATGTTTTATCTCAGTGTCGTGTTTTCTCCTTGTGTGACTCTATAAGAAGGCACCGAACACACAGGGGCGTAACTGAAAAAAAGTGAGAAGAGAAGGGGGAGAGAGCGGGAAAGTGTCCGCGTATACCTGTGTGCATGCTGGATGACCGGGAGACTAAGATTGTCATGGTCACACAATGACTGTGAATTCATGTCAAGAATAGGAAGAATAGCTCTGGAGCACAAACTGCTGCTCGAACAAGTGAGATACTGTGCAGTCTGAGAGAAGAGGAATAGGTTTATTATTTGGCGGAAGAAACCCAACCTGGCTACAGGTTGCCCAATCCACGCAGTTCTAGTATTGCTAAGAAATAAAGGGTAGTCAAAATAAAAAGGACTAAAAACCACACCTTCGTATACATATATACCCAAATATTCAAAAAACTCATATTGAACCAGGCTCCTCCCATGCTTAACTAGGCTCCACCCCTGCAGATCTCAATAGTTATGAATTTATAACTATGTTTGACACTTGTAGGACCCTAACAATTCTGTTATGAGATGAAGACAAATTAAGTGACTACTCAGGGCCAATCACACACAGAGAGGAGTAACTTGAAGCTTCTGGGCCCCAATGCAAAATCTGTAACAGGGCCCCTCACCTACTATGTGCCATTTATAATGGCATGTCCTCCTATGTGGCAGAGAGACCTCTAGGGCACCTTACGCACCAGGGTTTGGGTGTTCCTGCTACTCCTCTATACCGTACAAATATATATAGGTCGTATTTTATAAATATGTCAATGATGACATCATCACTCTCCAGTATTAGAGAGATCTTCCCATTATTACTGTAATAATACAATTCAATGGACTAAATACACAAACCTCCATCATTCCAGCCCTGCACGTCCGCCGGTGACAATCCATACTGACTTTCCATGCCGCTCCGTGCTTTCATTAACGAGACATTCTGATTACATTATCTAATTATAGAATTGGCTGCGTTTAGCCCCCGGTTCGGCGCTCGCCTTATTTCACCGACATGAAATCTGAAAATACTTTCACAGCAGGATGGAAATGAACGTATAAAGCGGCAATGGGGAACTGGTGCACATACTGTCTGTCCTATAGAAATAGGTCAGTGTTCTTCACTTATCTCACCAGGATCAGCAAGAGAATGGCAGGGGCTTGAATAACGGGCGTGGCATAGCCCGTCCGGTCTCCATTGCAGACAGAGCAGTGGGGAGAAGGTTTCTGCAGCAGCAAGCTGCCTCCAAGCCAGAGGCCCCGCCCCTTTGCCTTTACTTGTTGTTTCACACGCGCTAGCACTGGAGGGGGAGGAAGTGGAACAAATTTTAGCCCCTAGGGAAGTATTTAGAAGACTTTGTAGTAGGGAAGTACCATGGGGGATGGGGCACCGATAAGATTTGCTTTTTGTCTGAAGGAAAATTACAGAATGCCAAGTGACACCTCGTTGTTCTGGACGTGTGACCTCTGTATCTGCAGCACAATCTATAGTCTCAGTAATGGAAGCTGAAGAATAAGACCACATTCACACATGCAGATTCCACGCCTAAATCCTCACCAAATCCGCAACCAATGCAAGTGAATGGGGTTGTTTTTTTGCCGAATAATCAACGCGCTGCGGATTTTAAAAACCTAAATATTTACATTATTTACTTAGATTCCGCATGGAAAAGCCTTGTATTAGTACTATTGAATTTTAATGGCGCTAATCTGTGTGTGAATCCGCTGGCACCACCGCAACAGAAATCCGACATTCAGCCCTAGATTCCGGAATGCGGATTCTTTGAAAAATCCACGTCGCCTGTGGCCAATCCTGAACGTGTAGCATCAAGAGAAGAACCTATCAGAGGGGTTATACCTTAAAGCGATCCTCCGGTCTCAGGACAAAATTATAAATGTGATGGGGTATATGGAGTAATATTACCTGGTGCCCTCCTATGTCTTGTTTACGCCGTTTTAGGGTCCCCTCTGTTTGAAAATGGCCGCAGTGCTTCTCTGACAGAGTCTAAGGCACTCCCTGTGTTCACAGATTGGACAGAACTACTCACATGAGCAGCTCTGGCCAATCCGAGAACAGTGGGAGTGTCTCAGACCATTTTGGGGCAGCACAGAGGGGACCATAAAACTGAGGATGAACAGTTTAGGGGGGCAACTGGAGGCACCAGGTAATATTACTCCATATACCCCATCAGATTTAAAATGCTGTCCAGGGACCAAGGGGTCGCTTCAAGGGCCCCATGGGAGGGGTTCTTCTCAGGTTACCCTATCCTCCTTCATAATAGGCTCCTTCGCTTCACTGGTGTCGTAACCTTAAAGGGAATGTGTTGCCAGAAAAACATGTTTTTTTTTTTTTAAATTAAACATTTAGTGTGTGGGTGGTTAAACATTGTTCAAATTTTTTTTATTTTTTTGCACGAGTCCAGGAAATATTATAAATTATTTCTAATTTAGAATACTACCCATTTTTGGTCACTAGATGGAGCTGTTCCCAAAATTGCAGCATTGCAACATTGGGTTAAAAGCCCTCGCTCTAGTGAGCTCTCAGCATCCCCCCCTCCTTTATCCTGGCTAGTGCCGGGATAAACGAGGGGTTTGAACGGTGTAACCTCCTACACTGTGTGTCGCCATTTTTTGAGCTAACCCACAGTGTAGTAGGTTTACATACAGTAGTAAACACACACAAACACGAACATACATTGAAATCCCTTACCTGCTCCTGCCGCCGCGGCTCCCTCCGGCCCGTCCGCTCCGTTTGCTGCCGCTGGTGCAAGTGCACAAATCCGGAAGCCGCGACCGGAAGTAGTAATATTACTGTCCGGCCGCGACTTCCGGTCCACAGGAAAATGGCGCCGGACGGCGCCAATTTCGAATAGGACTGTGTGGGAGCGGCGCAAGCGCAGTTCCCACACAGACGCCGTACACTGCAGTCAATGGGACGGGAGCCGTTCGCAGTCCCTATGGGACTGTGGCTGCCGTATTCCATGTCTGTATGTGTCGTTAATCGACACACACAGAAATGGAACAAAAAATGGCAGCCCCCATAGGGAAGAAAAAGTGTAAAAATAAGAAAAAGTAAAAGACAAACACACAAATAAATATAAAAGTTTTTAATAAAGCACTAACATCTTTAACATATAAAAAAATAATTTCTGATGACACTGTTCCTTTAACAAGTTAAGGGGTAAACGGACTGTAGAGGATGGGGGGGGGGGGGGTGAGGTTTCAGGAATCTCCAGGCCTCTTGTTCCAATAATCAGCACCGTGGACAGGGCTCTCCATTTAGAGCCTTGCTATGGGGCAGTTATGTTTCCACGCCCCCTGCTGGAGACACCTGGCAGTACATGTCACATAACAGACAATCATCAGTCCTGTGCAGTAAAAAGCCCCCCCACCCCCTTTGCAGTAAAGTGACGTCTCTGGAATAACGCCATGAATATTTTTACATTGTCGGCTGCATTTTCCTGCTGAGCGGCGGATAACATTTACCAGCTGGATGAGATCCCTATGCGAGTGCTCTCTGGTATCACATCCCATCTGGAAGGCATTGTCTTGCTTGGATAGTGTTACAGATGGGGGGGGGGGGGGTACTGGTGCGGCTCTGGACTCCGCAGTGCACGGGAAAGAGTCTAAATCCGGCTACTTGTCTGTAAAAGTTTAAAAAACATAGTAATAAAAGATCCGGAGGTTTTTGTGCCAATACAATAAATGACTGTTACTGTTCCTTTAATTTGTGTGCGGGTAGAGAACAGCTGGAGACTAGCAGCAAACTACGGAGTGGAGGCGCCGCTTATCTGCTGGTATATTAAGGGAATTATATAAAATTGCTGTAATTAGTCACAACCGGCTCCAAGGAATGAATTGTGCTCCGAGACACTGAGGGCGGACGGTGCGGGAACCATTTTGGTTTTGCAAAAATGACTTTGCAGAATCTTCAGAGACAACTCTGGAGATATGTAGAAATGCTCAGCACTGGAGCGATGATGGAGGTCACTAAACACATTACAATCAGTCTCCCAACAGTCTGAAGTGGCTGATAACAGGGAACAAAATAATCCATTCAACGGCACAGCATATGAAGATGGAATATGGGTTTAATGTCCCTTTGAGGGACGAGTCCAGTGTTAAAGAAAAAAAAAAGTAATCACTGTATAAAAAAAAAAGTTCTGCAGCTTTCTTATAGACTTTGGGTTTCAATTCCTCACTATTGGATATACTGCAGCATGGGCAAAAACACGGCAGATGACATTTAATGTTGATAAATGTAAAGTAATGCACCTAGGTCGGAATAATAGTATTAATTCACACACAATAAATGGAATAAAATTGGGGATAACGGAACAGGAGAAGGACCTGGGTATTCTGGTAACAAATAAGCTAAGCAGCAGCACTCAATGTCAGGCAGCAGCTGCGAAAGCAAAGAGGATTTTAGGGTGTATAAAAAGAGAGATAAAAACCTGTAATTCAAATGTAACATTACCCCTCTATAAATGTAACATTACCCCTCTATAAATGTAATATTACCCCTCTATAAATGTAACATTACCCCTCTATAAATGTAACATTACCCCTCTATAAATGTAACATTACCCCTCTATAAATGTAACATTACCCCTCTATAATGTAACATTACCCCTCTATAAATGTAATATTACCCCTCTATAAATGTAACATTACCCCTCTATAAATGTAATATTACCCCTCTATAAATTCCTTGTAAGGCCACATCTTGAATATGGAATTCAGTTTTGGGTTCCACATTATAAAAAGGACATAGGAGAGCTGGAGAGGGTTCAAAGGCAGGTGACTAGATTATTAAATGGGATGGGAGGTGTCGCTTACAATGAAAGGCTGGAGAATTTGGGTTTGTTCAACATGGAAAAAAACATGTCTTAGAGGTGATCTTATTAACATGTATAAGTATACGTCTGGTCAATGCAGGGAACTAGCACATAATGCGTTCCTTCCAAGGACTCTAGAAAGGACCAGGGGACATCCATTGCGTGTGGAAAAAAGACGTCTCAGACATCAATATAGGAAAGGGTTCTTTACAGTTAGAGCAGTCAAACTATGGAATTCCCTACCCCAAGAGGTAGTGATGGCAGATAATATGTCAGCATTTAAAAAAAGGCGAGATGATTATTTACGGACGTATGGCATTGAGAGTTATAACTAATCAAGCAAATAATGACGGGTAATTTATGGGGAAAGGTTGAACTTGATGGGCCCGTGTCTTTGATCAACCTATGTAACTATGAAACAGATCTAATACTTTCCCAGCACAGGGTTAGTTACAATGTATCTGGTCGTATTCAAATAGACTGCCAACGCAGTGATCGCTCTCAGACTGTACTTGACACCCACTGCAGGACCCCGGGAACAAATGTGTCATCCTCCATTCCTGGTCCCAAAGTAACAGAACCTGGTTTTACCCATCTACTAGACGTTGTATTTTCAGTTTTGTCCAGGATTATCTTTTCAACTTTTTTTTTCTGACAATCAACACCACCATAGAGGATTGTCTGGACTGGATACAATCGTGACAAACCCTCAGCTATAAGAAGAATTAGGTTTGTACAGGTTTTCAGCCTCAGTTTGTAAATCAGGATGTTCCTATTTGCTGACAGCAAACAGAGATCTTGAAAACAAAGAATTAGAACACAAAGTTGCGGAACTTTTCCTTATACAACGTTTCAGCTTTATTTCCATGAATCCCTTTATAATAAATATGACAATTGGTGGCTGCACCTGATCACCAGGAAAGTGACATCAATAAGACAGAAGCTGCAGGGTCTTCCCTCTGTCCCCGGGTTATCCGCCGTGCTCATCAGGGCTTTTATTGGATGTGACCCTCGCAGTAAATGTTTTTGTGCGCGGTGACTTGAGCGAGCGTCCTGCGGCGGAGAGACCAAGAGATTTCATAACCCAAACCCGCCTGACAGGCTCAGAAATCAACATTAATTGGCACAGACTCTGGATCATTAAGCTCATTGCAGTTGCCAGCCTGGCAGCCACAGATCTGCCTCCTCACTGCTCGCCTCTGGTCCATGGAGCAGCAGTGCCCGGCCGGAGAACGTCGCCATCCCCGCTCCTTACACTACAAGACATTAGATCAATTTTATATGCACATTTATAAGAGGAGGACAGCGAGAGAGGTTTACCTGCTGGATGATGCCCGGGAGTCCGTATAAATCACCCGCATTAGACACGTGCAGCAGAGCAGAGTTTGTCATATTAATAATACCATGTGGCGTTACATAGGACTGCAGGTAACATCTACTACATTATCTGTGATCAGAGAGTCATCACTGTGTGATCTGTGGTGTTACATAGGACTGCAGGTAACATCTACTACATTATCTGTGATCAGAGAGTTATCACTGTGTTATCTGTGGTGTTACATAGGACTGCAGGTAACACTATAACTTTAGCTGTGCTCCACAGTTATAAAAGATATACAGATATAGCAGAGAAGAATTTGTCAATTTTGTATAAGTACACTCAGACTTAAGAGTCACCTATATGTTGGGATAAGGTTCAGGCAGCACACGTTAACACCGGACTGGATTATATTTAAGCGGGGGCGGAGCATTGTTACAGGCCAGGATTAGTGATGTCACCACATAGTGATGTCACGTGCATCGCTCGGGCAATCAGTCAGCTGTCTGAGGATTCTAGCCAACACCATTGACACCTATAGATGAGGGCTCCTACATAAGGAGATCGGCGCTGTAATGTAGGTGACCGTAATGCTTTTTATTTAAAAAAACCGATTTTTACCACTTTATTAGCGATTTTAGATTTATGCTAATGAGTTGCTTAATGCCCAAGTGGGCGTGTTTTTACTTTAGACCAAGTGGGTGTTGTACAGAGGAGTGTATGACGCTGACCAATCAGTGACCAATAAGCCTCATGCACTCCTCTCCATTCATTTACTCAGCGCATAGGGATCCTTTTAGATCCCTATGTGCTGTCTTATACTAACACATTAACAATACTGAAGTGTTTAGACAGTGAATAGACATTCCACAGGATGTCTATTCACAATCTCTGCACTTTGTTACTGTTTCTATGGTAGATACAGCAGAGGAAGCGTAATCTTGTTGTAACCGGTCATTTACAGCGTAATCTCGCGAGATCACGCTTCCTCTGTGGTAACTACCACAGACAGAGTAACGAAGTGCAGAAATTGTGAATAGACATCCTGTGGAACGTCTATTCACTGTCTAAACACTTCAGTATCGTTAATGTGTTAGTATAAGACCGCACATAGGGATCTAGCAGGATCCCTATGTGCTGTGTAAATGAATGGAGGAGTGCATGATGCTGATTGGTCAGCGTCATACACTCCCCTGTACAACGCCCACTTGGTCTAAAGTAAAAATACGCCCACTTGGGCATTAAGCAACTCATTAGAATAAATCGAAAATTGCTAATAAAGTGGTAAAAATAGATTGTTTTTTTTAAATAAAAAGCACTGCTGTCACCTACATTATAGCGCCGATTTCCTTATGTAGGAGACAGGGCACTTATAATGTGGTGACAGAGCCTCTTTAACCGCTGTTTAATATTAGAAACAAAAGTAATTCCTATTAGCTGCAGCAAAATTATTTACCAGACATCATACTTGTTTCTGGGAAGGCTGGGTGACCCCCAGGTCTCATTCTGCAGGTACAGTCTCTATAGTGTAGGTGTTTGTGTGTCACTCGTCTCTCACATCTGCGGCTTTGTGTCGTCTCTCATTTCCATACACTCCGGTCCAGCATCCCGCACTTTTATCTGTGTGCTGGCAATTTTCTCCGTTTACCCAGAATCCTTTGGGCCCACGCCATTGTATAACCCTTCCATTATTACATGCGCATGTGAGATACACACAATTAACTAAATGAGAAGAATAATGAAATGTCAACTGTGGAAGTGACGATCAAAGCAAAACAGCGAAGACGATCAGATCAGGAGCGCAGACAATTTTCTTTTATTTCCACAATGGCAAAAACACATTTAGCAGCCGATATTTACATATAAGGGGATAAAAAAAAAAATCTTGTGTGAATGAAAACGTAGAAACTGTCACATAATCAGAAGAAAAGAGTCTGATATCTAATTATACAGCGCAAGTAAAAGACAATAGCACTCGAGACCCTGCAGTTCTATCCAGGTCATAGGGGGCAGTATTAGGGTATGTTCACACGAGGGCGTCCGTTACGGCTGAAATTACGGGAATGTTTCAGCCTGAAAACATCCCCGTAATATCAGCCGTAACGGCATGTGCAGGCGCTTGAACGCTGCGTCAATTACGGGCGTAATTGGCGCTGCTATTCATTGGAGTCAATGAATAACGGCTCCAATTACGGCCAAAGAAGTGACAGGTCACTTCTTTGACGCGGGCGTCTATTTACGCGCCGTCTTTTGACAGCGGCGCGTAAAATACGCCTCGTGTGAACAGACAAACGTCTGCCCATTGCTTTCAATGGGCAGATGTTTGTCAGCGCTATTGAGGCGCTATTTTCGGACGTAATTCGGGGCAAAAACGCCCGAATTACGTCCGTAAATAGGCCGTGTGAACATACCCTTATAGTAGTTATATTCTTATATATATAGGGGGCAGTATTATAGTAGATATATTCTTGTATATAGGTGCAGTATTATAGTAGTTATATTCTTATATATATAGGGAGCAGTATTATAGTAGTTATATTCTTGTATATAGGAGCAGTATTATAGTAGTTATATTCTTGTATATAGAGGCAGTATTATAGTAGTTATATTCTTGTATATAGGGGCAGTATTATAGTAAGTATATTCTTGTATATAGGAGCAGTATTATAGTAGTTATATTCTTGTATATAGGAGCAGTATTATAGTAGTTATATTCTTATATATATATATATAGGGGCAGTATTATAGTAGTTATATTCTTGTATTTAGGGGCAGTATTATAGAAGTTATATTCTTATATATATAGGGGGCAGTATTATAGTAGTTATATTCTTGTATATAGGAGCAGTATTATAGTAGTTATATTCTTGTATATAGGAGCAGTATTATAGTAGTTATATTCTTGTATATAGGGGCAGTATTATAGTAAGTATATTCTTGTATATAGGGGCAGTATTATAGTAGTTATATTCTTGTATATAGGGGGAAGTATTATAGTAGTTATATTCTTGTATATAGGAACAGTATTATAGTAGTTATATTCTTGTATATAGGAGCAGTATTATAGTAGTTATATTCTTGTATATAGGGGCAGTATTATAGTAAGTATATTCTTGTATATAGGAGGCAGTATTATAGTAGTTATATTCCTGTATATAGGAGGCAGTATTATAGTAGTTATATTCTTGTATATAGGGAGCAGTATTATAGTAGTTATATTCTTGTATATAGGAGCAGTATTATAGTAGTTATATTCTTGTATATAGGGGGAAGTATTATAGTAATTATATTCTTGTATATAGGGGGAAGTATTATAGTAGTTATATTCTTGTATATAGGAGCAGTATTATAGTAGTTATATTCTTGTATATAGGAGGCAGTATTATAGTAGTTATATTCTTGTATATAGGAGGCAGTATTATAGTAGTTATATTCTTGTATAGAGGGGGCAGTATTATAGTAGTTATATTCTTGTATAGAGGGGGCAGTATTATAGTAGTTATATTCTTGTATATAGGAGGCAGTATTATAGTAGTTATATTCTTGTATATAGGGGCTGTATTATAGTAGTTATATTCTTGTATATAGGAGGCAGTATTATAGTAGTTATATTCTTGTATATAGGGGCAGTATTATAGTAGTTATATTCTTATATATTGGGGCAGTATTATAGTAGTTATATTCTTGTATATAGGAGGCAGTATTATAGTAGTTATATTCTTGTATATAGGAGGAATATTCTAGTAGTTATATTCTTGTATATAGGAGCAGTATTATAGTAGTTATATTCTTGTATATAGGAGCAGTATTATAGTAGTTATATTCTTGTATATAGGGGGCAGTATTATAGTAGTTATATTCTTGTATATAGGGGACAGTATTATAGTAGTTATATTCTTGTATATAGGAGGCAGTATTATAGTAGTTATATTCTTGTATATAGGAGGAATATTATAGTAGTTATATTCTTGTATATAGGAGCAGTATTATAGTAGTTATATTCTTGTATATAGGAGCAGTATTATAGTAGTTATATTCTTGTATATAGAGGCAGTATTATAGTAGTTATATTCTTGTATATAGGGGCAGTATTATAGTAAGTATATTCTTGTATATAGGAGCAGTATTATAGTAGTTATATTCTTGTATATAGGAGCAGTATTATAGTAGTTATATTCTTATATATATATATATATATATATATATATAGGGGCAGTATTATAGTAGTTATATTCTTGTATATAGGGGCAGTATTATAGAAGTTATATTCTTATATATATAGGGGGCAGTATTATAGTAGTTATATTCTTGTATATAGGAGCAGTATTATAGTAGTTATATTCTTGTATATAGGAGCAGTATTATAGTAGTTATATTCTTGTATATAGGAGCAGTATTATAGTAGTTATATTCTTGTATATAGGGGGAAGTATTATAGTAATTATATTCTTGTATATAGGGGGAAGTATTATAGTAGTTATATTCTTGTATATAGGAGCAGTATTATAGTAGTTATATTCTTGTATATAGGAGCAGTATTATAGTAGTTATATTCTTGTATATAGGGGCAGTATTATAGTAAGTATATTCTTGTATATAGGAGGCAGTATTATAGTAGTTATATTCCTGTATATAGGAGGCAGTATTATAGTAGTTATATTCTTGTATATAGGGAGCAGTATTATAGTAGTTATATTCTTGTATATAGGAGCAGTATTATAGTAGTTATATTCTTGTATATAGGGGGAAGTATTATAGTAATTATATTCTTGTATATAGGGGGAAGTATTATAGTAGTTATATTCTTGTATATAGGAGCAGTATTATAGTAGTTATATTCTTGTATATAGGAGGCAGTATTATAGTAGTTATATTCTTGTATATAGGAGGCAGTATTATAGTAGTTATATTCTTGTATAGAGGGGGCAGTATTATAGTAGTTATAGTCTTGTATATAGGGGCAGTATTATAGTAGTTATATTCTTGTATATAGGAGGCAGTATTATAGTAGTTATATTCTTGTATATAGGAGGCAGTATTATAGTAGTTATATTCTTGTATATAGGGGCTGTATTATAGTAGTTATATTCTTGTATATAGGAGGCAGTATTATAGTAGTTATATTCTTGTATATAGGGGCAGTATTATAGTAGTTATATTCTTATATATTGGGGCAGTATTATAGTAGTTATATTCTTATATATTGGGGCAGTATTATAGTAGTTATATTCTTGTATATAGGGGGCAGTATTATAGTAGTTATATTCTTGTATATAGGGGACAGTATTATAGTAGTTATATTCTTGTATATAGGAGGCAGTATTATAGTAGTTATATTCTTGTATATAGGAGGAATATTCTAGTAGTTATATTCTTGTATATAGGAGCAGTATTATAGTAGTTATATTCTTGTATATAGGAGCAGTATTATAGTAGTTATATTCTTGTATATAGGGGGCAGTATTATAGTAGTTATATTCGTGTATATAGGGGACAGTATTATAGTAGTTATATTCTTGTATATAGGAGGCAGTATTATAGTAGTTATATTCTTGTATATAGGAGGAATATTATAGTAGTTATATTCTTGTATATAGGAGCAGTATTATAGTAGTTATATTCTTGTATATAGGAGCAGTATTATAGTAGTTATATTCTTGTACATATGGGCCAGTATTATAATAGTTACAGCATGTCTCTAGAGCAGTATATAAATCCAGCCCTTTGTACACAGAGTGATTGTTGATAACATAAATGAGAATAATCTGATGCCACAACTTTAAGAAAATATGGTTTCAGACTCTCACGTGTTTGATAAGATCTACAATAATCCGGATACATAGAGGGAGCAGAATGTTCTACTGCGACATATTTATTTGTATTCTCCCTTTAAGCAACGTAAAATTGTTTTGTGGATTTATCTTTGTTCTTTAGGCCTCATTCCCACATTGTACACAGATCCAGACACTCAGCTCATTTACCCGCGGAGCTGATTTTCACTCCAATGACCGCACATCTTTGTCGCTATGAGACGTATAAACATGGAGTCCCTTGAGCGGTTTTCTCCAGCCGTTCCGTTGCGAGTTCTGTCTCTGTAGCACATTCCTTGTTAGTAAAATTTCCCTTTTCACTCTGATTAATAATTTTCTTCCCGGTTTACATTTCATTCTGCAGAGAACTTTTACGCCCCGGAGCCTACTATCAAAGTCATGAGCGTGTCCTGCAAAAATGCCATTTATAGCAATACTTTGGGTTTAAGTTACTGGGAGATTAAAATGAAAAATCCCTATCATTACTATATAGTTATAAAAAATAAAGTATAAGCTGTAAAAAAAACTAAAGATAATATCCTGAAATAACAGGTTTTATAGGAGGTGTACAGATTGGGAAATGAAGAAACACTGCAATAATAGGGTCAGTAACAGATGTCTGCAGTACTTATAGAGTACTGCCATAACATACTGGCCTAATACTCTCATACAGTACTAACATAATACTTAATGAACCTAATATTCACAGAGTGCCCACATAATACTGCCATAAAGTACCTACCTAACAGTGCCATACAGTTCCCACATAATTCAGGCAATAATTAAACTAGTGGAGAGTGCCATATAGTGCCCATATAATACTGCTATAAAGTACCTGCCTTATGTTACCATGCAGTTCTCACATAATATTGCCTAAGAGTACCACAGAGAGTGCCAACATAACACTGCCATAAAGTACATACTTGCTAAACAGTGCCCACATAATACGGTAATAATGTAACGAATAACAGTCCCATACAGTGCCCACATAATAGGGCCATGAAGTAACTACCTAATCGTGCCATACAGTGCCCACATAATAGGGCCATGAAGTAATTACCTAATAGTGCCATACAGTGCCCACATAATAGGGCCATGAAGTTCTTACCTAATAGTCCTATTATGTGGGCACTGTATGGCACTATGAAGTACTTACCTAATTGTGCCATACAGTGCCCACATAAAAGGGCCATTAAGTACTATCCTAATAGTGCTATGCAGTGTCCATATAATAGGGCCATGAAGTACTTACCTAATAGAGCCATACAGTGCCCACATAATTGGGCCATGAAGTAATTACCTAATATTGCCATACAGTGCCCACATAATAGGGCCTTGAAGTAATTACCTAATATTGCCATACAGTGCCCCCATAGTAGGGCTATGAAGTTATTACCTAATAGTGCCATACAGTGCCCACATAATAGGGCTATGAAGTAAATACCTAATAGTGCCATACAGTGCCCACATAATAGGGCCATGAAGTTCTTACCTAATAGTCCTATTATGTGGGCACTGTATGGCACTATGAAGTACTTACCTAATTGTGCCATACAGTGCCCACATAATAGGGCCATGAAGTACTTTCCTAATAGTGCTATGCAGTGCCTATATAATAGGGCCATGAAGTACTTACCTAATAGAGCCATACAGTGCCCACATAATAGGGCCATGAAGTAATTACCAAATAGTGCCATACAGTGCCCACATAATAGGGCCATGAAGTACTTTCCTAATAGTGCTATGCAGTGCCCATATAAAACCTAAAGATAATATCCTGAAATAACAGGTTTTATAGGAGGTGTACAGATTGGGAAATGAAGAAATACTGCAATAATAGGGTCAGTAACAGATGTCTGCAGTACTTATAGAGTACTGCCATAACATACTGGCCTAATACTCCCATACAGTACTAACATAATACTTAATGAACCTAATATTCACAGAGTGCCCACATAATACTGCCATAAAGTACCTACCTAACAGTGCCATACAGTTCCCACATAATTCAGGCAATAATTAAACTAGTGGAGAGTGCCATATAGTGCCCATATAATACTGCTATAAAGTACCTCTGCCTTATGTTACCATGCAGTTCTCACATAATATTGCCTAAGAGTACCACAGAGAGTGCCAACATAACACTGCCATAAAGTACATACTTGCTGAACAGTGCCCACATAATACGGTAATAATGTAACTAATAACAGTCCCATACAGTGCCCACATAATAGGGCCATGAAGTAACTACCTAATCGTGCCATACAGTGCCCACATAATAGGGTCATGAAGTAATTACCTAATAGTGCCATACAGTGCCCACATAATAGGGCCATGACGTACTTTCCTAATAGAGCCATACAGTGCCCACATAATAGGGATATGAAGTATTCACTTAATAGTGCCATACAGTGCCCACATAATAGGGCTATGAAGTAATTACCTACCAATGTCCTACAGTGCCCACATAATAGGGCCATGAATTACATACCTAATCGTGCCATACAGTGTCCACATAATAGGGCTATGAAGTAATTACCTAATAGTGCCATACAGTGCCCACATAATAGGGCCATGAAGTACTTACCTAACAGTGCCATACAGTGTCCACATAATAGGGCTATGAAGTAATTACCTAATAGTGCCATACAGTGCCCACATAATAGGGCCATGAAGTACTTACCTAACAGTGCCATACAGTGTCCACATAATAGGGCTATGAAGTAATTACCTACCAATGTCCTACAGTGCCCACATAATAGGGCCATGAATTACATACCTAATCGTGCCATACAGTGTCCACATAATAGGGCTATGAAGTAATTACCTAATAGTGCCATACAGTGCCCACAGAATAGGGCCATGAAGTACTTACCTAACAGTGCCATACAGTGTCCACATAATAGGGCTATGAAGTAATTACCTAATAGTGCCATACAGTGCCCACATAATAGGGCCATGAAGTACTTACCTAACAGTGCCATACAGTGTCCACATAATAGGGCTATACGGCTATGAAGTACTTACCTAATAGTGCCATACAGTGTTCATATAATATGGCCATGAAGCACTTACCTAATAGTGCCATATAGTGTCCACATAATAGGGCTAAGAAGTAATTAACTAATAGTGCCATGCAGTGCCCACATAATAGGGCCATGAAGTACTTACCTAACAGTGCCATAGAGTGTCAACATAATAGGGCCATGAAGTACTTACCTAACAGTGCCATAGAGTGTCCACATAATAGGGCCATGCAATGTCTGTATAATACTGCTGTAAAGTAGTTGCCTAACAGTGCCATGCAGTGCCCACATACTACTACCAAACACCAATCATAACAGTAACATATAATGGCTAAATAATAGCGCCATAAAGGGAACACAGAACAGTGGTATACAGTGTCAAAATAATGAAGTGCATGAATATACGATTGTTATAAGTTTAGAGCAGACGGCATGTGGTGGGACGGGACGATATAGTAGAGGCTCTGTGGGCAATTGCCCCTTTTGCCCATACTATAACCTGCCCTGTTGAAGAGATTATTCCAAGACCTCCATCACATCATTACATTGAGAAGTTCCCTCCAATCTAAACAGGAGTCCCCGGGTTGCGCACTTCTACCACATTGGGTTACCCAGCTTTTCTTAGACTCCTGAATCGTAAACTTATCTATTTCTGCTTTGATACATCGTCTGCTACCATTCCACCGCACAACTAGGGAGATTTGTCGTAATGGCGGCCATACTGGTCAACACGCAGCTTTTGAAAAAACAGATACAAGAAAGAAAGGGCGAATAGAATCGTGCCAATATATATTCTAAGTTTTCAATATTACTCACCGTCGTTCTTCAGTACATCGCGGACATGCTGGAAAATACGGTCGGAACGCGATCCCCAATCTCGCTACCTGATTGTGCGTTGCCAATGTAAATCGTATCATGACAGGATTGTAACATTGTAATCAAGGGTCACCGTTGCCAATAACCAATGACAGCCCATGTTTCAATTACAGCAGTTAATAAGATGACTTCTGATTGGTTGTTATGGGAAAATAAACAAACTTGGTCTCTGTAGCAGTTTTGATGTCGTAAATTCACATGAACCCCATAACTTTTTATATTACTGAATCCGGAGACGTCTTCCTACCTTTTCTTGGAGAATCTTCTGGAATGATGTTCTCCTTTAAGGATGTTGCCGATCCTGTAAGTGAAAGGAACGGGTCATTTAACCACAACATTGAGAATTCATAAATAATTAGGATTTTCCAGCGCGGGCATTAGAAAGCACTTAAGATTCCTCCATGCCCCAGGAGCGGAGAGCAGGGTGTCATCTCCTGAACATCTCCCGTCAATGGCGAGCAACAAGACACCGGTGACATCCGGCCGTGAGTGGCCCAAATTACATGTGACACTAAAAACACGTAAGGAGAATTCCAGAATGACACAGAGAAGGTTATATCGTGCTTAAAGATGACTGCGTCACTACCTGGAAAGAATGTACAGGATTAGAAAAACATGGCTGCTTTCTTCCAAAAACAGTGCCACATCTCTCCACAGGTTGTGTGTGGTATTGCAACTTAGCACCAATAACTTAAATAGAGCTAAGTTGTAATACCAAACGCAACCTGTGGACAGGTGTGGCACTGTTGCTGGAAGGAAGCAGCCATGTTTTTGCCGCTTTAAAGAGCGTTCTTCTTATCTCTGGGTCTGGGAAAGCTGGGTGACAACCAATAATAAGGCTATCACTTAAGCCTCCACGGAGGTTGTCACTCACTCTTGAACTGCAAATCTGCCTTATCACACAATCTCCTTCTATACTGCTGCAGAACAAGTCAGACTTGCCATTCAGGAGTCTGGAAAAGCTGAATGAGACCCCTTATAAGAACCATTATGGTGAGCAACTTATGTTACAAATTCTATAAAAAGGTTTTATCTGATTTACTCATTTATGTTTTAATAGTTCTTTTTAAGATATTTGCTTGCTGTCATTGAATGGGAACATACTGGTTTACATCCATTGGCAGAAAACCCTTCCTTATCGAATACTATTCACAGCTGAAGTTTTGCTACAATTATATCCAATATAGACCATCCTCTGTGAGGTAAACACAGCAGCTGAACAAATTTCCTTCCCATCCTTACAGCTTGTTACAATGTATCAGTGCAGGTAAAATGTATCAGTCCGGAATCCAGCTCACACTGGATACAATTGGAACAAACCCTTGGCTGTGAGAAGTAAACCCCTCTATAGGGGTTGTCCCACTATAACAATGTATCGCCCATCTACAGGAGACGTGATAATTGACCACATGGGGACCCCCACCCATTAGGAGACCGTGTCCTCTGCTTGAACGGAGTGGCGGTCACACAAGCACGCTGCGGCTTCGTTCTCTCTCTACGGGACTGACGTAGATAGCGGAGAATGACTTCTAGGTGGATGGGAGTTGTAGTGAGCATAGCATTATAAGGCTATGTTCACACGCTTAGCAAAATACGTCTGAAAATACGGGACTGTTTTCAGGCGAAAACTCGCGTTTTTCGCGGCGTATTTTACGGACGTTATTGGAGAGGTTTTTTAATGGAGTCAATGAAAAACGGCTCCAAACACGTCCCGATAAATGACATGCACTTCTTTTTCGCGGGCATATTTTTACGCTCCGTATTTTGACAGCGACGCGTAAAATTACACCTCGTGGGAACAGAACATCGTAAAACTTATTGAAAGCAATGGGCAGATGTTTGTAGGTGTATTAGGGGCGTTTTTTCAGGCGTAATTCGAGCATACCCTAAGGCTGGGTTCACACGAGCACATTAACGTCCGTAATGGACGGACGTATTTCGGCCGGAAGTCCCGGACCGAACTCAGTGCAGGGAGCCGGGCTCCTAGCATCATAGTTATGTACGACGCTAGGAGTCCCTGCCTCTCTGCAGGACAACTGTCCCGTACTGTAATCATGTTTTCATTATGAGACAGTTGTCCGGCAGGGAGGCAGGGACTCCTAGCGTCGTACATAACTATGATGCTAGGAGCCCGGCTCCCTGCACTGAGTTCGGTCCGGGACTTCCGGCCGAAATACGTCCGTCCATTACGGACGTTAATGTGCTCGTGTGAACCCAGCCTCATACAGAACACGCACGCAGCCTGTGAGGGTATGGTCACACGCAGGGTTTTCAGGCGTATTTCGGCACGTTTACACCTCGAAAAAACGGAAGCTGAACACTTACAAAACATCTGCCCATTGAAATCAATGGGAAAAACAGCATTTAGTTCATACGGGGCGTCTTTTTACGCCACTATTTTTAAAAACGGAGCGTAAAAAGAAGTGCATGTCACTTCTTGAGGCGTTTTTTGGAGCGCATTTTCCATTGAACACTATGAAAAATGCCTCAAAAGAAGCCTGAAATGAAGCCTCAAAAGACGTTTTAGTCTAGTGTGTGAACATACCCTAATAAGAAATGGCGACGATCACGTAAAACTATCATCACAGTAACTACGGCCCCTGATTACAGAGAAGCAATACTGAGCGCAGGGGCCAAATATTCACTCATCATCATCATCATCCTCCTCCTCCTCCTCATATCTCACACATCACATGAGGCCGGGATGACACATTCCCAAAGACGGAGGAAATCTACGGAGCGACCGAGAGTGGGAAGAACGTCAAATTAATTGTGAGATTCCCGCTGGGCCCAAATGTCGATACAGATTGTCAGTCACTAAAATAAGAGGCCTCCGGGCTCCTCGCAGCTTTACCTGCCCCCGATACTGCTATATATTATTCATGCAGCAACTGTTAACCCTGGAGCTGCCAACAAGTGACCAAAGGAGGACTGGTGGCGGCATTATATGTACAGCCCCCCGTTCTTCACCCCCCATTGATCTCCTATTCCAGCACATTGCAGTTCTGACATTATATTCATGAACCAGAAGGCTCTGGATGAACAGTGCTATGGAGTCCTCCCAGATAGGGAAATGCTACAATGTATGGGATTTTAGGAGAAAAAAAAAAAAAGAATAGCGAGACGGATACATGAAAAAAATAAAACCTGTGGCTGCGTCATTAACCCTTCCAATACACTACAAACTTTATTCTGCATCACGTGACTAGAGATCATAGAGGAGCGTGGAGCAGCGTCAATCCTGCCAGTGTGCAGACTTGGCAATGATAAGGGGTCGCCTTCCATAGGGACGAGCGGCATTGACATACTGTCAGCTCTTGACCTACTTCTTGGCACCGGCACGTCTGACCTTGTTTTACAAGCTGGGAAATCCGGGAGAGTGAATGTGAAGTCACCGGCAGCTTTATAGGATGATCAGACTTGAGACAAGACTTTGTATTCTGCGCCAGCTGTAATCGCCGTGTGCGTAACCCAGGAGCCAAGCTGTCCCCGTGCCAACAATGTGGCGCTGCAGCCACGTGTCACCGAGGGCAACATACGATCAATGCCAACTGCGTTCTGTGTGGGCTGATTTTTAGCTCTGTCCCGGCAGTTCACACCTATGATAAGTGACTCCGGCTTAGCTGCATTGTCTATTGGAGTCTAATGGTAGCTTGAAAATCACGTCCAGTCTTATTTAAAGTCATCTCCAACCTGTGGCTCTCCTTCTGCTGCAAAACTACATCTCCCAGCAAGGCCTAACCGCTGCAGTCAGGGCATGATGAGGGTTGTAGTTTTGCAACAGCAGGGGAGCCACAGATTGGGTCAGTGGAGGGTGCGCTAATGCTTTGGCCAGGACTAGACAGAAACTTCTCCCACAAAAAGGGCCAAGTCCGGAGCAGCTTCATGTCCACAGCAATGCACTTAACCCATAAATGCAGAAGAACTCAAAAACCAACATCGTCCATCGAAAGGTGAAGCCCAATACGACCTAGAACCACAGGCACGTTATGGCAATGGGCAACACAACCATGGTGATTGGTGATGTCACTAGGACAAAACTAAAGCTACAGGTGGGATGTTCCGGCGTTTACTGGTTGCACCCACATCTTAATGAAAGAGGGGGTAAGGACTGAAATGGACCAAGTTACTGAAGACGTGCAAGATCACAAAGAACAGACCTACTAGATCCCGGATCTGTTCAAGAAGAATGGATCATCCTCACTGAGAAATGACGCCCAGGGACGTAACGAGTTGCAGTCACACCCGGGCCATTGAGTCAGAGGGGACCAAAAAAGGTCCCGCTGTACAATTTGAGGCGACTGGTATTATAAATGACGCATAGGGGGCCCTGTTGCACATTGTGCATTGGGGCCCAGAAACTTCACCTCAGATGAGGGTCTTTGGGCCCCGCGCCTCATCGATGTCCATAGATAATTTCCCTGTAGTAATTATAAAAAACAATCAATTTGAGGCAAGTTTCCCTAAAAAGCCGATCCGTGTCACCACTCTCTGATCGGTCGTCCTTTACGTGTCACTTTTTGTTTTGATTTCTATATTAAGGGCATCAGCCGCCGCCGTCAGTCGTAGAACACGGCATGGAAACATGGCAGGCAGCGCTTATTAGTAAGTACAAGAATCTTACAGGAACATCTCCGAACACAATCATCCGACCGACCGCTGTATTCCTGGATGACTCATCATTTATAGTCTGCAGCCGAATCAATTTAAATGCATTTCTGAAAAGAAAGAGTCGCTCCGCTCCCCGCAACCAAAGAAAAGTATTAATGTCACTAATGAGGAGTTCTCATTCCTATCACTAAGTGACTCACAGCAAGAAAAAAAATAGTGTCCAACGCAAAGCATCTGGAATAAAGTCTGAACAACAAGATACCCAGGTTATACCAGCTGTACATATATAATTATATACAGGAGATACCCAGGTTATACCAGCATGCTCCATATCACTATATACAAGAAGATTTATAGCTTATACCAGCTGTACATATATAATTATATACAGAAGATACCCAGGTTATACCAGCATGCTCCATATCACTATATACAAGAAGATGTATCACTTATACCAGCTGTACATATATAATTATATACAGAAGATACCCAGGTTATACCAGCATGCTCCATATCACTATATACAAGAAGATGTATAACAAGAAGATGTATAACTTATACCAGCTGTACATATGTAATTATATACAGGAGATACCCAGGTTATACCAGCATGCTCCATATCACTATATACAAGAAGATGTATAACTTATACCAGCTTTACATATATAATTATATACAGAAGATACCCAGGTTATACCAGCATGCTCCATATCACTATATACAAGAAGATGTATAACTTATACCAGCTGTACATATATAATTATATACAGAAGATACCCAGGTTATACCAGCATGCTCCATATCACTATATACAAGAAGATGTATAACAAGAAGATGTATAACTTATACCAGCTGTACATATATTATTATATACAGAAGATACCCAGGTTATATCAGCATGCTCCATATCACTATATACAAGAAGATGTATAACTTATACCAGCTGTACATATATAATTATATACAGAAGATACCCAGGTTATACCAGCATGCTCCATATCACTATATACAAGAAGATGTATAACTTATACCAGCTGTACATATATAATTATATACCAGGAGATACCCAGGTTATACCAGCATGCTCCATATCACTATATACAAGAAGATGTATAACTTATACCAGCTGTACATATATAATTATATACAGGAGATACCCAGGTTACACCAGCATGCTCCATATCACTATATACAAGAAGATGTATAACTTATACCAGCTGTACATATATAATTATACACCAGGAGATGCCCAGGTTATACCAGCATGCTCCATATCACTATATACAAGAAGATGTATAACTTATACCAGCTGTACATATATAATTATATACAGAAGATACCCAGGTTATACCAGCATGCTCCATATCACTATATACAGGAAGATGTATAACTTATACCAGCTGTACATATATAATTATATACAGAAAATACCCAGGTTACACCAGCATGCTCCTTATCACTATATACAAGAAGATGTATAACTTATACCAGCTGTACATATATAATTATATACAGAAGATACCCAGGTTATACCAGCATGCTCCATATCACTATATACAAGATGATGTATAACCTACACCAGCTGTACATATATAATTATATACAGAAGATACCCAGGTTATACCAGCATGCTCCATATCACTATATACAGGAAGATGTATAACTTATACCAGCTGTACATATATAATTATATACAGAAGATACCCAGGTTATACCAGCATGCTCCATATCACTATATACAAGAAGATGTATAACTTATACCAGCTGTACATATATAATTATATACAGAAGATACCCAGGTTATACCAGCATGCTCCATATCACTATATACAGAAGATGTATAACTTATACCAGCTGTACATATATAATTATATACAGAAGATGCCCAGGTTATACCAGCTGTACCTATATAATATACCAGAAGATACCCAGGTTATACCAGCATGCTCCATATCACTATATACAGGAAGATGTATAACTTATACCAGCTGTACATATATTATTATATACAGAAGATACCCAGGTTATACCAGCATTCTCCATATCACTATATACAAGAAGATGTATAACTTATACCAGCTGTACATATATAATTATATACAGAAGATGCCCAGGTTATACCAGCTGTACCTATATAATATACCAGAAGATACCCAGGTTATACCAGCATGTTCCATATCACTATATACAAGAAGATGTATAACTTACACCAGCTGTACATATATAACTATATACAGAAGATACCCAGGTTATACCAGCATGCTCCATATCACTATATACAAGAAGATGTATAACTTATACCTGCTGTACATATATAATTATACACAGAAGATACTCCGGTTATACCAGCATGCTCCATATCACTATATACAAGAAGATTTATAACTTATACCAGCTATACATATATAATTATATACAGAAGATACCCAGGTTATACCAGCATGCTCCATATCACTATATACAAGAAGATGTATCACTTATACCAGCTGTACATATATAATTATATACAGGAGATGCCCAGGTTATACCAGCATGCTCCATATCACTATATACAGGAAGATGTATAACTTATACCAGCTGTACATATATAACTATATACAGAAGATACCCAGGTTATACCAGCACGCTCCATATCACTATATACAAGAAGATGTATAACTTATACCAGCTGTACATATATAATTATATACAGAAGATACCCAGGTTATACCAGCATGCTCCATATCACTATATACAAGAAGATGTATCACTTATACCAGCTGTACATATATAATTATATACAGAAGATACCTAGGTTATACCAGCATGCTCCATATCACTATATACAGGAAGATGTATAACTTATACCAGCTGTACATATATAATTATATACAGAAGATACCCAGGTTATACCAGCATGCTCCATATCACTATATACAAGAAGATGTATAACTTATACCAGCTGTACATATATAATTATATACAGAAGATACCCAGGTTATACCAGCATCCTCCATATCACTATATACAAGAAGATGTATAACTTATACCAGCTGTACATATATAATTATATACAGAATATACCCAGGTTATACCAGCATGCTCCATATCACTATATACAAGAAGATGTATAACTTATACCAGCTATACATATATAATTATATACAGGAGATACCCAGGTTATACCAGCATGCTCCATATCACTATATACAAGAAGATGTATAACTTATACCAGCTGTACATATATAATTATGTACAGGAGATACCCAGGTTATACCAGCATGCTCCATATCACTATATACAAGAAGATGTATAACTTATACCAGCTGTACATATATAATTATATACAGAAGATACCCAGGTTATACCAGCATGCTCCATATCACTATATACAGGAAGATGTATAACTTATACCAGCTGTACATATATAATTATATACAGAAGATACCCAGGTTACACCAGCATGCTCCATATCACTATATACAGGAAGATGTATAACTTATACCAGCTGTACATATATAATTATATACAGACGATACCCAGGTTATACCAGCATGCTCCATATCACTATATACAGGAAGATGTATAACTTATACCAGCTGTACATATATAATTATATACAGGAGATACCCAGGTTATACCAGCATGCTCCATATCACTATATACAAGAAGATGTATAACTTATAACTGATTAACACACACAAATATGCTGAATGGCCACTTTATCAGAGACACTGGACCTTTCAGGATTGGATCTTCCCTTTATGGAAATTAGACCAGTGACCCCGGACGCAGTATAAAATCACGTGAGCGCATTTTCCGTGGATCAATTTCAGTGTGAATCCACATTAGATGGGAAAATCCTGAGCGACTTAGAGCGAGGCCTGGTCATCAGTTCTAGACCACCCGGGACCTGTATTTTTTAAATCTGACAACCTTGTGGGGTTTTCTCGTGCACCGGTGTGGAGAGTAACCAGAGAACGGTGTGATCTAAAAACATCCAGCGAAAGGGAATCCTGAGGACGTCAAGAACTCGTCGATGAAAGGGGTCAGAGGAGGAGGTGAAGAATCGTTCTGATGTTCAGGCCAAATACAACGCTGGCGCTGCAACTAACGTGTCCAGACGCACAACTCGTCGCTGCTCAGCACGGATGAGCCGTAACCGCAGACGACCAGTACGAGCGCCATCAGTATAGGAAACAGAAATTGTATCACTGAGCAGCGGAGACAGATCGCCCGGTCAGAGGATCCAGATTTCGGAGGCGCCATGCTGATGGGAGGGTCAGGATTTGGCGCAGGCAGCAGGAGTTGATGAACCCGTCCGGTCAGGTGTGAACAGCCCAGGCTGGTGCAGTGATGGTCGGGGGATGTTTTCTTGGCACCCTGAGACCTCTGGTACCTGCGGATGATGTCTGAACAGTGGGACTTACCTAAGCATTGTGACCGACCAAGTTCATCCCCTCATGGCGGCTGTTTATTCTATGGCAGAAGGAGAATTTACAGCGAGACGCCATCCTGTCCACAAGCGCCAATATTCCTAAAGAATGACCACGACAAATCGCTGCGGATCTAAAGGCCAAAAGGAGGTCCAACCCTCTATACAGTAGACGGGTCTCTAATGAAGTGGCCATTCAGTGTTTATATTTATGTCTCATTACATACTATAACTTTGGCGCCATTCACATTCCTATAGTTACACGTGCTGTGGTATTCAGCAGCTCAGATTTTGCTCCTGTTTGTTACATTTATCCAGCCGTATGTTCGGGGTGTAGATGAACCCTGCGCCTCTACCAGTCATTTCCCGTGAAAGCCGCACCTGCCGTTTAGTGTTTACAGCTGAAAGGAGCGCAGTTTCGCCGGCTCCTGAATGGGAAGGATGAATGGGGACGCGGAGCTTGTGTTTGTCGGGAGATTGTGCGTTCTGTAAATGAGGATATGAGAAGAGGGCCGGTAATTCTCTCTCTGATCTGGATCTCTCCCCCCTTGGACAGTGACTCACGCCACGTTTAGGAGCGGTCTGTGAATACCGCGCCATTGTGTGACTATCCGCCCCGCTCCCTGCACACGACTGATAAGGAGCACTGGAGAAATCAGGAGAGCGCCGCACTATAGAGATAACAAATCCCTGACTCCACTCCGGACAGACACTAAAATAACACTCAGTGATACTGAGCCTGTGTATCTAAACCTATCACGTGATACTGAGCCCGTGTATCTAAACCTATCACGTGATACTGAGCCCGTGTATCTAAACCTATCACGTGATACTGAGCCGTTGTATCTAAACCTATCACGTGATACTGAGCCGTTGTATCTAAACCTATCACATGTGATATGATCTGCTGACCTGTGTATCTAATCCTATCATGTGTGATACTGTCTGCTGAGCCGCTGTATCTAATCCTATCATGTGTGATACTGTCTGCTGAGCCGCTGTATCTAATCCTATCATGTGTGATACTGTCTCCACTGAACATCCACAGCGTGTGAATTCACCCTCATGGTCAGTAAATGGTGACAGGCCCGTCTTGTGTTCCAGCTCATATGTCAATGACTGATCCTGTTCACCCTCTCAAGGTTTCACCCCCAAATTATTGCGTCAAACTGCACCTAGAATCAAACGGGTCAACAACAGAGACAACTCCTATATCTGCTATGAGGCCCAAAAGAAATGAGGGGTAAATGCCCAGAGGGTAATTTCACAAATCTTGCCTACAAGCAATGGGAAGGGGTAAAGAGCACAAGACCCTTCTGTCCAATAATGCCAGGAACCATACATAGTAGTGTATGTGTATACATAGTAGTGCATGTGTATATGGTAGTATATGTTAGTGCATGTGTATATAGTAGTGCATGTGTATATGGTAGTGTATGTGTATATGGTAGTGTATGTATATATATATGTTAGTGTATGTGTATATGTTAGTGTATGTGTATATGGTAGTATATGTGTATATGGTAGTGTATGTGTATATGGTAGTGTATGTGTATATGGTAGTATATGTGTATATGTTAGTGTATGTGTATATGGTAGTGTATGTATATATATATATGTTAGTGTATGTGTATATGGTAGTATATGTGTATATGTTAGTGTATGTGTATATGGTAGTGTATGTGTATATGGTAGTATATGTGTATATGTTAGTGTATGTGTATATGGTAGTATATGTGTATATGGTAGTATATGTGTATATGGTAGTGTATGTGTATATGGTAGTATATATATATATGTTAGTGTATGTGTATATGGTAGTATATGTGTATATGTTAGCGTATGTGTATATGGTAGTGTATGTATATATATATGTTAGTGTATGTGTATATGGTAGTATATGTGTATATGTTAGTGTATGTGTATATGGTAGTGTATGTGTATATGGTAGTATATGTGTATATGTTAGTGTATGTGTATATGGTAGTATATGTGTATATGGTAGTGTATGTGTATATGGTAGTATATGTGTATTTGGTAGTGCATGTGTATATGTTAGTGTATGTGTATATGGTAGTATATGTTAGTGTATGTGTATATGGTAGTATATGTGTATATGTTAGTGTATGTGTATATGGTAGTGTATGTATATATATATGTTAGTGTATGTGTATATGGTAGTATATGTGTATATGTTAGTGTATGTGTATATGGTAGTGTATGTGTATATGGTAGTGTATGTGTATATGGTAGTATATGTGTATATGTTAGTGTATGTGTATATGGTAGTATATGTGTATATGGTAGTATATGTGTATATGGTAGTGTATGTGTATATGGTAGTATATGTGTATATGGTAGTGTATGTGTATATGGTAGTGTATGTATATATATATATGTTAGTGTATGTGTATATGTTAGTGTATGTGTATATATGGTAGTGCATGTATATATATATATATATATATATATATATATATATATATATATGTTAGTGTATGTGTATATGTTAGTGTATGTGTATATGTTAGTGTATGTGTATATGGTAGTGTATGTATATATATATATATGTTAGTGTATGTGTATATGTTAGTGTATGTGTATATATGGTAGTGTATGTATATATGGTAGTGTATGTATATATGGTAGTGTATGTATATATGGTAGTGCATGTGTATATGGTAGTGCATGTGTATATGGTAGTGTATGTGTATATGTATATGGTAGTGTATGTGTATATGGTAGTGTATGTGTATACGGTAGTGTATGTATATATGTTAGTGCATGTATATATAGCTCCATGAATGCCACCTCAGCTGAGGGGGGGGGGGGGGTCACAGTCCCTGAATTTACACCCCAATCCTCTATCCTAATCCACACATGACGGACATGAATTTTCTTTGGCGATTGTTCCAATAAAACTCTGAACAGAGAACAATTCCTTATTAAATCCACGTTCTGCAGAGTAATGAACGCTTTGTGTGTGACCGCGGGCCGCCAGCCGTCGCTGCATTACTGGCAGGATTACTGACTGGCGGGAGAATAGCTGCCATTTGGAGATTGGTCGCTGCCTCGTATAGAAGACACAATAGATTCCCCTCCGTGCAGCAGATTGTGACATTAAAGGGACTGAAAACCTAAAAAAATCAGCAAGAAAAGATTTAAAGGGAAACTCCACCTGTTCACAGCATTTACAATCCACATAAAACATTTGTTATACCTTTGCCTTAATTATATTGTGCTGATCCTGAGCCTCTCTGACTTCTCCGCTTCCTTTCAGCGAATGGGAAAATTATTTTTACTTTCAGAAGATGAAAAGTCCTCCTGCTCACACAGCTGGTGTCTTTGTTGCAATGTGTCAGTGTAGGTTAGAGCGGACATCAAGCTCAGGAGTGAGAATTGTGCTGCTACTGTCCTTGATGTCAGCTCTAACCTACACTGATACATTGTAACAAACTCATTCGCTGTGTGGTCAGGGCAGATTTTCATCCTCTTGACGTAAACAGCAAATACTGTTAATACCATTCAATGACTGCACGCAGAGATCTTGAAAATTGAAACATTAAATCCCAAAGTCTAATAGAAACTTGAAGGACTTTTGAAGGTTCTTCAATACGACCGCTAGTAAAAATATTCTCGGAAAATTGTAAGATGGCGGCGACTTCCAATGAATGGAAACACATTCCAGTCCTAGTGCCCGTATGGTGAACGTCCCAGTAATGGAAAAATACCAGGGCGCTCGCCTGATCGGGGGGTCTCCGTCTGGAGCTTTTGGTCCTCAGCACAACCTGCAGGGGGCAGCATAAGGGCAGCGCAGTCTGCGAAATCTTCCGTTCTGCTCCGAGCAGCGAGAAACTAAAAGCTTCTCCTCTGCGGCCGCATCTGTTGGTTTATGTAAGAGCAGCGAGACAGCCCGGGCCCTGCGCTCTCGTGTCTCTCTCCAGGAGACGTCTCCATTTACACATCAGAGAGAATTCCCTGAGTCTCTTATATCGTGGCGGTCTACAGGGCCCGGAAGGGGGTCTGCGCTCCGCTTCCTCCGCACCCCTCCACTCGCTGTGCGTAGGAGACAGGGACCGGAGGGCTTAGAGTTACATCCGACAAAGATCTCCTCTGATACAATGAACGGCAGCTCCTCCGCCAGCTGGGAATTGTCTCCGATTTTTAATAATTTTTAATTACTTCTTTGAACGTCCAGAGGAAGAGAAGACGGACGACGTCTGGAACGAGAACGCAGAGATTCGCATTGTCTGGGGGCCGAAAATATCTTCAAAGCACAAGACCCCAGAACATATCAGTCCGGGGTCTTCTGTCAAGTTCCTAAAAACTCTGCTTGTTCTTAGTTATTTCTGGGTCAGGGAAAGCTGGGTGACAGCCAATACGGCTGCCATGGCAAGTCCCTTGTCATCTGGCAAATCAGTGACTCCGGAAAAGCTGCTTGGTAAAGCCTCATGCACACTGCGGAGCTGTATGTCCTCCGCTCGCCGTCGTATGGGGACTCTGTACGGCGCCATATTACGGAAATATTCTCCCTGGACACGAGCCCTTATTTAGGGATATATATGCCAGTCCCAAATCTGCTCCCACCAATAATCCCCAGGGTAAAGGGGGTCCCAGATTGAGTTAAAGCTTAATTGTGTAATCATTGCGTTTTCATTTTCACGATTTCTGCTTGCTGTCAGTGAATGGGAACACTTGTTTTAATTCATAGGCTTAAAACCTACAGAGAACTAATATGCCTCACAGCTGAGGGTTCGTTACAATTGTATTCAGTCTAGACAATCCGCTGGCCCATTTGTTTTGATCTACACCTTAAATGTTCATATACAGATTCTAACGATTTCCATTATGAAAGGAAAATTTGCCATTTTACCGCCCTAAAATGGCACAATATCCACTTCTTGGAAAGTAATATTGTAATTGATATTATAAAAGCTTTGGGTCCTTTAAGAATTAAAGGGCTATTAACACGTTCCAGTCACATCGGGCCAGAAAGTGAAATAATTCCTGGTCTATTTACAACTCATATGACAAACGTCATTCTAGAACATTTCAGGATTTGCCAGATTTATTCTCCAGAGACGGAACACAAAGCGGTGGGAATTCTCTTCCTGGACGTTAGATTAGGGCTGTCAGCCGGGTGATGGGCAGCTCACTCTCCCCTGCGGACTGGAAGCCTCTGGTCACCTCCGTAGAGGGGATGCATTGGTCTAGAATAAACCCCCCTGGGCTTCACCTCTCACCGGTGTCCTGGGGGCTTCATGCTGCAGTAATGTGGATGCCGAGGCCGCGGACCCCTATGTATGATTAGGGGTGAAGCAATTTAACGTCACCCGTCACTGGGACACATGGGGGGGGGGGGGGGTGAGCCACTGATTGGAATCTATGGATGTAAATATTCAGGACAGCAGGATCCCGGGATTACATTTCCATCTGGTCCCCAGGGGGCTCCAGGCGATGGCACCCACTACGTAGCCAGTGTCAGCCGCCTCTCTCTGCTGTCAGCCAAGGACGGGCAGCAGTCGGTGTGAAACTTCAAAAACCGCTTAGCGAGACCTCGGCTGATCTATTCCTTTAGGCCTCATGCACGCGACCGGATTTATCATCTGTAATTACAGACCATTCGTTTATATTCGGCAATGGACACCTTTCCGTGTGTTTACAGTTGGGTGTCCGTGCCGCAGACATTATAGAACATGTCTTTTTTTTTTTGTCCGTAATTACGTCATGAACTTCCCATAGAAGTCTATGGGCGCTTCCGTAATTACGGATGTCTGCGGATGTGCATCCGTAGCCGTCCGTAGTTACGGAAGCATTGCTATGCGAAACCAGGTGATTACCCAAGATTCCTCCCTGTTTTTTTTGTGGATCCGTAAAACCGTATTTACCCATATATGCGGATGACTATAATAATAATGACTACAGATCTGTATTTACAGATGGATGAAATCTAAGGACGTGTCATGGGGCCTTAATCCGGCATCTGATAATCCGGCATCTAATAATCCGGCACTGAACTGCAATGTAATGTGAAGCCTCACAAAACTGAACAGAGGGATCAGATTTTGTGGTAACATGACACGAGTGTCCGATAATCCAGAATATCTCATAATCTGACACCTTCAGGTTCCGGTTGAGCTGCCTAATGGGGCACAATGTGTAGGATTGTATGAGGGCAGCTCCTGGGGCTTCTCTGTGACAACCTCTCTCCGCTTGGTCCCGCCCTCTCAATATGCCGGTCCCTTTATCTATGGAAGGCGGGGGTCGGAAGCGTCGGAGGTGGATTTTTGGAATCGGGATTCGAGACTTCAGAATGTGAAAATGTCCAGAAAATACGAGATCACGCCGGTCTCACGGACGCCGGATTATCAGAATTGTGCTTGACAGCTTTTGACCCTTTGCTCATAGGAAAGCTTTGGTCGCGCTGGGACTTGTAGTTCTATAACATCCTCTACATGATGCCGGAGCCTCCAGCTGATGGCATTTTGCTCGTGTCACCCGCCTGCTCGGATTCACAGAATGAAAATGTCATCGCTCCTCATCTAACCTTTCAGAGCGGCGCGGCCGGTAATACACCGAGATAACACGACACAAAGTCATCGCAGCAACACAATCTTATTACACCACGAAACGTCTCCGAACAAGACGGCGGCGAGCAAGAAACAAGATCCGCGAGAGATTGTCACAACTCCGCCCACTGCGAACCAAACACAACAGCACCACAAATCTCTCTCCTGTCCTGTCTGTTACAATGTATCAGTCTGGAGTCCTGCCTGTTTAGCTCATAAAGGATTGTCTCAACTGGATACAATTGTAACAATAAATCAGCTGTGTAAAGTATTAGGTCAGGAGGTAAACAAAAATGTTCCCATTCACTGACCGCAAGCAGAGATTTTGAAACAAAGTATAATAGAATGTTGCAGAACTTTTCTTTATACAGTGATTAAAGGGGCAGTCCCATCTCAGACATTTCTTGAGGAGAATGCTGTTTTTCCAACCCCCATCCCGCCTGGTGAGGTGCCGCATCCAGGTGGAGAATTAACGCAGAGGTGGCCGCTTGGCGCTCTCCATTCACTTCTATGGGAGCAAGTCCGTTCTCCAGATATGTGCGGGTTTATGGATATGTCATAGATGTTAGAGATGGGAATACTCCTTTAAACTTTTTTCATTTAACCCTTTTAACGCTAAAGAGCATTCCAATAGGAGATTTCTGAGGCGCAAGCCGTTTCGTGTCTCATACCTCAACCTGATCAGTACAATCCAGTGACCTGAACTGAAAATGAGGTCATAAAATGATCAGATCCAGTCAATGACGAGCCCGTCCGTCTGACATCATAGGATCACACGGCAGAAGACGGAGCGGCCGCCCGTGGATCATACAAGAGACCAACTCCACATTCTACTAAACTAAAAATAGAATAAAACAACATCACAACAGAGCGAGGAGAAAATCGTCTCCGCGGTGCCGGCCCCCGGGGTGTACGGGCAGCTGAGCCCCCTGATAACATCCCCTAATGAATGACGAAAATAAAATTAGGTTGTAAATTAATTTCAATAAAACCTGCGGAAAGTCACCGTAATCCAATCCACAACTAAATTATGCGCGGCATGCAAATTACCCGGCACATAATTAATAAGCTCGCAGAGCAGTTTAATAGAAGCGGGAAGCGTTTATTTGCCATCCATCAGAGGGCGAGTGCGGCTGCGGGCGGCGCGCACGGCCGATTGATGAATGTGTTAATGGCAGCCGCTGTCACAGACAGATTAACCTTTACCCCCCTCAGAACGCGGCACAATTCTCCAGTGATTTATGGGCAGGGACGAAATGTGACATTTCAGAATTATATAAAGAAATATCAGATGAAGCTTCAATGAGACGAGCGGTGAGAATTCAGGGCCATTTATCTCATCCGCATCGGATTTATCACCTTATTATGGCGCCGCACATGAGAAGTCAGAGGCGGACACACGGGAGTATCATATGATAAAATAAAAAGGGGAAATTCCACATTTTAAGTAGAGGTTATACACCGAGCACCATCAAATCAATAAAAACATTGGCAAAAATGTGGCCCCTCGAAGGTTAAACTCAGGGGCCACGGCTGACTAGGACAGGGGGGGGGCTCTCTGTACTTTGCTGTACATATAGCTTAAACACATGGACCAGGTATAAAGGTACGGTGTATGGTAGTGGTCTGCAACCTGTGGCTATCCCGCTGTGGGAAAACTACAGACAGTCTGAAAGCAGAATTGTGAATGCAGCTCTAGATGTGATTGGAGTATGATCTTGGGCTCAGGCAGGTTGCAACACCCAACTTAAAAACGCAATATTCTACAACTTTCTCACCTTGATGCACAATTAATTTGCAGAACCGCCATGGTATGCATTTTATTGGAGTGTGATCGTCACCTGCAACTTGGATGCGACGCAGTGTTGCAGTTGAGAGTCCCACAACTCAGTGCATTACTATTGGTGACAAACCTGCACGGCTTCACAATTATTGTAGTTGTGTGGATTTTATTATGTCTCATCCAGCCGGGACAAGCTCAGAGCTCACTGAAAAGGGTTAAAATCGCACAAGGGCACAGGGAGACGACGCATCACACAGGAATCCAATTCTAAATATTGTATTAGTGAAGATAATTTACACTTATAGTGACGAGTGAAAGGAAATCATGGACAATAACCATTCATTATTCTGGCAGTAAATGAACACGCCAGATTGGGATTATTCCCCCGTCATCTGCCTTGTGCAGTTGCAGAATAATTCTGTCTCAGATGCCGACACTTAAATCAGGAGAGAAGATTCTGAATGCGATGTCTTTGTTGTTATGGTGGGAAAATGTCAATGAAAATGGAAAGATAATGATTGCAAAAAGGAGAACGCGCCGGTTCCCATGGAGATTTGTTTATATGTTTTACTTAAGTACAACTGCGATAGTCAAAGAATTGTAGCCATTAATAACAATGATTGCTTGATCACCACCGAGCGGAGGATGGATTAACTCCCAGCTGCCCACACGATGGGCAAAAACCAGTAGCGACTGATCTGCCTACCTACAATAAAGGGCCCCGCAGACAATGTGGAACGTGTCCAAACACGACAACTCAAAACAAACACAAGCAACAAAAGCATCAACGCACATCACGCAAGTTGTACGTGCAAAGAAGAAAAATAAGGTGCGCGCTGACAGGGGGTTCAAAATGAGAACTTCTTTTAGTCTGATGTTATCAAATAGTTTTTACAAACTTTAAATTCTAGAAACATTTCACAATTCCAAATTATAGCGAGGATAAAATGTGATATTTTGAGACAATAAATATTCTCAATGATTAAGGTCAATCACTGATCATAGACAAGATTCACCAAAATGACTCAAAACACCAAAGTTTATGTAGACAGCGATTCCAGGCCAGTATTAGGGTATGTTCACACGAGGTCATTACGTCCGTAATTGACGGACGTAATTTGGCCGCAAGTACCGTACAGAACACACTGCAGGGAGCCGGGCTCCTAGAATCATACTTATGTACGACGCTAGGAGTCCCTGCCGCGCTGCAGGACAACTGTCCCGTACTGTAATCATGTTTTCATTATGAGACAGTTGTCCGGCAGCGAGGCAGGGACTCCTAGCGTCGTACATAACTATGATGATAGGAGTCCGGCTCCCTGCACTGTGTTCGGTCCGGTACTTGCAGCCGAAATACGTCCGTCAATTACGGACGTACTGACCTCGTGTGAACATACCCTTATAGTAGTTATATTCTTGTATATAGGGGGCAGTATTATAGTAGTTATAGTCTTGTATATAGGAGCAGTATTATAGTAGTTATATTCTTGTATATAGGGGGCAGTATTATAGTAGTTATATTCTTGTATATAGGGGGCAGTATTATAGTAGTTATATTCTTGTGTATAGGGGCAGTATTATAGTAGTTATATTCTTGTATATAGGGACAGTATTATAGTAGTTATATTCTTGTATATAGGAGCAGTATTATAGTAGTTATATTCTTGTATATAGGGGGCAGTATTATAGTAGTTATATTCTTGTATATAGGAGCAGTATTATAGTAGTTATATTCTTGTATATAGGAGCAGTATTATAGTAGTTCTATTCTTGTATATAGGAGCAGTATTATAGTAGTTATATTCTTGTATATAGGAGCAGTATTATAGTAGCTCTATTCTTGTATATAGGGGGCAGTATTATAGTAGTTATATTCTTGTATATAGGAGGCAGTATTATAGTAGATATATTCTTGTATATAGGAGTAGTATGATAGTAGTTATATTCTTGTGTATAAGGGGCAGTATTATAGTAGTTATATTCTTGTATATAGGAGGCAGTATTATAATAGATATATTCTTGTATATAGGAGTAGTATGATAATAGTTATATTCTTGTATATAGGGGGCAGTATTATAGTAGTTATATTCTTGTATATAGGGGGAAGTATTATAGTAGTTATATTCTTGTATATAGGAGCAGTATTATAGTAGTTATATTCTTGTATATAGGAGCAGTATTATAGTAGTTCTATTCTTGTATATAGGGGGCAGTATTATAGTAGTTATATTCTTGTATATAGGAGGCAGTATTATAGTAGATATATTCTTGTATATAGGAGTAGTATGATAGTAGTTATATTCTTGTGTATAGGGGGCAGTATTATAGTAGTTATATTCTTGTATATAGGGGCAGTATTATAGTAGTTATATTCTTGTATATAGGAGCAGTATTATAGTAGTTATATTCTTGTATATAGGGGGCAGTATTATAGTAGTTATAGTCTTGTATATAGGGGCAGTATTATAGTAGTTATATTCTTGTATATAGGGGCAGTATTATAGTAAGTATATTCTTGTATATAGGGTGCAGTATTATAGTAGTTATATTCTTGTATATAGGGAGCAGTATTATAGTAGTTATATTCTTGTATATAGGAGCAGTATTATAGTAGTTATATTCTTGTGTATAGGGGGCAGTATTATAGTAGTTATATTCTTGTATATAGGAAGCAGTATTATAGTAGTTATATTCTTGTGTATAGGGGCAGTATTATAGTAGTTATATTCTTGTATATAGGAGACAGTATTGTAGTAGTTATATTCTTATATATAGGAGGCAGTATTATAGTAGTTATATTCAGGAGGCAGTATTATAGTAGTTATATTCTTGTATATAGGGGGCAGTATTATAGTAGTTATATTCTTGTATATAGGGGACAGTATTATAGTAGTTATATTCTTGTATATAGGAGCCGTATTATAGTAGTTATATTCTTGTATATAGGAGGCAGTATTATAGTAGTTATATTCTTGTATATAGGAGCAGTATTGTAGTAGTTATATTCTTGTATATAGGGGGCAGTATTATAGTAGTTATATTCTTGTATATAGGGGGCAGTATTATAGTAGTTATATTCTTGTATATAGGGGGCAGTATTATAGTAGTTATATTCTTGTATATAGTGGCAGTATTATAGTAGTTATATTCTCGTATATAGGGGGCAGTATTATAGTAGTTATATTCTTGTATATAGGGGGCAGTGTTATAGTAGTTATATTCTTATACATAGGGGGCAGTATTATAGTATTTATATTCTTGTATATAGGAGGCAGTATTATAGTAGTTATATTCTTGTATATAGGAGCAGTATTGTAGTAGTTATATTCTTGTATATAGGGGGCAGTATTATAGTAGTTATATTCTTGTATATAGGGGGCAGTATTATAGTAGTTATATTCTTGTATATAGGGGGCAGTATTATAGTAGTTATATTCTTGTATATAGTGGCGGTATTATAATAGTTATATTCTTGTATATAGGAGCAGTATTATAGTAGTTATATTCTTGTAAATAGGAGCAGTATTATAATAGTTATATTCTTGTATATAGGGGCAGTATTATAGTAGTTATATTCTTGTATATAGAGGCAGTATTATAGTAGTTATATTCTTGTATATAGGAGCAGTATTATAGTAGTTATATTGTTGTATATAGGGCAGTATTATAGTAGTTATATTCTTGTATATAGGGGGCAGTATTATAGTAGTTATATTCTTGTATATAGGGGACAGTATTATAGTAGTTATATTCTTGTATATAGGGCAGTATTATAGTAGTTATATTCTTGTATATAGGGGCAGTATTATAGTAGTTATATTCTTGTATATAGGGGCAGTATTATAGTAGTTATTGTCTTGTATATAGGGAGCAGTATTATAGTAGTTATATTCTTGTATATAGTGGGCAGTATTATAGCAGTTATATTCTTGTATATAGGAGCAGTATTATAGTAGTTATATTGTTGTATATAGGGGGCAGTATTATAGTAGTTATATTGTTGTATATAGGGAGCAGTATTATAGTAGTTATATTGTTGTATATAGGGAGCAGTATTATAGTAGTTATTTTCTTGTATATAGGGGGCAGTATTATAGTAGTTATATTCTTGTATACAGGAGCAGTATTATAGTAGTTATATTCTTGTATATAGGGGGCAGTATTATAGTAGTTATATTCTTGTATATAGGAGCAGTATTATAGTAGTTATATTGTTGTATATAGGAGCAGTATTATAGTAGATATATTGTTGTATATAGGGAGCAGTATTATAGTAGCTATACTCTTGTATATAGGGGCAGTATTATAGTAGTTATATTCTTGTATATAGGGGCAGTATTATAGTAAGTATATTCTTGTATATAGGGTGCAGTATTATAGTAGTTATATTCTTGTCTATAGGAGCAGTATTATAGTAGTTATAGTCTTGTATATAGGGGGCAGTATTATAGTAGTTATATTCTTGTATATAGGGAGCAGTATTATAGTAGTTATATTCTTGTATATAGGAGCAGTATTATAGTAGTTATATTCTTGTGTATAGGGGGCAGTATTATAGTAGTTATATTCAGGAGGCAGTATTATAGTAGTTATATTCTTGTATATAGGGGGCAGTATTATAGTAGTTATATTCTTGTATATAGGGGACAGTATTATAGTAGTTATATTCTTGTATATAGGAGCCGTATTATAATAGTTATATTCTTGTATATAGGGGGCAGTGTTATAGTAGTTATATTCTTAAACATAGGGGGCAGTATTATAGTATTTATATTCTTGTATATAGGAGCAGTATTATAGTAGTTATATTCTTGTATATAGGAGGCAGTATTATAGTAGTTATATTCTTGTATATAGGAGCAGTATTGTAGTAGTTATATTCTTGTATATAGGGGGCAGTATTATAGTAGTTATATTCTTGTATCTAGGGGGCAGTATTATAGTAGTTATATTCTTGTATATAGGGGGCAGTATTATAGTAGTTATATTCTTGTATATAGTGGCAGTATTATAGTAGTTATATTCTCGTATATAGGGGGCAGTATTATAGTAGTTATATTCTCGTATATAGGGGCAGTATTATAGTAGTTATATTCTTGTATATAGGAGCAGTATTATAGTAGTTATATTCTTGTATATAGGGGGCGGTATTATAGTAGTTATATTCTTGTATATAGGAGCAGTATTATAGTAGTTATATTCTTGTATATAGGAGCAGTATTATAGTAGTTATATTCTTGTATATAGGAGCAGTATTATAGTAGTTATATACTTGTATATAGGGGGGCAGTATTATAGTAGTTATATTCTTGTATATAGGGGGCAGTATTATAGTAGTTATATTCTAGTATATAGGGGCAGCATTATAGTAGTTATAATCTTGTATATAGGAGCAGTATTATAGTAGTTATATTCTTGTATATAGGAGCAGTATTATAGTAATTATATTCTTGTATATAGGAGCAGTATTACAGTAGTTATATTCTTGTATATAGGAGCAGTATTACAGTAGATATATTCTTGTATATATGGAGCAGCATTATAGTAGTTATATTCTTGTATATAGGAGCAGTATTATAGTAGTTATAGTCTTGTATATAGGAGCAGTATTATAGTAGTTATATTCTTGTAAATAGGAGCAGTATTATAATAGTTATATTCTTGTATATAGGGGCAGTATTATAGTAGTTATATTCTTGTATATAGAGGCAGTGTTATAGTAGTTATAGTCTTGTATATAGGAGCAGTATTATAGTAGTTATATTCTTGTAAATAGGAGCAGTATTATAATAGTTATATTCTTGTATATAGGGGCAGTATTATAGTAGTTATAGTCTTGTATATAGGAGCAGTATTATAGTAGTTATATTCTTGTAAATAGGAGCAGTATTATAATAGTTATATTCTTGTATATAGGGGCAGTATTATAGTAGTTATATTCTTGTATATAGAGGCAGTGTTATAGTAGTTATATTCTTGTATATAGGAGCAGTATTATAGTAGTTATATTTTTGTATATAGGGGCAGTATTATAGCAGTTATATTCTTGTATATAGGAGCAGTATTATAGTAGTTATATTGTTGTATATAGGGAGCAGTATTATAGTAGTTATATTGTTGTATATAGGGAGCAGTATTATAGTAGTTATATTGTTGTATATAGGGAGCAGTATTATAGTAGTTATATTCTTGTATATAGGGGGCAGTATTATAGTAGTTATATTCTTGTATACAGGAGCAGTATTATAGTAGTTATATTCTTGTATATAAGGGGCAGTATTATAGTAGTTATATTGTTGTATATAGGAGCAGTATTATAGTAGTTATATTGTTGTATATAGGAGCAGTATTATAGTAGTTATATTGTTGTATATAGGGAGCAGTATTATAGTAGTTATATTCTTGTATATAGGGGGCAGTATTATAGTAGTTATATTCTTGTATACAGGAGCAGAATTATAGTAGTTATATTCTTGTATATAGGGGGCAGTATTATAGTAGTTATATTCTTGTATATAGGGGGCAGTATTATAGTAGTTATATTCTTGTATATAGGGGCAGTATTATAGTAGTTATATTCTTGTATATAGGAGCAGTATTATAGTAGTTATATTCTTGTATATAGGGGGCGGTATTATAGTAGTTATATTCTTGTATATAGGAGCAGTATTATAGTAGTTATATTCTTGTATATAGGAGCAGTATTATAGTAGTTATATTCTTGTATATTGGAGCAGTATTATAGTAGTTATATACTTGTATATAGGGGGGCAGTATTATAGTAGTTATATTCTTGTATATAGGAGCAGTATTATAGTAGTTATATTCTTGTAAATAGGAGCAGTATTATAATAGTTATATTCTTGTATATTGGGGCAGTATTATAGTAGTTATATTCTTGTATATAGAGGCAGTATTATAGTAGTTATATTCTTGTATATAGGAGCAGTATTATAGTAGTTATATTCTTGTATATAGAGGCAGTATTATAGCAGTTATATTCTTGTATATAGGAGCAGTATTATAGTAGTTATATTCTTGTATATAGGAGCAGTATTATAGTAGTTATATTCTTGTATATAGGGGGCAGTATATAGTAGCTATATTCTTGTATATAGGAGCAGTATTATAGTAGTTATATTCTTGTATATAGGGGGCAGTATTATAGTAGTTATATTCTTGTATATAGGGGGCAGTATTATAGTAGTTATATTCTTGTATATAGGGGGCAGTATTATAGTAGTTATATTGTTGTATATAGGGAGCAGTATTATAGTAGTTATATTCTTGTATATAGGGGGCAGTATTATAGTAGTTATATTCTTGTATACAGGAGCAGTATTATAGTAGTTATATTCTTGTATATAGGGGGCAGTATTATAGTAGTTATATTCTTGTATATAGGAGCAGTATTATAGTAGTTATATTCTTGTATATAGGAGCAGTATTATAGTAGTTATATTGTTGTATATAGGGAGCAGTATTATAGTAGTTAAATTCTTGTACATAGTTGTTGAATTTCTCTTTAATTCTGCAGAAAAACTATAAATCATAATGGGGTTTTAGGGTCATCTCACATCTCTATGATCAGGGGTTGGAAGCTTGACAGGTTATTTAAAACTAATAGCACCGTTCATATGAATATGACAGGAGGATGATATGAGGTTTATTGGCCGCTGATTGTGATGGCGAGCGGCAGATAATCTGCATCACACATAGGAATTATACATAAACTGGATTTTCTTGCATTTTTATCAGCTGTTGTGGTTTGCTGTCAATCCCTTATCAGCGTTCGCTTGTGATCTGTACGGGACGTGGTCAGCGTGAGGCCATAATCTACAGGAGAATAATCAGCAAAATAAAATGTCTTATAGGGATTTCTCACGTAACGTTAAATTTGATACATTCTAACTTTTTCTCTTAGATTATCATCCATATGGAATTTTCAATCAGCAGTTAATGAAATCTCAGCTAGTGATCTAATTGGTAACTGTGTGCATCTCCTGCTAGTGAGGCCCAATGCTCTCCCCTGAGCTGAGAACTTTAACAGCGCCGCCCCACAGGAAACACAAGGTATAACAGCTCCATCCAATATGAACAATTTAAATCTAGTTATTCTTTATAGCGCAGATGGCATATTTAAAGGGGAATTTCACTTGGTCAGCCGTAAATACTCGCAGACTCCGGGGCATCCATAGCAGTCCTCTGGACTGCAGCTGTAAACTAGAAAGTCGCGCTACATAAAGCCGCCATGAAGCCCTATCTTTTTAGTCTGAAAAATACGTTAAATGATTGCTGATCCGTAGAGATCACTGCCGTTCTCCTGGACAGTAATAACTATAGAAGAGATCATTTATTGCCATGGCAGTGCCGGACCACCATTATTTTATCTCGGGTGGATCAATTTAATTATGGTTCGACTTCAAGAAATCGATGAATTGGTTCCTCACTGTGTTCTATGGACTGGGGGGGGGGGGGGGGGGTTAATGGGAAGGATACACCAGTACTGGCTTTAACACTGCTGACTGACGCTGAGCGAGCAAAGAACATATCCTGATGTTACTCTCCTAGTAGACGACTTGCAAATAGACACCTTTAATTTTGCAAACTGCCCCTCCCCCACGTGCTGTTAACTGACACTATCACCGCAGATTCTGTCACTGTTCACAGATCTCTACAATATTTAAGTGTCCTGATTCGTCCTTAGCCCCCCAGTATATCTGCACCCACACATGTGTAGCAGCTCTTACCTGTGACTGCTGCAGCGGCGGCCGCCTCTATCTCCAGGTGCCTCCACCAGCTGTGTTATCATCCTGCTCCTCCCAATCCACTCTCCACTACATCTAGCTGAACTTGTAGGGCCTCGTGCACATGATGTGGATTTGTTGCGCAGATTTTCTAGTAATCTTTTGTACACGTGGCAGAATTTTTCTGCATGTAAATTAACATGTGGTGCGAATTTTATCATCTGCCGTGTGTAACTGTATGTTTCTTTTTCCTGTGATGTCATTTCCACTGCAGCAAATTCAGAAAAGCACGAGAATTCAGTCCACTTTCCGCAGTAAGGGTATGTGCACACACACTAATTACGTCCGTAAATGACGGATGTATTTCGGCCGCAAGTCCCGGACCGAACACAGTGCAGGGAGCCGGGCTCCTAGCATCATACTTATGTACGACGCTAGGAGTCCCTGCCTCGCTGCAGGACAACTGTCCCGTACTGAAAACATGATTACAGTACGGGACAGTTGTCCTGCAGCGAGGCAGGGACTCCTAGCGTCGTACATAACTATGATGCTAGCAGCCCGGCTCCCTGCACTGTGTTCGGTCCGGGACTTGCGGCCGAAATACATCCGTCATTTACGGACGTAATTAGTGTGTGTGCGCATACCCTAATAATTGACCTGCTGCAGAAATAAAATGACGCACCGCAGGTGAATTTCTGGACTGAATTTTGCTACTGTATTCCGCAGCGTTTTTTCTGTCCGCAATTCTGGACGGAAAATCTGCAGCAAATCCGTTACGTGTGAACAAGTCCTGAGGCTGCTTTCACAGCGCAGTATTTTGCATCAGTATTTGGAGGCTAAAACTAGGAATGGAACCGGCACAGAGAAAAGTACATGGGGAAATATTTGCACCTCTTCCATATTTTAGACCCACTCCTGGTCTTGGCATTCAAACACAGAAGCAAAATACTGACCAAAATACTGCTGTGTGAAAGAGACCAGTGTTCACACGTGCAGGTTTTGATCAGGTTTTTTTTTAATGTAGCTCTAAAGCCAAAATCAGGTTTAGATCATAAGGCGAGAGAAAGAATAAAGGACAGATACTACTTCTCCTCTTCTTTCCATTCACTCCCAGTTTGGGCTTCAATAACTGCGAAAAAAATCCTGATCAAAACCTGTACATGTGAATACACCCTAACGGGATAGGAAGTTGGGGCTAAAGATGTCTCACAGAGAGAATAATACTAAAAATGCTCAAAAAGTTTGTAATTTAATCCCCAGTAAAGATGAATTCTTCTCTGCCCAGTGGTTAATCGTCTCTTCTGCTGAAGTTCTATCCGAGTCTGGGATATGGCCGCCATGACAGCTCCTCTAGGGATTGTGACCCAGCTTTCCTTTAGTTATGAAAAGCAAATTCTCCATACGGAATATTCCCAGGTGGCTGTTGTGTGAATAGGTCCTGATTGTGGGCCGTCCGCCGTCCAGCACTGACCTGTAATCACTGTATAATGTCCTGACTCTTTATACATGGGAATATTTCCTCCCTTTCCCCTCAGACTCCTTCGCTTCTCACGCCCGGATTCCCTCAACTTGTGTGACTAACGCCATGAAATGAATTAATGAGGAGCGAGTGCAGAAATCTGACGAAGACTCGGGCTGTGAAATAACGGGAATATTTCATTAATAAAGATTTGCGGCTCTTTTGTGTCTGCGTCTGAATTGTTCAATTCTCTGAATTTCTCGGAGCAGCTTTTATAGTAACTTTCTGGTTGAAGTTTTCCATCCTACACCACTAGAGGGCGCTGTAACTGTCGCTAGCACTAATGGAGAGGAGGCTCTGTGTAAAGTATGGTGTATCTGACGCACTCTTTCCTTCCCTTTCCACTGTTGATCCATGGAGACACGACACTGCAGAACCTCTTGTATTAAATAGGCATCATTTGCCTCATTTATAACTTACTTCTAGTGGTGGAGCATGAGGCCCCGCAGCTGTCACTGTTATTATGGTAGCATTGTGGCTCTCACTGTTATGGGGGTACTGTGGCTGTCACTAATATGGAAGCACTGTGGCTGTTAATGTTACAGGGGCACTGTGGCTGTCATTGTTATGGGGGCACTGTGCCTATCACTGTTCTAGGGGTACTGGGGCTTTTACTGTTATGGGGCACTGTGCTTGTCACTGTTATGAGAACACTGTGACTGTCAATATTATGGGGCACTGTTGCTGTCACTGTTATGGGGGCACTTGCTGTCACTGTTACGGCGCTGCAACTATCACTGTTATGGAAGATCTGTTTAAGTCACTGTTATGGGGGCACTGTGTCTGATAAACTGTTATGGGGGCACTGTGTCTGATACAGTTATGGGGGCACCGAGCGATGGGGGTGGGGTAATCAGTGTAAAATTATGTCATAAACAGTTTCTTTAAATTAAATCAAAGTGCAACAGAGGAAACTTTTTTATTTTTAAAAACACATATTCTCATATAATCTATACGGAGCGACAATACATTGTTATAATACATCAGATATCAGCAGATCCATACAGTCCTCCTGTCTATATATCGAGCCCCGGCCTCAGGAAATCGTACGGCAACGACCTGAGGGGCACGGACATTCAGTCTATGATCCTACGTCGTATAACAAGGTGACACAGCCCCTAATCCCATCCTCGTCTCCTCTGCATGTCAGGATATTTAGTAAATTGACCGTCTATATAAGATGATTTATAGGCAGGATATCCAAAACAAAATCAGGACTCAAACTCCCATCATCTGCAAACCTTTATAATCTGAAAAACCGGATGCATTATACTGTATGGGGGCAGCTATAGGGGCATTATACTGTATGGGGGCAGCTATGGGGTATTATACTGTATGGGGCAGCTATGGGGTATTATACTGTATGGGGCAGCTATGGGGCATTATACTGTATGGGGGCAGCTATGGGGTATTATACTGTATGGGGGCAGCTATGGGGCATTATACTGTATGGGGGCAGCTATGGGGTATTATACTGTATGGGGGCAGCTATGGGGTATTATACTGTGTGGGGGCAGCTATGGGGTATTATACTGTATGGGGGCAGCTATGGGGCATTATACTGTATGGGGCAGCTATGGGGCATTATACTGTATGGGGGTAGCTATGGGGTATTATACTGTATGGGGGCAGCTATGGGGCATTATACTGTATGGGGGCAGCTATGGGGTATTATACTGTATGGGGGCAGCTATGGGGTATTATACTGTGTGGGGGCAGCTATGGGGCATTATACTGTATGGGGGCAGCTATGGGGCATTATACTGTATGGGGCAGCTATGGGGAATTATACTGTATGGGGGCAGCTATGGGGTATTATACTGTATGGGGCAGCTATGGGGCATTATACTGTATGGGGGCAGCTATGGGGTATTATACTGTATGGGGGCAGCTATGGGGCATTATACTGTATGGGGGCAGCTATGGGGTATTATACTGTATGGGGGCAGCTATGGGGTATTATACTGTGTGGGGGTAGCTATGGGGTATTATACTGTATGGGGGCAGCTATGGGGCATTATACTGTATGGGGCAGCTATGGGGCATTATACTGTATGGGGGTAGCTATGGGGTATTATACTGTATGGGGGCAGCTATGGGGTATTATACTGTATGGGGGCAGCTATGGGGTATTATACTGTGTGGGGGCAGCTATGGGGTATTATACTGTATGGGGGCAGCTATGGGGCATTATACTGTATGGGGCAGCTATGGGGCATTATACTGTATGGGGGTAGCTATGGGGTATTATACTGTATGGGGGCAGCTATGGGGCATTATACTGTATGGGGGCAGCTATGGGGTATTATACTGTATGGGGGCAGCTATGGGGTATTATACTGTATGGGGCAGCTATGGGGCATTATACTGTATGGGGCAGCTATGGGGAATTATACTGTATGGGGGCAGCTATGGGGTATTATACTGTATGGGGGCAGCTATGGGGTATTATACTGTGTGGGGGCAGCTATGGGGCATTATACTGTATGGGGCAGCTATGGGGCATTATACTGTATGGGGGTAGCTATGGGGCATTATACTGTATGGGGCAGCTATGGGGTCATTATACTGTGTGGAGGCAGATATGGGGGTATTATACTGTATGGAGCAGCTATGGGGGTATTATACTGTATGGGGGTAGCTATGGGGCATTATACTGTGTGGGGGCAGCTATGGGGCATTATACTGTATGGGGCAGCTATGGGGCAATATACTGTATGGGGGTAGCTATGAGGCATACTGTATGGGGGCAGCTATGGGGCATTATACTGTGTGGAGGACAGTTATGGGGGCATTATACTGTGTGGGGGCAGCTATGAGGCATTATACTGTATGGGGCAGCTATGGGGAAATATACTGTATGGGGGCAGCTATGGGGCATTATACTGTATGGGGGCAGCTATAGGGGCATTATACTGTATGGGGGCAGCTATGGGGCAATATACTGTATGGGGCAGCTATAGGGGCATTGTCCCTCTTTGCGATACTTGAAAGTTGGGAGGTATGTGAAAACCTATAAAAGTCTAAGGGTATGTGCACCCGACCTATTTTCAAACGTAATGGAGGCGTTTTACACCTCGAATTACGCCTGAAAAGACGTCTCCAATACGCCGGCAAACATCTGCCCATTGCCTACAATGGGTCTTACGATGTTCTGTGCAGACGAGGTGTAATTTCACACGTCGCTGTCAAAAGACGGCGCGTAAAATTACGGCCGCGTCAAAGAAGTGCAGGACACTTCTTGGGGCGTTTTTGGAGCCGTTTTTCATTGACTCCATTGAAAAACAGCTCCAATAACGTCCATAAAAGACGGCGCGAAAAACGCGAGTACTTGCAAAAACGTCTGAAAACAGCTCCGTAATTTCAGACGTATTTTGCGTTGCCGTGTGAACATACCCTAATGCTTCTCCCAGCTGAGGATTTGCTCCAATTGTGTTCAATCTAGACAATTCTCTGTGATATAAACTGTCTGGATTCCAAACTGATACATTTACCTGCACTGATACATTGTAACAAACAAAAGGACAGGAGAAAGTTTGTTTTTAGCTCAATTAGGTTTCCGTTTGCATCACCATTGATTTTTATGGTGACTGATCAAGTGTGCGAGGGTTCCGTGGTTTTGACAGAATGAGTACCAAAGCCTTAGAGAATTGTTTAGACTGGATACAATTGTAGCAAAACCACAGCTGTGATAAGTATTAGGCCTGTATGGGTTTTCAGCCACTGGATGTAAATAAAAGACTTCTCACTCAATGACAGCAAGTAGAGATCTTGAAAATAGTGAGGGATTAAAATTTAAAGAATGATAGAAAGTTGCACAACTTTTTATTATACAATGATTAGGCTTTTGCTGCTGGGCGCCATGATCTGTGTGGGGCCTGGGGGACTCCCCAATTGGGCATAGCATGCACATATCTATAAAACACCACTAACCGGCGCACGTTCGGCTCTGCTGCTTCCTGGGTGTCTATTCATATAATTATGTCCTTTTGACAGACACAAAGGAGTTTGATGTGGACCGTTTTGCACATGAGGCGACCCCCACAAGCCCAAATCTTAGTTGTAAGGAGCAGGCGGTGCTAGGCCTTGTTCACACAGTGCAGATTTGCTGCAGATTTTGCAGGTACTTTTTTAAGCCAAAACCAGGAATGGAACCTAAACAGAAGAAACATATAAAGGAAGGTCTTATAGGTTTTATCTCCTGGATCCAATTCTGGTTTTGGATACAAAATGCAGGCAAAATCTGCAGCAAATCTGCACTGTGTGAACAAGGCCCAAGATTTATCATGTCACTGATTTCAGGGGTGAATGCTGTGCAGACCATGGCGGGATGATCTGTATTCAGCTGGAGGATAAGAGCGCTTGTATCGATTCACTGCTCACCGCAATACGACATAGCTGCACCGCCTGCGTGTTTACCGCACATTCGCCCAGCTTTACCCTATTACAGGCTGACAACAGAGAATAATGGCGACAGCGCTGGCCCCAGTCTCACCTTCACTTTTTTATTGTGTATTTTTTCTTAATTGTACTTAATGGCCCAGCCACAAACTATATTATATCCCTGGAAGAGGCGCCGAGCACGAAAATGTAAAATCAATGATCACCTTGTCGTCTTCCATGTCTCTGAGATGGTTCTCAGCTCCGTGCTTCACATTATTATTGTGTGGAAATAGGGACAGAATAAACCAGGAGGGACAGGGAAATAACGTCATGAAGGATATACAGACAGTATGACCAGTCCCAGAGGGACCCCCAGCACTGACACCTCCATGTTTATTACCCTCTAAAGACGCCCTAATAAATCTGAAGTTCCCAAAGTGCCATTCAGGGGCTGAAAAATATCTCATCCCACAAGCCCCTCCCTTGTTGCACCTTCTTAGCCAATCAGCAGAGCTGGGAGGGATCACATGACACATTTCTAGCGGGTCAATAGAGTAGGACGCCCCTGACTGGCACTTTGTGTGCGCGAGGACGACCTGACCTAGAAAAGAAGACAATGATTTATTAACAATCCTACAGTTTTACATTAGATACAGATTCGTTTTCTGACGGGGGATATAAAGATGGTGGGGTTGAGGCAGGAATTCGATTTATTTTACGGCCAGATCCCCCCATCTACTCACTTAGTATTAGGTTTTGCTGATTTGCAACATTGTAAACCCATGGATATTGCACTAAACATTTCCCATAAAGATAAAACCTTAGAAACAAGTCCGGAGACCACATGTTGGTCACTAAGAACTTACAGGGGCAAGGTCAGGTCCAGGGTGGACACAGCAGCGTGTGGGACCTTTTTCTGCCAGAATATTTGCAAATATCTCTCCAAAAATGGCCAGACAGTGAAAGGGTTAAGGGTAACAACATCCCTGGTGGTCTGGAGCAGTGACAGCGTTAATAATAATATTATCCCTGGTGGTCTCCTGTGATTCCTCCATCTGTAAAAGCAATACTACATCATCAGCTATCAGCCAATCACAGAGCAGCTCAATCATAGGGTCTCTGTGATTGGCTGACTAGTATTATTTCGTGTCTATATAATTTATAACAGACCCATTTAGACTGTAAACAGGGGAGGGGCCATAAGTGGGCCCCTCCTCGACTGGCCCCCTGTGCAGGTTCTTTGTTGGCCCCTTCTCTTCATGCGGGTAATTGAGGGGCCTCCCAACAACATAAAGCACGCCCCCGTCTGGTCTGTTATTGCCATACCTCCAAATACACAAAAGTCCTATCTCACTCCCGATCCTCAGTGCCCATCGAGCAGGAGGGGGGACCCAAGGTCAAGCACCGCCCCGAGTGCCAGTTTCAGGACATAGTCTCCATCTATACGGTAACTTAATTTTGATGCCATGTGTATTTATAAGGTCGTGTTCTGACAATGGTCTTTCGATGGGTTGCCCACATTATTGGGAATCTCAAAAGGTCTTGGAGTCCTGGCTTGGCTTGGCTGGTCCGGCCTCTGGGGTCTTTGTTGGACCTGCAGTAGATCGTCACCTTTGCTGGTGGTGTAGAGCGTGGAGACATGGACCATACAATGGGATTACACAACACTATAATACAATTCCCCTTCCACCTTTGGCTTGTCGGATTGTGAGGGTACAATGGTTGGGTTCTCTAGTGATGGCTTCTCTTTCTTCTCCGGCCTGGCGTTAGTGGGGTCCCTCACCATGCTGTAGCTGGTGGTGGTCATGTACATGTTCCTTCTCTGGGTCTCCACTTGGCCGCACTTACACAACCTCTTGAAAGCCGTGCGGAACTTCTGTGACATGAGGTTGTAGATCACAGGGTTGATGGCACTGTTGGCGTAAACACAGATGCGGCAGAACAGGAGAAACCAGGGGTCTAGGTACGGATTCTCCACAAAGGAGTTCACTAGAACTAAAGTCCGGTAGGGCATCCAGAGAAGAGCAAAGAGGACGACCACCACCGCCAACATCTTGGTGACCTACAAAGAAGGAAGAGACAGACACATCAATGGCAAAGAAATAAGGTTCGATTCTAAAGGGCCGGAGAAGCACGGAGGAGGGGGACATCCTGGTGACCTTAAATCTCATCCTCCCTTATTACATATTTACCCAATGGACACTTGAATGATGACATAAGAACCAGCGCCATCTATGATCACATTTGTATAATATTTAGAGTTATTCAAATATTAGCATTAAATGTGTAGATAGATAGATAGATAGATAGATAGATAGATAGATAGATAGATAGATAGATAGATAGATAGATAGATATGAGCTAGATAGATATGAGCTAGATAGATAGATAGATAGATAGATAGATAGATAGATAGATAGATAGATAGATAGATAGATAGATAGATAGATAGATAGATAGATAGATAGATAGATAGATATGAGATAGATAGATAGATAGATAGATAGATAGATAGATAGATAGATAGATAGATAGATAGATAGATAGATAGATAGATAGATAGATAGATAGATAGATATGAGATAGATAGATAGATAGATAGATAGATAGATAGATAGATAGATAGATAGATAGATATGAGATAGATAGATAGATAGATAGATAGATAGATAGATAGATAGATAGATAGATAGATAGATAGATAGATAGATAGATATGAGATAGATAGATAGATAGATAGATAGATAGATAGATAGATAGATAGATAGATAGATAGATAGATAGATAGATAGATAGATATGAGATAGATAGATAGATAGATAGATAGATAGATAGATAGATAGATAGATAGATAGATAGATAGATAGATAGATATGAGATGAGTTTTTTCCGTCTATCCCTTCCTAGATCAGACAGCCTGCAGATCTCTCCCTGGTCCGGGGCCGCTCCCCAGTAATTATACGTTGCTCAGGATCGATCGTCTCCATTCCGCAGCCTCTTTGTCGCAGTCGCCGGTTTCTTTGTCCTCGGTCTTTGATGATTTCCATGGTTTCTATGTCGGCCAGAATCGCTGCTTCCTCTTCACTTCTACTGGAAAGCACTAAACCTCGGAGACCTGGAGACAGGAATGTTCTGCCGCCGACATCAAACGCTGCGTCACGGAATTCCACGGTAAATACAGAAGACGACCAACATTGTCCTTCAGTACCGGGAATTGTCAGCATGGCACATTTCACCCACGTCTGAGTCACCTTGGTCTTCTACACAGGCTGGGCCACTACCATTACAGAGCCCACAGGGTTTGTCACCCAGCTTTCCACAGATCCTGAATGTCATAGACACAGTTATAACCCCTGACCTCCCTCTTACTGCACTGCCCGGGTCATAGTAGTTCATGAACCAGGAGGCTCATGATGAGCACTTACACTTTAGATATGTGACAGCTGTTCCTCCCGGCTCTCCGTACACATGCGCACGTGGCTGGTAATTCATGTTTATGTCAATGGGGGGAAGGAATAAACTGACGCACGACCCCCCCCCCCAGTCAGCGGGATATCTCCTGCAAGAATAATGGTCAAATCCAACATGCCCGATCCTTCTATCCCCCAACATCTGCTGTCAGGGGTTAAGTTGGTAGACCCCCTAAACATCAGATAGTCAGTCGGTCCCGGGTTCATCCGATTTTTATCCAATGTGTCTGGGCACCAGAGTTTTTTGCAGGCAGAAATCTGCCTCAAAATTCCGTTTGAATTTTGAGGCAGATTTTAACTCTGCCGACACGCCGATTTTTGGGCCGTTTTTCGCCCGCGGGCATAAAACGCAGCAAAATGCGCTTTCTCTGCCTCCCATTTATGTCAATGGGAGATCAGAGGCGTAAACGCCCGAAGATAGGGCCAGTTCACACAGTTTTTTTTTACACTTTTTTTTTACGCGGAAACCGCGTCGGAAAACCTGCCAAAAAATTGTCCGAAAATGCCTCAGAGATGTTTTTTTCCCGCGAGCGGAAAAACCGGCTCGCGGGAAAATTGAGGGACATGCCCTATCACAATCACACTGTAACAATAAGCTGGAACAATTAGAAGTGTATGACGCTGATTGGTCACTGATTGGTCGCTGATTGGTCACTGATTGGTCACTGATTGGTCACTGATTGGTCACTGATTGGTCAGGATGGATTATCTGGATAGACCCTACAGCGGCTCCATGTTATTCTTTATTTGATGCAGCTGATCCCCCAACACTGCTCAATAATGAAGGACAGGGGTAATTTATCGCGTGTTGCTCTCCAACCTTGTTCACGAGAACACGGTTGTCAGACATGACGCTGTCTACAGCAGGCCATAGTCATGACATAGTAAAGTTGTTGGTGGATCCTGACAATCTCATGTCCAAAAGGACTGTCTACGGGACCCCAGACAAAACAAGGTCGGGAATAATTAGATTTTTTAAAAGTAGGTCCAACTTAAACAATATTTTACACTTTATACATAGAATTAATCAACACTAAGGGTATGTTCACACGCAGTGTTTTCAGGCGTATTTCGGGCGTTTTACAAACATCTGCCCATTGATTTTAATGGGAATTACGATGTTCTGTTCCCACAATGTGTAATTTTACGCTTCGCTGTTAAAAGACGGCTCGTAAAAAGATTCCCGCGAAAAAGAAGTTTATGTCCCTTCTTGGGACGTTTTTGAAGCCGTTTTTCATTGACTCCATTGAAAAACAGCTCCAATAACGTCTGTAAAATATGCAGCGAAAAACGTGAGTAGTTACAAAAACGTCTGAAAATCAGGAGCTGTTTTCACCTGAAAAGAGCTTCGTAATTTCAGACGTATTTTGCTAATCCGTGTGAACAAACCCTAAGGCTGAGTTCACACGTCGCGGATTTTACATTTTGCAATCCAAAAGGGTGAGATCTGCATCAAAACCGCAACAAAATCTGCAACAAATCCGCAACGTCTGAACTCAGCCTTAGAGTTATTTTGTAAATAAATGACATTACTTATCCTGTACTGATCCTGAGTTATATCCTGTATTATACTCCAGAGCTGCACTCACTATTCTGCTGGTGGAGTCACTGTGTACATACATTACATTACTTATCCCGTACTGACCCTGAGTTACATCCTGTATTATACTCCAGAGCTGTACTCACTATTCTGCTGGTGGAGTCACTGTGTACATACATTACAGTACTTATCCTGTACTGATCCTGAGTTACATCCTGTATTATACTCCAGAGCTGCACTCACTATTCTGCTGGAGGAGTCACTGTGTACATACATGACATTACTTATCCTGTACTGATCCTGAGTTACATCCTGTATTATACTCCAGAGCTGCACTCACTATTCTGCAGGCTTCGGAGATTAAATCCTACAGTATTTCCTGCTATCTTGTTCTGTTAATTTGCATTCTGCCAATTGTTGTCTTTACACCAGGCTGTCATCCGAAATGGGAGAATCTAACTGTTCCCCTGCATTATAAGAGATTGGCTAAGCAGTTTAGTGTGAAGGAGTGAGGGGGGGGGGGGCTAATGGGAAACATATACTATTTATGTATACTATATCTATATCTAAGCTTATTTGGAGGGTTCACCAGTCTACAGGACTCTGAGGTTCTCTTTTCAGGAAGACAGTAATTAGTAGTAGGGAAAACGTCTGACAACCGTGTTCCCACGCTCTTGCTGCAGGAAAGTATAGCCAGCTAGAATGCCGCGAACTTTAGTGTGCAATCCAAAATCAAGAGAAAAAATAACATTCTGCTTGAATTTTTTAGTCTGGTTTTACAAGAATCAAGATGTTCAGGAAGTTCTGTGCTAGAACAAGTGTCGGATCACTAGATATAGGGAATTATTTGTCTATAGGGGATTACTGGGTTTAATGCAAATGGAAATACATAGCAAGCTGAGGAACAAAAAAATCATTATTGATGTTCCTTCCAGAAGTCTACAAGGTGATCAATGCTTCTTGCGACCTCCCGGAAAATTGGGGTGGACGCTCTGCCTCCGTCTTTATGTGCGCTAATGTTATTCATAAACTTGAATCCATTAAAGAGCGAGACAGCGGGGTCTCAGCAGGAGTCAGGGCTCCTCTGCTGCTCATTCCCAGTTTCCCACGGCGGCTGCGGAAGAAGAAGACGATAAAATCCCATCACTGGGGTGCAGCATGAAGATCTTGTGCCCTAATGCAAATATCTGTACCAGGGACCCCCAGCCATTCACAGCACCCTTATTCTCTTAGATGTTTTTGTGCCCCCCCAGGGCCTGGCTGAGACTACAACGTCTGCCCCCCTGTAGTCATACCACAATTTTCCGAACAACAGGAGATTTGTAATGTCCGTCATGGCGTTCATAAATTGTGATGTAAAGCCGATGTCCAATATTACAGATGATGGATCCATAGGACCGGGCATGACATCATGAGGTCCGGCCGCGTCCTGGACTGCCCCGTCTAAAGGCGCTGAGGGGCTCATACAGTAAATAAAGCCACTTTAATATTTGTCTCTGAGACTTGGAAGTCGTCCATTGAACGCTGCAGAATCAATGCGACTATTCTCCACGCAGCCCCTCACTGCGGCCAGCTGGGATTGTATGTGGGGGAGGTGGGGAGCGGGTTCTGTGCCAGTAGAGAGGGATTTCATGCCGCCTCTAATGATCTACAGTTTTTGTGCGCAGAGTAGACGAGTTATTGAATCTTATCTCGACTTCATATTTGTAACCGAATGTTTCCTTATAGTAACAAGTCCAATAATTCTCCTGCATTTCTGATACTACTATGTGGCCTGCATTGACCAGTGAGGGCCCCATAGCAAAATGGGGTCCCTTGCCTGGTTCATGCCATGACACCTCCCCCAACATCCTAGCACTTGTTGGACCCTCTCCCCTCCCCCTTGACCGAGAGAAGAGCCGCATTACCCACCGGCTGTCACTTATTTGCTAAAGCTTCTGTGCAGGTTCATATGGCCCATGGGAAAGGGGGAAAGGGCTAGCCTGAGTGTGGCCCCATTTTTATAGCTGCTTCTATGGTATGAGCTTGAAAATATTAAGACGGTGTAATACATGGGGGGGGGGGTGCCCCTTCATCATCGCAGCACTGGGACGTACCCCAGATCACAGACAATGTGCCCCACACCATGACAGCAGTAAGGGGGCGCTCCGCTCCTAGACTCTTCCTATTCTAGGGTGGCAGCATCAGACGGTTGGCTTCAAGATTTTGTGTCTCGTGTGTCTTTCTCTGACCAACCCTTCTTTAGAATTCCTGCCTATACCCCTATCCTGGGCACCCCCATATTCCTCACGTTGCATTCTGCTTGTCTGTAAAGGATTATTCTTTAAAACAACTCCATCCTCAATATGGGATCCCTGAAAAGTATCAAAAAAAGGGTTGGGGACAACTTGAGAAGAGCCCCCCATCTCCAGGGGCCCATGGGTTGTGTCTGGTATGGCAGCTTAGCTCCATTGAAGTAAATGAGACTGAGTTGCAATACCACACACAACCTGTGGACAGGGGTGGCGCTGTTTTGGGAGGAAAGCAGACATGTTTTTCTATTCCTGGAATATTCTAGCACATTTTTTTTTAATTGTAAGATTATTTACAATCCCATATTATTGCAGGATTTTTATTTTAGGAATATATTTCTAGTCATAAGGCGCTCACTGATAGATAAAGTTAAAACGTGGCTCTTACGTCATTAAAACGAATGAAACGCGGCTGTAATTCACATGGTGCACGGAGGAAAGCCTCAGTCCTTGTGTTTTACCGGAGCGACATTCCACTAATTCTCATCATAAATACTTTCAAGTGTCAAAGATTTAAAAAAACAAGAGAAAAGATGGACGCTGAATATGACGCAATACACGACGGCGCTCCCCTGACCGCGGCATTTCATTATGGGCTTGGTCCTCTGTACATTGGTCTGGAGCAGGAATATTAAAGGGCTTGTCCAGTCATTCATTGTATAATGGAAAGTTCTGCAACTTTTTATTAGACTTGGCGTTTAAATTCTTGACTATTTCGAAAATTTCTGCTTGCTGTCAGTGAATGGGAACATACTTATTTACATCCAAAGGCTGAAAACCCACCCATATTTAATATTTTTCACAGTTACATTTCTATCCAGTCACAATCCTCTGTAAGGAAAACAGCTTTGACTCCAGACTGATACATTGTAACAAACTATCAGGACAGAAGAGAGATTATTGTGATTGTCTAGTCTGGATACAATTGTAGCAAACCTTCAGGTCTGTAAACAGAACTAGGTCAGGACAGGTTTTCAGCCCATGATGTAAATAAGAATAGTCTCATTCACTGACAGCCAGAAGAGGTCGTGAAAATGGTGAATAATTTAAACACAACGCATGTTAGAAAGCAGCAGAAGTTTTCAATATACAATGATTACTCTTTATTTATTGTTTTTTTTTTATTTTGCACTAATTTTGAGTTATATCCTGACATGGACTCCAGTCCCACCCAGAGCTGCATTCAGAATTCCTTTGTTTTTCTGTGACCAGAGAGCAGGGTATTGTGGAAGGTTGTTACATGACTGACAACCAAGGTGGAGCTTTACTGCTGTCTGTGTCCAAGGGCAACCAGTAGAATTTTGAAAGCAGCTTTGGATGTGTATGGAGAATATGACATTGGATAATATTAGCACAAGAACAATAGAGCAAACTACTTGCAGTTAGTCTACTTATTGTGCAGATTTAGATTTAGCAATTCCATTTGGTTACGTTGCGCTAATTTAAGCCAAAAATGGGAACTTTTTCATCTGCATCAAATAATCTGGGTGCGCGCGCACTTTGAGTACAACCGTTCTGACACCTAAAATTTTTTGGACTGCTCTTCTGATCCGGAGGACAGGATACAGATATACCCGAGGCACCGCTGCCTCCGAGCCGTTCTTTAATGTTAATAGTCCTTTGAAGCTGGGGAGAGCCGGGCGGCTGCCGTGGTCGTTCCATAATGTTACGTGTCTGAAATTCCTCTCCTTATATTCTTAAAGGGAAACTCCAGTAAAAGAATAGAATTTGCCATTATTAAAGGAACACTCCGGTGGCAGTGGAAGATGGCCGCTGCCCCCCAAAACTGGGGAGAAGTTACCTGGGTGGGTATTAAAGGGGTTATCACTTTAAATAACCACTGTCCAGCAGCCACTCCCCCTACAGGAGCTGATCATGGTAAATCCCGCTGCCTGCAGCGGCCACTACAGGAGAACTGTGGTATTACATGCCGACCATTCAAATGAGTAAGAGCCACTTTTTTATTAGCGGCTTCCCCTCTGGCTTATAGAAAGGGGATACTGAGTGGGGGACTATCCTTAATGACATCCATGTGTCCTGATTGCGCGGAGGGGGCAGGGGCCTCGTGGCTGGAGTTCGTCTTTTTTAGGCATCTCTTTGCCCTTTTCCATCCATTGGAAGTGCTATTGTGTCATTCTTGTTTATTGTTCCTTAAACGTCAATCGTTTTACTCTTGTGGAAATAACGCAGACGACCTTCCTGAGCTAAAATACAAAATACTGCATAAAAAAGAAATCAATGGCGGTTAACTCGATTTTAATGGACTTTGTTATTCAGGAATAAGAATAGGATCTGAGTCCCTATGAAGGATATGAATAGTCTTCTAAGTAAATTTGTCCACACATTGAGGATCCTGACATTTTATTGCCGCGATTTGTGTAGCTGAATACAGGCTGCTGCTGTATTAACCAGTATGTGCCCTACCAGCTTAACCCCTTTCTATATGTTGTATTAGGGCACATGGATGACCCAGCCGCTACATATATTAGGTGGGCGGCCAATAAATTTAAATGGCCAGAATGTAATACTGCATTTCACCTGCAGTGGCCGCTGCAGGGGAAATGTATGGCTGGCCGCAGCTTCCCTCGGCGATCAAAAGAGCAGTCATATTTTTCTGATGTTTCTTTCAAAACTGGACGACAGCCAATATTACAGTTGTCACGCAATTGAGTCCTGAAAAGCAAATCTGCCTATTGTGATGTATCACTATAACTAGGCAGATTTGACGTTTTGCAGTCTAAGAAAGTTGGGTAGGTGTACCGCTTGTCACCCAGCTTTCCCAGAAATATGATTGAACAGAACGTGACAGGACGACTCAGGGTGAGGACACACACAGTAGCGTCCACATGCGGCTGAACACCACACACACGTGCGTACAAATTGTTTGTAGCCGCACAATTTTGCAGGTAATATCGCAGTTTAACCCGCGAAACCACGTGGCCATTATCGATCAATTGTTTTGCGGTTTAAACTGTATGTATTATTATTAGAATTTGTAATCTTCATCGACTGCACGTGGGTGTGGTGTTCAGCCACATGCGAAAGCCATTACGTGCGTCCTCACCCTTAGGGACTTATATTTACTGTAGATTTACCTATTAATGAAGGGGTGATAGACTTATACATACTGGAGATTAACCTTTAAAGGCGGGGGGGGGGGGGGGGGTGACAACTGAAAACCTGCATCACCCTGTGTATTGTGCTGCAGTTACCGAATCTCCTATAGGCTGCTTACTTTAGATGATGTAAGGCTATTACTAACCATCATCCCTGTCCGTCCTGCAGTTTACACTCTGCCTGTGACATGCTGCATGCTGCTGCACAAAGTCCAGCTGCAGCCTCTCCTGTGCCTTAGACCTGCATCTGTGTTTCTCCATCATCCTGGTCACTATTTTGAATGATCTATATAAATATAGCTACTGATAGATATGATTTAGCAGTCTGCAGCGCCCTACAATGCCCGAGGACCCTGGGACCAGAGCTTCTGCCTGCAGACAGTGATTCCTACAATCAAGAAGCATGGGGTGGGGGGTGAATATAAGAACACTGTTCCTAATTATACCCTGAAACATTTACCTATATGGGAGTGAGAATAAAATTAGTAGCAACTCTATTTGTACCTCATTTGTTTTTGACTGTTCCTATAAAAACGTATTTACCGCATTATTGCCCCTGGCATTAATCCGGGAGGAGATGAAGAATTGCGCACGGACTTTGAATCAATCCCTTTCAATTCTATAGGATTTTATTAACTATTTAGAAAATGCATTGACATTAATAGATGTTTCTGGTTCGGCCGGGGAACAAACCTGCCTCTGACAATGGCGAAATAATATCCAATATTAATCAGTATCCATATTCATAGCCTGGTCTGGATCGGCCTCGCAATGACTGGATAATACTGTGCGACAATGACTCAGAAATGGTAATTGTATTCTGTAAAAGGCCATCGTGCAGATCGCCGGGCTGAATGTGATTGTCACACCGCAATAACAAGGCAAAGACGGCGCCGACTTACAGAAAAAAGAACAAAACCTCATGAATATTCCTGTAAGTTCCTTATGAGAGATACAATTCTATGTGTCTACAGAATGGGGTAAATTAAGATAGAAAATGTGAAGTAAAGATGAAAATCAAACAATAAGTCATCTGTAAAGTGATGAAAAGTGAAGCCGGGAGCAGCGGAGCGTGCAGGGGCGTCTGGAGGGGTGTGGGGTGCACGGTCTGACCCAAACATTTATACAACAACTTATATAAACACACACATACAAACAGCACATATATAAACACACACACACACATACAAACAGCACATATATAAACACACACATACAAACAGCGCATATATAAACACACACACACATACAAACAGCACATATATAAACACACACACATACAAACAGCACATATATAAACACACACACACATACAAACAGCACATATATAAACACACACACATACAAACAGCACATATATAAACACACACACATACAAACAGCACATATATAAAACACACACATAGAAACAGCGCATATATAAACACACACATACAAACAGCGCATATATAAACACACACACACATACAAACAGCACATATATAAACACACACACATACAAACAGCACATATATAAACACACACACACATACAAACAGCACATATATAAACACACACACATACAAACAGCACATATATAAACACACACACATACAAACAGCACATATATAAACACACACATACAAACAGTGCATATATAAACACACACATAGAAACAGCGCATATATAAACACACACATACAAACAGCACATATATAAACACACACACATACAAACAGCACATATATAAATACACACATACAAACAGCACATATATAAACACACACATACAAACAGCACATATATAAACACACACACATACAAACAGCACATATATAAACACACACATACAAACAGCACATATATAAACACACACACATACAAACAGCACATATATAAATACACACATACAAACAGCACATATATAAACACACACATACAAACAGCACATATATAAACACACACACATACAAACAGCACATATATAAACACACACACATACAAACAGCACATATATAAACACACACATACAAACAGTGCATATATAAAACACACACATAGAAACAGCGCATATATAAACACACACATACAAACAGCACATATATAAACACACACACATACAAACAGCACATATATAAATACACACATACAAACAGCATATATATAAACACACACATACAGACAGCACATATATAAACACACACATACAAACAGCACATATATAAATACACACATACAAACAGCACATATATAAACACACACACACACATACAAACAGCACATATATAAACACACACACACATACAAACAGCACATATATAAACACACACACATACAAACAGCACATATATAAACACACACATACAAACAGCACATATATAAACACACACATACAGACAGCACATATATAAACACACACATACAGACAGCACATATATAAACACACACATACAGACAGCACATATATAAACATACACATACAGACAGCACATATATAAACACACACATACACACACCTATGTACAGATAAATCTATAGACACATCAACTTATATTCATATGTGCAATCATATACAAATACACACAAATATACACACACCTAAGTATATGCATCAACACCTAAATATATAGCTGTAAACCTATGGACACATGCATAAATACATACATAAACACACCTAAATATATAGATATACACATAAACATACACATATAAATCTATAGACACATATACATACATAGCTTACCTACATAGGTTGGAAAAAGGCATGACCTTTATGCCTATAGACACATAAACCTAAAGAAACTCATATATACACACACACATAAATGTATGCACACACCCACAGACGCCCAAAGATTACACACACGTACACATATACATTCTCTGTTCACTCTGCACTTAGGCTCTTAGATCGGCGTATAAGTCAGGAAGGGTTCGTAGTGACCATTATACATCTGTATATCTCTGGCGCATACATTCACCGGCAAACTCCAAAGGTGTATATACTGAACATATGCCCTAGATACAGTGTGAACAGAGCCTTAGGGTCCTATTAGACGGGCAGATATACTTTCATGAGTGAGCGACGATTAAGTGAGTTGTTTGCGTTTGAAAGACGTGACAATAATTGCTGAAGATTTTCGCTGTTCAGTCGATACCGCGATCGTTGCTCATACGTCCAGACCTCATCTCTGAACGACTGGAAGATTTCTGATGAAACGAACGATAACCTTTAATTCAGGTAGATGTGGCCGATCCACAAAGCCTAAAAATGTATTATTCATCGTTCAATCGGCCCCAATTCCCTCAGTTCGGGTGCACACTATTTGACCCCTTTACGGGCTACATGGAGGAATCCATCACTACGAACCTCCTACACCATGGGGGGGGGGCGCCACTGAGTTCCTGTTAGAGAACGAGCGGCCATTTTTCTCAGTGGTTTAGAACGTACCTGTTTCCTTGAGGACAGCGCCCCCTTGGGCCGATTACGATTGTTCATCTTGTTGCTGTCGGATTCGGCCCCGTTCTTTTCCTTGCTGCTTTTCTCCCTCCATCTCTCTGTGGTGCTCTCGGGGTGATTGGGGATTGGACTGAGAAACAAGATCCGACCGATCAGCCCATACAAGATGGTGGCCACGAACAGAGGGATGACGTAAAATATAGCAAAGTCGGTGAAGTAAATGGGCAGGTAGAGGTTACGGGAGACCTTGTATCCACATTCCACCTGTTGGTTCTTGTTCACTTGAATGTCCACGAGGAAGAACCACAACATGCAGTAAATGCACGTGAAGAACCAGACGATGGCAATGATGCGCTTGGCGCGGGACACCGTGCACACCGTCTGCGCTTTCATAGGGTGGCAAATTGCAATGTATCTACAAAGGAATGACAAGAAAAAGGATTTTATTTCCCCGCGAGGTTGACGTCAGGTGTCCTCATACAAGGGAGCAAAATGCTTCCTCCAAATACAACAATCAGTATCAATCCCTGGATCAACCACCCGTATCCATTGGATTTCATATGTTCAATCACTTGCAGGACGGAAGGATCATAAATCAAGGTTGGCAACCCTATAACTAAAAATCATATATCCCCCCTTTACAATAATGGCATTACCTACTATGATCCCCCTACTTATTATATTACCACCACTTTGTAGAACATTTTGGTTATGTCAGATGTAGACTTACCTTTCCACAGTAAAGGCCGTGATGGAACAGGAGGAGGCATTGATCCCTAAATACTGGAAGTAGGTTATCCCGAGACATCCAGCGTGCCCATATACCCACGTTCCAGCCAGGCTGTCTGATACATTGGGCAATCCAGCGGCCACCAGGACCATCAAGTCAGCCACCGCCAAGCTGACCAAGTAGCAATTGGTTGGGGTTCTCATGTCCCGAGTTATAAAGACCACCAGGACCACCATGATGTTCCCTATTATACCAACACCACAAATCAAGAGGACAAGAAACACAGAGATGGCTTTGTACTCGATCATGCTGGACACCAAGTCTTTGTTGGCCAAGGAGATGTTGGTTGGGCTGTCGAATTTGCTGCCGTTCTCCATGTTTCAACCAAATGGAGAATCGAGTCCCACGACTTATTTACAGCACTAACTCCATGATGGGCTCAGGTTCAGAAGTGGAAAGGTATTTTTCAAGGTTAATTTGCAGAGATGCATGGGACGAACATGCTGATCCATCAACGTCAACATCTAGAAGGAAAAGTAGGGTTTACATTTATTTTGCCAACGTTTAGATGCATTTCTAAGATTTCGAAAACAATTTCAACTAAATAGTATAACCCCAGTGCAATAAAATACTAAATATTCAGGAACTTAGTACAATTTAGCAAAACACCAAATAATGCAAACATCTCCTAGCATGGATAAGCCTTCTGCCCTGTCTAGGAGACCCCTATTCTCCTTATCCTGTATGTTGGGAGGGGGAGAATTAATAGTAATGGTGCATTATGGGAGCTTGGATGATATATAGATCTCAGCTGTTAGGTCACATGTCTGACTTCAGAGTGCAGATTCAGTGCAGTCTGTATCCAAGGCAACCAGCTGAGTTTTGAAAGAAAAACCAAAAACTTTTTTTCAATGATAATTTTGTATAAAAGTGTGTTTGCCAAGCAGATAATGTGCTGTGTAGAGACTGCGGAAAATAAAACCTCATTATATTCAGGGGTTAGTAAGGACATTTATTCACTTGAGTGCATTAATACTAACAATCAGGACACTTAACCTCATTTATAAATATATTTTCTGCACCTGTTACAATTAGCAGTAGGATTGTTGCTAATCAATGATTTCTGTTATCTCTGTGTTTGGATGTTGCTAGGTAATGCCTTTGGTCTGAGTCTGGATTTGGTCATCCTTTAGTTTTGCCTGGTTAATTATGGCAGAGTACTTTTTTTGGGCCTACATATACTTCAGGCCTGGATTACTCAGGTGCTGGTTGTATTATTTCTGGCATGTGCTAAATGCTTTCCACATTCTTGTTTGTGACTTTGTTTCTTATCTATATGTTTGTTTGTACTGTGGGACCTGTTGGTCCTCTGAGAGATCTAGCTTTTGTAAAGTGTTTTTATGTGTATCCTGGGATCAGTAGTTCCACTGGTTTGTTTGCCTTTCCTGTGCTTTTGGTCTGCTGCCAAGCTGTTGTCTTACCTTGCTTTGGGATAGTATTGAGATAGGGTCGGTGAGTGCAATAAATTCTTGTCCACTGTCTATTCGTCTATTAACTGCTTACATTCTATTCGTCTGCCATCCACTCCATTTATGCATCATCTCCATCTTCTACTACCTTCGGTGTTCGGTTCCGCTTGTCCACTAGTGAGTTGCTTGTGCATTTTGTTTTCTGTCAGTGTTTATGCGTGCTTCACCCATGTGATAGCGATTGTATGGTGTTGCGGTCTTGAGCACCACCAGCGGCATAACAGCACCTCTAAATTTGTATCGTAGCTTTTTTACTGGCCATGGCATTTCATCTTTTCCACATCAGTCTCATTGTACATGTTTCGTTGCTAGTTATTCCTTAAAAATGTTTGTGATACATCTTTTTAGGGAAACGCTGTGAGGGGGTCTGCTGCTTTGGACAAAACCTACTTGTTAGAAGGGTCCCTTGAAAATAAGCAGATCACAAAGTGTCCCTCTGCTGAGACCCCCAGCGATCAGCTGTAATCTGTAGGGAAATCTGGCAGTAAGTGTTCAATTTCCCTGCAGCGCCTCCACAGGGGAAATTAAGCATTACACAATATTCATTCATATCCAGAGCCAGAGACGCTCTTTGTAACCACTCTGGCCAAGGGATGAGGATTCTGAACAGAGAAGCCCCCTCTATTAACTACCTAATAGCGTGTATATGATATGGGCTTCTAAACTGAACTACCCCTTTAAACAACCGCCATCATGTAGCAAACATAAATCTATATGACAGACAGGCTGAAGGGACAGGTGACATTTTATGCATCCTTGCTGCTATATTGGAGAGTCATTGTCCGCCTTGTCCCGGAGTCTCCCCTGTTTGGTGGGATTTATTTTCCTTTAGTCTGATGCTTTCACTCACAGTGATCCTTCATCGTTTCCTAATTAAAACATTCTCCGAGAAGTCTTTCCTTGAAGCTATGTGTCTGCTTTATGACTATTATGTTATATGTTAATTCCTTCCTCGCACCTACACATCGCCCTCTGGCAAATTGAAAAAAGCTGAAAAAGTATGTGTATATATTTGCATAGTATCGACCATTAAATCAATTATCATATGCCACTGCAATGTGTGTGATTATATTTGACAGATACAGTTGTAGTGGAGCTTCCTAATCATTCCTTCCTTTTAACCTAGCACAATGACGGAGAGGTTAGTACCCGTGTACCTCTCATCTATGGGGCACCAGAAGCCCATCTAAACAGCCTACTAACATAATAATGTACAGACTTTAATACCTGTAGTACAAACTGTAGATAAAAATAAACGCTCAGAGCCAGGCAGCTGCTTTAAAGGCAAATACAATTTTGATTTCCATTAAAATGAAAATAGATGAATACAATGTGGGGATACAAAAGTAGCACTGACCTGGGGATAGGAGACTACATTATAGAACAGCAGCACTATATGTGGTCTGTATGGAATCATAATAACATCTCATGACAATCACACAGTGATATAATCATGCTTTACAGAATGGTCACAAAATTGTACTTATATTGTATAGAGAACCTATTTCAATGCGATGTAATCCCATATGGCGTGTAATCTATGGGGCGCGTCCATGGAATAGGAATGCGTATGTAGACGAATCATACTTCAATCAACTTTATTAGTCATGGACAACCCCTTTAAGAGACCCCCAACTCCAATTTTCTCTGGAGCCCATAATTTAAAGTCTACAGATCACGAGCGGTCCATCGCCTATACCTCATGAACAACTCGTAAAACAATTGTACATGCTGTCAATGGCAGAAGACTGTTCCTGCCACATTTACTCATCCTACATCCACCGCGGGAAGACGGCTCATCCGCTTGTCATGAGTTAATCGCTCTTTGTTGTGGGGTTGGCAGAGTTTTAGGATACAGCGGTTGGTGGGTATTATATGTCAGGAGCAGCGGAGCAGATTGTCCTCTGTTTACAAAGCTTTTCACTCTTTATCTTTTAATCTCATTTTTTTCATTTTCTTCGATGACAATATAATCCTTATCTTCTCCTTCACCCTGGGATTCGAGCCCTGGTCACCCATACTCCAGTACGCCTCTATTAGAAGTAGACAAACCTTGGTTATCCCATTTCTATCGGAAGCAGATTGCGAAGGGCTATAGCAGGGACTCCTAAATCTGTCCTAAATAATATACGGCCTGTGGTGCCAAGGACAAACGATCAATGTTCCCGCCTGCACCATTGACAGTGGAAAGTCGGCAACTATTGACCATAAGAAAACAGACAGGACACTTTGAAGAAGTTGCAGCCACAGACGCATCCCGGCTCATTGCTAATAATCCAATGTTGTATTGGTTTTCATCTTTCAATTGCTTTCCGCGTGCTCCCACAATTCCAGCATTACAGCGGGACAGGATCTATAGCTCTGTTCATCCTGAGCCTCCTGGTGAGCGCAAATCCCTCTCTAGTCCTGACAGTTGCTACATTGTATCAGTGCAGTGAAAATGTATCAGTCTGGAATCCAGATTTAGCTCACAGAGAATTATACAAACTGGATCCAACTGTAACAAACTCTTAGCTGCGAGAGGTATTAGGCCAGGACTAGGTGTCAGGATTTGAATGCAAATACAAAATGTTCCTGTTCAACGACAGCAAGCAGAGTTCTTGAAAACAGTAAGGAATTGAAACACAAAATATGGTAGAAAAATTGCAGACTATAGAATGAAACTCGCACAACCCTTTTAAATGGAAGAATCTTCCCACAAGAGGACGTCTGCGGCTTTTATATCTACGGGTCATATATTTATTGCGCACGATACAGGATTATAAATCTCACATCAGTCGCAGCCACAGAGTTTCCTATCCGCCAAGTTTACACGATGCTTCCCATAACCAGTGGCAGTAATATATGACAGGAGGGTCTATTGCAAGGTCTCAATGACCGCCCTATAACTCAAATGGTATTGATGATGTCATCCGAGGCCGTCCATTCCCGGCTCATTCTTCAGTCTCTCTGGTGACGCGTTTCTTCATGAATACTTTACCAGGCTTTGACTGGAGCCCTGAGACGAGCTTCCTACCTGCGCGTCGTGACAGCACCACTTAACTCCGCTCCACTTAATTAAACGCTGCGCCACAGTTCATGCATATCATAGCGACGCTCGCCTGACTCCTCTCCCGGACGGCTCCTGACAGCCCAAATTCTGAAGGCGATAAATACGTAGTAAATGTCAGGACCGCGCGCTTGTTAATTAGCGAACTCTCAACTCCTCTTCCGTCTGTCATTTGGGTCGGGAAAGCGGTTTGCAGACGTCTTCTCATCGTCGGCCCTCCGGTCATGGCCAGGTCATATGTTGGCAATGTTCAGGTGACTACGGCAGAGAATTACTAATTAGCGGCTTAGGATGTCTCAGACCGCATCACATTTTCGTCGCGGATTTTCCGATCTGCGCCCTTTGATTTGAGTGAGTCACTACCATAATAAAAAACACATACATGCGGTTATAAGTTCTTTTCTCCAACATGGTTCCTAGAGATGCTCCTCAAACTGCTTATATGGAATATAGCCCCCTACTAATCTTTGGGGCTTGGCTGCTGAAATTACCGGTGCCTTTTCCAGTGTAATACATGGTCATGCCAAGTCAGGGGCTCTCTGCTCTGGCTGATGCCCCGCATTCCGACAGGGGGAGTCCTGAGCGCAGGAACCCCCCTCATAGTGCGACAGGAGTGACATTGTCCCCATATGTGGTCTTCTTGTGTCTGCCGTGCCCACAGTGAGGGTCAGCCAGCTTTCCAAGGACCCTGATTGTTATGCAGGGTTCATTACCCCTCGTTCCTCTCGCCTTCACCTGTGTTTTCCCAGTACTCGCATTATATTCATGAACCAGGAGGCTCAGGGTGAACAATGCTGTAAATTCTGCCCCGATCATTGTATGGTATCTCTGCTGAAATGAATGGGAGATATGGAAAGAGCCTCTAGAAACAAGATACAGGGCGAGGACTGTCCACACACTTTAATCTGTCAATCCAGTTAATTTCCGCAGAATCTGACAACAATCAATCGGGCCTGGCAGACATTCCCCAACATTTGCTGATGCAACAGGCTGGATGATGAGATAAGTAGTGATTGTGGTGTCTGGCGGCCACTTATCCCCCTATTGAGATATCACGGCAAATGTGGTGGAGTCAGGGAAGATAGAGCCAAATGATCATTTATCCAATGTCCAGCGTAACAATCCCCCAATACCGGTCCTCCGGGGTGCAGAGGTCATGTTATATCTTTATATCAGTCTAAGTCTTTATTGCACCAATATTAACAAAACTGATCAATAATCTGAATTTCCAGCTCAGCAACAAAATTTCTGCCGCCGTCTATAATTTATCAATGTGAGTTTGTAGAATAGGAAACATCTCTGCCCCCCCCCCCCCCCGTGCCTCTATATGAACCTACCCACATATACTCACGTTACTAAAATAGGAAAATAGGAGTTGTCCTCTGCACCTGACTTTCTAATGAAGATGTCCCGGGGTCATTCATGTTCCAGGTATTGGGTATCAGGGGGCATAGTACCCCCAGCACATGTAGAACCCCCCGGTAGCACGAACCTGGTGTGGCTAGAAGAAAGATTCTGGTTTCAAATCTCCACTTGCTGTGGAACTACAAGTCTCAGCTTCACCACGGTGTTAGGAAGATCATTAAGTCGTAGAAAAGTTCATAATTTTTTTTTGTATCATTTAGATTTTTTTTTTTCTGTCCAAAACCAAACCCCCCCCCCCCTTCGGTGACTCAGTTTTAATGGAATAAGATGCCCCATAGGGTAAAATGACAGCACACTGCTGCCCCTGGGGTGATGATTGCATAGTGGTAATGTATGCTGTGCCCCATTATTTAAGGGTGGAATGGAGCCTGTTGCGTCTCTGCAGGGGAACGCCGGTCCGCTAATAATGGGGTGAATCACATTCCAGCATAATAATCCCATTGTTACCTTGAGCCTTTATCCTACAGAAAGCCACAACCGCAGCGCTCATGGTAAATACTCACAGACCCCGTGTTTTATCACAGCACGAGCCTAAAACAATTTCAGTTCTTTCCATAAAGCAGATTGATGGGTCGTAAGGGGAGGGAAGGAGGTGAGAATGGCAAAAATAATTACCGGGTCTGAGCAGTTTTCCATTCCAAGCCCCCTATGTTCAGTGAATGGCAGGGTGGGGGGGGGGGCATTAAAAATGTAAATTTGATTTAAAAAAATAAAGTGAATTTTACCCATTAAAACAAAAGAGAATATTGCACAAAACTCCACAGAATCCAATCAAGTGCCGCACAAGTAGAGGAACGGGGTGACGAGTCCTGCAGACCCGAGAAACGCATCAGGACCGCAGGAAACTTTAATATTTCTTACCTGTGGGTGGAGGTGGCGGTGCTGTCAGGGTGCAGGGGATGTCCGGGGTCTGAGCTGCTGCCTGCTCCCTCCACTTCTCTCCTCTCATGCTGTAAGCTGACAGTTATAAGGGGGCTTCACACCAGCTGATGGTTCCTCTCTCCTCCTCATCAGCCTATAGGAGAGCAGAGTCCTCACTCCCTCCCTTCACCATCCTCAATCAGGGGGTCACTATTGAGACTGCAGGGGGTTAATCTGTAAGACAGAGAGCGCATGATGTGTGTGGGTATGTTAGAGAGGCGCATAGAGTACAAGCGTGCCCTGGATAAAATACAGGATGCCAACACCCTGTCCTGCTATATGCAGCTATATACTATATACACACATATATATATATGATACATGAACAATGCTGTGGATTATTTATTCTGGCTGATGTAGAACATTTTAGGGGAATGTCTGTCAATCAACTGCTTGATACCCCATGGCTCCTGCAAAAATGGATGGATGATTGACAGATCTGTTCTCCTAAAAGTTTCAAAATATTCTTCCCCTACCTCAGAGCCCTACCTGGTATATAACCCTATACCCTGCTGAGAGATGGGTGATTGACAGATCTGTTCTCCTAAGAGATTCTGCAGCAGCTGATGTCCTTCCTACCTGAGATGCCACCTGGTATATAATCCCTATACACTGCTGTGATTGACTGATCTGTTGTAAGAGATTCTGCAGCAGCTGATGTCATTCCTACCTGTGGTCCCACCTGGTATATAACCTCTATACACTGCTGTGATTGACAGATCTGTTCTAAGAGATTCTGCAGCAGCTGATGTCCTTCCTACCTGAGGTCCCACCTGGTATATAACCCCTATACACTGCTGTGATTGACAGATCTGTTCTAAGAGATTCTGCAGCAGCTGATGTCCTTCCTACCTGAAGTCCCACCTGGTATATAACCTCTATACACTGCTGTGATTGACAGATCTGTTCTCCTAAGAGATTCTGCAGCAGCTGATGTCCTTCCTACCTGAGATCCCACCTGGTATATAACCCCTATACACTGCTGTGATTGACAGATCTGTTCTAAGAGATTCTGCAGCAGCTGATGTCCTTCCTACCTGAGGTCCCACCTGGTATATAACCCCTATACACTGCTGTGATTGACAGATCTGTTCTAAGAGATTCTGCAGCAGCTGATGTCCTTCCTACCTGAGGTCCCACCTGGTATATAACCTCTATACACTGCTGTGATTGACAGATCTGTTCTCCTAAGAGATTCTGCAGCAGCTGATGTCCTTCCTACCTGAGATCCCACTTGGTATATAACCCCTATACACTGCTGTGATTGACAGATCTGTTCTAAGAGATTCTGCAGCAGCTGATGTCCTTCCTACCTGAGGTCCCACTTGGTATATAACCTCTATACACTGCTGTGATTGACTGATCTGTTCTAAGAGATTCTGCAGCAGCTGATGTCCTTCCTACCTGAGGTCCCACTTGGTATATAACCTCTATACACTGCTGTGATTGACTGATCTGTTCTAAGAGATTCTGCAGCAGCTGATGTCCTTCCTACCTGAGGTCCCATTTGGTATATAACCTCTATACACTGCTGTGATTGACAGATCTGTTCTAAGAGATTCTGCAGCAGCTGATGTCCTTCCTACGTGAGGTCCCACCTGGTATATAAGCCCTATACACTGCTGTGATTGACTGATCTGTTCTAAGAGATTCTGCAGCAGCTGATGTCCTTCCTACCTGAGGTCCCACTTGGTATATAACCCCTATACACTGCTGTGATTGACAGATCTGTTCTAAGAGATTCTGCAGCAGCTGATGTCCTTCCTACCTGAGGTCCCACCTGGTATATAACCTCTATACACTGCTGTGATTGACAGATCTGTTCTAAGAGATTCTGCAGCAGCTGATGTCCTTCCTACCTGAGGTCCCACTTGGTATATAACCTCTATACACTGCTGTGATTGACTGATCTGTTCTAAGAGATTCTGCAGCAGCTGATGTCCTTCCTACCTGAGGTCCCACTTGGTATATAACCTCTATACACTGCTGTGATTGACTGATCTGTTCTAAGAGATTCTGCAGCAGCTGATGTCCTTCCTACCTGAGGTCCCATTTGGTATATAACCTCTATACACTGCTGTGATTGACAGATCTGTTCTAAGAGATTCTGCAGCAGCTGATGTCCTTCCTACGTGAGGTCCCACCTGGTATATAAGCCCTATACACTGCTGTGATTGACTGATCTGTTCTAAGAGATTCTGCAGCAGCTGATGTCCTTCCTACCTGAGGTCCCACTTGGTATATAACCCCTATACACTGCTGTGATTGACAGATCTGTTCTAAGAGATTCTGCAGCAGCTGATGTCCTTCCTACCTGAGGTCCCACCTGGTATATAACCCCTATACACTGCTGTGATGGACAGATCTGTTCTAAGAGATTCTGCAGCAGCTGATATCCTTCCTACCTGAGGTCCCACCTGGTATATCTTATTACATGTCAGTTCTAGTTGAGCAGCTGCTTGTGTAATCCTGCGCTGTCCGCGGTGCTGAAGCTCAGGGTGACGGATCTTTGCAGGGAATTACATCTTTTCTTACATTTTTGTGTATTTCAGATCTATAATCCTATTTCTAGAGAGATTTCAGTTAACCCCATCCACACCGCCAATATTCTGGTGCAAGAAGGTTTAACATAGAGTAAAAGTCTGATTCATGCTTTGCTCTCTGGAAGTGTTTTTTGTTCAAAAGATAGGGGGCGCTAGAGAAAGACTGGGGCAATTACCACCAGGTCTAGAATAAATAAGCAAATACAAATTTGCTTCTGGGAAAATGACAACCAGCATGGCCATTATTACAGCTCCCACAGGGGTAGTCACTCAGCTTTCCCCGGCTATAGAGTGATATGTGTTACTGCATAACTAGAAAGATTTGTCACTCAGGAGACCGGGAAAGCTGCATGACAACCCATGTAATGTAATGATGTAATGTGGTCATATAGGTTCTCACTCTGCTTTCCCAGAAATATAACTAAGAAAGGAGGAAACTATTTTTAACAAGGAACTCAAGAACCTATTATCAGACATCGCATTACTGTACATTATATACATTATTTCAGGAGAGTCATTCACACAAAATATTATCATCGCGCTGACATTTTGCTTATTTGACCACAAAACGATATCATTATCTGTAGTGTTAATCCTAGTGGTCTAACTATGTAATAGATTGGAACACTGCCCCTAGTGGTCACACCTATACAATACATTACGACTGTGCTAGTTTTCACACTTATATACTACATAGAAACACTCCCCCTAGTGGTCGCACTTAAGTAATACATTGAAACACTCCACCTAGTGGTCACACTTACGATAATGTATTATGTATTACACATTGAAACACTGCCCCTAGTGGTCAAACTTATATAATATATTGCAACACTGCCCCTAGTGGTCAAACTTATATAATACATTGAAACACTGCCCCTAGTGGTCACATTTATGTAATACTTTAAAAACTCTTCCCTTAGTGGTCTTACCTATTACAGTAAAAAAATAGTGTATCACCGTGTTAGCCAGAAACAATATGTAATGTCAAATACTTTTGTGTCAAAAATGACAAAAGTATAGAAGGTATGATACCTTATTGGCTAACCTATTGGTCTTACCTATGCAATACATTGCAACAGTGCCCCTAGTGGTCAGTTATATAATACACGGAAACACCTCTATAATATGTTGAATAAACAGAGGGTAGGCGGGCACTGTGAACACAGTTGGAGTTGTACTCCCAGGTCGGGTGCTCAGCTTCCAAGGGTGGACTCCAATCCCATTCAATATGCAAACAAAAGAAGATAAAGCGGCACTCTAGACTAATCCAAAACTGGTGTAATCTTTATTCACCCATAGTACATGACAACGCAACGTATTAATCCCACAATGGAGTCATTCTAAGGCTTGAGAATGACTCCATATTATACACAGTCGAGTCCCATTATTATGACCACCTCCTACTTTGGACGTCGGCAGCGCGTGGCCCAAGTAGGAAGTGATGTGGGGTGCGCTGGCTTGGTGGGTATATAAGGGGTGCGGTCGGCTGTCTGATCACATATCACTTGTTGTTGCCGGGGGTAAAAGGGGCGATTTATCAGAGTTACAATAAGGGATGATTATTGGCTTTCGGGCCTGGGTGGCGGTATTTCTCACACAGCGCAGTTTGCGAACTGTTCGGGTGCTGCTGTGGTAACAGTGTATCGTGAGTGGACAAATGGCGCCATTGTGAATAATCGACATGGAAATTGCGGAGCATCACGCGCCATTGATGTGAGAGGTGAACATCGGCTATGAAGGTGCGCGAGGGACGAACGACATGCTACAGTGGAGCAGCTCACCGTGAAAATCAACCAGGGGGCGACCAGACGTGCGTCTAATACAACAGCGAACCCGACTGCGTATGGGGCTCCGAAGCAGACGGATGGTCACTGCTCCTATGTAACAAAAGGTGCAGCGGAAAAAAAGGCTTAAATTTGCACGCCAGAATTGGACTGCCGATGATTGGTAAAGGGTCGCCTTCTTCGATGAGTCACGTTTTCTGCTTCATGGAACGGATGGACGTTGGCGCGTCAGGCGAGAAACATCAGAGAACAAACACCCGGCAGCCATTGCTGGAAGAACACGAGCCGGCAGGCGGCAGCGTTATGGTCTGGGGGATATTTTCATGGCCACTCATCCATGTGGAAGGCTCTGAAGCGATTTGGGTGTGAATTCATTGTTGCAGATCACGTCCACATCACATGCTGAGTGTCTTCCCTACATGCTGATTGTCCTCCCACACATGCTGATTGTCTTCCCTGGGGCAGATTGAATCTTCCAGCAAGATAATGCGACATGTCACACGGCTGGAAATGTCCATCAATGGACCAAGACTTCCAAGTACTTTCCTGGCCCCCTAATTCCCCAGACTTGAACCCAATTGAGCATTTGTGGGACCTCGATCGTCTTGTTCGCTCTATCACCCTCCCCACACACCCTCCAGCAAATGTGGGATGCTCTGCAGTCAGCGCGGCGCCAGAGACCTGAGACCACCACCTTATTGAGTCAGTCCCTGCCCATCTAGATGCTGTCCGTGCTGCACACGTCGGTCACTCTAGATATTAGCTGGTGGTCATAATAATGTGACTCCACTGTATAATACAGTAACACACTGCCCCTAGTGGTCAAACTTATATAATACATTGAAACACTGCCTTGAGTGGTGCCACTTATATAAGACATTGAAACACTGCCCCTAGTGGTCACACTTATATAATACATTGAAATACTGCCCCCAGTAGACACATTTTCAATATACTCTCCTGATTTGATCAACTTCAAACTAAAGTAACTTTCAGACCGAATCAACAAGTGGTTTAGAACATAATTTTTATTTTATTGGAAGTAGTCATCATCCGCTGTCGTCCTTGCATTTCCTACATTCCATATTTGTGAGTTATTTTCATGGCGGATTCTTAAATTGAGTTCTGAGACACAGAAGTGGAACTCTGAGAATTTGCCTCAGGAAATGGTCTATAAATAAAAGATGCGCTCAGCTCCTGGCGGCCCCGTGTTCCAGGCACCGAGGTTCACAGAGCAGCAAATCGAATATTTAAGCTTTGCCGCTTCTATCATCGGGCTGTGGAAGAGCAAAATGAGAAGCAATATAAATAATAAACCTTTATGCAGCTCCTTATGCGTCATGGCGAGCGGAAGACATGACAGATTAATAAGAGGGTCCCTGGGGGGCGCTACATTGTAACTCTACCAAATGTGAGAAATATCTAATAATAACAACACATTGCTGTCAGAAAACCTTCATACTTAGGCCTCATGCACACGGCCGTGCCCGTAATCATGGCCTGCGGTTGCGGGCACTGCCTACGGCCGCGTGCAGCAGCCCTCATTTTTGGGCCGAAATTCCCGGCACAGTTCTACGACACGGACACCCATCCGTAGCGATATGGAAAGGTGTCTCTCTAAGAGCAGCTCCTGCTCCGGTGGACATGGTTCGTCCTTACATTACAAGGACGGACATTCACTTGTATGGCTGACATGTAATGCTCCATGCGGCCGCTGTTTCCCCTGGCGATAGCCGCTGATCTATCTCTGGAGGTAAGAGGAGCCGGAGCGGCGGCAATCAAAATCTTTTTGAAAAGCGGTTGTCTTCATGAGAAACCTGAATAAGGAGCCTGTGCTGTGCCCTGTAGCGTGCGGCGATCCTCCATATGGTCATCATGACTCCAGTCATTTCTAATACTCCCATCCTCCATCGCTGCAGATAATGGGCGGTGGATATTATGTTTCATGGTCAGTCTATCAGCGCAGATAATGGGCGGTGGATATTATGTTTCATGGTCAGCCTATCAGCGCAGATGACACTTTCATAATGTGAGAAAAGGTTTTGGTTTCATCAGGTCACACACTGAATGACGGCTTCCCCTGACCATCTATATCATTCATAAATGGATCGATGGAAGGTCAAATCAATGGAGGTCCCACTGCCCGGGGTCTAATTATCCCCCAGTCTACAGAGATTCTCATATACAACATCTAATTGTCACAAGTGACGTCCTCCTGAACTGTTCATTGCCCTGACAAGTGACACCTTATCGAAACACTTCTCTGCTCCCAGAGGACGTCAGTGGCCTGTCAAGTGACTGAGGAGAAGACTCTTATTATCTCCTCCGCTGAAAACCTATGTACACCTTCGGGATGTTATATATATACACAAGTCTATCAGTGTGTTTGGGGCAACTTTCTAATTAGTTTCCATTAAAGATCATTTTTACTTTCTGAGATACAGCTGCTTTGTATACTGTATATAGAGCAGCTGTATCTTACACTCAGAACTGAATCCGTCAGGTCAGCGGGTCCTGCGGGTCTCTGACACGCAGGATCCACCTGTAATACATCACATCTAAGTTATGAACTTAGATGTGATTGGTAACAGCTCAATCTCGCGTGTCAGAGACCCAGAGGACCCGCTGACATTGAACCCGTCAGTGCCGCTGACCTGACTGATTCAGGTCTCAGTGCTAGATATGGCTGCTCTGTATACAGGATACTAAGCAGCTGTATCTCAAAAAGTAAAAATAATTTTTAATGAAAACTAATTAGAAAGTTGCACCAAACTCACCACTGACACCCTGATAGACTTGTTTATGTATATATATATATATATGTCTCGCTTCGGAAGGTGTGCGTAGCCTTTAATAAACGGTCAACAAAGTTATCAACAAGACAACACTCAGCACCTGGCAATATATTCTGATAATAACAACATATAAGGGAATTGTAATGTAAGCGATTCTCTCTATTCTGGAAAGCAGCAGTTGTATGTGAATAAAGTTTAACCCCTTAAAGACCAGGCTATTTTCATCCTTAATGACCAGGTACAATTTAGCAATTTTTAGTTCAGGCTGGTTTAGCGTCTTTACTGTATTATATTATTTTCTATGTTGTCCCCAGATTTTTCTGCCTTCTTTTTGCAACTGACAGGGGTTTCATTTTGCATCGTTTTCATTCAATGAAATTTTTACTATTGTAGTCACTGTAAAATAAAGTATTAACATAGATTCCTTCATTAAGGCAGATCCCTCGATCATCAGTTACACGATCATGGAGACCAATATGGAAGTCTCAGTAGAGACAGTCGGCATCATGTGGATACTGTGGGCACTGTATGCGTCATTATCTGGACAAAGTATGGCACTATTTAGCGCTAGGTAATATGGCTTTATCTGGGCATTGCATTACAGGTGCCCATTGTTTGGCACTATTTTGCAGTATATGAGGTCTTTGTAGCTCTATGTTGCAAAGTATGACTGGGATTTGCTTGGCACCCTACTCTATACTGGTTTCTTTGATTTATGCACTTTACAACATTATCTTGGCACAGAAAGTACCGTGTACGTGAGAAATGTATGACACTATATAATGTTTGTTCACTGCGGTAAATTGCTCAGTATCTCTGAACAATCTGTACACTATTTATCTGATCACTGTACATCACTATTTATCTGATCACTGTACACCACTATTTATCTGATCACTGTACATCACTATTTATCTGATCACTGTACATCACTATTTATCTGATCGCTGTACATTACTATTTATCTGATCACTGTACATTACTATTTATCTGATCACTGTACACCACTATCTATCTGATCACTGTACACCACTATTTATCTGATCGCTGTACACCACTATCTATCTGATCACTGTACATCACTATTTATCTGATCACTGTACATCACTATTTATCTGATCACTGTACATCACTATTTATTTGATCTGTGTACATCACTATTTATCTGATCACTGTACACCACTATTTATCTGATCACTGTACACCACTATTTATCTGATCACTGTACTCCACTATTTATCTGATCACTGTACACCACTATTTATCTGATCACTGTACACCACTATTTATCTGATCACTGTACACCACTATTTATCTGATCACTGTACACCACTATTTATCTGATCACTGTACACCACTATTTATCTGATCACTGTACACCACTATCTATCTGATCACTGTACACCACTATTTATCTGATCACTGTACACCACTATTTATCTGATCACTGTACATCACTATTTATCTGATCACTGTACACCACTATTTATCTGATCGCTGTACACCACTATTTATCTGATCGCTGTACACCACTATTTATCTGATCGCTGTACACCACTATTTATCTGATCACTGTACATCACTATTTATCTGATCACTGTACATCACTATTTATCTGATCACTGTACACCACTATTTATCTGATCGCTGTACACCACTATTTATCTGATCGCTGTACACCACTATTTATCTGATCGCTGTACACCACTATTTATCTGATCGCTGTACACCACTATTTATCTGATCGCTGTACACCACTATTTATCTGATCGCTGTACACCACTATTTATCTGATCACTGTACATCACTATTTATCTGACCACTGTACATCACTATTTATCTGATCACTGTACACCACTATTTATCTGATCACTGTACACCACTATTTATCTGATCGCTGTACATCACTATTTATCTGATCACTGTACATCACTATTTATCTGACCACTGTACACCACTATTTATCTGATCGCTGTACACCACTATTTATCTGATCACTGTACACCACTATTTATCTGATCACTGTACATCACTATTTATCTGATCACTGTACACCACTATTTATCTGATCACTGTACACCACTATTTATCTGATCACTGTACACCACTATTTATCTGATCACTGTACACCACTATTTATCTGATCACTGTACATCACTATTTATCTGATTACTGTACACCACTATTTATCTGATCACTGTACATCACTATTTATCTGATCACTGTACATCACTATTTATCTGATCACTGTACACCACTATTTATCTGATCGCTGTACATTACTATTTATCTGATCACTGTACATTACTATTTATCTGATCACTGTACACCACTATCTATCTGATCACTGTACACCACTATTTATCTGATCGCTGTACACCACTATCTATCTGATCACTGTACATCACTATTTATCTGATCACTGTACATCACTATTTATCTGATCACTGTACACCACTATTTATCTGATCACTGTACATCACTATTTATCTGATCGCTGTACACCATTATTTATCTGATCACTGTACACCACTATTTATCTGATCACTGTACACCACTATTTATCTGATCACTGTACACCACTATTTATCTGATCACTGTACATCACTATTTATCTGATCTGTGTACACCACTATTTATCTGATCACTGTACACCACTATTTATCTGATCACTGTACACCACTATTTATCTGATCACTGTACATCACTATTTATCTGATCGCTGTACATCACTATTTATCTGATCACTGTACATCACTATTTATCTGATCACTGTACACCACTATTTATCTGATCACTGTACACCACTATTTATCTGATCACTGTACACCACTATTTATCTGATCACTGTACACCACTATTTATCTGATCACTGTACATCACTATTTATCTGATTACTGTACATCACTATTTATCTGATCACTGTACATCACTATTTATCTGATCACTGTACATCACTATTTATCTGATCACTGTACACCACTATTTATCTGATCACTGTACACCACTATTTATCTGATCACTGTACACCACTATTTATCTAATTACTGTACACCACTATTTATCTGATCACTGTACACCACTATTTATCTGATCGCTGTACACCACTATTTATCTGATCACTGTACACCACTATTTATCTGATCACTGTACACCACTATTTATCTGATCACTGTACATCACTATTTATCTGATCACTGTACACCACTATTTATCTGATCACTGTACATCACTATTTATCTGATCACTGTACACCACTATTTATCTGATCACTGTACACCACTATTTATCTGATCACTGTACAATACTATTTATCTGATCACTGTACATCACTATTTATCTGATCACTGTACAATACTATTTATCTGATCACTGTACGCCACTATTTATCTAATTACTGTACACGACTATTTATCTGATCGCTGTACATCACTATTTATCTGATCACTGTACACCACTATTTATCTGATCACTGTACACCACTATTTATCTGATCGCTGTACACCATTATTTATCTGATCACTGTACATCACTATTTATCTGATCACTGTACACCACTATTTATCTGGTCACTGTACATTACTATTTATCTGATCACTGTACATCACTATTTATCTGATCACTGTACATCACTATTTATCTGATCACTGTACATCACTATTTATCTGATCACTGTACACCACTATTTATCTGATCACTGTACACCACTATTTATCTGATCACTGTACACCACTATTTATCTGATCACTGTACATTACTATTTATCTGATCACTCTACATCACTATTTATCTGATCGCTGTACACCACTATTTATCTGATCACTGTACATTACTATTTATCTGATCACTGTACACCACTATTTATCTGACCACTGTACATCACTATTTATCTGATCGCTGTACACCACTATTTATCTGATCACTGTACATCACTATTTATCTGATCACTGTACATCACTATTTATTTGATCTGTGTACACCACTATTTATCTGATCACTGTACATCACTATTTATCTGATCGCTGTACACCACTATTTATCTGATCACTGTACATCACTATTTATCTGATCACTGTACACCACTATTTATCTGATCACTGTACACCACTATTTATCTGATCTGTGTACACCACTATTTATCTGATCACTGTACACCACTATTTATCTGATCACTGTACATCACTATTTATCTGATCACTGTACATCACTATTATCTGATCACTGTACACCACTATTTATCTGATCACTGTACATCACTATTTATCTGATCACTGTACAATACTATTTATCTGATCACTGTACATCACTATTTATCTGATCACTGTACAATACTATTTATCTGATCACTGTACACCACTATTTATCTAATTACTGTACACCACTATTTATCTGATCGCTGTACATCACTATTTATCTGATCACTGTACACCACTATTTATCTGATCACTGTACACCACTATTTATCTGATCACTGTACATCACTATTTATCTGATCACTGTACACCACTATTTATCTGATCACTGTACACCACTATTTATCTGATCACTGTACATCACTATTTATCTGATCACTGTACACCACTATTTATCTGATCACTGTACATCACTATTTATCTGATCACTGTACACCACTATTTATCTGATCACTGTACACCACTATTTATCTGATCACTGTACACCACTATTTATCTGATCACTGTACATCACTATTTATCTGATCGCTGTACACCACTATTTAACTGATCACTGTACACCACTATTTATCTGATCACTGTACATCACTATTTATCTGATTACTGTACATCACTATTTATCTGATCACTGTACATCACTATTTATCTGATCACTGTACACCACTATTTATCTAATTACTGTACACCACTATTTATCTGATCACTGTACATCACTATTTATCTGACCACTGTACACCACTATTTATCTGATCACTGTACACCACTATCTATCTGATCACTGTACATCACTATTTATCTGATCACTGTACATCACTATTTATCTGATCACTGTACACCACTATTTATCTGATCACTGTACACCACTATTTATCTAATTACTGTACACCACTATTTATCTGATCACTGTACATCACTATTTATCTGATCACTGTACATCACTATTTATCTGATTACTGTACATCACTATTTATCTGATCACTGTACATCACTATTTATCTGATCACTGTACACCACTATTTATCTAATTACTGTACACCACTATTTATCTGATCACTGTACATCACTATTTATCTGATCACTGTACACCACTATTTATCTGATCACTGTACACCACTATCTATCTGATCACTGTACATCACTATTTATCTGATCACTGTACACCACTATTTATCTGATAACTGTACACCACTATTTATCTGATCACTGTACACCACTATTTATCTGATCACTATACATCACTATTTATCTGATCACTGTACATCACTATTTATCTGATCACTGTACATCACTATTTATCTGATCACTGTACACCACTATTTATCTGATCACTGTACACCACTATTTATCTGATCACTGTACACCACTATTTATCTGATCACTATACATCACTATTTATCTGATCACTGTACATCACTATTTATCTGATCACTGTACATCACTATTTATCTGATCACTGTACACCACTATTTATCTGATCACTGTACACCACTATTTATCTGATCACTGTACACCACTATTTATCTGATCGCTGTACACCACTATTTATCTGATCACTGTACACCACTATTTATCAAATCGCTGTACACCACTATTTATCTGATCACTGTACACCACTATTTATCTGATCACTGTACACCACTATTTATTTGATCTGTGTACATCACTATTTATCTGATCGCTGTACACCACTATTTATCTGATCACTGTACATCACTATTTATCTGACCACTGTACACCACTATTTATCTGATCACTGTACATCACTATTTATCTGATCACTGTACACCACTATTTATCTGATCACTGTACATCACTATTTATCTGATCACTGTACATCACTATTTATCTGATCACTGTACACCACTATTTATCTGATCACTGTACACCACTATTTATCTGATCACTGTACACCACTATTTATCTGATCGCTGTACACCACTATTTATCTGATCACTGTACACCACTATTTATCTGATCACTGTACACCACTATTTATTTGATCTGTGTACATCACTATTTATCTGATCGCTGTACACCACTATTTATCTGATCACTGTACATCACTATTTATCTGACCACTGTACACCACTATTTATCTGATCACTGTACATCACTATTTATCTGATCACTGTACACCACTATTTATCTGATCACTGTACACCACTATTTATCTGATCGCTGTACACCACTATTTATCTGATCACTGTACATCACTATTTATCTGATCACTGTACATCACTATCTATCTGATCACTGTACACCACTATTTATCTGATCGCTGTACATCACTATTTATCTGATCACTGTACACCACTATCTATCTGATCACTGTACACCACTATTTATCTGATCGCTGTACATCACTATTTATCTGATCACTGTACATCACTATTTATCTGATCACTGTACATCACTATTTATCTGATCACTGTACATCACTATTTATCTGATCACTGTACATCACTATTTATCTGATCACTGTACACCACTATTTATCTGATAGCTGTACACCACCATTTATCTGATCGCTGTACACCACTATTTATCTGATCACTGTACACCACTATTTATCTGATAGCTGTACACCACTATTTATCTGATCACTGTACATCACTATTTATCTGATCACTGTACACCACTATTTATCTGATAGCTGTACACCACCATTTATCTGATCGCTGTACACCACTATTTATCTGATCACTGTACACCACTATTTATCTGATAGCTGTACACCACTATTTATCTGATCGCTGTACATCACTATTTATCTGATCACTGTACACCACTATCTATCTGATCACTGTACATCACTATTTATCTGATCACTGTACACCACTATTTATCTGATCGCTGTACATCACTATTTATCTGATCGCTGTACACCACTATTTATCTGATCACTGTACATCACTATTTATCTGATCTGTGTACACCACTATTTATCTGATCACTGTACATCACTATCTATCTGATCACTGTACACCACTATTTATCTGATCGCTGTACATCACTATTTATCTGATCGCTGTACACCACTATTTATCTGATCACTGTACATCACTATTTATCTGATCTGTGTACACCACTATTTATCTGATCACTGTACACCACTATTTATCTGATCACTGTACACCACTATTTATCTGATCACTGTACACCACTATTTATCTGATCACTGTACATCACTATTTATCTGATCACTGTACACCACTATTTATCTGATTACTGTACCCCACTATTTATCTGATCACTGTACACCACTATTTATCTGATCACTGTACACCACTATTTATCTGATCGCTGTACACCACTATTTATCTGATCACTATACATCACTATTTATCTGATCTGTGTACACCACTATTTATCTGATCACTGTACACCACTATTTATCTGATCGCTGTACACCACTATTTATCTGATCACTGTACACCACTATTTATCTGATCACTGTACATCACTATTTATCTGATCACTGTACATCACTATTTATCTGATCACTGTACACCACTATTTATCTGATCACTGTACACCACTATTTATCTGAGCATCGTACATTGCCTTCCCTACCTTTCTCAGAAACTTGGGAGGTCTGGTGTTATGTTAAGCTACAAAGATTGGCAGATTGTGCTTAGTGTTATTGAAGCCATCAGGAAAATGTTGATCTCACACAGGCAGTGACAGCATCAGAATACATATGTTGTTGTCTGTCGACTTTGGATTGCTGATTACGCTCTGATTACTGCAGCACGAATATTATAATCTCCAATCTTTGTGAGCCATAATGAAGTCGAATACAGGAGAGCAGCGCAAGTCAACTGCTGTATGTCAAATTGTAAAGATTTCCAGCTGAAAATGAAAATTAGCTGAGTAAATATACATTGATTCTACCCAGCTGTTTCTTAGCTATATCCGCTACTGAGCAAGCTGGGTGACAACCAATATGATAGTCACCCAACTTTCCCAGACTCCTGAATGGCTACCATGCCTACTTATGTTATCATACATCACTCTCTCATATGTTGTTCACATATTTGACATCCAGTTTACCAGGAACCCAGTTTGACAACCCATGTGGAAGCTGTATTGATGGCCATATTGTTTGTCACTAAGGTTCTCCAGGCTCCTGAATGGCAAATCTTCCTAGTTATGCAATGATCCATCCCTCTGTACTATATCACTAAATGACTAAGCAGACATGCCATTCTGAAGTCAAGGAAAGATGGGTGACAACCCCTCAGGGAGCTGCAATATTAGTTGCCACGATCCTGGGGTATGTGAACCTACTAGGCCGCTCTGCGGAGTGGCAGCAGGTCAAACAACAGTCTATGCAAAGTCTCTAGCACTAGAGTACCTATTAAGAGTCCAGACAGACACGAATAGTAGCAGGCGCTTTGGCACAGATAGAGCTTGACGTGGCAGATGATACCAGACGTGGCAGATACAAGGCGTGGCAGATAACAACACTGGATGCAACTCAGGAACAAGCAGTTACAGGATACAGGTAGTAAGATACGGGAACACTGGAAGCAGGATAACAACGAAGGGACCATTCGAAAGACTAACCTGGATTAACAACAACAACAACGCTCAGGCAAGGAGTGGAAGGGCAGAGCCGTTTTTATAGTCCAGGATGATCTGTGGATTGGTTAGGGAACTTTAAGTATGTGCGCGTGCTGGCCCTTTAAGACCGGGGCGCGAGCGCGCACATACCCTAGGAGACAGTCCAGAGGAGATCTGCCATCTCCAAGGAGGGAGATGCTGGCGAGCAGCCAGAGGTCACGGCCATCCGAAGGTGAGGAACGGCGCGGGTCCGTGACTGCGGCCGATACAGTAGTCATATTGGCTGTGGACCAGGTTTCCTATTACCTGATGAAGGCCCCATGTACACGACCGTAGTTTTTATCTGGAATTACGGATAATCTGCGGACCCATTCATTTCTATTGGCCACGGACACCTTTCCCTATATTTACGGATGTGTGTCCGGGCCGTAGACATGATCCGCAAAATATAGATCATGTCCTATTTTTGTCCGCATTTGCGGCACGGACTCCCCATAGAAGTCTATGAAGTCTGATTTTCCGAAATTGCGGACGTCTACGGATGTGTATTCATATTTGCGGACAGTAAAAACCCTTACGAGCATGTGCACGAGGCCTAAATGACTAGAAACTGATTATTGGGAGGCATTTAAATGAGGTGGAAAGCGGCTGGTCCGATGCTGCATCCCTGATGCTGATCTTTGCTGCACTTGTAATGAGCAATAATGAACCGGGGCTCCTCAATGATGAAAATCTGTTCAACTGGTCATAAAAATGTAACCGCGTGTTTGAAAAATTCTCTTATGCAAAAGACTCAGGGGACTCTAATTGTGCATGGAAATGGTGATCCGGGGGGGGGGGGTGTGCCGCTGGATTCTTTACTACGCGGTGAAACTAAGGAAATCCTTAGCGACATGTAGATAAAATCTTTCATTATAAAATTTTAAAAAAAAATAAAAAATCATCTGAGAAGATAAAAGGCGAGCAGAAACGTGATCTGATTGTTATGGACCAATCACAACGCCGTGAATTTACCGTGACTCGCAATCAACCAAAATTTCTCTTGGAGCGCTGCCCTAAAGCTAATTCATTGTACGTTCTGCTACTTACTAATACACCTTTGTTTAAATTTGTCACCATTTATAAGACTCCTGCTTGCTGTCAGTGTATGGGAACATCTTGTTTAACTCCGAAAACATGTCCTGACCACACAGCTGAGGGTTTGTTACAATTTTATGAAGTCTAGAAAACCCTCTGTGATCTGAAAACATCAGTAGCACAAATCTCTCTTTTGTCCTCAAAGTTTGTTACAATGTATCAGTCTGGAATCCAAGCTGTTTATCTGACAGAGGATTGTGTAGCCTGGATACAATTGTATCAAACCCTCATCTGTGAGAAGTATTAGGTCTGTAGAGGTTTTGAGACTCTGGGTGTAAACAATAACATTACCATTCAGTGACATCAAGCAGAGATCTTGAAAATGGTGAGGAATTGAAACAGAATGTATATTAGAAAGTTGCAGAACTCTTCATATTACACTGATTAGGCTTCATTTAAAACACTCTTGAAGTTAATTTTGTACATCTCGCGGATTACGGAGAAAATAATCCCGTGTTCTGCGTTAACTTTCCCTTTAATTCACTCCTGAACTTGTAAAGGTAAATATTTAACTAGGAAAATTAGCGGCGTGTCTGAGAAAAGTAATGTGATCTTAATTAGAAGATTCTGAATGTCACATTTGTCTTCTTGATAGAATCTCGCCTACCGGAGAACGGATGAGAGACGCGGATAAAGAACAGGCGGCTTGAATTTTTTTTTACCGGATTACATTTTCTAGAATTTAATTTCGTTATTATTCATCAGTCTTGATGTCCGTATTTGCTTTAGAAATCCGCCGCACGTCAGATTGTCAAGGCCTGGCAACATTTGTTTTTCTGTATCTGTCATGGAGATGAGAACCGTCGCCGCGCCGCCTATTGTACGATTTTGGGCATCGTTACAAATTTTGCGAGATGATTAAATGATCCGTGTGATGTCAGGCGAGGGGTCAAGAGCAGCCGTTGAAAAATATGACCCGACTCCTCGGTAACGCAGTAAGTGCCGATCCATTAGAACCGGGTATTTCTGCGCACGACATTTACACAATAGATTTCCGCGTCCTGCGCTTCATATTATGAGACGGCAAAATAAAACTGTACAAACAAAGGACAGGAAGCAAAAATAAAAATAAAAAATTGGCAAGAGAAATATTTTACCATTTTTGGACGTCCGTATCAGGAAAAGTGTCTGATATCCATATTTCCCAGAACCCTCCTATGTTTAGTCGTTAAAGGGTTATTCCCATCTAAGGCTCAATGTACACGATGCGTATTACGTGCAGGAAGCCGGAAGGGCAAAACCCAGGGTCGGGCTGACTGTTTGGCGCGCCGCGCTTTTAAACCTTTTTGACATGCCGGAAATGTCTTGTGTTTTGTGGGTATAAATGGTGCGGAGTGATACCATCCCCCGAGGTGTTACACTGGAGTTTACGAGCCAAGTGTGCAATAAGGATCCATAGAAGACTTAAAACTTAAAAACCGCACCTAAAAACAGAGCGTTTTTTACCTGCGCATTTCCTGCAGCAAAATACGCAACGTGTGCATGAAGCCTTATAGCGTGATAGTTTGTCGCTAGGATACGCCGTCACTTTATGATCGGTGGGGTCCGCAGCGCTGCGACCCCTTCACTGTTTTCCCCGCACGGCCGAGCCTCCATAATAAATAAATAACGTATACTGCATGGAATCCATTTTTACTGTAGTCGACTGCGGTCATTTTATACAGCAAAAAAGATATAGGACGGTATTTTGGCATGCGGCGGGTGAATGGGGCCCTACGGATTATATATTCAGAGATTTCCCGGCGCACACGCTGAACGTCGGGCTCTAGCGCTGTGAATAAAGCTTCAGGTTGATAACTCTCCTAATACGAGAATCTCTGATGAATCCGCTATTTATATATTAGTGTAAATTCATCGGAGGTGAACCCACGCATTTAGTGTACGCAGGTTCCATCATAGAAGGTGATAGGGTTATTACGTGAAAATGGCTTCAGTCCCTAAAATAGCCTGTGATAAATATATCCACCATCCGCAATGATATATGTGGCGGGAGCGCGGGCGACGGGGGCCACACGTTACTCATAGTGAATACGACGTTCTTCTACAGATAACGTGTGAAGGCCGGATTTAGCTGCGGCTGGCGCAAATCTTACACCAGGAGAGAGAAATATCATTGTCACATTTCAAGATCTTGTTAACGTCTGAGTGGATCGAACTAAATTATCCAGAGGAGGTAACAGAAAACCCGTGGACCCGGATGACAGAAAGGCCCAGCTCTGTAAGGTCCTGTTCACACAGAGAATTTTCTAGGCAGAAAAACTCTGCCTCAAATTTGGACCTGCCTGCACTTACTTGCCGTGTTTTTCGCCAACAACCATTGAGCACCGCGGTGCAAAAAACGCTTTTTCTGCCTCCCATTGATATCAATGGGAGCTCAGAGGCGGAGCCGCGACCAAAAAGGACATGCCGCTTTTTTCCCCGTGAGCGGCTAAAAACCCGTAGAGGAAAAAAAAATGCCTTCGCCTCCCATTAAGGTGGTTTCGACGCTTTTTGGTGCTGATTCCGACGTGGTTTCTGCGACAAAAAACGTAGCGAACTGCGCCTAATGGTATTTGTCACTAAAGATGAAAAGTTCTGCAGATTACTAATAGACTTAGGCTTCGTTCACATGGTGTCGGGGCTCCGTTCATAGTTTCCGTCGGAGCTTTACATCAGGGGAACCCGTGAACAGAATCCAAACTGAAACAAACAGAAACCATAGGTTTCCGTTTTCATCACCATTGATTTCAATGGTGACGGATCCGGTGCAAACGAATACTGTAGGCGACTGCGCTTTTGCTTCCGGCAAAACGACGGGTCCGGTGCACAACAGACACAAACGGAAACCACGGGCACCGGATCCGTCACCATTGAAATCAATGATGATGGAAACGGAAACCTCTGGTGTCCGTCGGTGCCAGTTTGTGTCTGCTCAGGGTCCCGATCTGACGGAAAGCTCTGACGGAACGTAAGAACGGGACCCCAACGCAAATGTGAACGAAGCCTAAAATGTATCAGAGCTCGAAGAGGATGACAATTGGAGCAAACATTCAGCCTCTGGCTGTAAAATGTCCCTATTCACTGACAGAAAGCAGAGATCTTTAAAATGGTGAGCATATTCTATAACAGTGCGCAGTCACACATATGTATAATCTGATGAGCGCTATTCTGCATACATTTAGCGCATTTGTTGCTTTTTTATGGACATTACAAGGATTATAGACGTCGTTCTCCAGCTCCCGCCTCTCGGGAACATACAATCATCTGCAGCTCTGAAGAGACAAGTGATTTCGGATGTAAATATGTTACCAGTTAATTATACGGCTCGGCTCCGTAATTGTTACATTGAAATGCAGTGCGCTCTGATTAGCGGCGATATCTCCGATCTTTAATCTTGACTGGCAGCAAAAGGAAAATAGTCCTTACTGTGGCATTATTCTAATCAAAAAATATATGGAGCCTTCTACGGCTGTCATGAAGCGAAAATTTAAAGGGCAACTCCAGGCACTAGTAATATTAACATGACTGGAGCAGAATCATCCGTCAGTCACATGGTACCAGCATTTTATATACTAGGCTTTTCTAAACCCAATTATTTCATTAGAACTTTTCCTCCCATCATGCCTCAGGGTAATGAGAGATTTCACACTCCTTTTCCCCTGGGAGGAGCTTCGGGCTGTGCTCTTTGTCGCCCCCTGCTGAGCTCTGCACTGTAACAACTGCCCGAGTGTATAGGGAATAATAGAAATGTCATGAGACTTGGGTTCATCAAAGATTATAATGGATTCCCATAATGCAGTGCTGGATACATTGTATGACGGGCACCACCGGCTTTCGAGGGACAATACTGACTTAAAACGAGATCCGTCGGGTTCCGTTGTGGTGTCCTTTATTTTGACTGAATGCATATTTGAATGCAGCGCTACTCTACCCCTTAAAGCTGAAGGAAGTTGTGAAGTTGTGACGGAGCCACTAACCTAACTATGGGCAACGAATAGATATACAGCAGCGTTATAAGAGGAGCTGTCCTACAGTCAGACATCAGGGAACAATAGAAGGTAAAGATATATTCTACCGTCAGCCTCTCCCTAGCCTGAGATGGCTGATAACAAGGAACACTAGATTGCACTCAATTGCTCAGAAGCTGGGAGAAAAGATGGGGTCTTTAGGGTTACTGTCTCTTTAATATCCTGTAACACTCCAGATGCCGGAGGATTTGCCTGCCATCTCCATCACGCGCCATTTATGCACTTCTTACCGTTCTGTCTCTTAGCAACATTAATGCACCTTTTCTGAGTAAAGCGGGCAATCAAATCCCTCTATAATTTCAATACCCCTGTCTGATATTTTGCAAATTGGTGGTGGGTGCAAGAGAGAGGCTGAGAGCTTTTTTGGAAGCAAATGAAAAAATGTCCCTTTAATAGAGACTGGCAAGACAGTTATCTATATGAGCATATGGTGTATGTCTGCAGAGAAGCGGCACATGCCGCCGGCCTGCAGACTGGCACCCAAACATTTAAAGCGAAATCTATGTGCTGCTAGACTCATATTGTACTGCAAGTGTCCAGACATCTCAAGAGCCGAGAGTTACAGGAGCCTAGAGTTACAGGAGCCTAGAGTTACAGTAGCCTAGAGTTACAAGAGCCTAGAGTTACAAGAGCCTAGAGATACAGGAGCCTAGAGTTACAAGAGCCTAGAGTTACAAGAGCCTAGAGATACAGGAGCCTAGAGTTACAAGAGCCTAGAGCCTAAAATATCTAATGACACATAATAAATGGTTCTAGATAGCAGTTATACCGCATCAGACCTGATACAGAGACACATTTGGGGACGAAGCCTTGCAGAATGGGCAGATGTCCAGTGTCTTGCAGAAACATAAAGTGCTTTACTAATCTGTTTACCAGACTGTGTGACCTCCATAACATTGAGTTACAGGAGCCTAGAGTTACATGAGCCTAGAGTTACATGAGCCTAGAGTTACATGGGCCTAGATTTACATGGGCCTAGAGATACAAGAGCCTAGAGTTAAAAGAGCCTAGAGTTACAGTAGCCTAGATTTACATGAGATTAGAGTTACAAGAGCCTAGTGTAATGGTAGGAAGGAGGTGAAGGGAAAGTGAGCCCTAATCTACCCACCGCCCTGTCCCTGCCTACTTGCAACGACCCGCCCTAGGCGACGGGGTACAACTGGGCGGCGGTCCCTACGCTGTCTAAGTGCACGGGAGAACAAACAGGGAACACGCAAGGGAAGGGGCAGTAGCTCACGGAACGCCGCGAGGAAACGGAGCGGTGAATGAGTTGTCAGGACCAGGATGAAGTGGAGTATACCCAAGTGAGCACGGAGGAGGAAGCAAGCCGGAGGCAAAGCAAAGCGGGTTAAGCAGAACAGCAGCAAGGCAGAAGCACGGCAGAAGCAGGCTGGAGCAAGCAGCAGTGGGGCCAGGAATCCAAAAGAATTACAAGCACTGAGGAGGAGAACACAGCAGGTAATAAAGGACAGGGGGCGGAGCTAACTCCGACTGACCAGGCCGCGATAGGCTCTCCCACTCCTGAGCTTGCCACCCTGGTTGGTGGGAGATGGTGTCAGTCGAACAGGTCTGGACTCAGGTGTGGATTGATTAATCCCAGGAGTATACCTAGACGTAGTACCTGGCAGATCCCTAACACCTAGAGTTACAGGAGCCTAGAGATACAGGAGCCTAGAGATACAGGAGCCTAGAGATACAGGAGCCTAGAGATACAAGAGCCTAGAGATACAAGAGCCTAGAGATACAAGAGCCTAGAGATACAAGAGCCTAGAGATACAGGAGCCTAGAGATACAAGAGCCTAGAGATACAGGAGCCTAGAGATACAGGAGCCTAGAGATACAAGAGCCTAGAGATACAGGAGCCTAGAGATACAGGAGCCTAGAGATACAGGAGCCTAGAGATACAACAGCCTAGAAATACAACAGCCTAGAGATACAGGAGCCTAGAGATATAAGAGCCTAGAGATACAGGAGCCTAGAGATACAAGAGCCTAGAGATACAAGAGCCTAGAGATACAGGAGCCTAGAGATACAAGAGCCTAGAGATACAGGAGCCTAGAGATACAGGAGCCTAGAGATACAAGAGACTAGAGATACAGGAGCCTAGAGATACAGGAGCCTAGAGATACAACAGCCTAGAAATACAACAGCCTAGAGATACAGGAGCCTAGAGATACAGGAGCCTAGAGATACAGGAGCCTAGAGATACAAGAGCCTAGAGATACAGGAGCCTAGAGATACAGGAGCCTAGAGATACAACAGCCTAGAAATACAACAGCCTAGAGATACAGGAGCCTAGAGATACAAGAGCCTAGAGCCTAAAATATCTAATGCCACATAATAAATGGTTCTAGATAGCAGTTATACCGCATCAGACCTGATACAGAAACACATTTGGGGACGAAGCCTTGCAGAATGGGCAGATGTCCAGTGTCCTGCGGAAACATAAAGTGCTTTACTAATCTGTTTATCAGACTGTGTGACCTCCATAACATTGAGTTTATCCACCTTGTCATCAATGCATTTTAGGGGCTGTAACGTAAATCCCCAGTAATGATGTCAAAAGAGATCAAACTGCTCCCTGCTAATGCAAAATTACTGTGAAAACACTGCACAACAGAACACAAAGAGCAGAATGTATACACATACAATATTAAATCACCTGATAACAACCGCTTCCCTGAGATCACAGGTGAAAGCATAGCCTGCCCTCTGGTGGTGGAAAGGATGACTTGCAATTCCACTAAGAAGGTATCTACAGGTAAACAATCAGCATCCTGGTAGCATTCCAGCCGTATTCTGAGATAGATATCGGGGTTATCCGGGGACCAAAAATTGCATTGCAATAATATATTTATGTTAAACTAAGTAACTTACTAATATACTTTAATTTAAAATTCTATACTAAATGGTGCAGTTTAAACCTCGTGAATTGTTCCCGGAAGTGCTGGAGCTTTTCTAGTAATGATGACGCTCCAACACGGCCCCACGTGACTTGCTTCATGTGCTGTTCGTGAACATGACTGCAATGGGATGTCACATTGCCTATTGCTTGAGTCGCGAGCAGAGCATCAGCTAGCGCTTTATATTTTGGTCAATTCAGGGGTTTCCTATCGCTGGACTTCCTAAGCAGAGCATCAGCTGATGCTCTGCCCAGGGACTCCAGCACTTCTGCCAACGTCACTGTCCATATATGCACACTGGTGTCGGCAGCAGTACTGGAGTCCCGGGGCAGAGAATCAGCCTGAAGTCACTGACCATATACGGACAGTGGCGTGGGCAGAAGTGCAGGAGTCCACGAACAGACCATCAGCTGATTCTCTGCTTGGGGACTTCAGCTATAGGAAACCACTGAATTGACCAAATATGGACGTCGGGAGCAGTGCTGAAATCCCGAGCAGAGCATCAGCTAGCGCTTTGTGACAGCCCCTTGAGGTCATGTTCATGAACAGCACATGAAGCAAGCCCTCAGTCACATGGGGTCGTTTTGGAGTGTCATCATTATTAGAAAAGCTCCAGTACTTCTGAAAATAATTCATGAGGTTTGGACTGCACCATTTAGTACAGAATTCTAAATTAAAGTATATTAGTAAGTTACTTTGTTACAAATAAATATATTATTGCAATGCAATGTTTGGTTCCCGGATAACCCCTTTAACTACCCCAGCATTAATTATAATACTGCTTCCTATGTGCAAGGCTACAACACTGCCCCCTATATACAAGAATATAACTATTATAATACTGCCCCTATATACAAGAATATAACTACTATAATACTGCTCCTATATACAAGAATATAACTACTATAATACTGCCTCCTATATACAAGAATATAACTACTATAATACTGCCCCCTATATACAAGAATATAACTACTATAATACTGCCCCTATATACAAGAATATAACTACTATAATACTGCCCCTATATACAAGAATATAACTACTATAATACTGCTCCTATATACAAGAATATAACTACTATAATACTGCCCCCTATATACAAGAATATAACTACTATAATACTGCCCCCTATATACAAGAATATAACTACTATAATACTGCCCCTATATACAAGAATATAACTACTATAATACTGCCCCTATATACAAGAATATAACTACTATAATACTGCCCCCTATATACAAGAATATAACTACTATAATACTGTCCCCTATATACAAGAATATAACTACTATAATACTGTCCCCTATATACAAGAATATAAATACTATAATACTGCCCCCTATATACAAGAATATAACTACTATAATACTGCCCCCTGTATACAAGAATATAACTACTATAATACTGCCCCTATATACAAGAATATAACTACTATAATACTGCCCCTCTATACAAGAATATAACTACTATAATACTGCCCCCTATATACAAGAATATAACTACTATAATACTGCTCCTATATACAAGAATATAACTACTATAATACTGCCCCTATATACAAGAATATAACTACTATAATACTGCCCCCTATATACAAGAATATAACTACTATAATACTGCCCCCTATATGCAAGAATATAACTACTATAATACTGTCCGCTATATACAAGAATATAACTACTATAATACTGCTCCTATATACAAGAATATAACTACTATAATACTGCTCCTATATAAAAGAATATAACTACTATAATACTCTCCCCTATATACAAGAATATAACTACTATAGTACTGTCCCCTATATACAAGAATATAACTACTATAATACTGCCTCCTATATACAAGAATATAACTACTATAATACTGCTCCTATATACAAGAATATAACTACTATAATACTGCCCCTATATACAAGAAAATAACTACTATAATACTGCCCCTACATACAAGAATATAACTACTATAATACTGCCCCTATATACAAGAATATACTTACTATAATACTGCCTCCTATATACAAGAATATAACTACTATAATACTGCCTCCTATATACAAGAATGTAACTACTATAAGACTGCCCCTATATACAAGAATATAACTACTATAATACTGCCTCCTATATACAAGAATATAACTACTATAATACTGCCTCCTATATACAAGAATGTAACTACTATAAGGGCGGGTTCACACATGGCGGATTTTCACTTAAATTCCGCTGCGGACACTCCGCAGCGTTAATCCGCAGCGGAGCCGTTTCTCCATTGACTTTCACTTTAATTTCGCAGTGTTCGTTTACACGATGCGTACAATTCCGCTGCGGAGCATAGGCTGCGGAGCGGAATGTGGTGTCCGCAGCATGCTCTGTCTGTTGCGGAGCAGTGGCGGACTGGTTGCGGACTCATGGCGGAATTTCTCCATTGACTTCAATGGAGATTCTAAGTTCCGCAATGAAGTCCGCAGCTGTCATGCACATGTTATGTGTGGTGCGGAGCGTATTGGTTTTTTAACATGACATTTCTTCATTCTGGCTGGACCTATGTATTTCTAGGTCTACAGCCAGACTGAGGAAGTCAATGGGGCTCCCGTAATGACGGGAGCGTTGCTAGGAGACGTCAGTAAATAGTCACTGTCCAGGGTGCTGAAAGAGTTAAGCGATCGGCAGTAACTGTTTCTGCACCCGGGACAGTGACTACCGATCTCAATATACAGCAACCTGTAAAAAAATAGAAGTTCCTACTTACCGAGAACTCCCTGCTTCTGTCTCCAGTCCGGCCTCCCAGGATGACGTTTCAGTGGAAGTGACGGCTGCAGCCAATCACAGGCCAAGCACAGGCTGCAGCGGTCACATGGACTGGCGCGTCATCCAGGGAGGTCGGGCTGGATGCCGAAGGAGGGACGCGTCATCAAGACAACGGGCGGTAAGTATGAATTTCTTTTACTTTCACTAGGGAAAGTGCTGTCCCTTCTCTCTATCCTGCACTGATAGGGAGAAGGGAAGCACTTTTCCTGCAGTCCGCAGCGGCCAGTCCGCATCAATTTTCTGCACATTTTGTGCAGATCCGCAGCCGTAATCCGCAACCCGGATTAGGTGCGGCATTGATGCGGACAGTTGCGGAGGAATTCCGCCATGTGTGGTCATGCCCTAATACTGCCCCTATATGCAAGAATATAACTACAATAATACTGCCTCCTATATACAAGAATATAACTACTATAATACTGCTCCTATATACAAGAATATAACCCCTATAATACTGCCCCTATATACAATAATATAACTACTATAATACTGCCCCTATATACAATAATATAACTACTGTAATACTGCTCCTATATACAAGAATATAACTACTATAATACTGCTCCCTATATACAAGAATATAACTATTATAATACTGCTCCTATATACAATAAAAATAACCACTATAATACTGCCCCTATATACAAGAATATAACTACTATAATACTGCACCCTATATACAAGAATATAACTACTATAATACTGCCCCTATTTACAAGAATATAACTACTATAATACTACCCCTATATACAATAATATAACTACTGTAATACTGCTCCTATATACAAGAATATAACTACTATAATACTGCTCCCTATATACAAGAATATAACTATTATAATACTGCTCCTATATACAATAAAAATAACCACTATAATACTGCCCCTATATACAAGAATATAACTACTATAATACTGCACCCTATATACAAGAATATAACTACAATAATACTGCCCCCTATATATAAGAATATAACTACTATTATACTGCCCCCTATATACAAGAATATAACTACTATAATACTGCCCCCTATATACAAGAATATAACTACTATAATACTGCCCCTATATACAAGAATATAACTACTATAATACTGCTCCTATATACAAGAATATAAACTACTATAATACTGCTCCTATATACAAGAATATAACTACTATAATAATGCTCCTATATACAAGAATATAACTACTATAATACTACCCCTATATACAAGAATATAACTACTATAATACTGCTTCCTATATACAAGAATATAACTACTATAATACTGCCCCTATATACAAGAATATAACTACTATAATACTGCTTCCTATATACAAGAATATAACTACTATAATACTGCCCCTATATACAAGAATATAACTACTATAATACTACCCCCCTATATATAAGAATATAACTACTATAATACTGCCCCCTATATACAAGAATATAACTACTATAATACTGCCCCCTATATACAAGAATATAACTACTATAATACTGCCCCCTATATACAAGAATATAACTACTATGAGGCTGGATTCACACGAGCGTTGCGTTTTTGCGCGCGCAAACAACGCGGCGTTTTGTGCGCGCAAAAACCATTTGACAGCTGCGTGTGTCATGCGTGTCTGATGCGCGGCTGCGTGATTTTCGCGCAGCCGCCATCATAGAGATGAGGCTTGTCGACGCCCGTCACTGTCCAAGGTGCTGAAAGAGCTAAATCTTTCAGCACCCTCGACAGTGAATGCCGAACACAACAGCGAAAAACCTGTAAAAAAAAAAGATAAAGTTCCTACTTACCGAGAACTTCGCGGCCGTTGCCTTGGTGACGCGTCCTTGGTGACGCGCCTCTCTTGACATCGGGCCCCACCTCCCTGGATGATGCGGCAGTCCAAGTGACCGCTGCAGCCTGTGATTGGCTGCAGCCTGTGCTTGGCCTGTGATTGGCTGGAGCTGTCACTTGAACTGAAGTGTCATCCCGGGAGGTCGGACTGCAGGAAGGAGACAGGAGTAATCGGTAAGTTAGAACTTCGTTTTTTTTTACAGGTTCATGTATTTTGGGATCGCAAGTCACTGTCCATGGTGCTGAAACAGTTTAACTCTTTCAGCACCATGCACAGTGAATGTCTCCCGACGTCGCGGACCGGAAATTTTTTTGCCGGGTTCGGCCAAAACGAGTTTGGCCGAACTCGGTGAAGTTAGCTTCGGTTGTCGGGGGTTCGCTAATCGCAAAGACACTCCGTTTGGATGTTCGGAAACAGAAAAGCACGTGGTGCTTTTCTGTTTACATTCATCCTTTTGACAGCTGTTGCGCAAACACGCAGTTCGCACGGAAGTGCTTCCGTGCGACATGCGTGGTTTTCACGCACCCATTGACTTCAATGGGTGCGTGATGCGTTGAAAACGCTGAATCAACGGACATGTCGTGAGTTTTTGGCAACGGAGCAACGCTGCGCAAAAAACGCTGCCATGTCTGCACGGTCCCATTGACAAATATAGCTACGGGCAACGCACGTGAAAATCACGCGCGTTGCACGCGCGTATTTTACGTTCGTCTGAATAAAGCCTAATACTGCTCCTATATACAAGAATATAACTACTATAATACTGCCCCCTATATACAAGAATATAACTACTATAATACTGCCCCCTATATACAAGAATATAACTACTATAATACTGCCCCCTATATACAAGAATATAACTACTATAATACTGCCCCTATATACAAGAATATACTACTATAATACTGCCCCCTATATACAAGAATATAAATACTATAATACTGCCCCCTACATACCAGAATATAACTACTATAATACTGCCCCCTATATACAAGAATATAACTACTATAATACTGCCCCTATATACAAGAATAGAACTACTATAATACTGCTCCTATATAAAAGAATATAACTACTATAACACTGCCCCTATATACAAGAATATAACTACTATAACACTGCCCCTATATACAAGATTATAACTACTATAATACTGCCCCCTATATACAAGAATATAACTACTATAATACTGCCCCCTATATACAAGAATATAACTACTATAATACTGCTCCTATATACAAGAATATAACTACTATAATACTGCCCCTATATACCAGCATATAACTACTATAATACTGACCCTATATACAAGAATATAACTACTATAATACTGCCCCTATATACAAGAATATAACTACTATAATACTGCTTCCTATATACAAGAATATAACTACTATAACACTGCCCCTATATACAAGAATATAACTACTATAATACTGCCCCCTATATACAAGAATATAACTACTATAATACTGCTCCTATATACAAGAATATAACTACTATAATACTGCTCCTATATACAAGAATATAACTACTATAATACTGACCCTATATACAAGAATATAACTACTATAATGCTGCCCCTATATACAAGAATATAACTACTATAATACTGCCCCTATATACAAGAATATAAATACTATAATACTGCCCCCTATATACAAGAATATAACTACTATAATACTACTCCTATATACAAGAATATAACTACTATAATACTGCCCCTATATACAAGAATATAACTACTATAATACTGCCCCCTATATACAAGAATATATCTACTATAATACTGCTCCTATATACAAGAATATAACTACTATAATACTGCCCCTATATACAAGAATATAAATACTATAATACTGCCCCCTATATACAAGAATATAACTACTATAATACTACTCCTATATACAAGAATATAACTACTATAATACTGCTCCTATATACAAGAATATAACTACTATAAAGGCATGCCCCCACGTGGCGGATTTCCTCCGCAACTGTCCGCATCAATGCCGCACCTAATCCGGGTTGCGGATTACGGCTGCGTATCTGCCCAAAATGTGCAGTAAATTGATGCGGACTAGCTGCTGCGGACTGTGGAAAAAGTGCTTCCCTTCTCCCTATCAGTCCAGGATAGAGAGAAGGGACAGCACTTTCCCTAGTGAAAGTAAACGAATTTCATACTTACCGGCCGTTGTCTTGGTGACGCGTCCCTCTTTCGGCATCCAGCCCTACCTCCCTGGATGACGCGGCAGTCCATGTGACCGCTGCAGCCTGTGATTGGCTGCAGCCGTCACTTAGACTGAAACGTCATCCTGGGAAGCTGGACTGGAGACAGAAGCAGGGAGTTCTCGGTAAGTATGAACTTCTATTTTTTTACAGGTTGCTCTATATTGGGATCGGTAGTCACTGTCCAGGGTGCAGAAACAGTTACTGCCGATCGCTTAACTCTTTCAGCACCCTGGACAGTGACTATTTACTGACGTCTCCTAGCAACGCTCCCGTAATTCCGGGAGCCCCATTGACTTCCTCAGTCTGGCTGTAGACCTAGAAATACATAGGTCCAGCCAGAATGAAGAAATGTCATGTTAGTAAAACCAATACGCTCCGCAGCACACATAACATGTGCATGACAGCTGCGGACTTCATTGCGGAATTTAGAATCTCCATTGAAGTCAATGGAGAAATTCCGCCATGAGTCCGCAACCAGTCCGCCACTGCTCCGCAACAGACAGAGCATGCTGCGGACACCAAATTCCGCTCCGCAGCGGAATTTTACGCATCGTCTAAACGAACACTTCTAAATTTAAGGGGAAGTCAATGGAGAAATGGCTCCGCTGCGGATTAACGCTGCGGAGTGTCCTCAGCGGAATTCAAGTGAAATTCCGCCACGTGTGAACCCAGCCTTACACTGCTCCTATATACAAGAATATAACTACTATAATACTGCCCCCTATATACAAGAATATATCTACTATAATACTGCCCCTATATACAAGAATATAAATACTATAATACTGCCCCCTATATACAAGAATATAACTACTATAACACTGCTCCTATATACAAGAATATAACTACTATAATACTGCCCCTATATACAAGAATATATCTACTATAATACTGCTCCTATATACAAGAATATAACTACTATAACACTGTTCTTATATACAAGAATATAACTACTATTAGGGCATGACCACACGTGGTGGATTTCCTCCGCAACTGTCCGCATCAATGCCGCACAGAATCTGCGTCGCAGATTCTGCTGCGGATCTGCACAAAATGTGCAGAAAATTGATGCGGACTAGCTGCTGCGGACTGCGGGAAAAGTGCTTCCCTTCTCCCTATCAGTGCAGGATAGAGAGAAGGGACAGCACTTTCCCTAGTGAAAGTAAAAGAAATTCATACTTACCGGCCGTTGTCTTGGTGACGCGTCCCTCCTTCGGCATCCAGCCCGACCTCCCTGGATGACGCGCCAGTCCATGTGACCGCTGCAGCCTGTGCTTGGCCTGTGATTGGCTGCAGCCGTCACTTACACTGAAACGTCATCCTGGGAGGCCGGACTGGAGACAGACGCAGGGAGTTCTCGGTAAGTATGAACTTATATGTTTTTTTACAGATACATGTATATTGAGATCGGTAGTCACTGTCCCGGGTGCAGAAACAGTTACTGCCGATCGCTTAACTCTTTCAGCACCCTGGACAGTGACTATTTACAGACGTCTCCTAGCAACGCTCCCGTCATTACGGGAGCCCCATTGACTTCCTCAGTCTGGCTGTAGACCTAGAAATACATAGGTCCAGCCAGAATGAAGAAATGTCATGGTAGTAAAACCAATACGCTCCGCAGCACACATAAGATCTGCGGACTTCATTGCGGAATTTTGACTCTCCATTGAAGTCAATGGAGAAATTCCGCCATGAGTCCGCCACTGCTCCGCAACAGACAGAGCATGCTGCGGACACCAAATTCCGCTCCGCAGCCTATGCTCCGCAGCGGAATTTTACGCCTCGTCTAAACGAACACTGCTAAATTAAAGTGTAAGTCAATGGACAAACGGCTCCGCTGCGGATTAACGCTGCGGAGTGTCCGCAGCGGAATTTAAGTGAAATTCCGCCACGTGTGAACCCAGCCTAATACTGCCCCCTATATACAAGAATATATCTACTATAATACTGCCCCTATATACAAGAATATAAATACTATAATACTACCCCCTATATACAAGAATATAACTACTATAATACTGCCCCCTATATACAAGAATATAACTACTATACTACTGCCCCTATATACAAGAATATAACTACTATAATACTGCCTCCTATATACAAGAATATAACTACTATAATACTGCCCCTATATACAAGAATATAACTACTATAATACTGCCCCTATATACAAGTATATAACTACTATAATACTGCCCCTGTATACAAGAATATAACTACTATAATACTGCCCACTAAATACAAGAATATATCTACTATAATACTGCCCCCTATATACAAGAATATAACTACTATAATACTGCCTCTATATACAAGAATATAACTACTATAATACTGCCTCCTGTATACAAGAATATAACTACTATAATACTGCTCCTATATACAAGAATATAACTACTATAATACTGCCCCCTATATACAAGAATATATCTACTATAATACTGCCCCCTATATACAAGAATATAACTACTATAATACTGCCCACTATATACAAGAATATATCTACTATAATACTGCCCCTATATACAAGAATATAACTACTATAATACTGCCCCTATATACAAGAATATATCTACTATAATACTGCCCCCTATATACAAGAATATAGCTACTATAATACTGCCCACTATATACAAGAATATAACTACTATAATACTGCCCCTATATACAAGAATATAACTACTATAATACTGCTCCTATATACAAGAATATAACTGCTATAATACTGCTCCTATATACAAGAATATAACTACTATAATACTGCCCGCTATATACAAGAATATATCTACTATAATACTGCCCCTATATACAAGAATATAAATACTATAATACTGCCCCCTATATACAAGAATATAACTACTATAATACTGCTCCCTGTATACAAGAATATAACTACTATAACACTGCTCCTATATACAAGAATATAACTACTATAATACTGCCCCCTATATACAAGAATATATCTACTATAATACTGCTCCTATATACAAGAATATAACTACTATAACACTGTTCCTATATACAAGAATATAACTACTATAATACTGCCCCCTATATACAAGAATATATCTACTATAATACTGCCCCTATATACAAGAATATAAATACTATAATACTACCCCCTATATACAAGAATATAACTACTATAATACTGCCCCCTATATACAAGAATATAACTACTATACTACTGCCCCTATATACAAGAATATAACTACTATAATACTGCCTCCTATATACAAGAATATAACTACTATAATACTGCCCCTATATACAAGAATATAACTACTATAATACTGCCCCTGTATACAAGTATATAACTACTATAATACTGCCCCTGTATACAAGAATATAACTACTATAATACTGCCCACTAAATACAAGAATATATCTACTATAATACTGCCCCCTATATACAAGAATATAACTACTATAATACTGCCTCTATATACAAGAATATAACTACTATAATACTGCCTCCTGTATACAAGAATATAACTACTATAATACTGCTCCTATATACAAGAATATAACTACTATAATACTGCCCCCTATATACAAGAATATATCTACTATAATACTGCCCCCTATATACAAGAATATAACTACTATAATACTGCCCACTATATACAAGAATATATCTACTATAATACTGCCCCTATATACAAGAATATAACTACTATAATACTGCCCCTATATACAAGAATATATCTACTATAATACTGCCCCCTATATACAAGAATATAGCTACTATAATACTGCCCACTATATACAAGAATATAACTACTATAATACTGCCCCTATATACAAGAATATAACTACTATAATACTGCTCCTATATACAAGAATATAACTGCTATAATACTGGTCCTATATACAAGACTATAACTACTATACTACTGCCCGTATATACAAGAATATAACTACTATAATACTGCCCTCCTATATACAAAAATATAACTACTATAACACTGCTCCTATATACAAGAATATAACGACTATAATACTGCCCCCTATATACAAGAATATAACTACTATAATACTGCTCCCTATATACAAGAATATAACTACTATAATACTGCACCTATATACAAGAATATAACTACTATAATGCTGCCTTTATATACAAGAATATAACTACTATAATACTGCTCCCTATATACAAGAATATAACTACTATAATACTGCTCCTATATACAAGAATATAACTACTATAATACTGCCCCTATATACAAGAATATAACTACTATAATACTGCCCCTATATACAAGAATATAACTACTATAATACTGCTTCCTATATACAAGAATATATCTACTATAATACTGCCTCTATATACAAGAATATAACTACTATAATACTGCTCCTATATACAAGAATATAACTACTATAATACTGCTCCATATATACAAGAATATAACTACTATAATACTGCTCCCTATATACAAGAATATAACTACTATAATACTGCCCCCTATATACAAGAATATAACTACTATAATACTGCCCCCTATATACAAGAATATAACTACTATAATACTGCCCCCTATATACAAGAATATAACTACTATAATACTGCCCCTTATATACAAGAATATAACTACTATAATACTGTCCCTATATACAAGAATATAACTACTATAATACTGCCCCCTATATACAAGAATATAACTACTATAATACTGCTCCTATATACAAGAATATAACTACTATAATACTGCCTCTATACAAGAATATAACTACTATAATACTGCTCCCTATATACAAGAATATAACTACTATAATACTGCCCCCTATATACAAGAATATAACTACTATAATACTGCCCCTATTTACAAGAATATAACTACTATAATACTGCTCCCTATATACAAGAATATAACTACTATAATACTGCCTCCTGTATACAAGAATATAACTACTATAATACTTCCCCTATGTACAAGAATATAACTACTATAATACTGCGCCTATATACAAGAATATAACTACTATAATACTGCCCCCTATATACAAGAATATAACTACTATAATACTGCCTCCTGTATACAAGAATATAACTACTATAATATTGTTCCTATATACAAGAATATAACTACTATAATACTGTCCCTATATACAAGAATATAACTACTATAATACTGCCTACTGTATACAAGAATATAACTACTATAATACTGCCTCTATATACAAGAATATAACTACTATAATACTGCCCACTATATACAAGAATATATCTACTATAATACTGCCCCCTATATACAAGAATATAACTACTATAATACTGCCCCTTATATACAAGAATATAACTACTATAATACTGTCCCTATATACAAGAATATAACTACTATAATACTGCCCCTATATACAAGAATATAACTACTATAAGGGCATGACCACACGTGGCGGATTTCCTCCGCAACTGTCCGCATCAATGCCGCACAGAATCTGCGTTGCAGATTCTGCTGCGGATCTGCACAAAATGGGCAGTAAATTGATGCGGACTAGCTGCTGCGGACTGCGGGAAAAGTGCTTCCCTTCTCCCTATCAGTGCAGGATAGAGAGAAGGGACAGCACTTTCCCTAGTGAAAGTAAACGAATTTCATACTTACCGGCCGTTGTCTTGGTGACGCGTCCCTCTTTCGGCATCCAGCCCGACCTCCCTGGATGACGCGGCAGTCCATGTGACCGCTGCAGCCTGTTATTGGCCTGTGATTGGCTGCAGCCGTCACTTAGACTGAAACGTCATCCTGGGAAGCCGGACTGGAGACAGAAGCAGGGAGTTCTCGGTAAGTATGAACTTATATTTTTTTACAGGTTGCTGTATATTGTGATCGGTAGTCACTGTCCAGGGTGCAGAAACAGTTACTGCCGATCGCTTAACTCTTTCAGCACCCTGGACAGTGACTATTTACTGACGTCTCCTAGCAACGCTCCCGTCATTACGGGAGCCCCATTGACTTCCTCAGTCTGGCTGTAGACCTAGAAATACATAGGTCCAGCCAGAATGAAGAAATGTCATGGCAAAAAAGCAAGACGTATCCGCAGCACACATAACATGTGCATGACAGCTGCGGACTTCATTGCGGAAATTAGAATCTCCATTGAAGTCAATGGAGAAATTCCGCCATGAGTCCGCCACTGCTCCGCAACAGACAGAGCATGCTGCGGACACCAAATTCCGCTCCGCAGCCTATGCTCCGCAGCGGAATTTTACGCCTCGTCTAAACGAACACTGCTAAATTAAAGTGTAAGTCAATGGACAAACGGCTCCGCTGCGGATTAACGCTGCGGAATGTCCGCAGCGGAATTTTAGTGAAATTCCGCCACGTGTGAACCCAGCCTAATACTGCCTCCTATATACAAGAATATAACTACTACAATACTGCCCCCTATATACAAGAATATAACTACTGTAATACTGCCTCCTATATACAAGAATATAACTACTATAATACTGCCCCCTGTATACAAGAATATAACTACTATAATACTGACCTCTATATACAAGAATATAACTACTATAATACTGCCCCCTATATACAAGAATATAACTACTATAACACTGCCCCAATATACAAGAATATAACTATTATAATACTGCCCCCTATATACAAGAATATAACTACTATAATACTGCTCCTATATACAAGAATATAACTACTATAATACTGCCTCTATACAAGAATATAACTACTATAATACTGCTCCCTATATACAAGAATATAACTACTATAATACTGCCCCCTATATACAAGAATATAACTACTATAATACTGCCCCTATTTACAAGAATATAACTACTATAATACTGCTCCCTATATACAAGAATATAACTACTATAATACTGCCTCCTGTATACAAGAATATAACTACTATAATACTTCCCCTATGTACAAGAATATAACTACTATAATACTGCGCCTATATACAAGAATATAACTACTATAATACTGCCCCCTATATACAAGAATATAACTACTATAATACTGCCTCCTGTATACAAGAATATAACTACTATAATATTGTTCCTATATACAAGAATATAACTACTATAATACTGTCCCTATATACAAGAATATAACTACTATAATACTGCCTACTGTATACAAGAATATAACTACTATAATACTGCCTCTATATACAAGAATATAACTACTATAATACTGCCCACTATATACAAGAATATATCTACTATAATACTGCCCCCTATATACAAGAATATAACTACTATAATACTGCCCCCTATATACAAGAATATAACTACTATAATACTGCCCCTATATACAAGAATATAACTACTATAAGGGCATGACCACACGTGGCGGATTTCCTCCGCAACTGTCCGCATCAATGCCGCACAGAATCTGCGTTGCAGATTCTGCTGCGGATCTGCACAAAATGGGCAGTAAATTGATGCGGACTAGCTGCTGCGGACTGCGGGAAAAGTGCTTCCCTTCTCCCTATCAGTGCAGGATAGAGAGAAGGGACAGCACTTTCCCTAGTGAAAGTAAACGAATTTCATACTTACCGGCCGTTGTCTTGGTGACGCGTCCCTCTTTCGGCATCCAGCCCGACCTCCCTGGATGACGCGGCAGTCCATGTGACCGCTGCAGCCTGTTATTGGCCTGTGATTGGCTGCAGCCGTCACTTAGACTGAAACGTCATCCTGGGAAGCCGGACTGGAGACAGAAGCAGGGAGTTCTCGGTAAGTATGAACTTATATTTTTTTACAGGTTGCTGTATATTGTGATCGGTAGTCACTGTCCAGGGTGCAGAAACAGTTACTGCCGATCGCTTAACTCTTTCAGCACCCTGGACAGTGACTATTTACTGACGTCTCCTAGCAACGCTCCCGTCATTACGGGAGCCCCATTGACTTCCTCAGTCTGGCTGTAGACCTAGAAATACATAGGTCCAGCCAGAATGAAGAAATGTCATGGCAAAAAAGCAAGACGTATCCGCAGCACACATAACATGTGCATGACAGCTGCGGACTTCATTGCGGAAATTAGAATCTCCATTGAAGTCAATGGAGAAATTCCGCCATGAGTCCGCCACTGCTCCGCAACAGACAGAGCATGCTGCGGACACCAAATTCCGCTCCGCAGCCTATGCTCCGCAGCGGAATTTTACGCCTCGTCTAAACGAACACTGCTAAATTAAAGTGTAAGTCAATGGACAAACGGCTCCGCTGCGGATTAACGCTGCGGAATGTCCGCAGCGGAATTTTAGTGAAATTCCGCCACGTGTGAACCCAGCCTAATACTGCCTCCTATATACAAGAATATAACTACTACAATACTGCCCCTATATACAAGAATATAACTACTGTAATACTGCCTCCTATATACAAGAATATAACTACTATAATACTGCCCCCTATATACAAGAATATAACTACTATAATACTGACCTCTATATACAAGAATATAACTACTATAATACTGCCCCCTATATACAAGAATATAACTACTATAACACTGCCCCAATATACAAGAATATAACTACTATAATACTACCTCCTATATACAAGAATATAACTACTATAATACTGCTCCTATATACAAGAATATAACTACTATAATACTGCTCCTATATACAGGAATATAACTACTATAATACTGCCTCCCATATACAATAATATAACTACTATAATACTGCCTCCTATATACAAGAATATAGCTACTATAATACTACCTCCTATATACAAGAATATAACTACTATAATACTGCCCCTATATACAAGAATATAACTACTATAAGGGCATGACCACACATGGCGGAATTCCTCCGCAACTGTCCGCATCAATGCCGCACCTAATCCGGGTTGCGGATTACGGCTGCGGATCTGCACAAAATGTGCAGAAAATTGATGCGGACTAGCTGCTGCGGACTGCGGGAAAAGTGCTTCCCTTCTCCCTATCAGTGCAGGATAGAGAGAAGGGACAGCACTTTCCCTAGTGATAGTAAAAGAAATTCATACTTACCGCCCGTTGTCTTTATGACGCGTCCCTCCTTCGGCATCCAGCCCGACCTCCCTGGATGACGCGGCAGTCCATGTGACCGCTGCAGCCTGTGCTTGGCCTGTGATTGGCTGCAGCCGTCACTTACACTGAAACGTCATCCTGGGAGGCCGGACTGGAGACAGAAACAGGGAGTTCTCGGTAAGTACGAACTTCATTTTTTTTTACAGATACATGTATATTGGGATCGGTAGTCACTGTCCCGGGTGCAGAAACAGTTACTGCCGATCGCTTAACTCTTTCAGCACCCTGGACAGTGACTATTTACTGACGTCTCCTAGCAACGCTCCCGTCATTACGGGAGCCCCATTGACTTCCTCAGTCTGGCTGTAGACCTAGAAATACATAGGTCCAGCCAGAATGAAGAAATGTCAAGTTAAAAAAGCAAGACGCATCCGCAGCACACATAACATGTGCATGACAGCTGCGGACTTCATTGCGGAACTTTGAATCTCCATTGAAGTCAATGGAGAAATTCCGCCATGAGTCCGCCACTGCTCCGCAACAGACAGAGCATGCTGCGGACACCAAATTCCGCTCCGCAGCCTATGCTCCGCAGCGGAATTGTACGCATCGTGTAAACGAACACTGCTAAATTAAAGTGAAAGTCAATGGAGAAACGGCTCCGCTGCGGAATAACGCTGCGGAGTGTCCGCAGCGGAATTTAAGTGAAATTCCGCCATGTGTGAACCCGCCCTTATACTACCTCCTATATACAAGAATATAACTACTATAATACTGCCTCCTATATACAAGAATATAACTACTATAATACTGCTCCTATATACAAGAATATAACTACAATAATACTGCTCCCTATATACAAGAATATAACTACTATAACACTGCCTGCTATATACAAGAATATAACTACTATAATACTGCCTCTATATACAAGAATATAACTACTATAATACTGCCCCCTATATACAAGAATATAACTACAATAATACTGCTCCCTATATACAAGAATATAACTACTATAATACTGCCCCCTATATACAAGAATATAACTACTATAATACTGCTTCCTATATACAAGAATATAACTACTATAATACTGCTCCTATATACAAGAATATAACTACTATAATACTGCTCCCTATATACAAGAATATAACTACTATAATACTACTCCTATATACAGGAATATAACTACTATAATACTGCTCCTATATACAAGAATATAACTACTATAATACTGCTCCTATATACAAGAATATAACTACTATAATACTGCTCCTATATACAAGAATATAACTACTATAATAATGCTCCTATATACAAGAATATAACTACTATAATACTGCCTCCTATATACAAGAATATAACTACTATAATAATACCCCCTATATACAAGAATATAACTACTATAATACTGCCCCCTATATACAAGAATATAACTACTATAATAATACCCCCTATATACAAGAATATAACTACTATAATACTGCCCCCTATATACAAGAATATATCTACTATAATACTGGCTCTATATACAAGAATATTACTACTATAATACTGCTCCTATATACAAGAATATAACTACTATAATACTGCCCTCTATATACAAGAATATAACTACTATAATACTGTCCCCTATATCCAAGAATATAACTACTATAATACTGCCTCCTATATACAAGAATATAACTACTATAATACTGCCCCCTATATACAAGAATATAACTACTATAATACTGTCCCCTATATACAAGAATATAACTACTATAATACTGCCCCCTATATACAAGAATATAACTACTATAAGGCTGGGTTCACACGTGGCGGAATTTCACTTAAATTCCGCTGCGGACACTCCGCAGCGTTAATCCGCAGCGGAGCCGTTTGTCCATTGACTTACACTTTAATTTAGCAGTGTTCGTTTAGACGAGGCGTAAAATTCCGCTGCGGAGCATAGGCTGCGGAGCGGAATTTGGTGTCCGCAGCATGCTCTGTCTGTTGCGGAGCAGTGGTGGACTCATGGCGGAATTTCTCCATTGACTTCAATGGAGATTCTAATTTCCGCAATGAAGTCCGCAGCTGTCATGCACATGTTATGTGTGCTGCGGATCCGTCTTGCTTTTTTAACATGACATTTCTTCATTCTGGCTGGACCTATGTATTTCTAGGTCTACAGCCAGACTGAGGAAGTCAATGGGGCTCCCGTAATGACGGGAGCGTTGCTAGGAGACGTCAGTAAATAGTCACTGTCCAGGGTGCTGAAAGAGTTAAGCGATCGGCAGTAACTGTTTCTGCACCCGGGACAGTGACTACCGATCCCAATATACATGTATCTGTAAAAAAATATGAAGTTCATACTTACCGAGAACTCCCTGCTTCTGTCTCCAGTCCGGCCTCCCAGGATGACGTTTCAGTCTAAGTGACGGCTGCAGCCAATCACAGGCTAATAACAGGCTGCAGCGGTCACATGGACTGCCGCGTCATCCAGGGAGATCGGGCTGGATGCCGAAGGAGGGACGCGTCACCAAGACAACGGGCGGTAAGTATGAATTTCTTTGACTTTCACAAGGGAAAGTGCTGTCCCTTCTCTCTATCCTGCACTGATAGGGAGAAGGGAAGTACTTTTACCGCAGTCCGCAGCAGCTAGTCCGCATCAATTTACTGCACATTTTGTGCAGATCCGCAGCAGAATCTGCAACGCAGATTCTGTGCGGCATTGATGCGGACAGTTGCGGAGGAAATCCGCCACGTGTGGTCATGCCCTAATACTGCCCCCTATATACAAGAATATAACTACTATAATACTGTCCCCTATATACAAGAATATAACTACCGTATTATAATACTTCTCCTATATACAGGAATATAACTACTATAATACTGCCCCTATATACAAGAATATAACTACTATAATACTGCCCCTATATACAAGACTATAACTACTATAATACTGCTCCTATATACAGGAATATAACTACTATAATACTGCTCCCTATATACAAGAATATAACTACTATAATACTGCCCCTATATACAAGAATATAACTACTATAATACTGCTCCTATATACAGGAATATAACTACTATAATACTGCTTCCTATATACAGGAATATAACTACTATAATACTGCCCCTATATACAAGAATATAACTACTATAATACTGTCCCCTATATACAAGAATATAACTACTATAATACTGCTCCCTATATACAAGAATATAACTACTATAATACTGCTCCTATATACAAGAATATAACTACTATAATACTGCTTCCTATATACAGGAATATAACTACTATAATACTGCCCCTATATACAAGAATATAACTACTATAATACTGCTCCCTATATACAGGAATATAACTACTATAATACTGCCCCTATATACAAGAATATAACTACTATAATACTGCTCCCTATATACAAGAATATAACTACTATAATACTGCTCCTATATACAAGAATATAACTACTATAATACTGCTTCCTATATACAAGAATATAACTACTATAATACTGCCTCCTATATACAAGAATATAACTACTATAATACTGCTCCCTATATACAAGAATATAACTACTATAATACTGCTCCTATATACAAGAATATAACTACTATAATACTGCTTCCTATATACAGGAATATAACTACTATAATACTGCCCCTATATACAAGAATATAACTACTATAATACTGCTCCCTATATACAGGAATATAACTACTATAATACTGCCCCTATATACAAGAATATAACTACTATAATACTGCTCCCTATATACAAGAATATAACTACTATAATACTGCTCCTATATACAAGAATATAACTACTATAATACTGCTTCCTATATACAGGAATATAACTACTATAATACTGCCCCTATATACAAGAATATAACTACTATAATACTGCTCCCTATATACAAGAATATAACTACTATAATACTGCTCCTATATACAAGAATATAACTACTATAATACTGCCCCCTATATACAAGAATATAACTACTATAATACTGCTCCTATATACAAGAATATAATTACTATAATACTGCCCCTATATACAAGAATATAACTACTATAATACTGCCCCTATATACAAGAATATAACTACTATAATACTGCCCCCTATATACAAGAATATAACTACTATAATACTGCCCCCTATATACAAGAATATAACTACTATAATACTGCCCCCTATATACAAGAATATAACTACTATAATACTGCTCTATACAAGAATATAACTACTATAATACTGCCCCTATATACAAGAATATAACTACTATAATACTGCCCCCTATATACAAGAATATAACTACTATAATACTGCCCCCTATATACAAGAATATAACTACTATAATACTGCCCCCTATATACAAGAATATAACTACTATAATACTGCTCCTATATACAAGAATATAACTACTATAATACTGCCTCCTATATACAAGAATATAACTACTATAATACTGCCCCCTATATACAAGAATATAACATAGTATAAAGTTTCAGTGCGCTCGGTCATGGTATACTGGCGGTGGATGATGGACGTTGTTTGCTGCATCAGTGAGGCCGATATAAAAGGAATTATTGAGCAGAAGTCTCCATTGTCTGCTCGGTGACTCACGGTCTGAGTCCATTACTGTGTGGGCGACTTCACATCCCCGGCATTATATCAGCCGGTAGGAGGGATACATGGCGCTATGCAGAGCTTTGAGTCACACAATGGAGCAGAGCTGTACGGCAAAGGTTAAGTGCATGGTCGGCGTAGAGAGTTGAGCGCCACTCCTGAGACGACAGAACATAAACATTTCTCTGCGGGAGGCTGAATGGAGATTAAATCATGAAAAAGTCATGAATAGGGAGGAAGCCTGAGGAGCTCTTCAGAGCGGTGAGGACTGGAGACCCCCACTTGGTGACAACCCTGCCCGCTATGATGATGACACTTACCGCTCTACGCTAATATCACACGTAATTGTCGATCAGACCTGTAAGGAGCATCTCCACTTTATTCACAGCGTTTTCCCCTGAAATTAAAAATTAAGTCGAGTTGTTCATTCTCCTTATAAAAGCTGCAAGAGCCAAGTGACAGCCAAAATGGCCGACATTGTAGCCCCCACGCCGTGTCACCCAGCTGTCCTAGGATACAACGGAAATCTCCGTCCCATATATTTAGTGCCTAGAACCGTAGTGTGAGATCAGGAAAGCCTCCGCACTGCTGTATACATTCACTACTGGCATGTCCCCCCATGTGCGGGGCCTGGGGGAAGAATACGGAGCATGTTTTGGGGTTCATATACTTTCCAGTGCCTATTCGCTCATTTTCCCGCTATGGTACTTGTTTTGACATATGCTGGATTAGCGTAATTTCTGAACCACCGGGTGCCGGATTAATGGAATTGTGTCCGATGTCTTGTATTGGCCGGTGAGCACTCTCCCAATCGGTCATTTTTTTTCATTTGTTGCTCTATAAAACGGACTTATTATTCTTTTGCGCACTATGGCGGTCTTTCGCGCAGGTCAATGGTGAAATTCGGAGAGAGCGCAGCCGAGTGTACAGAGTATGAACCCCCGGCATAGAGAAATGATTGATCTGCGGAGGACAGATGCCGAGATGCCTCGGGGAGTGACCAGGCCTCGTCTTATACTCATCAAGGAGCTGAACAATTGTCAGGAGGAAACGCTAATGACACCAGAGGAAACCATGTTCTCTAATTAGAGCGATTCCCCGGGGAGTGATGTGTTTACCGTCAGACCAGGACATAAACGCCGGGGGTCCATGTGGGACAATGACGCTCTACACCGGGTTCACGCACAGAGGCCTTTGTCTGATACCATCGCGATTTATTTACGGCTGTGAACCTGGTATCACATGTAATGTGTTCCCATAGGATCGCATGTCATCGCGATATTGCGATGGCAAAAAATCCAACAATGCAGAAATCTAATTAACAACCATTCCCCAACTTCCTACATTCACGGCAAGCATATCGCATGAGATCGCAGCGCAACACAGCACAGCCGATATGTTGCCATGGAGACAATGCCCTGCGCTGACTGGTTGCTATGGGCAACAAAGACAGCTCCTTTCAGTAAGAAAGAAACAAGGTCTAATGGGGGAGATTTATCATATCCGATGCGATAGGAAGATGGAGCAGTTACCCATAGCAACCAATCAGATTCCAGCTCTCCCTCTATAGAGGCATTCTGGAAAATGAAAGCAGCAATACGATTGGTCATTAAGTCGAGCACTACTCCACTTTTACTTTACACCGGATTTGGTAAATTTCCCCCAATGTGTTACCTCACTAATGACTGAAATAACAGTTTTTAGCGTATTAAACACGAACTAAACTATGAGGGACCCAATATTAAAACTGCCTAACAGAAAATCCGGCCTTGTTCCCCCTAGCAACCAATCAGAGCTCAGCTTTCATGTTTCCAGAGCTACTTAAGAAATTCAAGCTGCGCTCTGATTGGTTGCTTTGGGCAGAGAGGCCAGTTTTTCTGTTGATAAATGAAGCCCATTGGTTCTTAAAGCTGCTATACATTAGTGATCTCCAACGGCCATTTTCTATAGTCTACACGACTTGTCGTTCATTGTTGGTCTGTGAAGGGACGACATCTCCACAAGTTAAATCTACAAATCGCCCATCGATCTCTGTCTTGATCTGCGGCCCGGTCAGGGCTTCTATTGATGGGATGCAGATCTGTTATTTGGCATGAATGACTTTACACGACTTCACCCGACAAGGACCGGAAAAATCCAAAGTGGCAGAGCAACTTTTCCACAGGTATCTGTCTTCGGTCAGCGTCTGTTGCGTCTCATTTTGGCCACGACAGTCGATAGACAATGGTCTAAAATCTCTAGCGTGTGGCCAGCACACTGTTCACACTGCTCCCGATATATACAATTGTATGTCCTTATTCAGACGAGCGCGTCTGTTTTGCGTTCGGAGCGTATTTCATGTGTTTTAGTTCCGTGTGTCATCCGTTTTTCACGTGTTTCTGCCCTTTATATATATTTTTTCTCATTATTTCTTTAGCAAATGATGCGTGAATCATATCGTCCGTGCACTGTCCGTGTTTTTCACGCACCTATAGACTTCAATGGGCGACGTGGTCCGCAAAAACGGACCAAAATATGACATGCGATGAGTTTCACGCAACGGACACTCGCTGCAAAAAATAACGCACACGTGTGAATAGCCCCAATGATTTGCGTGGGTCATTGCGCTGTCAGTTATTTCAACGGACAGCCTATGTCATACATCGCCGATAGACTCCTACGTATTTTTTTTTCGCAGGACCCCTTTGTGATCACTTACGCTTTTCAATACTATGAAAAAATCCTTTCATACCCTCAGAAAGGTTATAAAAATAGGACATTGTTTTGGGATACATTGGGTCAATCAAAGGGGTTCAGCCTATGCACCCGGAGCGTTACACGCCGAACGTGTAAAAGATGCAATCCGATTGGTTGCTATGGGAAACAATTTTCTCTTTCGTGTGCACCAGTTTTGATAAATCGTCCTTATTGGCCCTCCAAACTATGGCTGTCGCCTATAGCAACCAATCACAGCACATCTTCCGTTATTCCACTGTCGCTCATAGGTTTTCCATTTCTTAAATAAAAGGTGTGGGAGACAAAATATGAAGTATTAGGCGTCATGTCCACGGCCGTTTTACGGATTGGTAATATGGCACCCATACAAGTCTCTGATGAGGCATATGGAGGGGTTTTTTTTCTCCGTTTCTTATGGAATCCATGAGAAAATAATGGGTATCATGTTTCACCAGACGCCGCGGTATTCTCCCGTAGAAGGATTGCGTTTGTGAGAATATGACGCCTTACGGAGGTAGTAACATGGAACCGTAGGGACCCCACATCCCACCCTACCAGGGTCCTTGGGTCAGTCTCCATGGTAACTTACCGCATGCGATTTTACAGGTGATTATCCGTCATTTAGGGGTGAAATCTTCTTTGAGAATAAAAATAATGACCCAAATTCCCTCGCAATATCGCATCACATCACAATGCGACATGCGGATTATATAACCCCACATTACGTGTAGTTGCATTAGCGCAATTATCACCTTGAAGCTCTCACTTGGTGCAGCAACTCTGAGACCACCGAACAATTGCCCCATAAACTTGTTGTGAATATTCTACTATGGGGGAGGGGGCTGTGTCCATGATGTCTGTGTAACTATGGCGTCACTTACAACACGATGACGAGAGCGAATGAGGAGCAAAGCATCCACGACCTTTATCATTGACCTGATTCAAGGCTAGAAATGCAACACAGCTCTAATGGCCTTTATGTTATGGCGGTCGCATGTCGTCACACCTCAGAAAAATCATCAACATGTAGTACAAGGAATGATAGGGCTAGTAGAATGGGGAATGATGGGACTAGTAGGACGGAGAATGATGGAAGTAGTAGGATGGGGAATGATGGGAGCAGAACAGGGAATGATGGGAGCAGAACAGGGAATGATGGGAGTCATAAGATGAGAAATAATGGGACTAGTATGGTGTGGAATGATGGGTGTAGTAGGATGGGGAATGATGGGAGTAGTAGGACGGGGAATGATGGGAGTAGTAGGACGGGGAATGATGGGACTAGTAGGATGGGGAATGATGGGAGTAGTAGAATGGGGAATAATGGGACTAGTAGGACGGCGAATGATGGGAGTAGTAGAATGGGGAACGATGGGAGTAGTAGGATGGGAATGATGGGACTAGTAGAACGGGGAATGATGGGAGTAGAAGAACAAAGAATGATGAGATTAGTAGGACAGAGAATAATGGGACTAGTAGGATGGGGAATGTTGGGACTAGCAGGACAGGACATGATGGGACTAGTAGGACGGGGAATGATGTGACCCTTTACGTTATGGAGGTCAAATGTCGTCACACCTCAGAAAAATCATCAACATGTAGTACAAGGAATGATAGGACTAGTAGGACGGTGAATGATGGGACTAGAAGGACAGGGAATGATGGGACTAATAGGATGGGGAATGATGGGAGTAGTAGGATAATGAATGATGGGAGTAGAACAGGGAATGATGAGATTATTAGGTAGGAGAATGATGGGACTAGTAGGATGGGGAATGATGGGACTAATAGGGACTATGATGGGACTAGCAGGACAGGAAATGATGGGAGTAGAACGGGGAATGATAATATTAGTAGGACAGGGAATGATGAGATTAGTAGGACGGCGAATGATGGAACTCGTAGGATGAGGAATGATGGGACTAGTATGACGGGGAATGATGGGAGTAGTAGAATGGGGAATGATGGGACTAGTATGGTGTGGAATGATGGGAGTAGTAGGACAGGGAATGATGGGAGTAGTAGGACGGGGAATGATGGGACTAATAGGGACTATGATGGGACTAGCAGGACAGGAAATGATGGGAGTAGTAGGACGGGGAATGATGGGAGTAGTAGGACGGGGAATTATGGGACTAATAGGGACTATGATGGAACTAGCAGGACAGGAAATGATGGGAGTAGTAGTATGAGGAATGATGGGAGTAGAACGGGGAATGATAATATTAGTAGGACGGCGAATGATGGAACTCGTAGGATGAGGAATGATGGGACTAGTATGGTGTGGAATGATGGGAGTAGTAGAATGGGGAATGATGGGACTAGTATGGTGTGGAATGATGGGAGTAGTAGGACGGGGAATGATGGGAGTAGTAGGACGGGGAATGATGGGAGTAGTAGGACGGGGAATGATGGGAGTAGTAGGACGGGGAATGATGGGACTAGTAGGACGGGGAATGATGGGAGTAGTAGGACGGGGAATGATGGGAGTAGTAGGACGGGGAATGATGGGAGTAGTAGGACGGGAGATGATGGATTTAGTAGTGCCAGTACAATTGTATCTCCGCAGCACAGAGAACCTGTAGAGACCCCTCTATGTAGGATGCTGAGGGCCGGGGCTCTGGTCTGGGGGCCTTAGCGAGTGATTGAGGTGATTACCACGGTTCACCGTCTGCTCAGAGCCTCCATGTTGGTTATACATACAGGTGACGTCACTCACTCTCCGGCACGGCACTGGTTAACGAGTGCAGTGTGGAGACGGCGCCGGGTGATGGCGTCAGTGAGTAGACGTCGCAGGGTGATGACGTCAGTGCGGCCGCCTGCGCCAGGAGCGGGATCCCGTCACTCGTTGTCGCCCGTGTATGAGAGAGGAGCCCGGCGTTGTCCCCGGTTCTCCTGCCTCAGGTAAGCGATATGTAAGGAGGCAGAGCCCTGGAGATAGCTGCCAGCTTGTCCCGGTAGTCCCTTCTGTCATGGCCGCTGTCACAGTCCGGGGGATCTTCGCCTACTCTGAGGGCTCTTTTATTTCGGGGCCCGTCCTGGCTGGGAGAACATGATGGCGGCCTCCTCTGCGCTCCTCTTATTATTGGGTCTTTTTTTCATAGGAGGTTGCAGATCAATATGGGGCCTGGTGATTGTGCCTTCAGATTTTTGGGGATGGGGAGCATATGGGTTTGGGGGGCTCATAGAGGTCATTGGGGGGGTCGTGCAGGAGCAGGACGGCTTCATGTGGGTCATAGGAAAAAAATCGGTCAGAAAATCTCTATCTCCCCCAAAAATAAATCTTCTGTGTCGGGGTCTCCCAGGAGTGCTGCGCTCTGCCGTCTCCCTGGTAACGCTACCTCTTAGTGTTGGGGTGTGTCCCCCCCCCCCCCCGGTAACGGCAGTGCCCTCCAATTTGGGGTCTCCCTGTAATGCTGAATGCATTCATGTTGGGGTACCCCAGTAACCATAGCTCCCCTTAGTTGGGGTTCCCCGGTAGTGATGGATCTGCCCACTCTCGGGGTGCTGAGGACTTTGGTTCCCATTTTTTGTTCTGGTGAAACCCCTTGTACTTAGAAATTTACTGTAATGCGCCTGCACCCCAAAATCTCAAACTCTGCTGAACGCGCATTATATCAAGAAGGTGAGGGAGATAAGCGGCTGAAATACACATCAGGCACCGATAATTTCAACAAAAACCCAACTTTTAATTTTCTCCATGTGTCCCCTGAACAGCAGATATCGGGGGATTGTCTTCCGGGCGCCCTAGACATTAGATGACGACAAAATGATTGTGACATATGAACCCCGGGGTCCGCTGGCCATGTGACTGTAAATGTCTGCGCTTTGTTACTCCCCCCGCTCCACGTGAACGTCCTCACGGTGCCCACACGTCAGATGACAGGCGCCCGAACCCACCGACTAATGTGTATGGGGCTGTCCTGACGGCAGAAGGATCGGACATGCTGGACTTCACCATGCCCGATCATTTTTTCCAGAGGGAGATAAGCGGCAGCCAGATGTGTGTGACAGCAGCTCGTTCCCCTCTCCACAAACCTTCACACTCAGCAGAGCCCAGTGTGTGTGCAGGAGTCGGGAGGAATAGTTGACGGTGAAGCGTTCGGCCGACGGCCATCTGAAGTGTACGGCACCTTAAAAGAAAACAAACAGTCTGACCACAAAAGACGATCGCTCACGATGATCATTGCATTCGAGCGAATAAAACTATTCTTTTTTTCAAGTAGCAGATTGTTATATTTTCCCTATTTAGCAAAATAGAGGCTAAAATGTGTATGAAATACGGTAAGTTATCCGTCGCTGGGCAACCGCAAATGAATAGTCAGGATTCCCAAGTGGAAATAATTCTGAAAACGGCAGATAATTTAGTGTCTGTCCCTTTAATAATCAACGATGGTGGAAAATGTCACATCGGCGGTCGGATCACGGCGTCCTGTAGCTGAAAGGTCAGCCATAAGTTTTGTTTTCTTCCGCTGATCATGGCCTGTGATGGCAGGTGGCGTTCTTGGCCCGACCCATAGAATGGTTTTCTGAAGTCTGGGGGGTGGGCACAGTGGAACCTCGGAGACCACCGCGACTCATTCTGGTTTTCTCAACAAGGTTTTTGTTTTTTTGTTGAAAGGTTTTGCTGTGGTAAAGAAAAGGTGAACCAACCTACACGTGTGTGTAAGAGAATTGCATAAATAGCAACGCCTTAATGGAATAAGGAAGGACAGCGCCACGTTCAATTCTCCATATCCCTGCAAACTGCTGATCAGATCCCTCCTGCATGTGAAGGAGTCGTTGCTATTAATGCAATTTACTGAAACTTAGTGGTGCACCCCCCCCCCCTCATCTGAATCCACTCCTCCGGAGATCAGCTGATCACTTAACTCTTGGGTATCCACCGCAGCGTAAAGTCCTCTAGAGTGGGAGACGCTCTTTACGGTGACTCTGTCTAATAGAGGGAGGGGTTTCTTAAGCCTCTATGTCAGTATGGCTAGTGGTTCTCCTAAGTGGACAGCCCTTTAAAGAGCAACTATCATTTCATAAAACTTGTTATATGACGTCGGACGTTTTGATCAGTGGGGGTCTGGGTGCTGAAACCCTTGTCGATCGCTGAAATGAAGGAGCAGGAGCCACTTCGTCTGTAACGCTATGACTTCAGCTCTTTTCAGCTTTTCATGGAAAGCCGGAGTCAGCTGAAAACCGGCTCAGAGACTTCTATGAGGGTATGTGGACACGGTTTATTTTCAGCCGTTTTTCTGGGCGAAAACCGGCTGAAAAATCTGAAGCAGAACGCCTACAAACATCTGCCCATTGATTTAAATGGGAAATACGGCATTCTGTTTCGGCGGGGCGTTATTTTACACCTCATTTTTAAATAAAACGTTTTACTGACCCTAAAATATTAAGCTCCCCAATAGGTGCCTTTAAAGGTTCTCCGGGCATTTTATATTGATGGCCTATCCTTAGGAAAGATCATCAATATCAGATCGGTGAGCGACTTCTCCTGAATCCCCCGCTGATCAGCTGAGTGAAGGGGCCGCGGCTTCTTCAGTGTTTACTGGACACTTAAATGGAACCGGAACTGCAATCCCAGGCATGGCTGCTACGGGAGTGTGCGGTGCTGAGCCTGTTAACTGCGAAAATGCTTCAGCGACAAACGCCGTGACCCCATCAGTCAGTTGATCGGCAGGGGTGCTGCGCGCCGGACCCCCACCGGTCTGATGTTAATGGCTTATCCTAAGGACAGATCCTTTTAAAGGCATTACAACCGTCACGCAAACAGGCCGGACAATCATGGCTGCTGCGGCGACCCCACGTCCGTAGTAAGGTCACTATAGCCGTCTTCGCTCAGACACGTAAGCAGAGATGCTGCGGGGAACCCGGACATTACCAGAGCGGATTTCTAAGGGTGAGTTCACACGCGGCAGAATTCTTGTAGAAATTTCTACAACTGAAAATCCGTTCCAGTGATCAGAACGGGACTTGCGGAGATCCCGGCACCTGCTGCAGATTCAACCGCGTTCAGATGAAAGGAACTGCTTTTCAGTTGTACAAATTTCTGCAACAAAACTTGGCGCATGTGAATCTGCGCTTAGAATTCTTCACTGCCACTGTCCGGATATGTGACCCGCAGCACTGTCCGTATACGTGGCCCGCTATAGTGACTTTACCCTGGACGACCTGTCACTGTAACAGCCCATCACCCGGCCCTTCCGCTCATGTGATGGTTGTAATGCGTTAAAACTGATAGATTTTGGGTAGAGTGTAGGACTGCGAGATTAGGATCAAAATCACGATTAATTGAACATGTAACCTCGATTGCCATTAAAGGGCACCGGTCACCAGCATTTCACCTATTAATCCAGCAATACCTGGTGGGGAAAAATCATTTTTACGTAACCTATAATTATCTTCTAAGTAGCTCTGTACCGTTTAATATTCAGTTTTTTAATGTTCCTGTGCCGTATGCTGATGAGCATAAGAGTCACATGTTCATTCCTCGAGCCTTCCAGAGTTAACCCCGCCTACTTACTTTTGATTGTCAGCTCCTCCTCTCCCTCCACCACACACATTGCGCATCGATGTCCTGTTCTGGGGCGTGCGTACAACGGGACACTATAGCAGCGCAGTAACTAGGATTGAAGCCCGGATGAAGCAGGGAACGGTGTCGGACCACACGTGACTGGCGCATGTGCGCTATCTCGCTATCTTAGACAACATTTCAGCATTCAGGGCAGGCCAGTTTTCGGCGGTGGGCGGGCATTAGAAGAGGAACAAACGAGACTGCCGGATTATTACCATAAAAGGCTCAATATGTTTGCGGACCGTTATTTACGGTCGGGGGAGCAGTTTAGGAGAGGGGATAACGCCAATGAACCTTTGACAGCAGCGGTCAGCGTTGGGTGAGTAGAGTTTAATAGGGGAAATGCTGGTGACAGGTTCCCTTTAATTAATTTTTTCTTTAGGACACACCCTTTATTGCATGTCACGCCCCCTATTTGCATGCTACGCCATTGAATTAATATTTATTCCCTGAGCCTGCTGTATACTACTGTATATCATCTGCCCCCACACACAGTATATTACCCCCGTAGTGCTCCCAACACATTATAATACCACTAAACTGCCTCCACGCAGTATAATGCCCCCATAACTGCTCCCCTCACAGTATAAAGTCCCCCATAGCTGCCCCCACGCTGTTTAAATCACCCATAGCTGCCCCCAATAGTGCCTGGTAAAAATAATTATATACATACTCACCTAACCCCGTTCCAATGGCGAGTGGAGGAGATCCCCCATGTCCTCTGGTCTGTTCGGCACGGCGCAGACCGTCGTGATGACTCGGAGCCCGGCTCCCCGCAGTGTGTCCGGTCCGGGACTTGCGGCCGAAATACGTTCCGTCCTTTACAGACCGAACATGCTCGTGTGAATCCAGCCTAAGGGTATGTTCACACGCAGTGTTTTCAGGCGTAATTCGGCCGTTTTATGCCTCAAATTACGCCTGAAAAAACGCCCGTAATACGCCTACAAACATCTGCCCATTGCTTTCAATGGGAATTACAGTGTTCTGTTCCCACGAGCCTTTATTTTATGCGTCGCTGTCAAAAGGGACGTTTTTGGAGCCGTTTTTCATTCACTCCATTGAAAAACTTCTCCAAAAATGCCACGAAAAACGCAAGTTGTTAATAAAACATTGAACATCAGGAGCTGGTTTCGCCTGAAATCCGCTCCGTGTTTCCAGACATTTTGCTCACTACGTGTGAACATAGCCTAACAGTTTATGTAAAGTGCCATCATGCAGCTGTGCGAGCAGGAAAACCCCTTTAGGTGATATTCATTGCCGCACTGCAGAAACCGCTGCAAAAACCACGTGTCTTTACAGGCATTTTTCGTTGTGGTTTTCCTGCAATTACATGCGTGTGTAAATATCCCCACAACAGGGTTGTCCACTTAATCCCTTATTGTTAGGAAGATCCCCCAACAAAAAGCTGATCACACCTATTCCTGCTTTAGGACCCCCAGCGATCAGCTGTAATCCGCACGATGTCTGGCAGCAGTGTCATTTTCTCCTGCAGCGCCACCACAGGAGAAATGAAGCATTACACCGTTCACATTGATATCTATGCTAATAGATGAGTCCTGAACGAGAATCCCCTCCCCCGTCCCTATTAACTCAGAATTTCCTAATAGGATATTTGAATGGCCCCATGCACATGACCGTAGAATTTGTCCGCAATTACGGACCCATTCATTTCTATTGGCCACGGACACCTACCCGTATGTTTACGGGAAGGTTTCCGGGCCGTAGAAAGCCTCTTTTTTTTTGCTTTTTATGGACAGATTTCTCATACTTTGTATCGGAACACAGGCCGAAAATGCGAGTGGCTGCCCGCGGCCGGCCGTGCCCATAATTGCGGACCGTGATAACGAGCACGGCCAATGTGCATGAGGCCAAAATTGTGTTTTGGATCCTGATAACCTCCTAATTTTGGCTTGTGCCTATATCGGTGGGGGGGGGGTATTGTTCTCCCTGAGTGATCCGACACTTCAGCGCAGGGACTGTGCACATCTGAGGTCTCACTTCTTCCTTGGATTCATTTCCCATAGGGAGCAATTATTCTACAATAGAAATTCCAGTTTTCCACCTGATCAGTTTAGTGAAGCTCGCGGATCGCCGAATAGAAAAACCCCCACAAATGTGTAACTGTGATGTCTGGCTATAATTCTCCAGGCGCGTGTGATCTATAATGTGCCGGACACGTCCGTCCCGTAAGTCACTTGTTGCCCTGATCTGGCGGAGTTGTACACAAGGGCTTTACTTAACGGGGTCTAACGTTTTTTATGTAAAGTGTCAAGGCCATGTCCACGGTTGTGAGCATTTCTTGTTTTGCTCCAATGCAAATAGTCTCTTCCCTTTTTGTGTATACAGCTCTTATGCAGACCTATGTGTCTATAAACAAGCCCTGTGCAGTCGTATTAGGCTCGGTTCACATCAGCGTTTGAGGCTCCGTTGCAGATTCCGTCCTATTTTCCGGATATTAATACCGTAGCGTGCGGCACTATATTTTTCCATCAAAATGACAGACACGACGACGTAATCTAGCAATGGTGCTGTTGGTGTCCGTCCTCTCACAGCTTGAATACAGTTTTTCTGCTTCTACGACGGAGCAATAGAACGGAATTCACAACGCCGATGTAAACATGGCTGCAGGCTGTCAATACACATCCGATATCTGCCGGCTGACCTCTATTCTTCCCAATCTCCCCCCCCCCCCCCCCCCTATACGCATGAACCCTGGGCTCGGCCGAGCATGCATGTATATTGAATGGGAAGAGGGGAGTACAGACACCTCCGTCATCGGCTTATCTCCCCTGAGAACGAAATTGTCGGCATGTTGAAATCCAACTGCCCGATCCCTCTCTCCCGCCGACATCTTCCGTCAAATGATAATCCGGAGGCCCCCCCCATACACGTTAGATGGTCATATGGTTAGAATCGGTAGGTTTGTCCAATATTAATCTAATGTGTACGGTCGCCTCTACCTTTTATCTGTATTTACCACGAACGATGGAGACAAATGTAATCATGGACTGTTCTGAGCAGCGGCGCGGATTTCCATTGGTCAGATCCGATCGTATTTCGTACCATAGACGTAACAATTATCGCTATGGCCGTTTCAAACCTCATTCACACGGTTCAGATTTTCTATGTTTTAAGCAGAAACACGGAGAGAGGGTTTGTTGGCAGTCCGTAACCAGGGAGAGACACCGCTCTGCATAGGAGTGGAATACACAAAACGGTGGATTTTTAATCTAGTTTTACAAAGTTATTTTATTTTAAGTGTACTGACGCATAAAATGATAGCAAAAGTATACCTAACCTTTTATCATCGTGTAATGAGAAGTTCTTCAGCTTTCTAATATAATTTGTTTGACTTCTTTTTCTTTACCACTTTTAGGATCTCTGCTTGCTCTCAGTGAACGGGAACTTTTTAGTTTTCATCCAGTGTTTGAAAAAAGGTCCTAACTTATAGGGGTATTCGCAGAACCGACAATTACTACCTATCCACAGAATAGGTTGCTAATTGTCTGAACGCTGGCGGCCCCACTGCTGACACCCTGACTGATTGTGGGAACGGGGGTCCCAAAACAGCTGATCCTCCTCATTGCCCGACTGTAGAGCAGGAGGACATTAAATGGAGCAGCAGTCAAGCATGTGCTACCAGTCCATTCAATGTCTATAGGAATGTCAGAAATAGCAGAGTCCAGTCCGTCAGTCCATAGCCATTGAATGGAGTGGTAGCACATGCTTGACGACTGCTCCATTTAATGTCCCCCTCGATGCAGGGAGGAGGAACAAGGGGTTCTGGACCCCCTGTTCCCGCCATCGGTGGTCCCAATGATCAGGCAATTATCACCAATCCTGTGGATATTTGATAATTGTCGATTCTGGGAATACCCCTTTAATACTACATACAGCTGAGTGTTTGCTACATTTGTATCCAGTCTAGACAACCTCCTCTGAGCTAAACAGACTGGATTTTTACCTGCACTGATACATTGTAGCAAACTATAATGAAAGGAGAGAGATTTGTGCTGATGATCAGAGGATTGTCCAGACTGTAATAATCCTTCAGCTGTGAGAGATTGCATTCACTGACAACAAGCAAAGATCTGGAGAATGGAATGACTGGACGACCGCTTTACACCATTCTATGATTATGTATTCTGTTTCTGACGTTCAGACTGTTGTGTTTCAGGTACGTTTGACAGATGGCCTCAGCAGATAGTCCTGAACGGGACCCGCTGTCTCCTGAAGAAATCTTGCCTGAGCTGACCGATGAAGAGGAAGACGATGATGGGGATCAATCTTCAGACCATGAGCTGGATAGAGAGGAGGAGGAAGAGGAGGAGGAGGAGGGAAGCAATGATGATCTCTTAGAAGAGAAGAGCTCGCCCAATGACTCGGCTGAACCTTTATCAGGCTCCGGAGATTATACTTCTCCATACGCAAACAGTAAACATTCCCCAAAATCTTTTCCAGAGGATAAAGCCATGCCTGGGTCCATCTTTGAAGCCCTCCAAGATTCTCCTGATTCCCCTCCAATGGAGAAAAGTAGTTTGAACATTGATGAAACCCACCAAGGTGACTCGGAAGGACTCGAGAGACGTTCTGTGAGGTCCCCTCGTCCCTCCGATGACGAGGATCGCTTGAGTGAGATCAAATCTCCGGCCTCGGAAGGCGAACCCAACCAAGACGTTCCACGTTCTCCCAATGAGGAAGATGATGACCGAGGCAACGACCTTCACGACGAAGCTTCTTCTGTGACTCGAGAACTGGATGAACATGAACTGGACTACGATGAGGAGGTTCCGGAAGATCCGGCGGGTCCCAACCAGGAAGACGACCAAGAGAAAACTGTGGCTGACGACGAAGACGAGAAAGAGAAAGCAGGTTCTCCACTCAACGAGAAGGAGAGTCCGAAAGAAGAGGAGCAGAAGGACAAGAAGAAGGAGGACGACGACGGAGAGATTGATGAGGGGGAGATTGATGTGAGTGATTTGGGTTGTCGACTCCACATTGGATTTCTTGCACACTCGATGTTATAAAAATCAGTTGTTCAGCTCAACGTAACAATAGAACTGGTTGGGAGCTTAAAGGAACACTCCAGGCAAATCTGAGGGGCGGAGCATGGCACAGGGATTCTGTGTCATGCTCCACCCCCAGCACTAGGCACAACACTGTGTATCAGTTTTACTATTCCTTTAACACCGTATTTCCCTACCAATTATTTATTACAAGATTAAAAAAAAGGCTAAAAACTAATAATACACATTACTTCTAAATCACCTTGGCACCTGAATTTTGCTTTAAAATGGATTAAAAAAAAAAGTCTTCCCTTTAAGTGTGATACCTGAGCTTACCGTTGTTGGCAAATTCCCAGACGTCAGGCGGTGAGCTTGGGTTACCCCTCAACACCATGTGACTGATTTACAGGATTAGACGTGGTTTATAAACAGCCACAGTGTCCCCATAAAAGCTTCTATGCCACCATACAGAAACGGCCTCCGAGCCCCTCCACCAGACGCTATGCCCCCTTCATTTTCGTAAGATAAACTTGAGCACTCCGTGTTGATATACGGAAAAGGATTTATTCAGAAAGTGGAAAAATAAGCGTGTGAAATGTGTGCGCCTATAAATACGGCCTTTCTCCGGCACTATTGCCGCTGGGTTAGGGTATACACTGCTGCTGTGGTGGCGCTATAGAAAAGGGGTATATATAACCAGTGGGGGACGCTAATCATAGTGCAACCCCCGCTCCATTTAAACAGAGTAAGGCTGGGTTCCCACAGTGCAGATTTTCTGCAGATTTTGCCTGCATTTTGTATGCCAAAACCAGAATTGGATCAGGTAGAGCAGACCTATAAGGCCTTTCTCTATATTTTTATTCTGATTCGGTTCCGTTCCTGGTTTTGGCTTTAAAAAAACCACATGCAAAATCTGCAATGTGGGAACCCAGCCTTAGGGCTGCACTATGGTTCGCGTCCACCACTGGTTATATATACCTTTTCTATAGCGCCTCTACATTAGAAGCGTACGCCCTAACCCTGCGGCAATAGTGTTTGAGAGAGGCCGTATTTATAGGCCAAAATGTTACACACACTTATTCTGCCGCTTTCTGAATAAATCCTTTTGTGCATATCAAAAAGTCGTGCTCAAGTTGATCTTAATAATATTAATGGGCTGTGAACTCTCCTTACAGCACCCAAAATCCACGCACGGTGCCAGACCATACTAATATCCCCCCTCAATGACGGCCACCGTGCCCTCATAGCTGCCTCTGGTCCTTCATAAAAGCCCCAGTGCGCCCATAACAGTGTCTGCGTCCCCATAACAACCACTGTACCCCCATAACAGTTAATGATCCCCACAACAGCTTCAGTGCCACCAATACTGGGGTATATTTAGCTTGCATATATATTGAGTCCATATATAAAGTTTGCTGGATATACCCCAGCCTTGCACATACATGATATATGGCCTATATACTGTATGTGCAGGGCTGGGGTATATTTAGCAGACTTATTATATATGGAGTCCATATATATATTTGACTGTGCAGGACTCTGGACTCCAGGGTCTCTGCTCACTGTAAAGTGCCACATTCAATTCCCCATTAGACCCCAGATCCTTATCTTGTCAGACCACAGACCATATCAATGACTTCTCTCTGCGGTCTCTCCTTCAGTTTCTCATCAGAGCGGTGGGCTGTGGTGCTCACTATAGGGCTGTGACCCCTTCATTGTTTATCTGGGCGCAGCAGAAGATAATGACTGATAAACAATGAAGGGATAGCGACCCTCACCGATGAGCTGCGGCCCCTTCATGCTGCTGATTGGTCGAGGTCACGGGTTGGACCTCCACCGCCTGCCACGTTAATGGCCTATCCTAGGGTAATGTAGGTTCTTGGCGCTGGATTGATGCAGGAAAACACTAAGACAGCCGCAGCATAAATCTGTTCATAAGAAGATTTCACAATTAAAATCAACATAAGAGGTCGTCATTTTGGAATTTTTTTTTGCGTTAATATTTTTAGACCCTTTTTGACTTTATCATGTTCTCCTTTCTTACACAAAGCCGCTTTTAAGATTCTGCTGGTCGCCCGTGGGAACAGATTGTATAACTTCCCTGTGTTCAGCAGCGCAGGTTCTGTCACCTAAACTCCTGCAGACGCCACAGCTCCTAATGTAAGAGATAGGAGGCGCAGAGTGAGACGAGGAGGCAGAACCTGCGCTGTAATACCCGCAGAAGACTGGAAAGTGATGTTTACATTATAAAATGATCCTGCACTGTGAGCGGGACTATATATCATTATACAGGTGGATGTACACTTTAAATGTAAAAAAAAAAAAGGTTTTTATTTTGCTGGTTAAAAGTGGGACCAAAAGAAAAAAGTGCAGTACTGTATTTCAACAGTAGGGGTCATGCAACACCATATAATACTGGCCGAGAAAAACGTACGGATTAAAGAATGTTGCCACTAGATGTCAGTGTTGTCCCTAATAAAAGATGAGTAATTGTATCTAGTGGTATAAGGGATGTGCAGGCAGCAAATACAGGTACTGGGATGGCACTATTGATTTTTGCTATTGTGGTCTTGCGCTCTAGGTCCACTATTTAAATATATCTTGCTGTATGTTATCCTTGTTGTATTTCACCTTTGTGTAGATTCAGCTGTAAGGTTACACATCTGGTAGCTACCTAGGTATTTTAAATGTTCAGAGCAGCACAGAGTGTTTATGGAGAGTAGCGTTCTGATCTTGAGGGAGGTCCTAGACGGCGAGTTACAAAGTGGAAAGTACAGAGTCTCCAGCAGCACAGTGTATTTCAGGAGAGGAGTGTGCTGATGTTGGGGGGGGGGGGGGGGGGGGCATGGTGATGTTAGCGAGGACAGGGCTGAGAGTTGAATACTGGAAGAAGCAGCAGCACAGAGTATTTTTGCTGATACCACCACTGACGCCGTGTACTCGTATTACTGTTGTTTTGTCCTGTTATTTGCTCTCATTGCAGGAGCCGGAGTTGTAGCTGTGCAATAATCCAGGCCGACTTTCATTATATCCGGACTCTGAGCACATTTTTATCTTCTTTATTTCTTCCTGCAGGATGACGACCTCGAGGAGGGTGAAGTGAAGGATCCAAACGACAGAAAAACCAGACCCCGGCTGACCTGCCGCTTCTTCATGAAAGGTCAGGACCTGGTTTGTCCAGCACTTCATGTAAAGCTTCTCGTCTGTTGTCAGCAAATTCCCTCCTAAGTGACCCGCAAGTCCTAACACTGACGAGGACGCGCTGCCCCCGGGCGCCATAGAATACATAGAATTACAGTCAGCTGCTGCTGTTCTATAGGGTCATGGATAGAGGACTGGGGCGGAGGGTGAATACGTTCCTAAATTGCCCCCCACCGCGCCTCCCTTCCCCGATTCTCCACGGTTTTATTTCTATCAAGTTGCCTCAGTGTCATGATATAGATTATACAATAAGAATTCCTGTAATCTGAGGTCGGGTAATTCAGAGCTCCAAATGTGAAAAATCTCTTCTAGTCCGTGACCTCAGCGGTGAGGTCGTCGGTAGCCGGGTCGCCCGTAGTGAGGTCATTACTGCGGTCAGAGGCTGGTTACTATTAATGCACCAAAGTTGTGTTTAGTCGCAGTTTTTTTTAATTTGAAGCAGTTTAGGATGTTTCTCTGCCCTCACCAGTGAGTTTATATATATATATACACGTTTCTATATCTTTCCAATAATCCAGAAATCTGTCCATTCAGCACATATCATGGTCCCGTTCATGTCCGATTAAGGCCCCATGCACACGACCGTAAAAATCGTCCGTAATTGCAGTCCGCAGTTACAGACCCATTCACTTCTATTGACCACAGACTCCTTCCCGTATATCTGCGGGAAGGTGTCCGGGCCGTAGACGTGCACCGCAAATGATAGGGACGTGTCTGTTCTTTTGCTTCTTCCCGGCAGTGCTCCCATACTTTATATGGGAGCATGGGCTGAAAATGCAAGTGGCTGTCCGCGGCCGGCCGTGTGCACGGGGCTTAAGGGAAATGAACTGTACTTTGAAATCGAGGGTTTCACTAGCGGGTGAGACTGTATATCTCTTGGTGGCTGGATACTGGGCCTGGCAGCCAGCTGAACGGGACCTGCTGGAGGAGCGATATAAGCTGCTGTCTGCTGCAGCTCTTATTATCCAATCAGCATTTTTCAGCCATGCTGATTGGCTGAGAGCAGCTGATTGGACGTGAGGATAGCGCTACCTATGTCCTTTTCAGCTGGATGCCGGGCACAGCGCTCCCCCTCCCCCCAAGCTCTGTTTCTTGGGGCTGAATAACAGGTTCTTCACGTTAAACATTATTACATTGGTGACGAGATAATGACAACCGTGCTGACCGGCATTACCACATTGCCCAGAATTTTCAATAGCCGTAGGGGCTCGTCCACACGTAACGGAATTACTGCATATTTTCCGTGCGGAATTGCGGACAGAAAATGCGCAACAGAATAAAGCAGCAGCAAAGTGGGTGAAATGTAACGAATGTCGTCCACGCGCTGCGTCAATATTCCGTCCAGAAATTCCTCCGCGGTGCGTAATTCTATTTCAAAGTGGACAGATTTCCTGCGGGGTTTTTTTTCCCATTGAAATCAATGAGGAACTACAATGTACTGCGGAAACGCTGCCGAATTTTACAGGGGTGGAAATGACATCACAGGAAGAAAAAATATTACCGTCACAGCGCTTGAAAAAAAATGGCGTAAAAAAACGCATGAAATAGTGAAGGAATTCTCCGCCTCAAATCCATTAGGTGTGGACAAGCCCTAATTGTTCTAGTTCTGTGCTGTGGTCTATTGTGACCTGTAACCTGCCCTTGTCCCTAATGTCAGGAGGTATAATCATCATCATCATCATCCTCCTCCTCCGCTGTATGCGTAATGGGAAGTAATAGTGATGGGTGGAGGGGATGTCGTTACAGGTGAATCACTTTCTGTTGTGTGAGGTTTCTGACCTTTTTGGGATTTTCACTTTTGAGTGATGTCATCCATTAGTAAATTCTACTCTGCCCCTGTCAGTGAGTTGGTTACATCCACACAGAGAATTGACAACATATCCTTTTATTTCTGTGTGTTAAATCACATCCAATCATGTATATCCCTTCCCCCACCCAAACCCCACATTCAGTGCCACCCATCTGTGGGATCAGGCTGTAGGGTTTTCAAGAGAAATGTCCGAATTTTGTGGGAGGTCACAGATTGACATGCATAGTGGAAGAACTGCAGCACAGAGTATTTCAGGAGACAAGTCCACTAAGCTTACGGGCAGCTGTATCCTGTCAACTTGTCATGTTAGTGAGGTCAGGACTGCATGTGTCCATATCAGAGGGGAATCGAGGAAATAGGGATGCGAGATACGTAGTGGAAGGATAAGGGTCTCCAACTGTGCAGAGTATTTAAGGAGGGGAGTGTGCTTATCTGTGTGGAGGGGCAGTGATCTATCCTCTATTGATGATGTTAGTGAGGACAGGACTGAATGTATCCAGACGAAAGGAGGGGAATGGAGGAAAGTGTGATGCCAGAGGCCGAGAGTTACATAGTGTAAGGATAAGGGGCTCAAACTGCGCAGAGTATTTAAGGAGCGTAGTCTGCTTAAGTTTGAGGGGGGCAGTGACCTATCGACTCTTGATGACGTTTTTGAGGGCAGGGCAGTGTTATGAAGGTAACAGAAGGCAGGGTTAGCCTGGCCCCACAGCAGCACAGAGTATTAATGAGCATCCCTTCTATATGGAGATGATATCAGGCAGCCAGTCACTCTGAGCAGTGTTTTTCCGCTGTGGACATGTGATGAAGTTTTTAGAATGCATTTTATTAAACAGAATAGGAGTAATGGAAAGAGCGATGACCTCAGACGCCGGGGATTTTAATAACCTGGCAGCAACAAGTGGCATTATTTCATAGCTGTGGGAAAAACCAGACTGTGGTCACAGCCATCAGGGCAGGGCAAAGGTGGCCGCTCTCCCTAATGACAGGAAGTGGCTGACAAGATCCACAGCAGCCAATGACAAGTGTGTCTTCCGTCTTTAAACTTTTAGCAGAATCTGATTGGTTGATATTAGCAGAAACACATTAAGCACAAAAACTTAAACTTTACATTTTCCCATTGACTTTGCCGTATGAGGGCTTTGTGTTTTGTGCTTTGTTCTTTGCAGTACAAGTTGTCGTTTTTAATGTAATGCACTGAGAAACTTCCAAAAATTATTTTGTGGGATGAAAAAAAAACCAGCAATTTCCCAATTGTTTTTATTTTTTCATTGATTTGAGGGGTGTGAGGGCTGATTTTTTTTTTTTTTTTTTTTTTTTGCGGGGTGAGCCGTAGTTTCTATTGGTACCGGTTTTGGGTCCATACAACTTTTTGATCTCTTTTTTTTTTGTAGGAGATGAGGTGACCAAAACCGACCAATTCTGGCGCTTTTATTTTATTTAGCGGTGGTCACCGTTCAATAATGTCATATTGTAATAGTTTGGACTTCTACAGACGCAGCGATACCAGTTATGTTTTTGTTTTTTACATTTCTTTGGGGTAAAATTGGGTAAAATGCGGGTTTTTGTACCTTTTTTTTTTTTTTTTTTTTTTTTTTTCTTCTAGGGGACTTGAACCAGTGATCTTTGGATGGCTTGCGTAGTATATTTATATATTGCCGTATATTGTGTTTTTTACCGGGCAGGGCTTAATAGCACAAAGGTGGCATGACCTGGGACTTTTTTTTTAGGCCCCCGGGCTGCTATGACCGTTGGCACGCCGCGATCATATCGTGGCGGGGGCAATGGTCTGTTGGAGCGGGCTACCTCCCGCTTTCAACAGCTTCAATACCGCGGTTGCTATTGACAGCGGTAACTAAGGGGTAATTTCCGATCCCAGCCGTTAGAGCAGGGTATCAACCGTAATATACAGATGGCACCCGCCGATCAGGGGCCAGATTTCCCTTTTTAGCTACTTGGCATGAAGAACTTGCTTGTCCGTTGAGAGCGGCTAAAAACATTAGCGCTGTACGTAAATATTAGACGCATTGATGATCCGGCTCTGTGGATTACACAATTACACACCATAAGACACGAACGTTTATGGCAACGTGTGGGCCGTGAGGTCCCTCCCCAGATTTCACAAATGTTCTATATATTTTTAGATGATTTACATTTCTGCAGAGATTTTTTCCCAGTTAATGTGATGCAGAATAGATGTTGGTATCTGGAGGACATACCTGTGTGGTGACACAATATCCTGCCCCATCCTCTGGATGTCGGCGGCTGCGTGGCAGGGAACGCTCTTGTAAACAGCCAGAGTGAATCACCTGCCGGTGTCACATCTACACGCAATGGGATTGATTTGCCTTTCCTCTACTGCAGTGATGTCACACCAAATCATGTTCACCTTTCATCACTATTTCATAGTTTACATAGAAAATGGGTCAACAACAAAAAGTTGTCACTTTGGAAATACCATACGTTACATACTTGACTAGTATGCCCTGCTTGTTCAGTGTCTGCCCAGACCTTGCTCTGGTGATTTGCATTCATTCTGGGATCTGTCGTCTTTATAGGAGCTCATCTATGTTAGGGGGTGTTTGTTCACATGCTTGCTGGATGTTTTCTAAAATAATCATCAGAATAGTGAGTGCTGCTCTGGAGTATAATACATGATGTAACTCAGGATCAGTACAGGATAAGTAATGTAATGTATGTACACAGTGACTCCACCAGCAGAATAGTGAGTGCAGCTCTGGAGTATAATACAGGATATAACTCAGGATCAGTACAGGATAATTAATGTAATGTATGTACACAGTGACTCCACCAGCAGAATAGTGAGTGCAGCTCTGGAGTATAATGCAGGATATAACTCGGGATCAGTACAGGATAAGTAATGTATGTACACAGTGACTCCACCAGCAGAATAGTGAGTGCAGCTCCGGAGTATAATACAGGATATAACTCAGGATCAGTACAGGATAAATAATGTAATGTATGTACACAGTGACTCCACCAGCAGAATAGTGAGTGCAGCTCTGGAGTATAATACAGGATGTAACTCAGGATCAGTACAGGATAAGTAATGTAATGTATGTACACAGTGACTCCCCCAGCAGAATAGTGAGTGCAGCTCTGGAGTATAATACAGGATATAACTCAGGATCAGTACAGGATAAGTAATGTAATGTATATACACAGTGACTCCACCAGCAGAATAGTGAGTACAGCTCTGGAGTATAATACAGGATGTAACTCAGGATCAGTACAGGATAAGTAATGTAATGTATGTACACAGTGACTCCACCAGCAGAATAGTGAGTGCAGCTCTGGAGTATAATACAGGATATAACTCAGGATCAGTACAGGATAAGTAATGTAATGTATATACACAGTGACTCCACCAGCAGAATAGTGAGTGCAGCTCTGGAGTATAATACAGGATATAACTCAGGATCAGTACAGGATAAGTAATGTAATGTATATACACAGTGACTCCACCAGCAGAATAGTGAGTGCAGCTCTGGAGTATAATACAGGATGTAACTCAGGATCAGTACAGGATAAGTAATGTAATGTATGTACACAGTGACTCCACCAGCAGAATAGTGAGTGCAGCTCTGGAGTATAATACAGGATGTAACTCCGGATCAGTACAGGATATGTAATGTATGTACACAGTGACTCCACCAGCAGAATAGTGAGTGCAGCTCTGGAGTAGAATACAGGATGTAACTCAGGATCAGTACAGGATAAGTAATGTAATGTATGTACACAGTGACTCCACCAGCAGAATAGTGAGTGCAGCTCTGGAGCATAATACAGGATGTAACTCAGGATCAGTACAGGATAAGTAATGTAATGTATGTACACAGTGACTCCACCAGCAGAATAGTGAGTGCAGCTCTGGAGTATAATACAGGATATAACTCAGGATCAGTACAGGATAAGTAATGTAATGTATGTACACAGTGACTCCACCAGCAGAATAGTGAGTGCAGCTCTGGAGTATAATACAGGATGTAACTCAGGATCAGTACAGGATAAGTAATGTAATGTATGTACACAGTGACTCCACCAGCAGAATAGTGAGTGCAGCTCTGGAGCATAATACAGGATGTAACTCAGGATCAGTACAGGATAAGTAATGTAATGTATGTACACAGTGACTCCACCAGCAGAATAGTGAGTGCAGCTCTGGAGTATAATACAGGATATAACTCAGGATCAGTACAGGATAAGTAATGTAATGTATGTACACAGTGACTCCACCAGCAGAATAGTGAGTGCAGCTCTGGAGTATAATACAGGATGTAACTCAGGATCAGTACAGGATAAGTAATGTAATGTATGTACACAGTGACTCCACCAGCAGAATAGTGAGTGCATCTCTGGAGTATAATACAGGATGTAACTCAGGATCAGTACAGGATAAGTAATGTAATGTATGTACACAGTGACTCCACCAGCAGAATAGTGAGTGCAGCTCTGGAGCATAATACAGGATGTAACTCAGGATCAGTACAGGATAAGTAATGTAATGTATGTACACAGTGACTCCACCAGCAGAATAGTGAGTGCAGCTCTGGAGTATAATACAGGATGTAACTCAGGATCAGTACAGGATAAGTAATGTAATGTATGTACACAGTGACTCCACCAGCAGAATAGTGAGTGCAGCTCTGGAGCATAATACAGGATGTAACTCAGGATCAGTACAGGATAAGTAATGTAATGTATGTACACAGTGACTCTGTTTCAGCGATTTATTCTATATATAAAGTATAAAACGTTCAGAGATTCATGTAGGATTATGTTGGCCAATGCATGAGAATGTTTCTGATGTGACTAGCTTTCTAACATTTTCTCTTAGTGGATTCTCATCAGGAATTTTTTTTCCTTTGGTATAATCTGTCCCAATGATTTTCATAAAATCCAATCTTCATTTGTTGATCAGCGTAATCGCACAATTGAGATATGTGGGAGAGCTGTGTAGATGGACAGTGTAAAAAATTGAGGTTTTATTCTGGTTGCCATGACTACGTCCAGGGTTCTATACAGATACGTGTTTTGTATTTTCTCTTTTTTTATTTTTAATTTTGTGTATATTTGTATATCAATTTATACATATAGATATATACTGATGGAGAGGGAACCTCCATTGTTTATCCCAAACTAAAAAATTGGGCCTAAGGCCTCATGCACACGACCGTATTTTTTCCCACCCGTAAATGCTGGCGTAAATACGGGTCCGGTGTCACACGTATTCCACCCATTTTGCACCAGTATTTACGAACCCGTGCTCGTAAATATGGGTCCGGTGTCACACGTATTCCACCCGTATTTACGAGCACGTTTTTGGCGGCAAAATAGCACTGCACTAATCAGCAGCCCCTTCTCTCTATCAGTGCAGGATAGAGAGAAGGGACAGCCTTTTCTGTAATAAAAGTTAAAGAAATTCATACTTACCCGGCCGTTGTCTTGGTGACGCGTCCCTCTCTTCACATCCAGCCCGACATCCCTGGATGACGCGGCAGTCCATGTGACCGCTGCAGCCTGTGATTGACCTGTGATTGGCTGCAGCGGTCACATGGCCTGAAACGTCATCCAGGACGTCAGGCCGGATGTCGAGAGAGACGCGTCACCAAGGCAACGGGCGGGAGACCGGACTGGAGGAAGCAGGAAGTTGTCGGTAAGTATGAACGTCTTTTATTTTTATTTTTTACAGGTTTATACTGATCGGTAGTCACTGTCCAGGGTGCTGAAAGAGTTACTGCCGATCAGTTAACTCTTTCAGCTCCCTGGACAGTGACTATTTACTGACGTCGCTTAGCAACGCTGCCGTAATGACGGGTGCACACATGTAGCCACCCGTCATTACGAGAGCTCCATAGACTTCTATGGACTGTCCGTGCCGTTATTACGGCTTGAAATAGGACATGTTCTATCTTTTTCAACGGCACGGGCACCTTCCCGTGAGAAAACGGGAAGGTACCCGTCGCCAATAGAAGTCTATGAGCCCGTTATTAGGGGTCGTAATTACGACCCGTAATAACGGGAGTTTTTACGGTCGTGTGCATGAGGCCTAATAGAAACCAGTTTTGCGTTCTATTTTAAAAGGGTTGTTCGAGATTAAAAACAGGTTTTCTTTTTGCCAGACACAGCACCCCGCTTCTCTATGGTCATGTCTGGTATTGCTTCTTAGCTCCATCCACTTATTTACCAGATGTCATTTGCTCCTCGCTCAGGATGCAGATCTTCTTTTTGCTCTTAGGTTCATTCACACAAGTATGTTTGGTATCTTTAATGTATGGATCCCTTACACACATCTCATAATATCTTACAGATCTCGATTTTTAAACATTTTCACAGGTTTTTGAGGCACATGGACTGCAGTTCGGGTTCTTAAAGGGGTTCTCCACTTTGGACAATCTCTACTTGTTAGAAGGGTTCCTTGACAATAAGCTGATCAGGGTGTCCTCCTGCTGGGACCACCAGCGATCAGCTGTGATCTGTGGAGGAACCTGGCAGTAAGTGTTCAGTTTCTCTGCAGTGCCACCACAGGGGAAATTAAGTATTACCGTGTCCATTCATGTCAATGTGTTGTCTGTGTAATACAGGACAGGTCCTCCAGAGAGAGAGAGAGAGAGAGAGAGAGAGAGACGCTTTTTGCAACCATTTTCACCAAGAGATGAGGATCCTGAACAGAGGACCCCCCTCTATTAACTCAGGGTTCACTGATGGGGTGTATGATTGGGTTTTCTAAACTGGACACCTCCTTTCATACAGACCTTGATTGTAGTCTCCACATCTCATGTGTCTTCCAATCCGGAGCTGCAGCAATGGAAATTTCCTTTCCCCTTGTCCTTCTCTGGGTAAGACGGGGTTAACTAGACAGCCGTGTGCTGAATGCTATCATGTGTAGATCTGGCCCCGCCCCCGTCATGTCTATTGTGTGAGTTCTTTCTTTAGTGCCGTCCGTCGGCTGTCACTTCCTTCATGCTGCCGGCCGGTGTGTACAGCCTCTTGTGGGCGGGCAGCTTCATTGCTTGACTCTGGTTTTTCCCCAGTGTACCTTTGATTGATTTATTTATTTTTTGGTCATACCTTTTGTACGCGGTCATGTGAGCGGAATTTTTTAGTTTTTTACACAATTGCAATAAACTATTAACAGGTTCTAGCCTAAAGTCCATACAAAGAATGTGAGCTTTGTCCTGTCCCGTGCATCTTCTGAAATTGTCCTCATTGTCTAGAAGGATTCAGTAAAATTCTGCGTTTTTTTTCCAGAATTTTTGTTTTGTGATTTTCGATTTTCTGTTTCTCTTTCGTCTGTCCCGCTAAAAAAAAAACCCACAAACCCACAAATAAAAATGTATTTTATGGCACGTAGAGAATTATTCTGTACATTTTTGGGGGGGGTTGAATAATCTGGTTTGTGGCCATCATGGCTGTCAGTGCCCCCTAGTGGCTTAATTATCATGGAGATATGAAGTATCTAATGTTTTTCGAAGTCTGTGATCCCTTTTATATAGATATAATCTACATGGAAAAAAATGGATACTTTGCTTTGTTCATACATAGTGTCTTCTTCTTTAGTCACATTCAAAGCTGCATTCAAAACTCCCTCTTTGGAATCAGGTGGTTGATGTACACTTCACCATCCAACGTGATCTTGCTGTTTACCGCTGACTTTATAAGTGTCATCTGAGCTCCCACAATGCACTGTACTCTGAAAACAGGTTTCTGAATGCAGCTCTGGATGTGATTGGAGTGTATAGTTACTCAGTGTATTCGTAGGTTCAGACAGTGGTTTCAGAGTTTTCCTCTATAACTGGAGACTTATTCTGAAATCTTTTGAGTCCACCGCAATATTATAGAATTGTTTTTTTAATCGGACATCCCATAATCCGGAAGGTTTGATAATCTGGCACATGATGGCAGCAGAATCTGTGGCAGCTCCTTTCCTCTTTTTTTGGGCATTATTTTTGAAGGTTCACTATTGTTCTAAGTATCTGCTCTCCTATGACCACCGGATAATCTAGAATATTTGATGATCTGGTCCCATTAATGTCGGATTAGAGGGATCTTCCTGTACATGTCTTATGTATGACCTGCCACTAACAACCATTCTGTCTCTTTTAGGGAACTGCACGTGGGGAATGAGCTGTCGGTTTCTACATCCCGGAATGAACGATAAGGGAAATTATTCACTCATCACTAAACCAGACCCCTTTGCCCCAAATGGCACCTCTGCTGGAGGGGCCCCGCTGGCTCAGAACCCCTGGGTAAGATCTGCAGTGTTGTGTCCCCTCCACATCCGGTCATACGCCAAGTGTCATGAGAATAACCTATTATCCGGCCTCCTATCCTCAGTGTGTAACTTATTACAAGGTGGGATTGACGGGGTTTCTTCTATATGACAAAACCTGTGATGGTCTTTATAGAAGTTTACCCTGAGATGGAAGGACTAGCGCTCGTCATGTCTGTCCGGGATGTCGCCATTCAGCGTAATATTCTCCTCTGCTGTTCTGCATGGACGGCAGCGAGATGGATCCCCCAAATCTTCTGGATTCTTTGCAGAATTATGATTTTTGGAGTAAGAATTTTTACTCGATATTGAAATAATGTAATACAAATGTACGTTTCCCTTCTACAGGGGGCTCCGAGCTCTGAAGAACTGCTACTTCCTCCAGTCCAGGAACCCCCTTCAGAAAGCGCCTGGGAAAGAGGGCTCCGACACGCCAAAGAGGTAACGAACAGCGGTAGTATGTAGACGTGTTGGGGCATATTTAAGGCGTCGTTAGATTGACTTGTGTTTTTTGTGACAATTCTCACTTCCCAGAAGAAAACCATTAGGAAAATGTCATTTGGAGTTAATTTGCAGATTCTCTGATGTAAAGGGGTTTTAGCTGAATAATCCTAAACCTTTGCGTTCATTGTTTTATTCTTCCATTGCATCTAAAATAAAATATAAGCAGCTTTGCAAAGAATTTTGATTTTAAAAATATCCTACCGTTTTGTGCATACGGCTCCTATGCCGACCAATGTGTTTCTACATGGGTACAAACATACCCTGTGTACCATACGCCCTATCACCGCCTGCTTGCTGGCTTACATTGGGTATCTATCTGATCTTGGAAAGCTGAATTGCAGCCAGTGTGACCACCACCCCCACTTTACGCTTTCAGAGGGGTTCTCTCTCCGCTTTCTAAGGCCCTATTCACACAGGGTATTTTTGCTGGCAGAAAAATCCTGGGATTTTGAGGCCGCCTACTGTTGTAATCAATGGGATGCTGTCTCTGACGTTTTTTTGCTGCTGATTCTGATGTTGTTTCCGCGTCAAAATCGCCGGCCAAAAACTCTGTGTGAACTGGGCCTAAGTATCCAGGATGGCCGATCTGCTTCAGTGTGTTTCCAGGGTGGGCAGTATAAGCCTGGGAATGCTGGGTGGCCATATTGCTGGTTACCCAGCTTTCCAATAAACTGAGACCATGCTGCTCGGCACCGCACTCAGGTCTTTATAGTTCTATATTGGAGGTTTTGGACAGTCTTTGTTGCTGTGAATTATTTTCCAATCCACATATTTTATTTATTATTATTATTATTTTTTTTTTCAATTCAGGTGCTGAAAAAAGCCACAATACGGAAAGAGCAGGAGCCCGACTTTGAAGAGAAGCGTCTCACGGTCACTATTGGGGAAGACGAGAGAGAGTTTGATAAGGAGAACGACTATTTACGGGACTGGAATTATCGGATCACTAGAGAAGTTCGTGAAACTGGGTGCGTACACGTCAGACTCCGATTCTTACTGCAGGACTTTTTCATTCATTTATTTGGGTTTTTTCTGGTTGCCCTGAGATACAGCATAGAAGTATTTCCCGGAGTCAGATGAGTGAGTACTCCTGGCTGTATCCCTGACCAGAAATAAGGCAATGAATCTGAAATTCCTTTAGTCCGGCATCCTATAACACAGAAAATCTCATAATCCGGAACCTGTTTCTAGCGTAGAAGTCCACACATGCTAAAAACTTGTCATTTCATTTTTTACATCAAGCAGCACTGAGGCAGGACACGAAACTGTGTTCTAATGGATCAGAGTTTAATAGATTATGTCCATCCTAATATGTTAAGCAATAGTCAGCAATCTATAGCCATGGCATAAAACTATGGCCTTGAGATCGCTCCCTTAGGCCTCATGCACACGACTGTAGCCATGTGCACGGCCGTGATTTTCGGGTCGGCCGGCCCCGGAGTGTCACCCGCGAGCCGCCCGCAAATCGCGGGCTGTGCACATGGCTGCGGCCATTATTTTCAATGAGCCCGGACCACAGAAGACGCCCGTAATAAGACATGTCCGTTATTTCTGCGGTCTGGGCTCCGGGGCCATGCACGGACCGTGGAAGCCATGGTCGTGTGCATGGCCCCATAGGAATGAATGGGGCCGCAATTCTCCAATGGATTTTCGGGGGAATTGCAGCCGCAAAAGTACGTTTGTGTGCATGGGACCTTAGGGTATGTTCACATGCAGTGTTTTCAGGCGTTTCCCGGGGCGTAAATGCTTAAAAAAAAACGGAAGCTGAACACCTCCAAACATCTGCCCATTGAATTCAATGGGAAAAATGGTGTTTCGTTCAGACGGGGCATTTTTTTACGCGGCCGTTTGAATAAACGGCGCATAAAAAAACACCTGTAAAAAAAAAGTGCGTGTCACTACTTGAGCCGCTTTGGAGCCGTTTTTCATTGTCGATAGCAAAACCGCTCCAAAAACGGCTAAAAAAAAAAAAACGCATCAAAAATACTTTGATGCTTTAAAAACAGCTGAAAATCAGAGGCTTTTCCCTTGAAAACAGCTCCGTATTTTACAGCGGTTTTTACTTTATCGTGTAAACATAGCCTTAGGCTGCGTTCACATGTGCAGTTTTTGATGCAGATTGTTAAGCCAAACACAGGAGTGGATACAAAAGAGTTTAGATGTAGTAGTCTTTCCTTTATGCTTTGTTTTTGGATCCAATCCCGGCGTTGGTTGCTAAAAAAAAAGAAAAAATCTGCCTGAAACTGCAGGTGTGAATAAGGCCTCATGACTTCGCTAATCTCGGTCTGTAATAAAATTCTAGCAAAGCCAGGAGTGATTAATATTAGAAGATTTTATTGGATTTAGATTTGCTTTTAAACCTGTATTTATCTCTGTTTTATTTTCCTTTCTTTCCAGAGAAGTGGAATTTCGAGAAACTGTGACCCATGGGTATGTGACCTTCTATTATTATGACTTTATGCCAGACATCACTGTGCACATCGGATGCAGGAAAATCTGATCCATTACAGAGAGGCAATCAGCGGTCATGCGATCATTTTTAGTGCCCCGTTGAGGTCTATATTTCCGCTCCCCGCTCTGACTTACGGCGTTGTACCAGGGAGGTCCATCCTGTTCTTCTCATCATGCGCACATAGGACATATGACAGGGCTAAATAGCCGAAATAGATGTCTCTACTGAAGGGCATCGTATTCTAGAGCTAAACTCGTAGGTGCGCTGTTAAAATAAAGTAGACAAATGTGCCCTCATCCCCCGAGTCCTCTCAGTTGGAGCGCTCATGTCTGTATTTTATAACACTGTGGACTCCCTTTTGTAGCAGTAAGTGCACCTCACGGCCGTGTTCACACAGAGTTTTTGCAGGCAGAAAAATCTACCTAAAAAAACGGGCAGCGAATAACGCTTTCTCTGCCTCCCGTTGATTTCAATGGAAGGTCAGAGACGAAACCGCGGGAAGAAAGAGCATGTCGCTTTTTCTTCCCGCAATCCTTTTTTTCCGCTCGCGGGAGAAAAACACCTCCACCACTGATTAAAATCAATGGAAGCCAATTTTTGAAAGTTTTTTCGGCACAGCTTCCACGTCAAAAACAGCGCCAAAAAACGGTGTGAACTACCCCTCAGTCTAAGGCTACATTCACACGAGCTTATCAGATAAATGCGCGTGAATCTGGTACGGGTGTGCGTTGCATTGCGTTATGCATCAGTGTGCTTTGCGAGTGGCATACGTTTTTCACGCGCTTGGATCGCACATCTTTTTTAATTTTTTTTTCAAACAAATTGATGTGCAAATAACACACCCATTGACTTCAATAGGTGCGTGAAAATGCACCAATCTAGGACATGCTGGGAGTTTCACACAGCGGTCTCTCGCTGCGTGAAAACTCACATATGTGTGAACGGCCCCATTGAAATTAATGGGTCCATGTGTTGTACGTGATTTCCAGGCGCAGCACACGGACGTTGTCCACTCTGACAGCTCGAGAGTATTTGCTAAAGGGCAGAGTATCGTATTTGTATATTCTACGGTCACTGCTTAAGGGGTAATTTTAAGGCCCTGTTCACACAGCAGAATTTTTGCGGCGGATTCCGCCACAAAATTCAGCCTCCCATTCATTTCAATGGGAGTCGGACACTTCTTTTTCCCGCTAGCTGGTATTATTTTTTCTGCTGGAACCTTTCATTGAAGTCAATAGGAGGAGGAATCTTCCTGCTGACGGCAGAAATAATTCTGTGGCGGATTTTGGGGCGGGACCGCCATGCAAAAATCCACCGTGTGAATTTACCCTTTTAAAGAGAAAGTTGTTCACTCATTAAATTGTTACTTTGTAAAACACATTTTTATTCGATTTTTCACACTTTTCCAGTTCTTTGAACGGTACCAGCAGTACATAGATGCATGCATACATTCATACTTGGATACATTCATACTTGGATACATTCATACTTGGATACATGCATGCTTGGATACATGCATGCTTGAATACATGCATGCTTGGATACATGCATGCTTGGATACATACATACATACATACATGCTTGGATACATACAAGCTTGGATACATACATGCTTGGATACATACATACATGCTTGGATACATACATACATGCTTGGATACATACATACATGCTTGGATACATACATACATACATGCTTGGATACATACATACATACATGCTTGGATACATACATGCTTGGATACATACATACATGCATGCTTGGATACATGCATGCTTGGATACATACATACATACATGCTTGGATACATACATGCTTGGATACATACATGCTTGGATACATACATGCTTGGATACATACATACATACATGCTTGGATACATACATTCATACATGCTTGGATACATACATTCATACATGCTTGGATACATACATTCATACATGCTTGGATACATACATTCATACAAGCTTGGATACATACATTCATACATGCTTGGATACATACATACATACATGCTTGGATACATACATACATGCTTGGATGGATACATACATACATGCATGCTTGGATGGATACATACATACATGCATGCTTGGATGGATACATACATACATACATACATACATGCTTGGATACATACATACATACATGCTTGGATACATACATACATACATACATACATGCTTGGATACATACATACATACATGCTTGGATACATACATTCATACATGCTTGGATACATACATTCATACATGCTTGGATACATACATTCATACATGCTTGGATACATACATTCATACATGCTTGGATACATACATACATGCTTGGATACATACATACAGACATGCTTGGATACATACATACATGCTTGGATGGATACATACATACATGCTTGGATACATACATACATACATACTTGGATACATACATACATATATACTTGGATACATACATACATACATGCTTGGATACATTCATACATGCTTGGATACATACATACATGCTTGGATACATACATACAGACATGCTTGGATACATACATACATGCTTGGATGGATACATACATACATGCTTGGATACATACATACATACTTGGATACATACATACATATATACTTGGATACATACATACATACATGCTTGGATACATACATACATACTTGGATACATACATACATGCTTGGATACATACATACATACATACATACATACATACATACATGGATACATACATACATACATGGATACATACATACATACTTGGATACATACATACATGCTTGGATACATACATACATACATGCTTGGATACATACATACATGGATACATACATACATACTTGGATACATACATACATACATACTTGGATACATACTTGGATGGATACATACATACATAAATACATACATACTTGGATAGATACATACATACTTGGATAGATACATACATACATACATACTTGGATAGATACATACATACTTGGATAGATACATACATACTTGGATACATACATACATACTTGGATACATACATACATACATACATACATACATACATACATACATACATACATACATACATACAGACTTGGATACATACATACATACATACATACAGACTTGGCTACATACATACATACATACATACTTGGATACATACATACATACATACATACTTGGATACATTCATTCATACATACATACATACATACATACATACATACATACTTGGATAGATACATACATACATACTTGGATACATACATACTTGGATACATACATACATGGATACATACATACATACATACTTGGATACATACATACATATATACTTGGATACATACATACATACATGCTTGGATACATACATACATACTTGGATACATACATACATGCTTGGATACATACATACATACATACATACATGGATACATACATACATACATACATACATGGATACATACATACATACTTGGATACATACATACATGCTTGGATACATACATACATGCTTGGATACATACATACATGGATACATACATACATACTTGGATACATACATACATACATACATACTTGGATACATACTTGGATGGATACATACATACATAAATACATACATACTTGGATAGATACATACATACTTGGATAGATACATACATACATACATACTTGGATAGATACATACATACTTGGATAGATACATACATACTTGGATACATACATACATACTTGGATACATACATACATACATACATACATACATACATACATACATACAGACTTGGATACATACATACATACAGACTTGGATACATACATACATACAGACTTGGATACATACATACATACATACATACTTGGATACATACATACATACATACTTGGATACATACATACATACTTGGATACATTCATTCATACATACATACATACATACATACATACATACATACATACATACTTGGATAGATACATACATACATACTTGGATACATACATACTTGGATACATACATACATACTTGGATACATACATACATACTTGGATACATACATACATACATACTTGGATACATACTTGGATGGATACATACATACATACATACATACATACATACTTGGATACATACATACATACTTGGATACATACATACATACATACAGACTTGGATACATACATACATACATACTTGGATACATACATACATACATACATACTTGGATACATTCATACATACATACATACATACTTGGATAGATACATACATACTTGGATACATACATACATACTTGGATACATACATACATACTTGGATACATACATACATACATACATACATACATACATACAGACTTGGATACATACATACATACAGACTTGGATACATACATACATACAGACTTGGATACATACATACATACATACATACAGACTTGGATACATACATACATACATACATACATACAGACTTGGATACATACATACATACATACATACATACATACATACATACATACAGACTTGGATACATACATACATACATGCTTGGATACATACATACATACATACATACATACATGGATACATACATACATACATGGATACATACATACATACTTGGATACATACATACATACTTGGATACATACATACATGCTTGGATACATACATACATGCTTGGATACATACATACATGGATACATACATACATACATACTTGGATACATACATACATACATACATACATACTTGGATACATACTTGGATGGATACATACATACATAAATACATACATACTTGGATAGATACATACATACTTGGATAGATACATACATACATACATACTTGGATAGATACATACATACTTGGATACATACATACATACTTGGATACATACATACATACATACATACATACATACATACATACATACATACATACATACAGACTTGGATACATACATACATACAGACTTGGATACATACATACATACATACATACTTGGATACATACATACATACATACTTGGATACATACATACATACATACATACTTGGATACATTCATTCATACATACATACATACATACATACATACATACATACATACTTGGATAGATACATACATACATACTTGGATACATACATACTTGGATACATACATACATACTTGGATACATACATACATACATACATACTTGGATACATACTTGGATGGATACATACATACATACATACATACATACTTGGATACATACATACATACTTGGATACATACATACATACATACAGACTTGGATACATACATACAGACTTGGATACATACATACATACATACTTGGATACATACATACATACTTGGATACATACATACATACATACATACATACTTGGATACATTCATACATACATACATACATACTTGGATAGATACATACATACATACTTGGATAGATACATACATACATACTTGGATACATACATACATACATACTTGGATACATACATACATACTTGGATACATACATACATACATACATACATACATACAGACTTGGATACATACATACATACAGACTTGGATACATACATACATACAGACTTGGATACATACATACATACAGACTTGGATACATACATACATACATACATACAGACTTGGATACATACATACATACATACATACAGACTTGGATACATACAGACTTGGATACATACATACATACATACTTGGATACATACATACATACATACATACTTGGATACATACATACATACTTGGATACATACATACATACATACTTGGATACATACTTGGATACATACATACATACATACATACTTGGATACATACATACATACTTGGATACATACTTGGATACATACATACATACATACATACATACTTGGATACATTCATATATACATACATACAGACTTGGATACATACTTGGATACATACATACAGACTTGGATACATACTTGGATACATACTTGGATACATACATACAGACTTGGATACATACTTGGATACATACTTGGATACATTCATACATACATACATACATACTTGGATACATTCATTCATTCATACATACATACATACTTGGATACATTCATACATGTGTAGATGAACGTGGATGCAGCCATGGAAACCTGAATGTAAACCTCCATTCTTTACACTGCTGACCGATTCGGAGAGCTGTGCACAGTACAAATGTGATCTCTATTACAGGATGAATATTCGATACAGCATTATTTATAAATCGCTCAATTTCTATTGCTTTTCTTTATTGGGTCACCTCATAGATGCTCTCAGACGCCATGTACACGGAGGCTGCACACACAGTCCCTATGACTCTGTGCTACGTTGTACGGCACCTTCTCACTACTCTGTACTATATATTCCCCTTTGTAATGCGGCATCTGATGGAGCGTTCTGTATGAGATTGGAGCCAGTAGTCGCCCCACAGATTTCTGATTTCCATACAGCTCGGAGCCGTGTCCATGAGGCTTTATACCAGGAGGTCTGTCTGGTCACGAGCTCCCACAAAGCCTTTGTAATAGGAAGGCACCAATGTTGCTGCATTTAGAAGGCAGATAGGATTTTCTAGCTCTATTCCACTAGAATTCACCCCCGATCTTCAATACAATGGTTAAGTTTTGGAAAGTACACAAAGTTAACAACGTGCGTTTACTACTGAGCGCTCCTGAGTATACAAAGCAGACCACGGCCACGTGCTGAGATTTATTACTGTTTATAGCTGTGTATTAGAACGGTCTGTACGTGTCCGATGATAACTGAGCACAAGTTTGATCCGGTAGGTTACAGGCTGGAGACGTAAAAGCCTTTATGATTGCACTGTTGCTATATTTGTACTGTCGTGTTTTCTATAATAAGATTTTATGAACCAGAGTTTAATACTTCAAAAGTGGAACTTTCCATTGTCTGCGGAGAAAGGGTCTGCGGTGGGGGATGGGGATACATCATTGCGGTTTTGCCAATTTGGAACAGACGCCATATTTATAGATCTCCCCCCACCACTGTTACCGGCACAAGCAACCGGTTTCATTTATAACAGGTGCCGTGGCCTATGACTATTATTTTTCCACCAGTTTCATATATAGTGATGTGGCTTTTTTAGTCTCCCTTGCTGCTTTCCTCTACAAGCAGACGCCATATTGAGGATCCCTTTCACTCTACTTGTTTTGTGTCCTTTTTGTTGCAAAATTTCCACATTGACTTCAGTGAATAATAAAAGTTGTATGATGCCCTGCATTTGCGTGTCGTGCTCCCATATAAAGTATTGGAGCACGGTCCGTGAAAAGCAAAAGAACGGACATGTCCTAACTTTTGCCGTACACTTTTACAGCACGAACACCTTCCTGTCAATATACGGGAAGGTATCCGTGGTCAATAGAAGTGAATCTGTCCGTAATTACGGACGATTTTTACGGCCATGTGCATGGGGCCTTAATAGCGGTGTAAAAACTGATTGTGGCTTTCCGTTCTGTAGAAAAGTTTCTTTAAGAGAAAAGTGTTCAGATGTTTGCTACTAAGCTGCAGGTGTCTGTGACACTAAACGTCTGCTTGTAAGGCCTTGTTTTCCATGATTTGACCCTTCTTTCATATATATTTTTTCCAGCCCCGATCCCTTTGCTGATCCCTATTATGACCTTGAAATGGAGAGATACTGGCGTGGAGGACAGTATGAAAACTTCCGTGTACAGTACACAGAGGCAGAGCCATATCGTTATAGAGTATGTACCTGTAATATTGGGGTATAACCAATTGCCACATTTACTTCTGCATTTAATCATTAGTTTTTTATTATAAAGAAATGCAAAGCTTTATTGTACACTGCCGTTATATAGGATATGTCTAGTGAAATGTGGGGAGGAAAGTATAACTAACTATTGTCATGTTTTGGGAAGTAATTCTTAAGGCCTAATTTTTTTTCAACAGTTGATAAATATATTTATCCATTTAAACAGTAACTGTGTACATACATTACATTACTGATCCTGAGTTACATCCTGTATTATACTCCAGAGCTGCACTCACTATTCTGCTGGTGGAGTCACTGTGTACATACATTACATATCCTGTACTGATCCTGAGTTATATCCTGTATTATACTCCAGAGCTGCACTCACTATTCTGCTGGTGGAATCACTGTGTACATACATTACATTACTTATACTGTACTGATCCTGAGTTACCTCCTGTATTATACTCCAGAGCTGTACTCACTATTCTGCTGGTGGAGTCACTGTGTACATACATTACATTACTTATCCTGTACTGATCCTGAGTTATATCCTGTATTATACTCCAGAGCTGCACTCACTATTCTGCTGGGGGAGTCACTGTGTACATACATTACATTACTTATCCTGTACTGATCCTGAGTTACATCCTGTATTATATTCCAGAGCTGCACTCACTATTCTGCTGGTGGAGTCACTGTGTACATACATTACATTACTTATCCTGTACTGATCCTGAGTTACATCCTGTATTCTACTCCAGAGCTGCACTCACTATTCTGCTGGTGGAGTCACTGTGTACATACATTACTTATCCTGTACTGATCCTGAGTTACATCCTGTATTATACTCCAGAGCTGCACTCGCTATTCTGCTGGTGGAGTCACTGTGTACATACATTACATATCCTGTACTGATCCTGAGTTACATCCTGTATTATGCTCCAGAGCTGCACTCACTATTCTGCTGGTGGAGTCACTGTGTACATACATTACATTACTTATCCTGTACTGATCCTGAGTTACATCCGTTATTTGAAACATCCAGAGCTGCACTCACTATTCTGCTGGTGGAGTCACTGTGTACATACATTACTTATCCTGTACTGATCCTGAGTTACATCCTGTATTATACTCCAGAGCTGCACTCACTATTCTGCTGGTGGAGTCACTGTGTACATACATTACATATCCTGTACTGATCCTGAGTTACATCCTGTATTATGCTCCAGAGCTGCACTCACTATTCTGCTGGTGGAGTCACTGTGTACATACATTACATTACTTATCCTGTACTGATCCTGAGTTACATCCTGTATTATACTCCAGAGCTGCACTCACTATTCTGCTGGTGGAGTCACTGTGTACATACATTACTTATCCTGTACTGATCCTGAGTTACATCCTGTATTATACTCCAGAGCTGCACTCACTATTCTGCTGGTGGAGTCACTGTGTACATACATTACATATCCTGTACTGATCCTGAGTTACATCCTGTATTATGCTCCAGAGCTGCACTCACTATTCTGCTGGTGGAGTCACTGTGTACATACATTACATTACTTATCCTGTACTGATCCTGAGTTACATCCTGTATTATACTCCAGAGCTGCACTCACTATTCTGCTGGTGGAGTCACTGTGTACATACATTACTTATCCTGTACTGATCCTGAGTTACATCCTGTATTATACTCCAGAGCTGCACTCACTATTCTGCTGGTGGAGTCACTGTGTACATACATTACATATCCTGTACTGATCCTGAGTTACATCCTGTATTATGCTCCAGAGCTGCACTCACTATTCTGCTGGTGGAGTCACTGTGTACATACATTACATTACTTATCCTGTACTGATCCTGAGTTACATCCTGTATTGCACTGCAGAGCTGCACTCACTATTTTGCTGGTTATTTGAAACATCAAGGTTCTCAATAGACCAGAATGCAAATTGCCAGAACAAGCAGACACTGAACAAGGAGGGATTCCTGGGAGATTTCAGATCTGAAGCTTGCAGACATGTGAATACATCTATTGAGTGACCATATTAAACATTGTAAATAAAGACAGCGGTGACTATTGTCTCTATGATGACATGTAGAAGTTAACACTGGTGGAGAATGTATAGGATTTGTCCTGTCCAGGCCCACCGGGTTTCTAGTCCATTCTACCCATTGGTGCCAGGAAACCTCTTGTGCCTTTCTCTTCTCCAGGATTTTTAGGCCTTTGCATTTTTGCACTAAGATCTCTAACACCTTCTTTCTCTCCACTCAGGAAAGGGAGCGGGAGCGTGATCGGGACAGAGACAGACAGCGAGACCGAGAACGCGAAAGGGACAGAGACCGAGAGCGTCGTCAACGGGAAAGAGAGCGCGACAGAGAACGGGAGCGAGACAAGGACCGTCAGAAGAGGAAAGATGAATGGGAGAGAGATCGAAGCAAAAGGGACGAGAAGGAGCGACAGAAAGATAAGGAGAAGGACAAAGACAAGGAGAAGGATAAGGAGAAGGACAAAACCAGGATAAAGTCTCCACTTCTACCGAGGTTAGTGGTCATTGCTTCCGGTGTATATGACTGGTGCCAGGCTGGTAAATGGTTAACATGCAAGGTATCGGTAAGAAAACAGAGGCTCCTATCCGTCATCCAATGCATTGACCTAGAAAGCCACCAGGCCACAAGTCTCAAATCACTTTCTACAGATCGGTGTGATCGATCACTGGGGTCCTGTGTGGTCGGTTCTACATGACTGATACATGTTCCACCCAGTTTGAGCCGTTTTACTGTTGGCATTGAGATATAACCTATTTAAACGGATTCTCCAGTATCAAAAACCGTGTGCCATATTAGTGAATTATGAGTTAATAGACTAGGGAGTCCCTTGTTTATGATCCTAATCTCTCGGCCATAGTGGAGAGCGGCTACAAAAATTGTCCTTCCCTCTTGAGGTCCTGTACTGCACTATATAGAAAACCCATTGATCTAAATGGACACTGTGTAGTACTTAATTTCCCCTGTGGTGGCGCTGCAGGGAAATTGAACACTTACTGCAAAATTTCCGTTAAGATTTTAGCTGATCACTGGGGGGCCTCTAGACCTGCGATGACTTGAGGTGAGCCGCTGTTTATGCCAAGTATATGGGGCTACAGATGATAAGCAGCGGCCAAACTCCTGATCTCTGGAGACTTTTGTGTTGCTCAGGTTAAGTCCAACCGTTCTGATCTATTTCCCCCCACTGAGATGGTTGTTAGATCTTTCCGGATATTTACTGTTTATGGGCAGTTTAACATCATTACTTTGTGTTTAAAACAATGTCTAAACCTCCACATTCCACTTCCAGGAACATTTATGGCATCCTGTTCTAAATCCATAGCATTAAGGGGTTTTCCACCTTCTGACAACTGATGACCTATCCACCGGATAGGTCGTCAGTATGTTATTAGTGGGGGTCCGACACCCGGACCCCGCACACATCACCTGGTCCGGTGCCTCCCTGCACCGGACGTACATGCCAGAAGCGGTTTGCTCCGGCCACGGAATAGCGGCTGAGCGGCAGTACTGTTCAAGTGACTAGGAGCGGACCTGCAGTTCTGCAGCACGGCCACTATGCTATGTACAGAGCCAACTGCTTCCGGCTCCGTACATAGCACTATGTGCCATCACAGCCAGCGGAGCGGCTGATCGGTGCGGCGTCCGGGTGTCGGACCCACACCTATGCTATACTGATTACCTATCCGGTGGATAGGTGATCAATTGTCAGAAGGTGGAAACACCTTTAATATGGAGTTGGTTCCCTCTTTGCAGTAAATCTTTCAGTCTTCTGGGGGCTCTATAAGATTTTGGGGTCTGTGGGAATTGTTGCACAATAATCCAGACGATCATTTGTAAGGTCAGACACTGATGATGGAGGAGGAGGCCGGGCTGGTAATCTCCATTCTAGTCTGATGTAAGTGTATACTGTACATTTAAATGCAAATAGAGCTTAAAGGGAAATTGCACTTTCATTGATGATGCCCTATCCCGGTCAAAAGGGTCAAGTATTCAAAAACTAAATTTTAATCCCCCTGCATTGTTTTTCTGGGCTGGCACTGAGTGCAGGTTTGTGATGTCTTCATGATAGTCCAGATTTGTATTCACAGTGCTTTTAGTTGTCATTGGAAGTACAGGATAAGTAATGTATGTATAGTGACACTACCAACAGAATAGTGAGTGCAGCTCTGGAGTATAATACAGAATATAACTCCGGATCAGTACAGGATAAGTAATGTATGTACACAGTGACTCCACCAGCAGAATAGTGAGTGCAGCTCTGGAGTATAATACAGGATATAACACAGGATCAGTACAGGATAAGTAATGTAATGTATGTACACTGTGACTCCACCAGCAGAATAGTGAGTGCAGCTCTGGAATATAATACAGGATGTAACTCAGGATCAGTGCAGGATAAGTAATGTAATGTATGTACACAGTGACTCCACCAGCAGAATAGTGAGTGCAGCTCTGGAGTATAATACTGGATGTAACTCAGGATCAGTACAGGATAAGTAATGTAATGTATGTACACAGTGACTCCACCAGCAGAATAGTGAGTGCAGCTCTGGAGTATAATACAGAATATAACTCAGGATCAGTACAGGATATGTAATGTAATGTGTGTACACAGTGACTCCACCAGCCGAATAGTGAGTGCAGCTCTGGAGTATAATACAGAATATAACTCCGGATCAGTACAGGATAAGTAATGTAATGTATGTACACAGTGACTCCACCAGCAGAATAGTGAGAGCAGCTCTGGAGTATAATACAGGATGTAACTCAGGATCAGTAATGTATGTACACAGTGACTCCACCAGCAGAATAGTGAGTGCAGCTCTGGAGTATAATACAGAATATAACTCAGGATCAGTACAGGATAAGTAATGTAATGTATGTACACAGTGACACTACCAACAGAATAGTGAGTGCAGCTCTGGAGTATAATACAGGATGTAACTCAGGATCAGTACAGGATAAGTAATGTAATGTATGTACACAGTGACTCCACCAGCAGAATAGTGAGTGCAGCTCTGGAGTAGAATACAGGATGTAACTCAGGATCAGTACAGGATAAGTAATGTATGTACACAGTGACTCCACCAGCAGAATAGTGAGTGCTGCTCTGGTGTATAATACAGGATATAACTCAGGATCAGTACAGGCTAAGTAATGTAATGTATGTACAGGTGACTCCACCAGCAGAATAGTGAGTGCAGCTCTGGAGTATAATACAGGATGTAACTCAGGATCAGTACAGGATAAGTAATGTAATGTATGTACACAGTGACTCCACCAGCAGAATAGTGAGTGCAGCTCTGGAGTAGAATACAGGATGTAACTCAGGATCAGTACAGGATAAGTAATGTATGTACACAGTGACTCCACCAGCAGTATAGTGAGTGCAGCTCTGCAGTATAATACAGGATGTAACTCAGGATCAGTACAGGATAAGTAATGTAATGTATGTACACAGTGACTCCACCAGCAGAATAGTGAGTGCAGCTCTGGAGTATAATACAGAATATAACTCAGGATCAGTACAGGATAAGTAATGTATGTACACAGTGACTACACCAGCAGAATAGTGAGTGCAGCTCTGGAGTAGAATACAGGATATAATTCAGGATCAGTACAGGATTAGTAATGTAATATATGTACACAGTGACTCCACCAGCAGAATAGTGAGTGCAGCTCTGGAGTAGAATACAGGATATAATTCAGGATCAGTACAGGACAAGATCTAACTTTGCTGTAAAATCCCTTTTACACGGGCCAATGATCGGTCAAACAATGTTTAAACAGGGCAACAATCAGCCGATGATCAACCAAACACTCGTTCTGCTCATTTATTCAGCCTAAAAATATTCTGGTTGTCGGCAGCACATCTTGGTGTGTAATCGGGGAGATGTTCTACCGACATGATGGTGATATATGGGGATGAATGACCGTAGTAACAATCGCTCGTCCCCATACATATCCAATCATTGCTAATTGTGAAAGGTGGAAACAAATGTTGATCGGGGCTCGTTTCCATGGCCCATATTGGGTCGTGTAATAGGACCATGAGCAATATATATATATATATATATGGACACGTTGGTGTAGCCGTCTCTGTATAGAGGTGGCTCTGGCTCGGTCCTGTTACATTCTTTCCTCTTTCTCTAGAAGTTTACTGCAATTAGACTAAAGTACCTTCCCGTAAACTTTCCCGTGTTGTGCTTCGGCCGGGCGTTGTACTTTCCTCGGTGTAATCTGCCCATTGTGAACCTGCTTCTCTCTGGTATTTATTTTCCCCTGTGCACGTACTTCTCATTCTTTATATATCACCTGCCCGGCTTGTTTTCTTTTTTTTGTCCGCTCTATCACCCTTCCTGGTGTTCAGTGACCGGTTTCACATTCTGATCCTACTTTTGCTTTCGAGGTCTGTGTGGCTGCTAATCCGACACCAAAGCCCTCATCATCCTCCTGGTCTTCAGTTTATTTATTTTTAATAAAAATCTGATACTGCATAGAAACCACCGGCAAGCAGGCACACCGCTGACCAATCTTATTGTGACTTTATTTTATTTTTATTTTTTTAAAGGTAATTTTATTAAGACCTCATATCAAACAGCGATGCAAAATGTAAAGACATCAAGTGTACAAGGTCCATTCTTAACCAGAACATAGGGATATATTTCGTACATCAATGTGTGTGTGTGTGTGTGTGTGTGTGTGTGTGTGTGTGTGTGTGTGTGTGTATATATTAAGAAAACAAAATAAAAATAAAACCTGAACAAACAGCCTTTCCTTATCAGAAGAAAATATAAGATAAAATCTGGCAAGGACCGGTTCAATGTAGAGTTTAGTGGAGGAACAGGGGACAGCAGAGAGACCTCCGCAAATTCCAGGCCCAAGCAATGTCCCGTTATGAGCTGGCATGAGGGTGGGCTATCCAAGAGCTCGACCCTTTCATAAATTAACCAGGACACCCACATTCTTCATAAGGAAGTTTAAAAAGTGGCTTTATTTTATTTCTAATCCTAGTTTGTGACCCATGTTGGGGTAGGCGCTTATATCGACCGCTTTGTGTGTCTCTACCCGAATATACGTGGCAGAATGAGATTGATTTGTGAACATCCAAATCGTCTGATAGAGGCTGCGGCTACATGGGGGCGGGGGGAATAGAAATAATTGGTGATTTGTACCTGTAGCGGCACACGTTGTGAATTTACAATACATAATTGGATCACCTGCAATGTATGGGGACGGGCGATCGTAGTAGTGAGTGCTCGTCCCCATACAGAGCTCCGTGTGACAGGAGCAAACGTCGTTGATCGACGCTCGTTGCACCAGCCAAAATTGGCCGGTGTAAAAGTACCTCCGCTGTTGTGGGTGGTGATTGACACTGGTATGGGGTCTCCAACCTGTTCCTCATTAGCCAGCGTGAAACTACTACTCTTAGCATGCCCAGGGTATGTTGATGGTTGTGGTTACACAGCCTATAACTGCGTGTTTTAATTGGTTTATTTGCTCCCGTTAGATCACTCATTTTACAGCATTCAGTCGTTTTTGTTAAATTCACATTTTTATTTTTTTTCCACCGGCCGCTGATCGACAGCTCTGTCTTCATACTGTGCATGGAGAGGACACTGTCGATCAGCGGTTGATGGATGGGGCTAGTTGTCGCTTATGAATAAGAACTGCTGGAATATAGTGATTTTAGCGGAAAATGGCGAGCACTGACAAGTGAATGATACAGCATTTGAGTCGGGGTCCCTGAGGGCAGCAGAGACCTGGTGACCGTTCCTCTTTAAGGGGGGTGGTACAGGATTAAAAATAACATGGCTGCTTTCTTATAGACTACAGAACCTATAAGATCCCTCTATAGATAAGGGTGCAAAATTCTACGAGCTAAAACATAAGAGCAGGAGCAGCCACTGAGCACTGTATATCCAAATGTACAAAATAGTTTATTCAATGATATGAAATCTATCAGGACAATACAAGCCTAGATGGCATATATAGAGAAATATCGCCAGACTATATCAGTCATGAGAAATATTCAGCAGGTGTCTCTGGAAAACCTAGAACTAGAGGGTCGGACTGACAGTGCTATAGTTTGCTGTTCATAAAGTGCCACTATTGCACCTGACGGCTAAAGAAGCGACATTGTGACCTGAGAAAATAGGTGAACACTCAATAAATGTCCCCAGGATACAAAGCACTGATGGAATAAAGAAAGTGGTTAAATAACGTATGTAAATAACCTGAGCCGGCTGTGTATGAGCAGAGAACAGGAAAAATGGTGGCTATAAAAGCCTGAAGGCCGTACAAGTATTACCTCTGGACACGGTGATGGGTCCTGTCAAAAGAAACCTCAACGCGCGTTTCACTGTTCTGCAGCTTTGTCAGGAGGGAACTCCTTAGAATAGGGGGTACATATATGGTCAGGAGGAGGGACCACCGCACCGGAGCGTCAGTCAAAGCAGTGCAAAACCGCCACGACAGGCCGGCTGCATGCCCGGAGTGTGCACGCCGCCACAGAGAGTGCGTCCTCCATCATAGTGACGTCCGGTGCATGTTACCATGGTGACGCGTGTACACGGCGTTCTGGCAAGCAGACGGCGCGTCGGTAAACGGCTAAGGAGGCGGAGTTACCCGGAGCACGAGCCTGGCAAGTATGAGTAATTGTAGATGGATCATACATGGACCTGGGGACCAAAGTGCAAAAATGTGCAAAAAAACTGTACATGGCAAGATGGATCGCTGGTGTATCAGCCGGTTTCATTAAAATAGGAGGTGAAAAAATAGTGCAGGAAATTAATATACCCAAAAACAGTGCTATTGTGAATAATGTGCTCAAATGTCTCCAGGAAGCCATACAATCACATAAGGCTTCATTCACACCTGCGTCAGTGTGTTCCGTTCTTCTCCGTCAGAGGAGCAGAACAAGGGAATAGCAGAGGCGACGGTGCCGATGCACCACGGACACTGCTGGTGCCTGCCGGAGTCATTGACTTTAATGGGTTCCGTCGGCTTTCAGTCCGTGTGTCCATAGTTTGACCTGAAACAATAGCGCAGCACTGTGGTCTCCGGTAATCTCGGCTGGATCTGCGATGGAGGCCCCTAACGGAGTGTCTAACGCAGACGTGAGAGAAGCCTAACAATATAAGAACTCAGAAAAACTGCTGAATTCTAAAATCTATCCCCAAATAGCAAAACACAAGTCATTCCATTTAGTCACAGCCAAAATATCAATAATAATGAAACTATAGGATGGGCTTCTATGACCGGGAAGATGTTGCGCTTTAAACCAGTAAGACGTGAGGTCACCGACATAGCAGGACACTGAAGACATAAAAAAAAGATAAGAAACCATAAGAAATCTAAAAAACAAAGATGCCCTCACTCCAATAGAATAGCGCTGCACAAGGAACGGTTTGGAGCAGACGGCCTCATTGATCGTCCGGTGACCATAGAACTATCCGTCTTTTTTGAGAAGTCGGTCTTATCGCTCCCACCCCTAAAACCCAGACTGACGTCAAGCCCACGCACCTTGAGGCCTCGGGGGTCACGAGGGACAATCCCGATAATGTCGAGGTATTGGTTAGTTTATTGAGGTCCCTCTCATTCATTGCTCCTGAGATCTTGCTCACATGTTGGAGAATCCTTACCTTTAAGGCTCTCGTTGTCAGTCCCACATCAATTAAATGTCACGGACAGATGGCAAAATATAAAACTACCTCCGTATTACAATTATTGGGGTTCGCCGTTTTATACTCGTCGCCAGCAGAATTACAGAATACGACGGCCCTAAACAGAAACTTGCAAGCAGCACAATTAAAAGGAACCTGGTGCCCGGCTACCAAAACCAAATGTTTCCGTTCTTCTAGAAACCCGTCCGTGGTGTTTTATCACCGAATTTTGGACATTTTGTTTTAGAGAATCCAGTCTAAATAATCCTCATTTATCATTCATTGTTCCCCACGTGCCGTCGTTTGGTCGTTAGTGGCACGTAATACAAAAGATTAACTCAAATACAGTAATATGCACCCAGCCATAATGGTAAGACCACTGATAAGTGAAGTGAATAACATTGATGATCTGGTTACAATGGTGCCTGACAAGGGGGGGGGGATATAAGGCAGCAGGTGATCAGTCAGTTCTTGAATTTGATGTGGGAAGCAGGAAAAATGGGCACGTGTAAAGATCTGAGCGACTGACAAGGGCCAAATTGTGATGTCTAGATGACTGGGTCAGATCTCTAAAAGGGCCGGTCTTGTTGGGTGTTCCCGGTCTGTGGAGTGACTCTTCTCTGGCGCGTTCCGTGGAGTGACGCTTCTCTGGCGCGTTCCGTGGAGTGACGCTTCTCTGGCGCGTTCCGTGGAGTGACGCTTCTCTGGCGCGTTCCGTGGAGTGACGCTTCTCTGGCGCGTTCCGTGGAGTGACGCTTCTCTGGCGCGTTCCGTGGAGTGACGCTTCTCTGGCGCGTTCCGTGGAGTGACGCTTCTCTGGCGCGTTCCGTGGAGTGACGCTTCTCTGGCGCGTTCCGTGGAGTGACGCTTCTCTGGCGCGTTCCGTGGAGTGACGCTTCTCTGGCGCGTTCCGTGGAGTGACGCTTCTCTGGCGCGTTCCGTGGAGTGACGCTTCTCTGGCGCGTTCCGTGGAGTGACGCTCCTCTGGCGCGTTCCGTGGAGTGACGCTCCTCTGGCGCGTTCCGTGGAGTGACGCTTGTCGGTCTGGTGATGTCGGTGTTTGGTGAATGCCAGGAGAACGTTACCCACCTGACTGCATTGTACCCGCTGTAAAGTTTGGTGGAAGAGGATAATGTTATGGGGGTGTTTTTCAGGTTTGCCCATTTTAGTTCCAGTGAAGTGAAATCTTAATACTTCAGCACACAAGACATTCTGGACAATTGCAGCTTCCAACTTTCTGGGCACAGTTTGGGGTTCGGTCTTTTCTGTTTCTCATGACTGCGCCCCAGTGCACAAGGTCCATAAAGACACGGCTGGCTGGTTGGTTGGGGGAGTTTGGGATGCTAGAACTTGACCGGCCGCCACCAAATCCAACACCTTTGATGAACTAGTACGGAGATTGTGAGCTCGGCCCCCTCCCCCTACATCAGTGTCCAACCTCACAAATGTTGTTGTGAATGAATGGACAAAAAATTCCTACAGACACCCCAAAATCTTGTACAAAGCCCCCAGAAGACTGGAAGCTGCTCTTACTGCAAAGGGGGAACCAACTCTATATCAATTCCTATGGATTTAGAACGGAACGTCGTAGAAGTCCCTATAGGTGGAATGTGGAGGTGTCCCAATACTTTTGTCCACATAGTGTCTCATATGTCTATCTTGTATCTATCTTTGATCTCCTGTGTGTGTGTGTGTGTGTGTGTGTGTGTGTATGTATGTATGTATGTATGTATATATAATGTGTTGATTTATATTTATTGCACAGTCTCTGCCCACTGATTTTTGCAGTCTACCTTGACATGAATGGTTTTCCCTCTGGCGGTTCCCGTTCTGCTCGCTCTGCATTCCTTTCCTGCCGTTCACAGGGACTTTCTATTTCCCAAACCCTGAAGTAGTTTAGCAGCGCGGCTATTAATAGACGGAGCTAAAAATGGCTCCGGCAGCTTCTAAATATAGCCGTCTGTGTGTGCAGGAGCTTTGTTTTCTCTGTCACCCATGAAGCGCCGTGCGGCATCCAGGACGTTCCTCCCACTTGGACTGTTAAATGCAAACCGCGATCTGAGCAGCGGTGCAGGGACTGCACGTAGCGGAGCTAGACACGTCCGTGCTGCGGAGGCGACAAACCCCCAGTCATCTGAAAGCAGAGGAGAGGTCCCTAGAGCGCAGGGACATAACGCAGGCATTCGTCTTGGGTCTAGTTCTCGCATTAGTCAAATAAAACACGGCTCCAAGATCCGTGCGCAATAACCGTATAAAAAAGACACCACGTCAATCCAGACACTGGAGAATTCCAATAATCCGGAAAACCGCCAAAGTGGAAGATTATTGGTAACTCCAAAATATTTGTCGTTTGGACATGCGCGCGTTCTTCTGCGCCGGCTCCTTGGGTTCCCCACACTCTGTATGTACCGGCCCGGGGCTTACACAGAACTTATTGGAGACCTGCCGGAAATACGACATTTCAACTATTCTAGCGTGAGACTTTTTTTTTTCTTTTGGCTCTTTCTAGATTTACAGGATTTCTGGACCATTGGGTTCCAGATTAATGGAATTTTATTGTATTCTTTAAGAAACGATAAAGTCAAAATCTAATTCAATTAAACTATGAAAAAAAACGTAAATTGTGCCCCCTGCTTCGCTCGGAACTTGTGTAATTGGGGAATGTTTTGGCGGTTATTTATATATTTCACCGATCACTTTGCATGCGCTTGCCCTTGCATTGTCGTCAGCGGGATACAGGCTGCCATCTTGTCATCAAAGGTCCTGCGGTTGGCGTTCCAGTCGTGCATGTTAAGTGCACCTGACCGCTCCTGCAGCGATGACTGGCAATTAGAATATTATTCGGGTAATAAATAATGAACGGTGACTGTCCATACACGTTGTGTAGCTCTCGGTCAAACGTCAGTTCTGCACAAAGCTGTTCGTCCCGACTCCCCCGTCGTACACGCACGCTCAAGAACTGGAGGTAAAGATCCAAGATGCCCAAGCCTTCTTTCTCCTAACGTCTACCATCCGGAGAAAGTCCGACCCCCCCCCCCCCCCGCCCCACTAAACACATCAGAGAGTTTGCGGCTAGACTGGTGTCACGCAGAGCGCTGTATTTTATCACCACCGCTCGAATAACACAATGTTTACCTCTATAGGACAGAAGAGTGAACCAGGCCGACCTGTAGTTGTTTAGTGTAGAGAATATTTTTCTTTCTTCCACTATGCCCGGATGTGAGTCATTTCACTTGCCCGCCCAAAAATTGTATTTTTGTATTTGTTATGATCGTCGTGCAATGCAAGTAAATGGCGGAAGTTTCATACATTTCTATTAAGTGCAGCGATAATGACTTTCCTGCCAGCTGCGAGCGATTGCCCGGCTTCTAGTAAATAAAATCAAGATAAACGTCTAAATATTGGACATTGTTTCCACCTCCTGAAGCCTCAGAGTGACCAGGACACAAACATTGTTTTAATGCTGGTATCCAAACGAGATGTCTGTACTGATCCTGAGTTGCATCCTGTATTATACTCCAGAGCTGCACTCACTATTCTGCTGGTGGAGTCACTGTGTACATACATTACATTACTTATCCTGTACTGATCCTGAGTTACATCCTGTATTATACTCCAGAGCTGCACTCACTATTCTGCTGGTGGAGTCACTGTGTACATACATTACATTACTTATCCTGTACTGATCCTGAGTTACATCCTGTATTATACTCCAGAGCTGCACTCACTATTCTGCTGGTGGAGTCACTGTGTACATACATTACATTACTTATCCTGTACTGATCCTGAGTTATATCCTGTATTATACTCCAGAGCTGCACTCACTAGTCTCGATCAGTACAGGATAAGTAATGTAATGTATGTACACAGTGACTCCACCAGCAGAATAGTGAGTGCAGCTCTGGAGTAGAATACAGGATGTAACTCAGGATCAGTACAGGATAAGTAATGTAATGTATGTACACAGTGACTCCACCAGCAGAATAGTGAGTGCAGCTCTGGAGTATAATACAGGATGTAACGCAGGATCAGTACAGGATAAGTAATGTAATGTATGTACACAGTGACTCCACCAGCAGAATAGTGAGTGCAGCTCTGGAGTATAATACAGGATGTAACCCAGGATCAGTACAGGATAAGTAATATACACAGTGACCCCACCAGCAGAATAGTGAGTGCAGCTCTGGAGTATAATACAGGATGTAACTCAGGATCAGTACAGGATAAGTAATGTAATGTATGTACACAGTGACTCCACCAGCAGAATAGTGAGTGCAGCTCTGGAGTAGAATACAGGATGTAACTCAGGATCAGTACAGGATAAGTAATGTATGTACACAGTGACTCTACCAGCAGAATAGTGAGTGCAGCTCTGGAGTAGAATACAGGATGTAACTCAGGATCAGTACAGGATAAGTAATGTATGTACACAGTGACTCTACCAGCAGAATAGTGAGTGCAGCTCTGGAGTAGAATACAGGATGTAACTCAGGATCAGTACAGGATAAGTTCATGGAATTTCTGCAAAAGGAGTAACAATGGGGCCGGTTGTATGGCTTGTGAATGAATTTGCCGCAACACTGTAGGTATTGGGCTAGTTGGGGCTTAGGGACCCCTTCTTCCTCCTGTAGATCTCATTGGAGGGTATTAGGAAATCCTTTTCTTAATTTGCTCTTGAGATTAGCTAAATCATTTTGACTGACTATGGTGCTGTTTTTATCGGAGGTTTAGGCCCCGTTCACACGGAGGATTTTGCTGGGAGTTGACCTGCCTCAAAATTCCTGAAGGAAAACATGGGCATAAATTCACTTTCTCTGTCACCCATTGATTTCAGTGGGAGGTAAGAGGTGGAACCGCAGCAAGAAAGAACATCTCGCCAACAACCCACAAGGTTTCCTCATCAAATTCTCGGCCTTACACATTTGAAGACCTGTCACCAGTCCCTCCAGGTTAATGCAACTATTCCCTGGTCACTGACCCCGGGTGCAGTCCGTGACTGACAGGCCTATGAGGTAACTGGCAGTGGTTTATTGCTGCTGGCACGGCTCGCCCTGTGTGTTAGATATTAACTGTGTTACCAGCGGGTACAGGCTGGCAGAGGGAGGGGGAACGTCTGAAGCGTGTTCCTGCTTAGCGGTTGACCAACCTGGGATTTCACAGGCTTTTCTTGTCGAGTCTGTATGGATGACGCTCCTCTGATGTCATCGCCGGACTCCAGAAGTGAAATCCTGTTCTTTCCACTTCCTGTTTTCTCTGTGACATAATTGTTTGCAGAGTTTAAATCCAGCAACTTGTTTCCTTTTGTCTAATAACTGAACTGGACGTTCTAATTCAAGACCTCACCCGTGGGTGACTGGATGCCAAGCCACTGGTGATAGAGGGCACGTCGTCACTCTGATGCCAGCGATCTCTAAAAAGCTGCCAAATATAATCGTCTTAGACACAACATTCGTAGTCTATCCTCTCTCCGTTTGCTGTGCAGATGAATAGACTGTCGCTCACTGTTATCAGCCATTGTAAGCCTGGGGCTGACTAGGGTAGGCCATCACATTTGATTGCTTTCTGTTATCAGCCGTCTGCTGCCTCCCCAGCCGTGCCCCATCTCAATTATTTCTCAGTTTCTTTTCTCCGTAGCCCCCGACCATGGAAAACGAGCATCGGACAGATTAGGTTTAAATCTCATCTGACCCTTTTGTTTCCCCCGGAAATAAGCGGCGCCAGAATTGTTTGATTTATCCTGATGCTTTTCTCTCCTGTGTCCTCCTATAATACAAAAAGTCTGATAATCCGGCGCTCGTTTCCATCACAGAACCGCATGAAAATTCCTCAATGCAGCAGATTTTACATTGGCCGTTATTATGCGGCGGTCTTCACGGCTCTCTAGCGTTGGTCTATATTCACACGTTACATATTTGTTGCAGAATTTCGTTTGCCTTCCGCTTTATCCGCACCAAAATTTGCAACTAAATCCAAAGGTGACACATCCAGACTTTTTGTGCAGATTTTTAGGTCGGTGTGATCTCAGCCTTACCGGTATATGTTATTTACTTTCTTCTGGTCTATCACTAATCCACAATGTCCATGCCGATCACATTAGTTCTGGGATAACGGCCTTGCCCCCTGAGCCTGCGGACGGTGGTGGTCTCTGCGATCTATGGCTCATCCAGGACGCAGATCCTTCCACCATCCGGTCACTGGATAGATAAAGACGAGCAAAAATAGCGACATGGCATGAGGTTATGTTTAATGGTGACGGCGGGCGTGGATTTGCGCACTGTTCTTTCTGGGTCCGTCGAGAACACGGCGAACTCTGTGCCAAGCGGTGTCACCCAGGTGGTTTACTTAAAGGGACAGTACCCTTAGTGATCGTGTGCTCAGTGGGATGTCCAGCAGATTATTTTTAATGTTGGATTTTTTTGGCGTGCCTGTCAGAGAATACGTTCTCTATATATACACAGGGCTTGTAAACACCGTATATTTCCCCTTCAGGAACAAGTATTCAGAACTCTTTATCTTCTCATACGACGCAACGGTTACTATCAGAGGAAACACCGATATCGCCTACATAATAATATGTGGACTGTTGAGTCTTTAGCCCTATTCATGTGAAGTCTCCCCTTCCCCCATCCCTCTAAAAAGAAACATTGTTTCAGTTCATCGTTTGCATTAGTATTTCTATAAAATATCCTGGTTACAGACTGATACATTGTAGCAAGCTGCCAGGACAGGACAGAGGGTCATCTAGAAGTCTATTGGTACTTCCGTAATTACTCACGGCTACGGATGTGTAGTTGTGCGGAATTACGGAAGCCTTGTTAGACGACGCCAAGTTTTCCAATTGTCGCACATTATTTGTTGTTTTCTTTTTGCGGATCTGTATATACGGATGCACTACAGGCCGTATTTGAGGAGAACGTTGCGGATGACTCCGGATCCATTTTTACGGGCAGTATTTAAGGATGGATGAAAATACGGTCGTGTGATGGGCCTACAGGTATAGAACACAGAGATCTGACCAAGCCGCGCGTCCTGAGGAATATCTGCACAATATTGTCTATTCATTTAGAACATATTTTTTATGCATTTTTTTTTTTTTTTTTTTTTTTTTACCAATTAAATGCCCACGGTTTTTGCATTTATTTAATTTATAAAGGAAAAAGCCTCATAAAACGTGTCAAAAACGCCTGCGTTCCAAAATCTGGCTTAAAAAATCCTGAAGGAATTTTAAATAGATTTTTTTTTTTTTGTGCCTGTCAAACGCTGTGCACATACCATAAGTTTCATGATACGTTAATGGAGTCTTTTTTTGGGGGGAAAAAGTCGTAGTGAAAATTCCCAATTAAAGGGGTATTCCCAAAATCATAAGCAAAGGATAGGTGATCATTTTCCGATCACTGGGGACCCCACCGATCATGGGAACGGGGGTCCCGAACCCCCCAGATCCTCACTGCAGGAGCTTGAATGAAGCGGCGGGTAGCATGCGCTCTGCTGCTCCATTCAGAGTCTATGGGAATGACAAACAGCCGACTGTTTCTATCATTATAATAGACCGTGAACGGAGCGACAGACGCATGCTACCCGCCGCTTCATTCAAGCTCCTGCAGTGAGGATCTGGGGGGTTCGGGACCCCCGTTCCCATGATCGGTGGGGTCCCCAGTGATCGGACAATGATCACCTATCCTGTGGATAGGTAATTATGATTTGGGGTAAACACCTGTAAGAAGAGAAACTCCCAGGACTAGAAACAGCAGAATATTTCTTACCTTAAATTAAAAGTTTATGACTCTCGAGGTCAGCGGAGAAGATGATAAAATAACCTTCATGGGGCAATTCAGCCTCTAAAAGAAAAATAATATCTGGTCATGTGACGGTTGATGACAATGGTCCAAGAGGGAAAAAATACAGCAATAAAGTGCAATGCGTTAAGACATTTTCCTTTTGTAGATTTATCTAAAGGGTTAAAGATTCTCGCAGGTAATATCCCCCACCCCTCCCCCACTCCCTTTATGAAGAGGGAGAACTCCAGTGAAATCAATGCTTCCCTGTATTGCCTGGTGCAGTATGGTTTCCACATTGTAGCATCTGGCGCCTCTTCTCTTCTTGACACGTATTCTCCCATGCCTGCGGTGTCAGACTCCTCCCCTTTTCTGTCGATCCGTTATAAATCTCTTTTGAGCGTTTCTCTTACTATTTTTCCTGCACGGTCCGATTATTGGACTTTCCAGGAAAAGCGGTGGGTAAATTATATGGCTGTGATGGCGGCTTCCAACCTGGTGGTAATTCATCTTGTAGTTGTATGGGTTGTAGTTCAACCCATACGATCTTTTTGTTTTCTCCAAGATAAGTGGTGCCAATTGTTTCTGACCACTCCTTATCTCCCTCCATAGAAATAAAATGCATGTTTAATGGGGTGTCTTGAATATTTGGCTGACTAGTCTGTATGACCCTGTGCTTGTCTTGAAGCTGCGCTCACCTCATTTGGGTCCAGCGCCCAAAGGGTAAATGTCTATGTGATAAAATGTCATCTCCGAGCAGAGCAGGAATGCAGACTCTGAGGGCAGGCGATCTGCAAGACTGGAAATTCTCAGCACGCGGCACCTGTGATGTCACCGCCAATACGCTGCAGGGTTACATAACGGCCAGCGACGATCACCTACGTCTCCTGGTTCACTTCCTAATGCCCCTTATAGACGGGAATATAAATCGGTATAAACGAGCGCCAATCATCGATATAGCGAGTATGAGACGTAACGCTGCAGGAACGGTTTTAGGTCATTATAAAAGATTCGATCCACGACAGACGGGCAATTTCTCGCGGATCGTGCAACCGCCGCGCATAATCTTACTGCAATTTCTCAATATTGGGACATTTTACAATGTCGGCCGTGTCCTCTGTGTACACTGTGCCGACACCCAGCTCTGAGGAGTCGCTGCAATCTCTTTTATAGATGTGATTTCATATCCTGTCTCACAGGTCAGATGGTCAAAGCCGATAACGGTATATATATATGGCTGCCAGTCTGTGATGTCACTGCAGATGATATGTAGGGGGAGGGGGGAGTATACAACAATGAGCAGAACTCCCATTATTTGCACATTTGGAGGATTCCTTTTGTGGCAAAGTTCATTTCCTGCCGAGTCACCAGTAAGTCGGAGTCGTCCTGTTCTGATCACCATTACTTTTGGTTTTATCTGTTTCTGGGGAAGTTGGGTGCGAACCATTCTGGCCACCATTACAGCTTCCACCTCGCTTGTCATCCAGCTTTCCTAGAGTCCTGATGGGCAGATCTGCATTGTTATCCTGGGTGCACTTGGCAGTCGTATTATTTTAGAAGTCTATGGCTGGGTTCACACGTGGCGGAATTTCACTTGAATTCCGCTGCGGACACTCCGCAGCGGAGCCGTTTCTCCATTGACTTCCACTTTAATTTAGCAGTGTTCGTTTACACGATGCGTAAAATTCCGCTGCGGAGTGGAATTTGGTGTCCGCAGCATGCTCTGTCTGTTGCGGAGCAGTTACGGACTCATGGCGGAATTTCTCCATTGACTTCAATGGAGATTCTAATTTCCGCAATGAAGTCCGCAGCTGTCATGCACATGTTATGTGTGCTGCGGATCCGTCTTGCTTTTTTAACATGACATTTCTTCATTCTGGCTGGACCTATGTATTTCTAGGTCTACAGCCAGACTGAGGAAGTCAATGGGGCTCCCGGAATGACGGGAGCGTTGCTAGGAGACGTCAGTAAATAGTCACTGTCCAGGGTGCTGAAAGAGTTAAGCGATCGGCAGTAACTGTTTCTGCACCCGGGACAGTGACTACCGATCCCAATATACAGCAACCTGTAAAAAAAATAGAAGTTCTTACTTACCGAGAACTCCCTGCTTCTGTCTCCAGTCCGGCTTCCCAGGATGACGTTTCAGTCTAAGTGACGGCTGCAGCCAATCACAATCACAGGCTGCAGCGGTCACATGGACTGCCGCGTCATCCAGGGAGGTCGGGCTGGATGCCGAAAGAGGGACGCGTCACCAAGACAACGGCCGGTAAGTATGAAATTCGTTTACTTTCACTAGGGAAAGTGCTGTCCCTTCTCTCTATCCTGCACTGATAGAGAGAAGGGAAGCACTTTTCCCGCAGTCCGCAGCAGCTAGTCCGCATCAATTTACTGCACATTTTGGGCAGATCCGCAGCCGTAATCCGCAACCCGGATTAGGTGCGGCATTGATGCGGACAGTTGCGGAGGAAATCCGCCACGTGGGGGCATGCCCTATAAGTGCCGGGTGACCACTACTGTGGAATCTGTCATGGCGGCCGTACTAGTTGCGATTTTTGATCTTCATATATTATGGAATTGCTATTTAAGCCATATCTTAAAGTGCAACTAAACTTTGAAAAAACTTTTGACATGTCATAGTGTCACGTCAGAAGTTTTGATCGGTGGGGGTCCGAGCGCTGAGACCCCCACCGATTGCTAAAGCGACGTGTCCGAAGCGCTCGGGTGAGCGCTGTGCTGCGTAGTTTCTGATCGGCTTTCCTCGGAGCGGTGTGTATTGGCTCAATAGAAAGTCTGAGACTGTACCCCGCCATGCAGAAGTGAAGCGGCACCGCGCTCGCACGAGAACTTCAGCTGCTTTGTTTTAGCTATCGTGGGGGTCTCCGTTCTCAGACCCCCACCGATCAAAACATCTGACGTGAAAAGTTTTTAAAAAAAGTTTAGTTGCCCTTTTACAGGGATATTATTATTTCAGCAATTGTTGTTCTTTGTATAATGTAGTTATACAATTGTCCAATAAACTTCCTAGAAAAACTATTTCTCACGCTTTTCAACATCTCTGCTTGCAGTCATTCAGGAGGAACCTTCATTGTTTGCTCCCAGAGGATAAGAATCTGTCCCGGTCATGTGATGCACACGGGTGCACGACTCGTTACAATATTGTTATCGGAGCGGTGTCGTGTTACGAGCCGTGCACCGGTGTCCGGGACTTTTTTTTTTATCCACTGGAAGTTAAAGGGCTTGTCCACACACAACGGAATTGCTGCAGAAAATGTCCACAGCAATTCCGCTGAGAAACGCAGACATTCCGCTGCGACAAAAACGCAACATTTCCTGCGGTTTCTACGGCAGAAAATGGTACGTATTTCGCTGCGTTGAAAGAATAACTATAAGTCGTTGTTTATGGGGGTGTCTGCTCGTGACCCCTCCTGATCCTGCTTGTGTTATGAATGTACCGTGTATACAGCTGGACTTGGCCAACTGGAAAAGGTGGGACCTGCAAACTAATCCGTAGTGTCTGTGTCTGACCCAAAGCGGATGGGTCACCTCAATGTGCTACATATGTAAGAGCCGCATATTACAGGGACTGGGCCGTTCTAGTAGCCAAAAAATAATCTTCAGTTTGTCTAACTGGAGCGATCAAAGAATACAGCGGACTCCTCGCCCCCCGCAGTGATTGACCGCTGGCTGCGTACATGGCAGCCTGTCAATCACCGACGGACCAAACTACGGAAAGGGGGGGGGGGCGCTCCCCTCATGAATACGCCAGACACATAAATGAGTTCCCTTTATTCTTTGAAAATATATTTTTTTTATTATATTTTATATATTTTTTGTAGCTTTGACTACTAGGAGGACAGACCTGTCCCTATAATATACTGCTCTTACATACGGAGGTGACCGGTCCGACATTCTCTGTGGTTTGTGTATTTTGCATGTTCTGGTAGTCCAGCATCCTCATCACCGCCACGTTACCAGATTATCCGAAATTCTGAATGATTGGACGTTCCGACACGCGCTCCGGTACATTTACTATATGGTCTTACCTGGTCTCTGCTGTAACCCCCGTTTGTGTAGCCCCATCAGATGCCTTCACGGCGGAGACTCCAGTGCCGGAGTATCCGGTCATTTCCTCGGTATTCCAGTATGTGGCGGATTATCAGGTGTGGATTAGTGACGTGACCTCTGTCTGTTCCTGCGTGGCTGCAGCGTGATGTCATAGGATACAGAGATAAAACCGATAGAAATACGTGAATCAGATGTAAAGAGCGATGCCAGAAAGACAAAGCCGTGTAATCTAGAAACTTTACAAAGTAATACATCACTATGGAAACCCCCACCCCGAAGGGCAGACGGGATGCAGCGCATGTGGATGGTGTGTGCCCGGCGTGCACAGGACGTAGCGGGGGAGGGGAGGTCAATAGATGGGACGACCTGTTTACGCCTGTGTTTATCGCTGAACGTTTCCGCTCACCTGGTTTATTCTCCTGTAAACAGCAGTCCAGGAAATTACAGCTGTGATATCTCCGTATCCGAGGCTCTAATACTCTGCGCTGCTCCATAGGGTTAGTCAGGACTTCTTTGCAATATGAGATTTGTAGAATTATTCCTTTTAATCCAACATGAACAAGGATTAACAGTCCAATATGCTGGATTATCAGACAGACCCAAAATACAATGTATAATCTGCTGCGGTCACGGTTATTCAGGGGAATCTCTCAGATCTTTTGCTCCAGTTCCTTGAAATTCCACGTGACCTTGCAAGTGCCAGATTAACAGATTTCCTACATTATTGGATGCCGGATTAAAGGAATTTTGCGGCGTTCTATCGAAGCATAGTAAGGGGTTTGTAACTTTGCTGCGATGAAGCACAGACTGGGTCTAAGTGGTAACAGCCAGTTTCATCAGATGTCATATAAAATAGCTAAAATAGCAATTCCCTAATGCCGTATTATCAGAATCGCAGCAGGGAGGTCGGGAATCTCTACTACCATTTTATTCGTTGTGCAGGTCCATCGGGGGTAGAGATGTAGATCGTTATTGGAAAGTCTGCTACGTTATGAAAGACGGATTCCAATAATAACATTCAATTAGGCGATTGCTATTCAAGACCTGACATTTGGGGATTGCTATGTTAACAGAACTGAGGGATTGTTATTTCAGCAATATCCTGGTATTAGGGAATTTTTATCGAAGCACGGTTTGAGAATTGCAATTTATTGCAAATGTAATATTACTCTGAAATGTGGTTTTCTGATAAAGCTCTGGGATTGCTAGTTGAGCGATTGCAATGTAGTCAAATTGGGGAATTACTCTTAGCGCAATTGTGATATTAACATGAAATGTGCAGATTGTTGGTTATTAGTGTGAAATTAGGGAATGACTAGTCAAGACATTCAGATTAAAGTTGGGAATTAATATATAAGCAATGATCATTTTAACATGAAATTTGGGGATCGGCTGAAAACGTGGGATTGCTATTTAAGCAATTGCTCGATTTACATTAGGGGATTGTTCTAATCTTGACATGGAATATAGGCGTTGTTATTTGAGCAATTCCCTGATCTTTTCCCCTGTGATGAACCCTCCTGCACTTGCACGCTCGGCGCTTTCTCGGTAGATGGCGAGCAGCCTGCGGATATTGGCGTCCGTGTGTGATTGTTTTTACCATTATCTGATTGTAATCGCCGTCAGTAGGATGATGGGTGAAGTGCACGCGGGTCATAAACAGGAATATTTAGTGTAATCTTCCGCGTGGTGATTACCGTAAATTAATTGCGTTTTGTTGCTTTGACGTGCTTGCTGTTATTAGCTGTCGTATACCTGCACAGCGCTGGGTAGATGGACGTCAACAACTTT